>NC_090711.1:10007500-10733750 GCF_040954835.1 Lepisosteus oculatus
CTTGGCTGCCTTCCACTAGCATTCCCCTCACACCAATAACATCAAGCGCTGCCTGCCCCCTGAGCTTGACTCGCTGCTATACGAATTGCTGCATCCTCCCCAGATCTATTACAGACTCCTCACTGACAGGGGGCTACAGAAATTGCACCCGGCAGATACTGACGGTATTGATCAGCAGCTCATCCCACCCCTGCCTCACGGTTTGCTTGTCCTAATGGAATGAGGGTAATGAATTTCAGGAGCTTGGCTGAATATGAATCTCTGAACCAGAATGGACAACGGGCCGAAAGCCGGGTGACGTGAGAAGAGATTAGCCTCTTTTAAATGGGTATTGGCTTGATAGGTTACACAGTTCATTCGGAGTTTTATAGAGTGGAAATATAGATGAGAGGCCAAGCGAGGCAATTTTTTTTCCTGGAGTTTTTGTTATTGTTCATTTAACCATAACAAAGCATGCAATGGCATCTTCTCTAAAAGCAATTTTAATAAACATGCTGAGGTCTTTTGTAGCTTGACTCAAGGTCAAGGCAGGATGTCATTTCATGCCCCACCTTAAGTGATGAGAATTCATTTTTGATTAATGGTGACCCCTTCTGCTCTTGAAATCCCCGCTCTTCACGATTAGTTCCATGGCATTTGTGCTTACAAGTATCCTGACTCCACAAGTCCGTATTAAAATAAGGCTACAACATTTTAGTTTATTTCTTTAAACTCCTTCATGGTTTTTTCAGGGAGGTAAACAACATTAAATGAACACTCATTTGCAACAAAACACAGAAAACTCTACTTAAGGAATATTATAAATAAATTCTGTAAATTAAATGTGTTGTAGCAACCACATGTTGGCAGAAAAAGCAATGAGACAGCTCTGGGATTGTCTTACAGTACATATTTGGACAAGGACATACCAGGAAATGTACATGGCAGCAAGTGTTGCACGATTATTGACTTGTTTGACTTTGTTGTGCCTGTTATTGTGTGTAAATCAGGTATTTCTATTTGGGCATAATGGAGAGTGTACAGCTCCACCCCTGGGTTACAAACTGTAGTGGTTAGGAAGGGAAGTGCTATCATGTGTGTGCTACATGGCCTACCATGAACCTCTGCAAGATGCAGCAGAGCCAATTTATTGCAGAACCTTTTAAATACAAGTGCAAAGTTCAAGAACTTCAAACACGCAGGCCCACACCCAGCTTTGCTAGGACACCAGACTAAACTGACACTTTTGAAAAATGCCATGGGATCCTCAATGAAAAAAAAAACAGTTAGGACCCCAGGTTTACATTTTATCTCTGGACATCATACCAAACAGCTCATCAACACCACTTGCAGCTCTCTGAGTTCTCTCATCTCTTAACTGACCAAGCCCAACCTTGCTTAACACTTTTGCTGTTGTGAGAAATACCGTTGTAAATTCATACCTAAACTAGAGTTTAGAGAATGACCTTTCTATGGCTCATTTCCTATGGCCATTTTGTGTAAACAGGCCCCAGAATGACTATTGTTACTTTACAGAAAACTTTGAGTTACAAATGTTCTCACTTGCTTGAGATAGGTTTAGCAAGCAATGCAGACTGCAGTTGTTTTGAATGTAAGATGCATAAACAAAGCTGTTTGGGAGGTAGTATCTTGCAGCTTGCATAATGACAGTTATAGATGTACAGTGTACACAAAATTGCAAGACAGACATTTCAATGCATTTATACAAGATGCTATGTGACAGGGATACCTACCTCTGTGCCTGGGGACCCATGATCAACAGAAATATAAGTCAACCTTAGATCAATATCTGAAGATTTGGAACAAGTGAATATCTGTGACTGATCTACTACAAATATATAACAAGAATAACAGTTCCGGCCCTTATAAGATGAATGTGCATTAAAGTTTTCAGTACAAATGTTTAATAAATTACTAACTTGAAAGAAGACTTGTAACTAATTGAAAGTGTATTCCATGCCTTTACAAAATGATAATTTGAATGTAAACTATAGAATTTATGGGATTGTTAATCAGCACGTGCTGGCCCTGGATTAAAAAAGCCTATTGATTTCTGTTCCTTTTAAAATGGATTTCAAAATACTATATTGGACTTCAAATATTATTTGAGGTGAGTAAAATCAGCCAAACAACAACCTTTAGGCTGTTAACACTCACGTTAACAGCCTATTAGGTAAAAACAAATTAATATAGGTAGATTATAAAAAACCCTTGGGATGTGAACACAGAAAAGGTCAATGCATGTTACTTACATAGGAGCCTTAATACAGTGTATAGTGATATACTGTATTCTTCAAAATCTCAACTTGCTCCTCAACCAACAAGGCACATACAATGTTATTTTTTCCCTTGGCCTCAGGTAAATACAAAAATCACAGAAAATCTTTTTTTGTGTTATTTTCCATCTAGTGTATAGAAAGAACTTTGGTGCTTTAATGAAACAGATGTTATGTGATCTGGACATGAAATGAAAGCAAATCCTGTTTTATTCATTATCACAAAGTACTTCAGACAATTCCCTGTACTGACAAACATCGACACGTTAATTAAGAGTTTGAGATAGCCCTTTACAGGTTTAGCCTTAAGGACTGATAATTGTGCATGAAATTAAACTTGTAAAGGAGCAACATATGTTATTTTCAAATTTTTTCTGTATTATAGTTTGTACATACTGCTGCATAGCTTTCGGTTACTCCTTTCACTTTCAAACTAATATATCCTGCCAACTATTTCTAAGATCAAGGACTATTCATTGGAAAATAAAAAAAAAATTAAATAGTGTTACAGGCAAAAGAACATTTTTCACTCTGTCTTGCTTTTGTATTTACTATTAATGATGATGGTACTTGTTCTTTGCCCATTGATCATTGATCCCTCTTTTGAATTCTTCCACTGTGGCCCTTGATTAATGAAGAGACTTGCAATTTCATTCCAGTATAATTCCATGTCTTTTGGATACGCTGTTTGGCAGAGACAGTCGGACTCAGGGTTTCAGCCATTTCTTCTGCACTCCTGTAAGACCTGGAGCTGCATCCCCACCACAAGTATTAAATCTTCTGGAGCAAACGTCTGGTCGGGCTATTCAGGGGGTTTGGGACATCTTTCACTTTTTCAGAGAGTAGTGTCTCTTAAACAAGCTTTTATTATTAGATGTTTAGAAGACACCATTATACAGTGGACTCACCAAATCTACAATAATGTGTTAAATAAAAGTCAAATTCAAGTCATTCAAATGGTATATATTATTAAGGCAAAAATGCAAATGAAATGATGAAAAATGAAAAAGTCCATCAAAATGTACTGTAGGTAAGGAATCATTGATTGTAATGAGTACCACTGAAAGTGGTAAAATGAGTCTTGTTATCCATGTGCTAACAGATTTAAGGAAATAAATTCTTCAAATCTGCAGTGGACTTAAACTCTAGTCAGGTATTGACAAATTCAACCTAAACGACTGATTCGAGCACATCAATGAAAGAAGGATCGAATGAGACAGATTTAAAATTCCGAAGGGCAGGCAAAAAGGACTGAGATTGGTAAATAAAAAAAAAAGTAATTGTACTGATAGTTAGCATTGCTGCCATGCAGTGCTGGGGCCCTGGGTTTAATTCCAGACCTAGAGTGCTATTTGTGTGGAGCTTCCTGTATGTGTTTGTGTGAGTTTCCTCCCACAGTCCAAAAAATACTGGTAGATGAATTAGCTTCTGGAATAATTGGGCATGGTGTGAGTATGTGCCCTCTGATGGACTAGCATTCTTGGGGTGTACCCTTGGTCCCCTCGTTTATCAGGTCAGGTTCAGGCTCCCCTGAGAGCCTGAATTGGTTGAAGTGTCTAGAAAATGGATGGAGAAAAAAAAAACTTTTCAGGATTTATTTTTACTTTATTCCATGAAATCATCCATGAAATGCCAGGATTAAATTCTTAGATCAATAATCTATTAGCAAACAAATGAATAATTGAATTCAAAGGGCCTCTGCTCATTTGAGTAAAATGCAACATTCTATCACGAAGGAGTGTCTCCTGTTGTCAGTCCTGGGCTCAGTTATATGGATTCGATTTTTGTTCATTTTTTTTTTAAATTGCGAAATGTTTCACCCCGTTTGCATTGGTGATCCTTGTTCTGTCAAAAAAAAACATTTTTGTCAAAAGCAGAGATTTTGATGATTGCAATAGTGTTACAAAGAGGATTTTGTAAACGGGATGTGGAACCTGGAATATTCCACTGAGGGGTTTACCAAGGAAGAGATCGGCAACATGCCTTAGGCTGAGGAAAGATCACTTACATAAATGTAACTCAGTGGGCTAGATGTGCCAGATGGTTTCCTCTTATTTGTAACCTTTCTTATGTTCTTATATTCGTAGAATAAACTCCCCTTTAAATGTAGGAAAGTGTATTCTTTATTATGTTCTTATGTTCTTATTTATTATTCTTTAGTATTCCTTGATATACAGTACGTCTGTCTGTGTCCTTCTTGAACATTCACTAAAATGTGCTAGATTTGAATATTACAGGACAAATCTATAATATAATTATCGGGCAAGTTGTCTGGACTACATATAACACAGACACTGACTTTATATTCACATGCAGTTTTCAGAAGGTACCCTGTACATGTCCTAAGGCATATAAATTATGGTTACAGGGCTGTGTGGTATATTTCATGGTACAAATATTAATGTTTTGCAGAGCATTTGAATTGCAATGTAAATCATAAGATACCGTGCATGATGCAAAGGTTACACTCAGAGATCACAGTAAAGTGTTTTTAATTTTGAAAGCCAAGCCCCAGTTTGACCTTCAGTGTGTTGTGCAGTTGACTACAGTATTTGCAAAACTAATAGAGCTCTTCAATGTGGTGTTTTTTAGACATTGAACGTTTAATAGTTTACAGCACTGCTATCTAATGCAGCAAAGTATTATAAGCTATTACACCTCTGGAACAAAATGTTTATTCTCATAGTGATCTTATAGAAGAGGCAAATCCTAATAACGCAGGCAGCATGTTCATATTGTACCTGATCACCTGCAGAGATTGCTTAGCAACCAATTGACCTCTAACCATTATCTATCACTTTCTTACCATGACGTCTAATGCACGAGACAACTGCTGTCTCTGGCTGATGGTGAGACAAGTTGATGAGAGATCTTTTAAAACAAATGACCCTGTAGCAATTATTTAAGCCGCACAGATTATTTTTAGCACTAAAAGCACAACTGTGTCTGCAGTGGTCTGACATGCTTTAAGTGATTTCTCTGAACTGAAAAGGTATGAGCAGCCAGTAGCTACATACCTTGAAGCCTGCTTTTCTCAGGCATCACAAGGTACTGTAAGCGAGGCAGATCCAGGTTAAAGCTGGGATTGAATATATTAAGAATACACTACTGATGGGCTGGTGGGTGGAAACCATCACCTTTAATCTAGGTCAGGTTGCCCAAGTCTGGTTGTGTAGGACTCCAGGCAAGAAATCATTGCTCTTTTCTCGTGGTGATGCTGGGATGCTTTGTGAATCCTTAATTATAAAACATCTCAAACCTTTTTACAATGCATTAAAAAATATAGTTACGGTTGTTGAATATACAAAATACTAAATATATAATGAAAGGAGTCATTTATTAAACACTATATCTCAGTGCTTTTCTGAAGTTAATGAGTTTCATGATTAAGGTACATTTGCTGTACCCTTTTAGGACTGACCTGTGTAGGGTTTTGAGATGGTTTTTATTATGAAAAGGTATAGTGTAAAACAGAAAAGGGTCTCTTTAAAACAGAAAAAAATGATACTGTTCCAATGTATTTGTTACGAACCGCTTTTTATTCACTTTACCAATGGATCAGTAAATTAGGTGTCAAGGAGGGTGGGATGTCTTATTGGCAGATGTACCTTCAAATGTAGCTGCGGTCTGTGCTGATTAATCTTCATTTGGGGAGAGCCTGCCTATCAGGTTGTCCAGACCCTCCATTTCCCACATCCCTACCCCACCTACCTATTCTAACCTCTTCAGGAAAATATACCTCTTTGCATTTGTGCTTGCTTGCTGTCACCAATTTGTCTCTGAAAACAGCAATTGTTTTCTCAAGTGAAGATGCCCAGCCAGCCTAAAGGGCACTTCAGGCTCAGCCAAGCAGACCCCCTGTTGTGCTCTTGGTTTTAATTTATTGTGAAAGACAAGATTGGTGTATGTGGGAGGGTTCTTCCTACTGCCAAATTTTAGTTCAGTCTTTATGGAAACCTACTGTCCAACACTGACTTAATCAGGCATACTTAGTTTTGAATGCTTTTCAAACACAAAAAACTGAGTTAAAACAAATCTGCGTGATACCCTGCAAATATCAGTCCAGCAAAATACCGGCAGATTCTGCATCGTAATGGCCTTTCAATCCTGCATCCCTTCCTTGAGGAAGTTTTTGTTTCTTTTTAAAAAAAACCTGCAGGATTTCAAAATCCCAAAAGGAGTTTCATTTTACAGGAATCTCCAGGGATTGTTTTGTGCTGCCCATTTACCCAGGAAAACGGGATGTAACATGCACCTGTGGGCCACACAATACAAGCTACCATTGACCTTTGAGTCAATGTAGAAGATGTTAATTTTTGTTCCCACTGCTTGCAACTGAAAACATCAAACAGTGTATGTAGTTTGGAAAAGCAGGGAATTCCATCTTGCAACCAGGAAGTGTTTAATAGATTTCTCCTAGATGTTTCTAGGGGTTGTGAATGTGTTTAACATGGGGGGATATTTTGAAATCTCTCCTCCCTGTTGTCAAAGGATTAAAAAGCAATATTGCTTTAGTGCCTGATCTTCTTCTATGTTGTGTATGAGAATCTTGGGTTAATATAATCGCTCCCCTCCTACTTTTCTGTAACTTCTCTCTCTTTTTCTTTGGTCAGTCTTACTCCCACAGGCTTTGGCCTCAGTCCATGTGGCCGGCAGTGGATAAGATGGATGGCTGATAAGACACAAAAGCTACAAGGTAGAGGACTCCCAGGGCTCACTTAATCACAACATTGATCTCTCTACAGCTTCCCTGATTTCAGCTCTTTAGCACTGCAGGAGGCGTTGATGAGTAAAGTCCAGCACTGACAAGGATTGTGTCTAAGGGACTATGATTGAGAAACGCACTTTGTTCCAAATGGCACAGTACCAGCTCATTCACATCAACTGCCATAATTTGCTGAGGAATGCCACTTTTCAGTGTTCACTGTCAAAATCAAGGATAGGATAGTACTCTCCAGTTACTTCAAATATTCTCCCTAGTTCAAATATTAGAATATTCTTATACTTCTGTCATAATGCTTAACATTATGTTTATTTGCAACATTAATTATATGATAATTTAAACATCTATATCACCTTGTGCAATGCTTATTAATTCACTTAGAATTAAGAGTGTTATTAAAGATTTCTAATAATCTTTGTATGCCAACTGTGTTCCACTATGTTCTATAACATGGGTTGTAGTTTATGTTCATGATACAATACCATTGTAGCTGAATTACATGATATATTATCTACAGTATATCAGAGTAATGTTTCCCATCTGTTATACTAGGTAACAAAATAAAACAATTGCTAACATTGCTAAAATGAGACCAGATGGATAAATGGGTTATAGTTAAGGTTATATTAAAACAGGATTAGTTGATTATCAAAATATCTTTTGATATGATCTGGATATGTATTGATTAAGTAAGAATTTGTGCCTTAAAGGAATTTTAGATTCCTTCCTTCATCCCACATACTGGAGAAAACATATATATGAAGCAGATTAATGAACGGTGTATAATCTCACAAGGTCCCTTTTTATATTTATACCCCAGTACTATCATAAAAATGGCAAAGGACAAATTAAGAGCATAAGGGAAATGTTTGTGTATTACATAAAGTTTAAAATAATAAAAGTTAATATTTGATGACAGTAGCTATTAACTAACTTCAATTTACTGATGACTTAACAAAATAAGAGAGACATGGTGGCTGTTTCACCTATAAGGTATTTCCAGTTTTCAGTCTTCATTGACCCCAAAGATTCATTTTGTCAGTGAAAGCAAAAAGCAAACACACCTATTTCTCTGGTTCTGTATCCAAATGGAGAATTTCAAACCCCATATTAATACAGTACATATTGAATGCATCTCCATCTCATATTCTATCAATAGATTTGTAGTCTTATTTTTTTTTTACATTTTTGAACGGTGAAATTATTACATAGTGCAAAAAACAATATTTACATCAGAATCCTATATTACAGCTCACAATGCATAGATTTTTGTTTTGAAGTATTAATAAAATTGCAAATGCATCTGTCGCCAGAACTACAATGAAGCTTGCTGCTGCACAAGCCCCATTTACACTGGCAACCTTTCGGATCAATATTCTGCCAGTTATCTAGGATTTTATATGCACAAAATCGAAACCGCAGAAGCAAAGGAGATGTCCTAAGAAAATGTGCACACCACTGTATTTCTGTAAATTGAATTGAATATACACAATAATAGTCCACAGTGGTACCTGCCTTCTCAAGTACTGTACTGGTGGAGTCCGTTTAATTTATCTGCTATGCATCAGGGAGCCATTACCTTCTCCCTTCACAGGTTGTATACCCCTGCCAATTAGGTTTTATTGTACCCCCAGTGCACTGAGCATAGCTACCCCTGTAATAAACCAGCAGGAATTTAACTATATTTAACCAAGCGTGTGCCACTCAATGAGGCAGATGTTCCAATGCTCCTAATAGCAGGTTTGATTTGGCTCAGTGCTGCAAAGCTGATAATTGACCCTTTGTATCTGTTGATTGGGAATACAATACCGCCATGTGCACTTCCACTTAATTAGAAGGCTGATTTGTTTGGTATGTTTCTTCTTCTTTTTTGCCTGCTCTGATAACAGCTAAGCAAGTTTGAATATAATTCCAGTAACAATATTATAGTGCAGTACAAAGTAGGGGTACGGGCAGCATGTGACATGTCTTGTTATTGCTGTAAAGTATAACAGTAAAATAAAGTATAGACTGTAAAGTAGTAGCAGATCAGGCCTTTTCTCAGTCTGCTGAGCCATAGGAAAGAAAAGCTGATGCAAATGAGCTCAGAGTCATGATGGCGAGCTTGCCTCTTGTTAGTTACTGATGACAACAGCAGAACAGGCTCATGTGTCAATTCAGACAGCCTCAGGGGTGAGAAAAACAAAAAGCCAGACAGGAAACACTGCTCAAAAGAAGACGCTAATGACAGACAGTAGATACCATCTTTTCCAAGAAGACAGCTGAGCTATGGGAGAGACCATACTTCATATGAAAAGAAGAAAGGTAGTTAATGAGAGTCAGTAATAAATTATTAATTTATACTGTATACTATAAGCTGGTTCCCTGAAATACTTAATGAAATGCTTGAATGAGACACTTGCATCAATAAATTGCAATATGCCAAACAAGCAACACGATACAAAAAAGACTCTTGCTAGTTACATATCTTTTGCTCTTGTAAGAAGCTGGCCATACGACAGATTAAAAAATTACTGCAGTGTGATGTGTAAAGCACAGTGGATGCACAGGAGTGAACAAGAGGCACTTCTTTACACAGAGAAAAGAGGCACAAATCCAGGTCACAAAGCAGTGTATTCTAGAATCTAATCTCAGATTGAAGCTTTTTATGACACGAACCACTATCAACCTGTGGAACTGTAAGAAATTAAACAGATATTCTATTACATATACCATTCTGTGATTGTGCTTCTGTCAGGTGCATATTCAAACCCATTTTGAAAATGATGCTGAAGGTATTGGGTGTCTGGAACACACGTATTAGTTTAGTGAACTCCCTGGGATACTTCAAGAAACAGCTAAAGGTGCCCAAGGTGACTCTTTGAAATAAAAACCACGAAAAACAGAACACTTCTATTTGCATAGTCCTGCCGAGAGAAAATGCTAATGGTGGTTACTGAAGCCTGAGCCCAGTGAATTAGAGCAGTAAAGAGGAGAACAAACCTGTTGACATGCAGGGTGATGGGTCCCAGAAGATTTAATGAGAAGGAATGTAGGAACGTCTTTTTAATTTTGGTGGAGGAGTGAGAAGAAGAGGACAAGTGTACAAATTACTCCATACTGTCATTTTAAAAAGGTGAATTAGAGCAAGAGAAGGTTCAATTGGAACAAGCAATAAAAAAGACTTAAGAATTTAGAAATGTTCTTTCTGTTGCTAAAAGGTAGCATAAGGATTTGAAACAGAGTAAAACAATCTAGTTCCAAGGCAAAACAGATAAATAGAAAAATGTGGTTTCTATACAATGGTGATAACATATAGAACTACTGTGCAATATTACTTGATTAATTGATATGCTGAGTGTTTTTTTGCAAAACAATAAAATACTGCAATACTAAATATATAACAACTATACTAAATATATAGCAATACTATAAAAACATCACAAGCATATTATAATGACAATGTAGAACTTAAATTATGACCACATAATTGCATTATGAAACTGTTGCTTTTATATTTGATCAAGGAAAAGATTAGAAAACTCCTCAAATCAAATCAGCCTGATAAACTTTTAATTGAAAGGTATCTTAATAGCAGGCTAGGAAGGGTACTGGTTGGTTTCACAGTGTAAGGGTGTGGAGACAGATTATCACCACAATCAAAGGAAACACAGTTTCTTTGATTAGCAGAATGCAGAGTCATTTGAAAGCCTGACGGGTGCAATATTGTCTTTATGCTTCTCATTTTGAAAGAGATACTGTGTTGTGATAATGTCTCTTTTGTGAGCCAAAATGAATATTGTTTAACATGAGCAGTTGCAGCTGTTTTCAAACTTTCTTCTTTCAACTTTCACTGGACATAATAGAAAAACTATCAGAATATAAAATGGATGTATTCCAGGATTAAAATTTTAAAAAATGTGACGTTTAGAACCCTTTAGAGCTGTGCCCATTAACTGAATACATTGAATGAACTTACAAGACTTTGTTTTCAGTAGCTTTTTGTTGATACTAAATTTGTTTCCTGGTACTTCATTGGTATTTTAGGTGGAGATCTGTACTATAATGTTGTATAATGTGTGATGTGAATATTGTACAAGGTGGTGACAGCCCTTGTCCATGGATTAAAGCACCTTGATTCCTGATTTATTGGTTCAACAGCACTGCACTGCACTTCAAAGATAGCGAACTTGCCAGCATTCATTGATACATCATTTAAGAGAGCTATCGCTGATGTACAGTATATACTGTATGATGTCATATTCCTGCCAAAGAAAAACACTAAGAGACTGAAGTTGTATGTTTCCTTTCTGATTTCATGACATCAATTAACACAGAACTTTAAAAGGGGAGGACTTACCCATAGTAAGTTTTAATTTGGCTTTTACAAAAGTAGTTTTAGTTCAAGAGACTATCATTGGGACATTTCTTGTAAGGCTTCTAATCTTACTAGTTAGTTTGACAGATTTCTTACTCTGCTAGGGAGTGCTTCTGATCCACCAATCCTGGCTCTTTGCAAAATGATCTAATCTGCAGTATTACAGTATGTATAACTGGCCTATTGAGCCAAGCCCTGTGCACAGAGAACACAAGCCTCAGAGGCTCCAGAAGCACACATGCCCTTTACACATGGTTACAGTGTAATATCATTCCAATTCAACCCAGCTAGTCCTCTTAGTAAAAAGGGGAATGACACTGGAGATCAGGCGCCCTTTCCACTCTCCAGAGCTTAGAGTTATGTCTGCAAAGAAGGCATTCTCAGTGGCTCAGAGCTTCCTTATTGTTGTAGTCAAAGACTGGCTGAACCCTGATAAGGGTTATCAGGAGCTGAGAAGCACCTCTGGGGAAGAGCCAGCCAGGGCTGCAGCATCAGCCTCAATCCTTCTTGAGTCCCTGTGCCATAACCTGCTTGCTCTTGTTTGCCTTTTGTCTTCGGATTTCCCGATCTCTCTTGATCTGCTTTTCCCTTTCAGAGCTGGGGGATTTCAAAAGAACAGCCTACTAACACACACTGCATGCTGTGTGCGCTCTGGCCTCTGTATTGGAATACACCACAGCTGCCTGCACTTGTCTGTAACCCAGGTGTCCTTGTTGGAGAGTGAGTTAATGTTTGAAAATGAGAGCTGTTCATAACTTCAGTTGTTGTGTTCTATTATTTCAGTTTCTTACTTATTCCACTGTAACTCGCTTTGCTTTTGTTATTTTGAGCTTTATTGTGTTCAAGGAATGTCTTACACAGACCTGTTAAAGTAAGTGAGTCTCTTTAAGCCTGAATTGAGGGGAAGGCAAGAGGATTAAATATGAGTATTTAAAATCCTGAATGGTATTGACAAACCAATCCAGAGGAGTACTTCAAAACCAATAAGAAAACCATGGACAAGTGAAAACTAAGAGGGTTGAGAACAGGATGCATGTTTTTACACAAATGGGTGTGGGTGTCTGGAACAAACTCTTCAGCCATGCTTTTGATGCAGACTCCCTAGTATTAATGGAAAAAATAGAGATCTTTGCATGGTTGACCTACTAGCAAACAAATGAGCCCAATGGGGCCCAATAGCCCCTTCGCATTACCTCATGTGTAAAGATTTTGCAGACATTCCCTTTGCTTCTACACAAAACAGATTATTAGCTCTATCAACACTGACCATAACCACAAAAATGTTGTCACCCATACTGTCCATGGGAATATGCATAATTGTCTCAACATACCTTATAAATTCTTATCTAATAAGGAGCAAACATGCAATAAAAAAAACTAAACTCTGAGAGTTCTAACAGGATTGGGAGGCAAACAACAACTTCTGCTTCGAACATTTTCTGTCTTCATCCATTTGGCTGGCTGCCGCTGTCAACCCACAGACAAATAGATCTGACGCTCTCTCTTAACTCCATACGAAAGTGAATTGGATTTAGTTTGCGCTGACCTTATTTGTTTGTCAGCATGGAGTGGGCTACATAGACATCGATGAGCTCTCAGAATGAAGGACAAGGTGGAGAGCTTTAAGTTGAGTGATTCGTTCACTTTGGAAAACACTCACTGTTGAGAGGAGTAGGAGAACACAGGAAGTGGTCTGCTGTTACTTTTATAAAAACTCTCCACAGGAAATCCAGAATAAAGTGTAGCATATTAGCAAGAAGCGGAAAACATAGTAAGAGCAGTAAGTGATGCAAATAATATGGTGGTATGTTAAGGTTTGGTATAGACCAGGGAGGTCCAGCTGCAGTCTTGGAAAGCTGGGTCACCTGCAGATCTTAACTTTAAGTTCATCAGTAGATCATGTACTGTACATTATATTATTGTTTTTTTTAACCAATTTACCAACTTTTTTGGGTGCACTACATGAAAGTGATCAAGAAACCCTGCAAACGGTGGCCACAGGGACTCAACAAACCATTGGGAACAAACAAAAAGATTAGTAAAACTGCAAGAATATGGCATTGTATTGTACCAAAATTACAAATTATGCTAATGTATGTTATGTCTTTGCACTGGTTCCTAAATAGCATTATACATGTGGTTATAACGTCTTATGTAGCAGTTATGGAGGGATTATGGAGCCATCATGAAGCAACATTCAAATAAAACATTACCAAAAATACCTGACAAGTTCACTGTAAATGTTATTCAGTTTACTGTAAACTTTTAGAAGTGCGCTCACAAAAGTTCACTTTCTGTAAGTGCCACTTTGCCACATTTTTAAATTCTATGACTTTTTATAAAACCTCCAATGACAGCTCATTAACAATTAAGTAGAGCTCTCTTATTTTTTTAAGACGTGCTCAACTCAGCTAAAGCACAGGTGTGTGTATATGGGTTGTGCTTCAAGCAAACTAGGGGATCATTGTTGATGGTTTTCATAAGGGAACCATTACTCTCCATTGTTCCACAGCAAGAGTCTTCAAAAACAGTTCAGTTCACAAGATTATGACTTCTCTGTGACCTTGTTTGATGTATTGGCTGATTGACTTTCTGTTTGTTGCATGAGAGCACTTCAGCTGGCTGTGGAAACATCATAGTAGGTGATTAGTACTCAAGAAACCACTCCTCAGCTTTCCAACAGGTTTTTCTAACAGAGTGAAAATATGGGCAGAATATGGCAAAGCCCATTGAAACATCATGAAAGCAATGCAGGCGTCCGGTTACAAGTTTATGAGAAGCAATGTCAAATTGGTCAAATATTGTAATGCAAATGCAGCAGCTTGCAATTCTGAACCAGTGGACTCTTGAAAGCTCCTCTGGCTTTGGTAGAGTTGTGAAAGTCTGTTGTAATTACAGCTGTTCTGTTTCTAATAGGCATGCAGGTTTGGGTCTCAACATAATCTGTTTTTCTGGCTTCAGCCTTTGATTTTGCAGTGAATCCTGATCAAATCTGTCAGAGATATATCACAGTGTAGCAAACAAGTACACCTTCCCTAGCATACTCCTCACAGCCACACCATGAAGGAATGATGTACCGTTCTGGTACTTTTAATATTAGCTTAGAATTGACAGGTTATTGACTGTGACACGGCATTAGATTCAACTAGGATCAGAGCACTTTTTTCAGTTTAGTGATTTAACCTCACCCATGTCCCCCAGTGTTTTCTCAACTCATTGTGAAAGCTGTTGCTTACAGATAAGGTTTTAGGTAGCACTGCCTGTAGTAACCCATCCAAGTGTGCTCTCATTTTCAATACTTAAAACAGAAGAAAGCCCCCTTTGGATTATTCTCTGCATGTTTCCTTTCCTGCAAGTCATCTTGACCTCTTCACTGTGGAGAAAACAAATTGTATATTATGTACTGTTGCCCTTTGCGACAATGTGCTTCAACAAGCAGAAAGCCCTCTGCCATCAGGGTCCCTAAACAGCTGCCAGATTGGTTAACATGGTGTGCAAAAGCATCCGCCTCACACTAGGAAGTTAAGTCTCTCCTTATGAAGCATGCAGGGATGGATTGGAAAAGGAAAGTAAATGACACGGGCTGTCAGCTGGCTAGCTGTGTGGGAAGACCTGTGCTGTTCTTCAAGTGTCTAGTCAGTGGAATAAAAGGCCTTGCTGTGCCCTTGAACTGCACTCTTACTCTCCACACAACAGCAACAGCAGCAATATTGTGGAAAGTGTTAATATTATCAATCATCAATGAGGGATGCAGATCTAATGCGGCCAAGAATTTCAGAGAGTGGTGGCCAGAAAAATTCCTCTGACACTGAATAGTATACTCACACAAAGGAGCTAAATCTTTGCTCTTGAACAAATGAGTTGATTGGGGATTTGATTCAGATGCACAGACTTGTTAAAAGGTCATGCGTCAGCCATGACACACAGGACACACATTAAGACATGTATTGTAAACATTAAGAGCATTAGGATTGAAAACTGAGTGGCCTTTTCCCACTCAAAACTCATTGGCATCCAGAGTAAAGCTCCAGGACTTGTTGTTGAAGTTGATGCCTGGGGATGCTCCAAGAAACAGATGCCTTAATGTTTTTGTTAAAAACACATGTAACCGCTTATGGGTTTGGTAAACCACTATAGCTTCAAAGCAATAGTTGACGTATTTTTATCGTGTTATTCACTGTAAAAAAACATTTCATTTACAGCACTGCTGATAGCTTTTACCAACAGACAACACCCAATGTGTTTAGATTCCTGACCATTTCATTTGCCATACAATCTACCATAACACCACTGAAAATATTTGGGAAGGATCCACCTTAAATGATAGTGTGGCATAGGGTCTAGCACATGGAAGCCCCAAACCAAAGCCTATTATTATCTCTGTAGTGGTGGCAATGCCTTCCTGATAAATTCTGCTTAGCCAGGTACACTCATGCCTTCTTTTACTGGTGTCACAATACAGAAAAGTGATCAAGGCTGCTGGTTGTAACCTAGCATATACTCTGCCAGAGCATCGTAGTTCATAAGTAATAAACTCTCCTCAAACATTTGAGCTTTTTCAGATCCTTAGTGCTCACTGTTCCTACTAAGCAAGAGGATCTTTTAAGAGACAATAGCTGACTGCTCTGCTTTTATAGGGATCTGGTGACTCCAGGTGCAAGCAATTAATTGATTTCCTTGTGAGAATGTGAGGAATGCACTTGTCTGAATGTGGCAACTCAAACCAGTCGAAAATAGTCATGAGCTGAGGGATTGTAAAAGATCCCCACCAGATCCCCAAAATTGTCTGTGTCTCAAAGTAAAAAAAAAACGAACTTGTCTGTTGAATGCAGAAAATGAGCAGACATCACAAACCCTTTCAGAATGGACTCAATTTTATGACAGATGTTGAAATTAACAGAAAGAAAATATCTTGGCGTGAGTGTGTTTATCTGTGATGAACTGGCATCCTGTCTAGTACTCTGCCTTGTGCCTGTTGTTTCCTGGGATAAGATCCAGCTCACCAGCAACCCTGAATTCAATGACCTATGATTAACATGTGAAATTATTTATCACGGCAATATTTTAATGACACACTTTTCAGCCATGACCTTATCTTAGACCTTACTGGTGCATGGATACCATTTTTTAAAACTCTAGCAATAATCTTAACTTCAAGAGTTAAAATATCATATACCAAACCCTGATGCTCAAAACAGTCGTTCTCCGAGGCTCAAAACAGTTGTTTTTTTCTCAGAAATCTGGAATAATGAGATGATTTATGGCAAACAAGCACAACAAACAAATACAAGGTTCAATAAATTAATAATAAGAAACAGTGCGGTTCAAAGCCACTTTGAAAGTGAAAAAAGAAAATCTTTATTTCTAGAGATGAAAGTTAAAAAGAACAAAATGCCCACCCACAGCTCAGCAACTGATATACTCACGTCATCTGCAATGAAATCAAGAATTTAGATGGCACGCCAACCATTTTTTATCTAATCTGTATTGAGGAGAACAGTGGATGCTGCCCATTGAGATCGAATCCCTTTGTTGCCTTGAAAATCAGTGGTTGTCTCTTCCCCTCAGCCCTCTCTCTCCCCATCAAAAGCTCAGAGCCTCTTGATCATCTCAAAAGCTTTACTTTCTTAATTTTGTGGTCTCCAAAGGTATTTAGAACTTTTTAAGTTATTTTTAACAATGTTTGTGCATCTGCTTAGGAAAGAAAAGCTAACCTCAGCCTGTCTTGTACAGAGGGTTAAGGTTTCTGGAAACAAGGTGTTGCCAGGTGTTTAGGAAAATGGTAAAGAAATTTGTTCCCAAAAGGTTTCTGGTTCACACCTTATCTCTGTCCCTAACATATTGTGTAGCAGTCAAGTATATTACAAAACATCTACAGTATATGTTCTGTCCTTGGGATGAGGTGTAGAATTGAGATCCTTTAAAATTGTTCTGCAGCACTAGTTATTGATGCATAACTACTTTGTATAAAGGTGGGTAGCTGCCTCAGCATGCATAGGCTGCAAAGGAACAGTAATAGGTTTATTCCATGCTGAAAAAAAGAAGAAAGAAAACACAACATTTCAGCCGTGGAGCCTTCTTCAGGTGTGAGAAAGACAAGGCAGTATGCAAAGGTAATGTACTGTAGCAGGAGAATAAAAGCTGGGAGAGAGGAGGAGCGAGGGGCGGGAGCAGGGGACAGAAAGAGAGGTCAATCAAGAGGTGTGAAGTCAGAATAGGTGTAGAGAGGTGTGAAATGAAACCACAGTGAATAGAGAGAATTTAGAAGAAAAGTAGTCTGCCGTTAAGAGAAGGGCGAAGGTGTGATCCTAGCTGCAGGATAATTTTGTTTGTGTAGTCTTTCTGATGCATGAGTTCGGAAAACCGTCTTTGAGAACACAGACAGAGATTAAAGTAGTCATGGCCGTCAGAGGTGCTCCTGCCCCTTGCTCCTCCTCTCTCCCAGCCTCTGTTCTCCCACTACATTACCTTTGCTTAATGCCCTGTCTTTCTCACATTGTGTTTTCTTTCTTCTTTTTTCAGCGTGGAATAAATCTCTTACTTGTTACTTTGTATAAATGCATCCATCTGTTTGAATGTAAATAATTCCAAACACAGGGCAGAGGAGTGTCTTGTTTTTTTCATACAGATCAGACAGTAAATTAACCCAGCTATGGCCACTTGAAAAAAAGTCAATTACACCTACTGTACTTTACATTGTGTACCATAGTTGGGAGGTAAAGGAATACTGAAGTGCCCAGATAAAAATAAATTCAGAATTATATAATCCGCACAAAAAGGTACTTAATAAGCCCTGAAATGGCAGGACATTGTAGCTGTTAGACATCAATACTAACTACCAGGCAGCATGTATTAAATATCTGAGAATACAGTTTACAAACCACTTTCGGCTTCTACATTTGAAAACTACCTTTAGTAGTGCGGTTTATTCTTACATTACTTTGATCAACATGACAGGAAATGAGAAGATGAATGTATTAGCAGTTCATCCTCACTTGTCTTACCAGGATCCTCTGTGGCAGTTAAAAGGCATTATTATTATAATATATTATATAATAATATTATATTATTATAAGGCATTGTACTTTATTCCATCTCAAATAATTAATTACTGAAATACTCTGCACAGATTTATGGAGTGGAGCTGAAGAGACATTATCTTCTTTTGTTCCAGATTTAAAAAAAAAGTGTAGTGACTCAAGCTGAGTTCACTTACTGCAGCATCTTACATTCCAATGGTGAAGGCTGCATAAAATAGTCAAATGTGCATTGTAGATTGCATGTGCAACACTGGAAGCAGGAAAAAAATATTTGTGTATAAAACTGTCAGTATGGAACATTCCCTTATGATCTAGAACATATCTGATTGCTGCTCTCTTTACTGATTCCAGAGTGGAGTAATCTTATCTGTAACTTGATGACCACAATTCTACACAATATTTTAAATATTCTAAACACTGGTTGTTCCTCTAGACTGGTTGCAGAGCAGTAATATATTATCTATAATATGATCTCAATATGTATATTGGAAACAAGTAAAAAAGCCACTGTCCTAGATGACTATTTTGCTAAACATGAATGGTCGTTAAATGGTCTCATTGGAACCAGTGTGGGCTCCCTCTGGGGTTTGCAGGAGGAAATCGTATCTTCAATCAAATGTAGAGCAGAAACACTGTAGCTCTAACCTTGCATCTCTGTTGATGCAGTTAATCTGTGAAAAGTCAACAGGCAACCCATTCTTTGCTCTGACCTCTGTGACAACCAATGGAACCTTCCAGCATCTCATTTCCATCTAAAACTGTTTGGGAGCCTGTTTCTCTAAAGTGTGAAGATTAACCATTCTCTGGTGTAGCAGCTGGTGGTGTCCACTAATACAATTCCCTAGCTACCCCCTACTGCTGTCCCCCCTTTCCTTCCCTGAAACACAATAATCGCATTAGTCAGACTCACAGGGCTTCAGCTGGGTGAGATTAATAGGCCTTAACTATGCAAAGCTGGCTGCATCGTAACAGCAGTTCACTGGGGGGTGGGGTGTAATGAGTGATTATAAAAACACTTCAAGATGGTTTATTTTTTATGATGTTTCTATGTTGGGGTGAGCAGGAAGACTGAATTGTGCAGATGACTCTGTCCAAGAGCACGTTAGCGGGGTTTGGAAATTGTTACACATCACCACATGTTGCCACAACTGTTTAAAAAACGTTGGTCTGCCTTTCAAATTACAAACCCTAGACCTGCACAATACATAAGGCATCCTGTGTTCACTGGTTTTCCTGCAGTTATGGAAAAAAAAGAACACAATACATGAACGAAATAAGCTGACAGGCGATGCTGGTTTGAAGGGCAGGTGGAGAGGCACCAAAAGACAGTGTTATGGGCACAACTTGGAACCAAATCTGTTCACATAACATGCCTGCAACTATGCTTGTCATTGTTCACAGCCTGGAAGGGTGTAAAAATACATAGTGAGTTCTGTTGCAGTTAAAATGACACATTTCTATAAATTCTCGATACAATCAATAACTTTGTTTGATAACACCAGCATTTTGTCAGAATGTGTCACCCACCTACAGCTCATTGTTGGAATATATGCAATCATACCCTAGAGACTGTAATGATCTGCTGCTGAGGTGGGACTAGCAGTTGATCTATGAGGAGATGAGTGAATTCAAGTGCTGGGCAAGAGGCAGCTGAGACAGGGAAACCAGCAGACAGCTCACAGACAGGGTACTAAGCAGGCAGCACACACACACAGGGACTTGCGCAGTGCTGCGTGCACACAGAGATCAGGCTGAGCAGGCAGAACATTCAGAGGAGAACTGTAAAGTGTGAACTGACAGACAGCATGTTGTAGCAGGATGGTAAACCAAGGTGTGAGCACAGTCCAAGATCTTGGTCAATATGGCGGGATTCAAAGATAGTGAAAGCAAGCTAAGCACAAAAAGGTCCAAAGCACAAAAGGGAATCCAGTGAGCGTGGTCAGAGTGAAGAGAGGGTCAGATTCAGGGAACATAGAGAAGCAGAGATCAAAGCAAAAGGCAAATCCAAGAGATGTAGAAATGATAACAATTTTTGGGTCCAGAGCTAAGAAGAGAGAACAGAGAAGTAACCAACGCAGGGGGTGATCTGAGAGACCACGTACAAATCAAGGGAGAGGTCAGAATTAACAAAGCTAGGGAAACTAGGGAGCAAAACCCGTGGGGCTCATTGACAAACCTCTATAATAGAGCCCTGAGCTCTGTCACATCCAAGTATTTAGTGTCTAAATCACCTGAAACAGACGTGGTCATAAATCGTCTCCAGATACCCCAAGTCTCCAGTCAATTGGTTTCTATAGCAAGCAGCCCTGGGAGATGGGTTGAACGATGATGTAACCAGCTGCTACATCAATGCTAGCTTGCTCCAGTGCTTGTCCGTTGCGGGGGAACATGACAGGAGACCAGAAGAGATCGCAAGGCCCCTTCTGAGATGGGATCCTGATTTAAAGGGGTCCTCACCCTCCAAGGTGAAGCAAGAGATAAAAATCATGAAATCAGAAAAAACACCAGCCTGAATGGTCTCCCAAAATGATGTATTGGTCGACCCTACCAACAATACCTGGATGTTCCTGTCCTGAATTTTTCACTGTTACAGATCCAATGGATATACTTACAAGCTATTAGCTTGAATGCATGCAAGGGTGGTCCTGACAGTATACAGTAACTGAACTAATTGTAAGTGGAATTTAGCCAGGACATTGGGGTAAGCAGTCAAGAGTTTAACAAGTCTTCAACTACCACAGGCATTCAGAGCTTCAGTTTAATGGTTAATTTATCTCTGTTTTAGCTGAACTACAGCATACATCCTACAGCATTGAATCTGCAGCCACCTGAATGGGGCATTACTTTGTAATTTCAGAGGAAAGAGCAGTACCAATTAGTCCACTTTCACCACTTATAAGAGCAATGTCATCTAGAGGTCTTCCATCCCTCTGCTGACCAGACCCAACCTTACTTAGTTTCTGAGCTTTGATGAGATGAGTCTTCAAAGTGTTAAACTACTGACAGACTTCAGTGAAGTAGTCAGATGGCATCTATGGTCTAATCCCATTAAAATCTACTCCCCACAAAAAATGCAATATTGAAAAAATACAATATTGAAGAGTGCTTGATTTGGTTATAATATCCATCTCTTGATGTGAGCTATGCTACATATTTGCCACAGTCTGCTGTTGTTTATTAGATATTACTTTAAGCTCAGAAAATATGCTTGCTATTTCTTAGATAGAATTTCCTTGTTTATTCCTTCTTCTCTGGTAATATTAACTATTAGAAAAAAAATACCTCTCTTTCAAAAACCCTTTTGGGAATATGAGCTTTTTACATTTCTCCTTCTGAATTTTAAAAATGTAATAGGTGTTCTCAATTAGAATGTTGACTAACTGATTATGAAGTGCACACTTTCTGCAAGCTGAATCTCTGAGGACTGTGCTCTGAAATGAGTTAGGCGATACAGGATATAATAAATACAGTTTGTTTTTGGAAATAGTTCTGTTCTCATTTAACAGGGTGGTCTACTGGCTTTTCCACTAAGCATCTATAATTTCACTTGAACTCAGAAGAAATTATTGTTTTAGTTTTCTGCAGTTAAAAGTAAAGGGGTAAAGGGAAGTAAGGAGAAACTTAAGAGCTCATTGACAAGTAAAGTTAATTTGGAGCTAGCTACCTAGTTCCAATAATTAAAGCGTTTTAATCAACATTCTTGTATCTTTCTTTGCATTGTTTGTATTGTGACTTTTTTGTGAGAAAGGTGAAGATCCAAGACACTGACATGCCTGCTTGAATTTGTGCAGCAGGGTTCTGCCCTGAAGGCAGCTGTCTGTCTGACAGTCTTTTTAGCTCCTGGAGAACCGCCAAGCCGGAACTTCTATCACTTCTGGTTTGCAGACAGAAGATTCTAGAAAGCAGGGGTTGGGTAACCCTAGTCCTGGAAAGCCTAAAGATTGAAGATTTTTTTTTCTGTTGAGTAGTAGAATGCTAGAGGAATTTATTGCCATATGTACATGTACAGGTACATTGGAATTCTTATTCCCACTGATCTCTCGGGACATACACAGTGCAGCAGACGACAATACCACAGACAAGACCACGTAATGTAGACCGTACATTACAAACATCATAAATAATGACAAATCGAACAATAAATATGTAGTAGTGAAAAAAAAACACAATCAAAAAGAACATAGTGTAGATGTGCATTGAATCTGAGGCATTGCATTGTTAAGGAGGCGTACTGCAGTAGGGTAGAAGCTGTTTTTAAGCCTCTCACGTACAGTACATGTTTTTCCAAAAACTCATAAGTTTTTTAACTTAAGTTTTGGGAAGACCTGATGGACCGGTTCTCTCTGAGAGCAGGGTGGTAGATGTCTACTGTAAAGATTGTGTATGGCATCAGTCAGCACCCTGCCCTGAATACAAGCTATAGCATCAATATAGCACTATATTTTTTCCACTCTGAACATCTTGCTCTATTAATATATAAGAAATTAATAGAGATACAATTAACTTATCCAGTTAATCCAGTTAAATGTGGCTGCATGCATTTGCAGAGATTATGTCAATGTGTTACTTTTATCCTAAAAAAAGACAAAACTATGTTAGTTGATTATTCAAATAATGGACTTGATGTACTGTAAGTGCAGTAATTTGTAAAATACTTTGAATCCTGGTGAGTTAAACAGATCTTGATAATGAAATAATTAGGCCATTTAAGTAACTTATACCTCAAAACACATTCTGCATTTCAGGAGTCAAACAGGTTGGTTTAGAAATACTCATATTAATTTCCTTTCAAAAAGTCTGTGCTGACTAACAACATCATAGATAAAGAAAGCTAATTAATGTGATTGTGTTCAAAGTACCATGCATTACTGAGCTCTAGCAAAAAAAACTCAATTTCCAGCCCCAAGCACACTAATAGAACACATTCACTGAGGCCTGCTCATGCGTGTAACACCACAAGAACAGAAATGTTGATAGATTGTTTATTAATTCCCGGCCAGATGAGAGTTTGGCCATGTGTTTTGTGAATTTTCTCATCATATAATATGCTTTGATGAGGCTTTTTTTCTTATTATTTTCTTTTTCCCCCCAAAAGATTTGACATGGAAATTATAAACACATTTATATATATAAATAAAGAATAACTGATGCAGTTGGAGCGACAATGACATAAAAAAGAGCTTCCAGTGTTTAATCTACAACGGCAGTTCATTTACATTTGCTCCAGTGCCTGTCTCATCTGCCTATTAACACCCGTAGAAGGGAAGGATTCTTTAAAAAATCTGTCTGTTCTTGAGTGGGTTTTCTGACAAAAAAAAAATGAATTGGCCCAATGGAGAATGGAAAGTCAAGAGGATCAGGGACTCTGTTCCATTCAGATCTGAAACTTTTCACAATGCAGTATTTCATTGTAATTTGCTACTGAAATTGTTTGCTTAATTTACCATGCAGCCTGTGTTTTTGGGTTGGTGACAGTACCCACTTCTCTCCAGCCTACCAAAAGATGGTGAATCCCCACATTATGTTCCTGTACTGTAGACTTTAGCCTAGCATATTTCACTACCACTTTATTTTGCAGCAATGCAATAGGAATATGTTAAATTCAGCATTGTTAAATGCGGAATAATTGGACTGTTTGCCTCCAACAGTTGTGGATTCTGTGGTATAGATAGCAGTCATTCGAATGTTTTTCTTTTATTAGAGGCCATGCAGAGGCCACATACTGCTTTGGTTTGGTTTTTTATGTTTGGTGTTGTGTTGTATACCTATCGTTTTTGAGATATGGATGTTCATTTTAACAAGGCTGGGCTCTTGATAGTTTAATGAGTTGAATATCACTGTTGGGTACTACACTATTGAGTCATTCTCGGACATTGATTGAAGCATGCTTGTCATAAATGTGATGAGAAAACAGAAAGTAATCTGTCATGCTGGAACTGTGACTCATAAATTCCAAAGTAAGTTTGACAGCCCCCAGAGGAGCATAATCAATCACACCATTGGTCTACAAATGCATTTTGGTTATGAGCCAGGACACAATTATGTCATAGTCATGACCACTGCCATAGAACAAGGTTTCTGGGCATTTGCTGTGCATTTGGGAAGTATTGTAGGTTTTTCAAACTCCTGCCCTAGGTTTTGTTATGTAGGAAATGTGGTGCTTTGAGTACTTTGAAGGCTAAATGAGACTACAAGGCTATGGTGTGTGACAGAATGCATGTACAAAATAGTTCTGACTGAGCCATAGTGAAAATGTTAATTCTGCCTTTTTTTGCTGTCTTTGGAATGTGCCTTTTTCTGTATTTTTTCCACAAACAAAACTGTATCAAACTTGGTCTGACTACAGTCAAAATAATGGGCTCCTGACTAGTTCACTTCATAAAAGCCATCAATGAGAGGGCAGGATGCACCCTGTAACCTAAAGGTTACAGATGTGCAGATCTGAATGGTTACTGATGGACTCTTAAGTACTTGATTTGTTGTTGTTAAAGATCACAATATCAACTTGGAATTATAGCATAGAATAGAAAAGACAAAGATACCAACACCTAAACCAAGGAATACTATTCTTACCAAGCAACAGGGCCACGTGCCATGTAGTGAAGTCTATGATGTCATCACTGAATGCTCTGTTAGACTTATATCAGCACTTTGTTACAGGTTCATGATGTGAAGATATATATGTTGGCTTAATCACTGTCAGGCAAATGTTGTAAGGGCAGTGACATGCAATCAAAGTAAACTAGATATAAAGAGGGCTAATTATTGATGTACAAATAAAACAAATAGCTGAAAGTATTTAAATGCTAAATTACCAAGACTGCATGTTACTACAATATCCACAGCATACTGTGGTGATTTCATCATAACCACCACAAAATAGGGGCAGATGGCTTCTTCTGCCCTGACAGGCCGATATTTTGCTGACGTCCACCCCTGTACTTTTATAAGACAGGCAGAGAACATTCAGCCTGAGCCGCGTCGCATCGGGCCCTTGTAAAAATACAGCCATCTGGTCTGCTGAGCAGTGCAATGCAGAGGACGTCAGTCCTCCGTGCATCACTCCTGCATAATTTCTCCCAGCATAGTAACTCACACTACCAGGGCTGGAATTGCCTTGACATATCCCAGAAGCCTGCCTTCTAACGAACAACAGTGTTGACAACAAGAGACAACTGCTTTGCTTTGGCTGTTGGGGGCATGTAAAATCTTAAAGACATTGACCAGCAGTTAAATAAATATGACCTATGTGGATAGCAGTTTCATCCATTTAAGGTTTATCTAATGACTTTTCAATCCACCATTCTACATATTTTGTTTCAATTTGCTATTTTTCCCCCAAAGATTAATAATCAAATCATTATAAGAAAAAACTAATTTAAGCCAAACACTCAAAGTAATCAATTATAGTTTTTAGACAGATCAGAAAAGTTACCAAAAAAGAATTTGAACAATTGTAAAGTTAGAAACCATTTTAGGCAGGCTCATCAGTATTTTCTTATTAGCAGGGTTTTCTGGATGCCAAATTAACTTCCAGGTTTAATCCCTTATAAAACAAAAGAAATCCTACTCCTCCTACCAGAGCTCTACATCTACTTTTCCTGGAAGAGTGGGTGGGCAGTGTTACACAAAAACAAAGCCTGTCCTCTCGTATTTGTTTCTTTCAAAACCCACAGACATCGAGATTGCTTCCTCATGTACAGTAAATCTCAAACTAGCAAAGATGTCTCAATCTAGTTAGTAATAATCTGGTCTTTATGAAAAAGACATCTAAACTTCCTTTGTCCTACTCTTACATAACCAGAGTAAAGGCATTCACTGACAGCACCTGTACTCAATTAACTCAGGGCAAACGTCTCATTGAACTTAATAATCTGTGGCCAGTGGAAAACTGTAGTTTCTAGACTATTTCTTGACTCCATGAACAACAAAATTTAAATGGATGGAAAACTGAGACTTTGCATTATCCTGGGCCAAAACACCTCATATTTTGTCACAATATTTCTAGCAGATTTGAAGTTTTTTGCAGTTTTTGGGAAAAGAAAATCAAACTTTCAGTTATAAAATCAAAGGTATTTTGAATATTCTCTGTAGAGAATTTTAAATGATCTCTTTGAAAGATTGGTGCAGTATGTTACTGCTTCACGTGTTGGGCTGTTCTAGTTCAGGAACAAATCAATAACGTGTAGGCTGATTTGCCAATTGTCTGCAAACTGGTTTACACTGTGCAAGAAAGACAAAGACCACTTTTGCAAGTAGTTTAAAAATGCAAATATTTTACTTTTAATTTTTATAAAAACACAATTGGGGTTAATGTTTATTTTGTTTGCGGAACACAGCTGTTTTGTCGTATCAATAATTGAAACATATATGGTCATACCTGTGGGAAAGCTGGCTTATGCAACACTACAAATTCACCAAAGCGGGTTGGCTATCGAAACCACCATAAGCTTTTAAGCAGGTAATTACCTCACCCCAGTGGGTATTTAAGCCGAGCAGTAACATTGACACTTGCTCAGTCATCGAGTAATTTCTCAAGTCTGTGTTTCTATCTTTGCTTGATTCTATGGTTTACTAACCAATTGCCTTGAACCACTGCTCTTGGATCTCCCCTGAACTTGACTGTCTTGTCTGTGTTTTGGGCCCTGCTTCTCACTGCCTCCATTGGACTGACCTTCGTGTTTAGACCCTGCCTGCTCACTGGACTCACTTTTGGTTTTTCCCTCACTTGTGCTCAGATTACTTGGCTTGAAGTCCTGCTCGTTTGACAACAGCTTTGGTTTCAGTTTCACTTTTACCAGCCAGCTTAGCCTGCTCTGCTCAGCGCTCTCACTTGGAGTCTCCATACTGCTGCTCATACCAGCTTTAGTACCGGGTTTCACATAGACTCTTATATAAATCGCACATTGGTTGAAGCTAGTTTGTATTCTGCTCCATACTGATTTTGCTGGAGGGCTATTACACAGGTAACAGAATGGCAAATCAGAGCTTTACACCTTGCACTTAACTAGTGTGCTTGTTTAACAAGTCCCAGTTGATTCATTAAGTTCTCTTCCTCTTGAAATTGGAGACCTCCTGCTGACTCAAGCCTTTTGCCAAGAGATGTTGAGATTTAAAGACAGTGATTCCTACTGAATAATGAGGGCGCTCGGTTTAATTCTACCTGGATATACATGTCTGACTGCTCACTTTAGTTATTACTGATAACCAGATCACACCAATCAGAAAAACGGTATAATCACCTGTTTAATTGGGAGTGTGTTTAGGGTTTTGATTAATTTAAAATACTTTCTTTTAATCTGCACCTTAAAAGATGCAAAATATTATGCTAAATCTTATTGAGTGAGAACAATTAGTGGGGGTGACCTGCAATAATGTTCCTACTGTTTTGACGAGGGAGATGGTGTGATCAATGGTGTTTTAATGTTCAAATTCTTCTTCTTAGCAAGTAGCAACCCTGATGCGTTTAAAGCAATAAAAAGCAAAAGAAGGTGAATCAAAGTGGCTGAACACTTGTTGACTTGTGCCAGGTGTAAAAAGTCTACTCTCTGAGGTCAGAGGAAGTGGGTAGGTTGTAACAGTTGAAAGGAAGAGGAAGAGACAGTGAATAAACCAGCTGAAAACAAAGACAAGACCACTGAGTGATAAAGACTAAAGATAGGATCAGATTGTCAGAATAATTCTAAAGAAAAAGGAAGACAAGTATTGGGTAAGGTAGAGGCAGGGGCTAGGGATTAGGAACATCCAGGTATTTTGTATGTCAGGGGAAAGGATGGAGGTCAGAGATTGTAGGACACCTGTGGAATGAGCTAGAGGTAGGACACCAGGAATAACTAGGGTTGGGCAAGTGGTACAGCAGCAGGGTCCCGAAAAGTGGAATCTTAGGAATGAAAGAAAACCACACAACGAGTTGGGACTAAACTGGGACTACTAACCTATTCATTGAGGTTAGTTGGGATTGAACCTAGGATATCTTAACCCATCACTTATAGTGTAGGAGTTAGTCACTGTTTAGTGCCTTGTATTACAGAGGACTAGGGCTTCTTTATAGTCTGTATTTTCATAAAATGCAGGTTTCTTCAAGTGGGTGAAAAACTGGCATCAGTGACAATTTAAAAAAACAAAACAGCACAACTTAACATTGGGCAGTTTACATCCGGTCATGGTACAACATTAATGAAATCCACATATTTCCATATAGTTGTAGCCCTGTAACCCCCCTACAGAAGCATAACCTCCTTCATTTCACACGAAACGGAAAAGAGACATTTCTCTTTGTGCTTGCTCCCAGACTGAGTATTTTAAAATCTTGATTCAGAGGTGTTAGTGGCAAGGTCACTGCAAATCTGCAGCTTTTGATTAATATGTGCTGTGTGTTTTTTTATGTTAATGCATTAAGGCACCAGATCTTTTTTGTACTTTATTTTCGTATCTTGTGCATTTTTTATGACTACAGTGACCATCCCTTGACCTACAGCAAGGCAATTTAATCACAGGGTGTTTGGCTCGCTTGTACTCATTTACTTTGTTGCAAGGGTACAGTAAATGTCAGTGCTCCCTGCTTAGTGATCCGAGAGTCTGTGCTTCAGAGTCCAGATCTAGAATAGCAGAAAAAGTCCATCATCACTGGTTCTTGAAGATTTCTCAAATATATTATGATCCAGCTCTTTTAAGGGGAATAACCTATTTTACAAATGTCTATTTGTAAAAGGGTTCAGTTCTCGTAAAAGAAGAACTCTGACTTGGGCTTTTTGGTAAGAAGGGCCCTTGATCCCCATCAAATTCAGCTCTGCACCTGTTCCATTTCTGTGTAGCAGCTGGGTGGTCAGTTACTATTTACTATTTCAGCTCAGTACTTTGCTGCCCTTTATGTTTCCTGTGGCTTGCTTTTCAATTTGACTTTCAGAATGTGCCTCTTTAATAGACGAGAAACATGCATAGTCTGTGCTTTGAACATTATGGCTGTATGTTAAAGCTGTTCATGCCCTATCAATGGTTTGTAATGATTTTTCTGTCTGTAGGACCCTTTTTGAGAAATGTGTTTTGGAACGGAACCCACTTTCAATTTTAAACGCTGTAGGTGCTGTCCAAGTAGGTCCACTGTGAGTGTTGGTTCTGTATAGCACAATGTTCGGGAGGGGCCCGAGAGACCATCTGTTTGTGTCTTCCCTGAACATCCAGTTGATCATCCCTGGTTTAGCACATGACTTTTCAAAGGCTTGTTCTATACCCTTACTAGCATCTGCTAATGTGGAGCAATGAGAGATAAAAAGTGTACTATTGTAATTGTAATATTGTAAAATACCTAAGCTCTGAGCTGTCAACACTATAACAAACCAAAAAAACAAACACCTTCATCTATAAAACCAAAATCAAAACTAAAACTAACTCATTACCAAGCAATCCGCCATATTGTTCTTCTTTGGAAGAAAATATACTGAGCGACATTAACACAGAAAATGCAATTTGTTCCAATGCGCATTTCTTGTTTTATTAATGCCTCTTAGTATATTATGCCCTTAATTGTGTTCTTAATGCTTCTATATCACCATGCATTTTCCTGGACAAAAATACAAATCATTATTGCTATGTCGAACAATGTGTGAAAGTTTTTTTATTCAAAGGTTTCCACAGGAGAGCATAAAAATATACCTCTTGTCACTTTCTGTTGCTTGCTAATTTGCTGGTCTACCTTACTATTTTTTGCTAAGAAAATTCTAGGTATAAAAAATCAAATTAACTAGGCCTTTGCTCCCCAGTGGTCAATATTTCATTACATTGATTTGCTTTACTGCTTGAGTAATTTTTGTAAAACATTGCTTCTTCTCCAAAGCTGGGAAAAAAATAATAAAAAAGCTGAACTACTGCTTTTTGCCCCACTGTCCCTTGAGGACTGCATTAATACACTGCGTGTGGCCGGTTGTACTTAAAATGGAGAGAATAGGGAACAAAAAAAGGAGGGAATGAGAAAAAGAAAATAGAAAACAAATCAATTTGTGAAAAAAAACCAAATCTATAGAGTGGTGCTTTATTGCAGACGCCTTACTCCAAGGAACCAAGCTATTCTATTTGGGTCAAACGCCTAAGTATATATATATTATGGAGGCAGGTGTCTACATAATACTGGTATGGACAAGTAAAAAGAAAAGTAACATTTCCTTGCATTTTATTCCCACATTTAGATAAATATGTAGCTCCAAGTATCACAGGATCTCTGAAGTTTCCCTCTAACTTTAATTGATAAAATCTTGTGTTTAAAGGTTATACACAAAGTATTTATCAGGTTTCTTCAAGCTGCTCTGTTGTACATGGTCATTGCTCTTAGGAACATGGTCCTTGCGCTGTATCTACCAAACAATCCTTTCCTTTACTATTGATACAATGCTCGAATCAGCTAATTTACCCGTACTGGAAAATGTTACACATTCATGTCATTCTTTGACAACCAAATACAAAATATTAATGACAAGTTGCTGACTTCACCTCCTGTAGTCATGACAATTATAACTATTGCTGTTTTCATAGGTTTGAGATATCCTAATTTTACTACTGTTGATGCTGCCTTTACAGTATATTACTGAAAGGGCCTGCAGTGCTTCCTGACTTTGGCACTTTGAATAACTTCAGCCTTCAGTTCAATTGTCATCCTGCAGGCATTCCTGAAGCACTCTAATCTCAGCAATCATTAGTCATCTTTGTAATTCCAAAGTAAAGGGATAAAATAGCATCAGATAATAATTCAGTTAATTGTATTTGGTTTGCTAAGTGAAATTCATTTTCCTGCATATTGGTTGCCAGGCTGTTCCTGTTCTATACTTAAGGGAAATTGGCTAATTGAATTCAAATGCATGGATGGATAAGTTTGCTATATGGTTTCAACCACCAAATATAACCTGAAAATATCCTTTCCTGGTGAATCAGATTTCTCTTCTTTCCCCCCAAAGTGGTGATATGTACTTACATGTATAACTTCTGCAAATGTTCTTTAGTTTACTGTATGTCAATCACCTCAGTCAGTGCTGTTCTAAACCCCTTAGTGAAAACCCAGTGCAGTCTTTTTAAATAGAAGGTAAACATCTACCACTGTATCATTTACATTTTTCTAAACACTTTGACAGCCCTGCCTTGTGCTTACTACAATAATATCTGGCAGTCTGTGTCTGTTGAATTGGCCAGCACTAGTGGCATTGAGCCAGAGAGTAGATGCTGGATTGGACAGTCTGTTGGACTCTCAAAGAACATGTCCATTTATCTATTTTCTTCAAAAGCTGCTGGCAGTAAATGTTACTGTAGTTTTGTATTCCATTCCATTTTCATGCTGTTTTAATTTCTGCCTTGTTAGTCACAATTTGATCTAATCTAGCTTTACATGGATATGTGTGTCTTAATGACAGTCAGAGTTAAACAGTCATTGCGAGACATGGCTTTCATTTCAGCCCTAGGCACTTCTCACACTGCCCTTGTTTGGCATACTAATTAACTGTAAAAAAGTATTGGAGAAAAGGGCAAGTGAAATTTCGTAGTGTTACAGGCTTGATTAAACCTTAATGAGCGTAGGTCTTATCATCCTAATGCCTCAGTAAATCACTGGTAGGGGGTCCTCTGCAGTGCACTTTGTTAAGCTGTGCATGTAATGAGTAAAATAAAAATTAAAGCATTTGATATTTTAAAGAGTTTTGTTCAAATTTAGCATGCCATAAAAATACTTGTCTCATTGCTGTTTATATACTGTGCGGAAAGACAACGTTGACCATGTTTGATTAATTAAACTCTTTGATTAAAATGTATAATACGATCTTTAGATGCTGTACGATTAATTGTCTTTTATATACAGATACTATGGATAAAAAGATTAGGTTGAATCAGTTGCAATCAAAACAAAGTCTGAATAGATGGTCAACTGCATGAAAATGGGGTAATTTTCAAAATGCTTTGAACATTTTGCTCCCCAGACTTTTCTCCTTTAAAATCTTTCACCCTATTTTTTCCCCATAGCACCAACTTCTCTTTACATTTGTACATCTGGCAACAACAAGAGAATTAAGGATAGTAAGAACAAAGATAAGACAATCAATTCCACAATTCCATTTATAATGCTTGGGATGCTGAGAAAATAAAACTGAGCACACTGAATCCAGAGACTTACCCACGTCTCTATGCTGCCACCTATTCATATCCCTTGTTGCATGGCCTTGTATCACTGTCATAGGACATTTGTATAGAATTCTTTTTGTAGTACCTATTGCTATGTTATTACATGCATTTTTGTATTTTTTGTTACCTGTTGCACCTCCACAACGTTGTCATATACAGTATATGTCTGTTCCACCATCTTCTGTCAGATTACAGAGCATGTCAACATACCCCTTAAAATGGAGGTTCACCTGTCCATCAAGAGGACCAGGGGTGGGGCTTATAGTACATAACCTGGTTTAGGTGGTTGAGTTTTTTGTCCTGCTTTTTTTCTGTTTGTAGTTTCTGGTTTGTTTTCCATTATTAAACAAGCACTTGTTTTGTTCCTTTTCTGATGATAAGGCTTTTTTTCTGACTTTGCTGACTACTATGCTGGGTAGTCAAATATCTACTTTGAAAATAAAGAAATCACTGTATATTTTTTTTTCATCTATGAATTAGCCTGTGGTTGTTATGAAAGCTTTTCCTACAGTGACTGACTTCTGGGGCTGGTCACCGCTGCTTAACTACCTAACTGACCTAATTATTGGTCTGCCTGGAGCAGTTTAATGTCTTTCCCCTGTTTCTTTGGATCCAAGGATATAAAGGCACCTACGTAATGAGTTTATTAAACCTGCTGCATGGAATTAAGTTCTAAAAATCTTCAAGATATTCCCAGTGGACATTTGTTACACCAATGAAGGTCTGTGGGAAAATGATCAAATAGACAGATAATATCAAAAGCTTGAGCAATAAAAATAAACTGTAATACTGGGTGTACTGTATAAAATTGGACAGAGAATAGCTAAGTGAAGTCTCTGTTTCTGGAGTGCCATATGTCTCATTTCATCCCTCTTTTGATTTAATTTGAGCAGTTATTTGGTTTTATTACAAATTAGTGATAATGTAAAAATAGATGCAATTATCTAACACTAGTTCTAAACCTGCAGACCACTGTCAGATGTAAGAGCTTAATAACTCATACTCAGCACTTTGTAACATTTAACACAAATGTCAATGGATAAACAGTACACAATCAATAGCATCAAGACACTATGAAGTGCAGATGAGAAGTGAAATGAGTCAGGTCGTACCTGTATTTTTCTGTATTCCTGGCATATAGACATTTAATGAATTTATAACATGATTTTCTATAGCTGGCAAATTAAAAGTCTGCAGACATACAGTAGAGCTGCTTCCCTTTATTCCCACATAATTGAAATAAAAGAAGCGTACACCATCAGACTCATTTCACCATTGATCTTCAGCTTACATCCTTCAGATTATTTATTAGATACTGCATAAGTATTGACTTTTAATTTATGTGTCATAGGACATCAATTTCTGCATTAATTGCAAATCTTTTTAACTCTTATAATTGCTCAGACTAAACCTTTATGCAGTCTTTTAAACCCCCATCTGTGGCTGTTCACAGTATCGAATAGGGCCTATATTCCTCAACCACAATTTGAAAGCTTCTAACATGTTTTTAAACAGAGTTTGGCACATTTTTTTCTTTTCACATATCGTGACAAGAAATACATTAATTTTCTGATAAATTCATTTCATTCATGTTCAATCCTGTTTTGTAGCTCTCGGTTGGGACAGATTTTTAGGCCAAGGGTAGCCATTGTAACTCTGTCCTAGAAAACTTTTTCCTTTAAGCAAAATTTTTCTTCTTATTTTTTATGTGTCTTTTTAAAAAAAAAAAAAACATCTGTACACACACATTTCACGTTTGGATGAGCTGCAGTAGTAAATGGTCCATCCCTGTGAGTTAATTTGCAGAGTCTGGAGAATATCTGTTTGAGGAGTGAGGGAGAAGGGATGCTGAGTGGACTTGTTGGCTAATCAGTGGGAGCACGACCCTTCAATGCTTCAAAGACTGCTTGATTCCCTCTTCTTTTTCTGCGTGATATAATGAATGCAGTTTTATGCCTTCCGTATACCTACCACCTTGCAAACTGGACAGGCTTTCTTAATATATTGTAGTACTAGCACTGGCAGTATTTTACTGAGCTCTTATTGCATTTTATTTTGAAGTGTTCATTACAACAATGCAGATGCACAAGAATAATGCCTGGCAACCTTTTAACAAAACAATGTGATAAAAACAATGATTCAATGCTTTTACGATTTGCTGTATGAAAACGGACATAGTCAGAACCTGCTTGCAAAAGCAAGTCTGTTGTTTTCCCTTTTTGTTTTTCATAACCAGGCTTTATCTTTTTTGACATTTACTGTATGGTTTTAAAAATCGAAATTACTGTAATTAAAATGTGCAGCTTTTAAAGGTCATTGTTATTTAAAGCCTGCTGTTACCTGCTAATTCAATTATTTGTCTGGCTTAGGGGCAGGGAGCTTATCTATTTAAAGTAATATATTTTAATTCATTAGTTATTTTCCTACATTAAAGAAAATTATTCCTGGTCTCATATTGCTTTAGTCAAATTGGAGAAAGACATGTCTTCATGGCCTTATATAGTATGTCCGGATGCATTGCTGAAATTAATAATGTTTTGAAACCAAAATTCAGGTGGAGGTCAAATATCTAATCTCGTGTACCTCCTCTCTCTTAAGCAGAAAAATCTCACCTGATGAGTTCCTCCATTGTGCTTCTTTCTCATTCCCCTCCCTCCACTCCATCTTCACAGCTTGCAGCTCCCTGGTTCATTCCTTGTGAAGGGGCTGGGTGAGGCTGAAATCCTGTCAAACATTAAATTTAACATTGATTAGGATTGGTTGAACTACTGAGTGCATTATGAATTGATACATTTTTTGCAGCTGGGTTACCCATTTGAAATTGTCAGGTACTTAGATGAGCAGGCTAGTAAGATGTATAAAATAGAAGTTTATAAGAAAAAGGAATAGTATAAAATACAGTTTATAAATTCTTTAATCATCCAAACACGTGTAGAAAAGGGAGAATCTAAAGACTTAAGTCCAGCTTCATCTCAGAATTAAGTTAATTTGTTTTCAGGCTATAATCCATCTATTGTTTGTTTTTTTCCCCAAAACATTCTCAGACGCTTCTTAGCAGTGGCGTCTGTCTATTGGCCTGTTGTTTTGAACTTTGAAAATGCATTTTGGTACCTGTGGTCATTCTGAAATGAGGCTGTTACATACCACGATCCCCCTTTCTCCTAAAGTAATGTATTATCAATGATAACATACAGTAGTGCCGGGCACCATGCACAGATCCCTAGGAACAGAGTCTAAACGAATGACACTGACACTACCTATTTGCTCCCTTGCTTATTATAAACACAAGGGCTTGAAGCCAAGAGCCCAGAGTCAAAAGCTATTTTTTTTTACTGCTTGAATCTTCATTCCTCTAAGCAGTTTCAAAGCCTGCTAGAATACGGTCGGGTAATGAACACTGCTGGGTAGAAGCTTAAAGAAAGATGTTTGTCTAATAATTACAGTGGTGTATGTCACAATGAAAATACAATTAGCCTGTTGAGCAAATTAGCTTATTTATGTGAAACATTTATACTACAAATAGTGAGCATATAGTGAGTCTGTTGACTGTTTCAGTAGTGTTAGTGTAGTGGGTTAGCAAAATACCATGCTTATGCAATTCAATTTCATAAACATTCAATAGCTCTGTGTTTAATATTTTAGTTGAGTACAATTTTCAAAGCAAAATTGATAAAGGGGTATGTTTAAATACCCATTCAAAAATCATTAATTAACGATTTTAATTAATGCAAGAAAAACAAACGATCCTTAGATCTCGCTCCTGAGTAATGAACACTGCCTGGTTGCTATCAGAATGATGGAAGGAGGGTTGCCTGTGAGAAAGGTTGCCCTGGGAACAAGATGGAATGTTTCATCAATCAGGAGATTGATCCAGCAAGAACAGGAAGAGAGTTCTGTGAGGGACAGGCCAGATCCTGGAATGCAGAGGGTCATCCCATTTATCCTGCACCATCACATCCTGCCTTTTAAACTGCAGTGGCTACAACATTACACACCACCTCTGCATACAGTAGATTGATACTGTCTAAATTGAACTCTTTGTAGAGTAGATACAAGGAAGTCATTTCGGAGGTCTATGAAAAGTGTAAAGCATTCTGTTGGCAAGAAAATATGCATGCTGGAATCCACCTGAACAGTACAAGATTCTTATACTTTCTTCAGATTCTTCATTGGAACATTCTGTCAGTACCAGAAGATTAATGTGACAAAGAAAAGAACAGTATTTACTGAAGAAAAGCACGCTTACATCCCCAGTAACACATGTTTAAGAGGCTATAAATATTAAGGAAATAAAAGGTGATCATGCAATACAATCTGGAAATTTCCCATTTTTGTCTTTAAAGCTGTAGGATGTCGACATCCTTTAATCATCTTCAGTCCTTAAAGCACCGTTAGCACAATGTCAGAATGACCTGCACTATTCAGCATTTCTTAATGAGCTGATGACAGCTTTATTACTGAGCATGTAACACACTTAAACTACCTGCTTCATCAAAACAAAGACATTCTGTCAGATAACACATTCCTTACAGTCATTAAAAAAATCTAAAATGTCGCACAAATTAATATCAGAGTAATTGGGAAGAATTCATTAGGGCTTTGTGTCTGAAAGGGCAGTGTTTAAAATATGATAAGGGGTGGAGGCATTCAGAGCAAGAAAGCGTTTTTTGACTGTGAAGATTCAGAAAACTGTCTAACACACACATCTTGCAGATAATGCACTGGTTTTAGTTTAATTTAATGTAATTTAAAGGTAGAGATTTAGTATAATAAAAGACACCTTACAGCTCCATAATACCCATCATTTCAAAGATGCATAGGTGCAGGGCTCTCCTTCCTTACATATGGTCACACAAAACGGAACATGTACTGTAGATATATACATATCTGAAGCTATTATCATGTGCTCACAAAGAAGTCTAATATTTATACTGTTGTTGTTGACGGCTTCAATGTTTTGGATGTATTAATGCCAAAACTTGTCATTTACATAGTGTAGATTTTTGTGTTAATAACATGTTTATTCATCTAACGTGGCAGTCATTAGTGTCACTGTTCTAGTCTCTAATCAGGTTTTTGGTTACTATGGTAATGCTTGCTGAAGTAAAGTAACTAAAGTAATTTGTTAAAAACTGAAATATCAAAGTGAATAAGTAGTTATACTGTAGGTCCTGTGCACCGTTTAGATCTCAAAATAAATAACTAAAAGCAGTTTGGTTCACATTTTCCTACTGTTTACTCTTGAGTTTTTCCTACAGCTCAGCTGCAAGCCCTTCTTGCGTTTTCTAATCAGAATTCAGAAGTGACAGTCTACTAGTTGTTCCTCCTTAAAATCTGATCTCTTTAGTCCTTTATTACAGTAGGTCAGATATAAGCTAGAACTATCAACTATTGTGAAGGAAGCAATTTAAAGAAATTTAAAGTGGTGAATCAGTAAATGACACTGTTTGCTCATCTCTAGTGCTCAGGTGTCATTAGCATTTCTTTTCACCTGAGCCCTTATATACCTCATTAAACTATCTCTTATATTAAGAAGACTAATAGACTTCCTCCACTTTTATTAAGGTGACGTGTATTGCAACTGCAGGCTGTCTTCTTTTAGGGGCTGTGGATGTTTTCAGTCTCATTGATGTGCTTGTTGCTGCAGGTCTGTAAATACTATGCCAAATTTTCTGATTAACAGTGTCTAGCCAGGAAGACAGAAAATGGGCTTCCAGTTGAGACTTTGACCATCACACAGATACTTAATGCTGCTTTTTCCAGACCAAACATGTTTTTAGGAGTTTCTTTCTTTGTCATGTGTCACAGTAACTATGTTTAAAGGGGAACTGCAAAGCTATTTTTATATTTCGGGAACAGAAAGAATGATCATTGAGTGCACAATAAAAGTAAAATTTACACAGTAACTTGTAAAACCTCAAAAGTCACAAAATAGTTTATTTCTTTGTCTTTCTTTTGTTCTTTGTATTGTAAAGAAGAAGTCTTGTGAATACATCTCTTTTAAATTAGTCATTACAGGGACTAACGAGCAGTAAGGGCCACATCACGTTGCAGTTCTTGGGAACTCTCACTCGCCAGTGGTTTGCGACAAGATGGCAACTTACAGTACTTTCACAAAAATTCATGACTCTGTGCTTAATTTTAATTTTGTTAAAGTTTTCTATAGCGTCAATTTATTTATTTTGTTTCAGAGATTTAATAAATTAGGACTGCAGCTCCCCTTTAACCTGCCTGTGATGCGCACTATAACTACCACTAAGGTGAGATATTTGTTGCTCAATAGGTTTCAGTGTTACAGAGGCTGTGTGAATCTGTTAACATAGAGAGTTGAGCATGTGGATCATGCTTCAGCAACTGCTGCACAGAATTAAATAAAGTTTAATTTAATCCAGCATGAATAGTAGAGGCTGCAGAGGGAGCATTGCACCGGGACCAGACTTTACCTCTTAGTGGCAGAAAACATTGCTCACTGTCTAAATTGACAAAGGAGACTGTACAGCTAATGGTAAATGTTGTATTTCCAGATTGTTTTCTACAGTGTACCATTGTTGGCAACACACAATGCTTCACTAAGATGTCTACTAGATTACTCTATGATGTAGTTTTGAAAATATCCTAAAGATATGTACAGTACAATAGAAAATCCAAAATAAAAACTAAAAATGGACTAAATAAAAACAAATGTATTACTATAACATGTGATGGCCAATGTGTCATTCTTCATTTTTTTCTTTGGTTTCTACACAAACAAACATGGTAGTATGGACCCATCATTAATGTTTTGGTGCATTTTTAAATCTCCATTAAAGAATCACTTTTTCAGCTCAACTTTGAATTGAAAATAATTTATGATAGTTGAACATAAAATTAAGCCCTTAAATGTAAATGAAAGATTTAGTTAATTAATGGTTGAAACGGCCCTTAAAGCACCTACAGTCGTAGAGGTAAAAGTGGAAATAATGATCTACTGTGCAGTATCAGGAAATGTAATGAGCAATGCTGTTTCTTCTTGTATCTCTAGTGGTTTATATTGCAGTTCCTGATGTAATATTTTCCAGTGAGGTGATATAAGGAACTGTTAATTTTCTAACTGTCCAATCTTTTCAGATCAGGAATACAGTTAAAAAAAGATCTAATCAGGCAAACCGTTCATTTAAATAGTTTAGTTCATTTCAGTAAATGAGAGCTCACCTGGAGATTTTGAAAATCAGGACTGGGAAGCTCTTGTGTTTGTAAAAGCGATCCGAGAGAGGGTGTACACTGAGCTTTACTAGTTGCCTGGGGAGGTGGATATTATTTGTATTGTGCCTGAGGTTCAGCAAATACTTGCAGAAGAAACAAGTTATAGGTTTATTCCATGCTGAAAAAAAGAAGAAAGAGAACACAATGTTTCGGCCGTGGAGCCTTCTTCAGCATCCTACGCATGCTGACGGAGCTACCCACCTGAACTACTACCGCTTGCAGAAGAAAGCTAGGGGTAGACTCCTACTACAGCACATAGCAGTTTTTTTTATGAACAATGAGTTTCATCCTGTACTCAGATTCCCAATTGATATGCCACAGGCTGGAAGCTGTGATGCCTTATTTGAAATTAAATTATTCCTAAATATTGCTTTTGGAATAGATCTGTTCGTCTATAGTAAGTCTGTTATGGTGATGGCACTACTTTAGACTGTCAAGGTTTTACACATTTCTTGTTATAGTGCTAGACATTTAGCATAGTGGATTTGATGCCTATTTTGAGCAGTGCTTAGTACTTAGAGATGTACTACTGCCAGTGTCTGAAGCCCAGGGTTTGAATGCATATAACACACCTCTGCTTCATCTGTACACAATCCTGCATCTTGTATATCTTTTAAAGTATTAGAGATTGCACAATATTTACCAGGATTAGCTGGTTTTCAATATTGTCTCCTTTGTTAGTCATGAAACCCCCAAGGAAGGCAAAATCATTGAAATATTCCTTGCCTGCTTGATTCCTGTTATCTTGATATCAGAGCATTTGAAGGTAGGAGAGCTCCCTACTGGCTCTTTTGTTCTTCAGTGTTATAAATTAAAATTGTGATCAATCATCATTTATTCAGAGGCATTATTAGTATAAAAGCATTCCTGCAATATGTTTATGTGGTGATTCATTTATGTCCTTTGATGGTAAAACAGTGATAATGGGGCTGTAAGGGTGCACTTTCACATAGTGTGATCCTCTTGTGCTTCATGTCTGCACTGAGCTCAGCGTTTCTTCAGAACACATTATTAAATTTGTAATATTGAGTCAACAACCTCAGCTGTCTAATGTTTGTTGAAAATCCATTGTTATTAAAGTGCCACTGATGTTGATGGATAGCTGTTTATAGAGCAACGTTGAACCCTGATACAATAAGTCTTTGGCAACCTTGTATTTGATGTTGATTAACATCAAAAATAGAAATGCTCATTTAGAATCCCACTGTTTTCCTACTCCAGCTGCAGTTGGATAGTCTGATGATTCTGTGGATTTAATTATACTTTGAGATTTTTTCAAACATTTTAGCCTTATCTACACCAAGTTAAATTTGAAATTCACCTGAAACAAAGCAGAAAGTTTTGAATTCAGTTTTGTAGTTAAATTTAATTATCTTAAAGGTTCAATTATCTTTTTTAAATCTAAATCACTGTACTGACTGCTTTTTGAAAATGTATTGGTACTATTAGTGGCCTTGTGTGAGATGTTTTATGTGTTTCTAACTTCTTATTCATGGGGAGAAGCCACTGACATGTCTGGTACAGTAGCTCACTGTTCCAGTAGTGGGCATGTCATTCCCATGAATTGTCTGTGTCTTTTGCAAAGGACCATGGGCAATCTGTAACTGTAACCTATTTCTTTAGACTTTTCTTGACACTGCTCTCTGTAAAGAGAGCTCTCTTTACTGCCCTTGGGACTTTAGCATTGCTAAGGAGAGGAGAATCTCTTTTTTTCCCATTGTGTTAAGTAATCCTAGTAGCTTTCTCAGCTTCTTTTATAACAAGAACTTTCATTTGCCAGCAATATTATATTGTAAGTTGTTCCCAGCAGCAGTGGTAAGTGTTGTTTAGGGTTCTGAACTTATAAGAGGAAGATTGTAGGTTCAAACCAGCCAATATATTGTTGGTTTACCCTTGAGCAAGGCACTTAACAGAGAACTATTGAAGAAAAACACTCTTTAAGTCTTACTATGGAGATTTGCATACACAATTCTCTCGGTTTGATTTTTCTCTGGAGCCTGTGGCTGCTGAAGGTCTTCAGTTACACATTCATGACGGAGATATACAACATTAATTATAAGAGGACTGAAAAAATGTACAAAACATTTTTCTACATCAAAAATTAAATGTACTTTAAAAATAAAATAAAATTGGCAGTGTAGGTACCCATTCTGAAATTATATTTTGATAATTACTGATGGGCAGCAATTACAATAGGTTAGTCTAAAATTTCTGCTAATTTGCTTTAAAATTAAAAATAGTCCACTATTTTTGTGGACAGTAAGCATAGAACAAAACCATTCCAGGGCCTCCAGAGTTCAAAAGGGCTTATAGGAAATAGTTACCTACTGATCAGGATTAATGCATGTTTTAATATCCCTGTGGTTTTATAATGTTTTCATTATAAAACCACAGCCTGTCATTTGAGTTTCAATGATAAATAATTTAGAAAAACTCTTGCCAATGGCAAAATGCTCTGTGACAAATTGATGTCACATAGACTGACAAAATAACCACCTCTAAAATTCTCCATTGGAATAATTTATCATTAGAAAAAGTAAATACAATTAAAAAAACAGATTAAAATTCTTAAAGAAGTGTTTAAGGTAAAAATGTTTTATATACAGTATTCCCATGGGGTTTGTAAGCCTTTTTACAGAATACTTGAGAGCAAATATATGTCAGAACTTTTTACCATTTCTTGGGAGTGTAGTCCCAGCTTTACATCGGCAATTTCTTGTGATTTGGTTTTGTGATGTGGAAAATATTTGACACAAGTTGTACAGGAATTTGGATCTCAGATGACAGTCCACTCAGTAAATTTATTGTCACTACAAGTGGGAGAGATTTCCTCTGAAGTTCGTTTTAAGTTCATCAGTTCTTTACTTGTGGTGATAAACAATGTATTGGAGTAGCCCTGTCAGCCAACATGGATCTACTGTGACATTCCAAAAAGCACTTCACAGTAATAAATAACGGTAAGAAACGCACTACCAGATACACAAAACATATAACAATGGATCATTTGTACTAAGAAAATGCAAATTAAATTAGATCAGAAAACAAGGCCACTGAAATCCATGAACATAGAAATATATGTGCAGTTAATGCTATATTAACACTGGAATTTCCATTGCTTTATCATTAAAGATCGGAAAACATACTGTATGAAATGATCCAACTTAGACTGCACCTCCAGTTCATAGGAGCAGCAGCTTCAGGGAGGATTAGGTTTACATTTAAGGTTAAGATCAAAGTTAAAAACATGATTAACCCAAAGCTTACGTTTCTTTGATACTAAAGTTCATTTTTTTACAACTTGAAACTTTTTTCCCCTTGCACTTTTTACCATTTTATCAAACACAGCGTCACAGGGGAGCTGAATACATGCAAGCAATGGGCACAAGGCAGGATGCCAGTATTGTACAGAGACAAACAGAGACAAACACACCAGGGCCAATTTTTCCCAGAAGCCAATTCACCTAACAGTATGACTGTAGGCGGAAAGTGGAGCCCGTGAAGGAAACCTACAGTATGTGAACACAGAAAATACAAACTCCACACAGACAGCACCCCAGGAATTGAACCCAAGGCCACAATGCAGCAAAGTAGCAATGCTAACCATTAAGCCACTGTGCTGCACTAAAAAGGCAATAAACTATAACATTTACCATTAGCTACTTTTGATATAGCCTTGGAGGAAAAAAAAAGCTAAAGGTGTTTATGTGCTGTGTTATATTCACAGAGAAAGATTTATTTATTAGTGTGGTATTTGACAGAAAAGATAAATCGATTGAAACGGTTTAATCTCCCAACTGCCAAAGGATTTTCACAAAACCGCCCCTCTTTCCCTTTAGGCCGAGAGAAAAAGAAAAAGATAAGCCTTGAAATCTGGCATTTTTGACTGCAAATGTGGTCCCAAGTTAAAACACGTTTTTCCCTCTGGCAAGGTGTCCAAAGCAGTAATACTTTTCTCAGTGAATGGATCACAATTTGAGGGCTTCTAAGTTTCGTATGCCTCAGAATTTGTCTTTGAAATCATCAGCTATTAAATGCAAAGTTTAATAATTATTCAGCTATGGGATTCTGTCCCATTCCTCATACTGGGTTTTGGGGAAACGCATGTCTGATGCTGGAGTTCACTGGTCTCTAAGGCCTAGATGCCACCTGGCTTCCCTACTCATTTTACAAATGTACAATTAGGTTCACCTCTGGCTGTGGAGTAACTTTCACATTCTCAGCTTTGAGGAAGTCAGTGTTATGGTTGTGGTATCCTTCTAGAATTTTTTCATATCAAGAGAAGCCTGCAGGAAGTGCAGCAAGTGAGTTCCTAGGATCTGATGAATGTAGTTTCTGCTGTCAGATTGCCATTAATCTGATTACATAACTACAAATGGGGTCCTGTAGCAACTTTTTCTTCACATTTGCACCTCCCAATCGATGCGTCTGTTGTACATAACAGTTCAACATCAGCACCACACTTACTGACAACCCATCCATCCAGTTTGGAACCCCTTTTCCAATTTAGGTTTGCCAGGATCTCAGCAAACAGAAGTCAAGGCACACCCTGGACAGGACGCCAGTCCAGTACAGGGCACACACAAACAGAAACACAACCATGTACACAGTGACACCAGGGCAATTTTTCCCAAGAAGCCAATTAATCTACCAGCTTATCTTTGGACTGTGGGACTGGATCACCCAGAGGAAACCCACGCGAACATGGGGAGAACATACAATACAAACTCCAGGTTTGGAATCGAACCCAGGGCCCCATACCACCCTCACAGACAACCATGAGGGTGATTTACTCAACAACTTGATTACTAGATAAAGAGAACTTGGTATACTTAAAAAAGATTTTCAGTAAACTGAAAATTGTCAGCACCAAATGCTTCTGTAGTATCATGATTAGTCGTGAATGATCAATGAATCAAAATGATGCCAAAAAAACAATCAAAATAAAAAATCCATATACTTTTCTAAAAATATACATCACACACGTTATGAATACATGTGTAATACAGTTTGAGTTATGTTTGTTTTTATATCCAGTATAATTTCCAATTACTATTTTTATTATGCATTTTTCTTAACATTTTGAACAGAATTTGTATTCACTAGAACATAGAGGCTGTTACTGTGAATCACCAAACTCCTACTCTTTGCTATCTAGTTTATTCTAGAGCTAAAGCTTGTTGCCCATAGAATCAAGACATAACTTCACAGCATGCGTAAACACTAAACGTTTGGATGTCAGAGCTTCAACAACACTTATTAATCAGTCAGAAGGTGTTTTGACAAAGACAAAAGCGAAATAATTTTACATGTCAAAATCTTTTTTATTCTTATATCTCCAAATAGAATAACACATGTTTTTTTCTTTTTTTTCCTTCACATTTCATGTAGTTTCCTCTTGTGCTTGGCCAGCTGACAATACAGTATGCAACGGGTGCAGCATCCTGCTGAGTGATCAGTTCAGTCAGCTTTGATCTTTGTGGACCCCCTCTCTCTGCCTGGCTCTGTCACAGCCTTTCACAGAATAAGCTTCTAATTCAACAAAGTCAAAGCACACTGGGAGAGTAACAGAGAGAGTACAGGAAAGAATGAGGCTTCAAAACTGTGTGAGGTGAACAAATCACAAGTGTAGAACTAAATGGAAAGCACTTTAATGGAGTAGCTTTTCCAGAATGTTTCTGTCATACAGTTCACCATGCCCCTGCTGGAAATGGTTCAAGTACTCTATCTGGTGGTGGGTTGAGGTGGGTCACATCTCCTTCTGTAGATGGTGCCACATTCGATTAGCCCTGTTACGCTTGCAGGGCAGAAACGGTCAAATTGTCAAGGTCTCCAGGCTATATAGGGTAAGATAAAATAATATACCACTCAGAGACAATTAATTGTTTATAAAAGATGTCCAGGAAACTGCTACAGTTTTTAGGGCATTGATAATCACTCCTTCAATACATGGAACTTACAGTATGTAAGCTTGCGACAAACTTCACAGGTGTCACACTAGTCCTGGAAGCCAGACTTTGGTAGAAGGTTTTGATTGCAGAAAATGTCATCCATCTTCGTGGGTCATGACTCTGGAGGAACAAAGTATGGCCACCCTTCTGTAGCAGCTGTACATGGCGATTACATACTGGGAGATGTAGTGTTGTCAGAATGCTCTGTCACCTGATAATGCAGGTCTGCTGATGTCAGTAAGGGGAGATTCCTGGCCAGAGATGGAGGCTGTCCTTGTTGAAAAATGAAGTCTGTATGTACGAGTTTCTCAGCTCTGCTTGGGACTGGAAGACAAAGACTTCTGTGGTACTAAATACAGTCGGATTCACAATCTGTGATCCCAACTATATAATGTATATTACATTCTTCTGGAGATTTTGTTTTGTGAAAAAAAAACTGTCCACCCATCAAGTCCATAGTAATAAAAAAGGAATGAATGTTAAAACAATAGTTTCATTATAGGCTACATCAATGAAAAAAAATCTTCATTGCATTCTTAGAAATTTTTAAATCCAAGTTTCAGTATAGTAAAACTGTGTTCTGTCCAAGCATGAGAGACACTTCTAGAAAGGATAGTATTTTTCATATATCTTCTGTTTTAACAAGGGCTAGGTTTCAAAATTTCAAAAGAGATCTGCCAAAGACTCTCTAAAGGCAAGTATCTCTTTGAAATGAAAACCTCATCATCAGTAATCCCTTCTTAGAGAGCTCATTCATAATTTAACAGCCATAAAAGATCCAAGACTCTGAACATTGCTTGGGGTGCACGTGGCAAAGCCTATTTCATGTATAATGCATACATATGTTAGGACTTATACAAGGTATTTTATATTGCATATTACACTGTATGTGCATGTTCCTTTAGAGAAAACTATATGAATATTATTTTCAAGGATGGTTAGAGTCATCCTTATTTGATCATATTGCCTGCATTCAATCCGTTAGTTAGCTCTAGGTTTCTGTAGGCTGTCAACAACTATTTTTATAGCTGAAAGCAAAGGAGTATTATTATTGTGAAATTTAATAATGGTGATCAGAAATCTTATTCATGCCGACCTTGTCCATAATGAAAGAAAAAATTAGGTGCATTGGCTTGTTCAAAATCCTCTCTTACATTTGACACGTAAATTGATATTAAGCTCAGATTCATTGCCAGGTATTATTTTAACATGACTGTTTTTGCTTTCTTTTTGGTGTCAGCAGACTCCCACACTCATAAATACGTGGATTCTGAAGGTAGGTTTATTAAACTGCCCACTGTATTTTTGTTTTTGAATAAAATAAGGTAAAGCAACAGAAGTAATTCTAGTGAGGATGATACAGCAGCGATCTGTGTGAAAAGGAAATTGTTTAAAATACAGGGGATAAAAAGTGATTTTCAATTGTCCTTCCATGCATCTTTTCCTGTATCATACAATTAATGAGTTGAAATTCAATTGAATCAGAGTTTGACTCAAATTTCCTTTCTCTCTATCTAAATATGACTGAAAAGTGAAACTGATGCACAGATGTTTGTCAGCTAAAAAGATCAGTGTCAGTATGTGGAAAAGATCTGCCTCGAAAGCAATTTAAGGCAAGCTAGAAATATCTTTTTTAAATTGTGAAACTCATAGCAATTATTGTTCTTGCATGCAGAGCAACAATAACCAAATTAGAATTCCCCATCCTGACATTGGAGCTGCATCCTAAAATGAACAAATATTTACTGGAACAAGTGCCTTTTCACAGCCTTGTACTGTGTAGTTCTAAACTGTACTTGTTGATATTCAGTACTTGACTGCCTTTGAAGACAAGTGCCTCAAGCAACGCTGTTTCTCAGAATTGCTGAGTTTCGTGTAGCAGTGCAGTAAATGTGTGTGCAGTGCTTGGGTGTGTGGAGGCAGATGGTAGGTCAGTGGGTGGGAGAACATGGTGGGAGTGGGGTGGAAGCAGGCTGCAGGAGCCAGTGTGTGCTGGTAAACTCTTAATGGACTTAGAGGTGAATTACAGACTTTGCAGCTCTGCCTTTTCACTTGTTTTAATGAATAGAATCAGCAATAGTTTTTTTTTCTTTGTTGCCCCACAGAGCTTGCATTTGCCATGTCTTCTTCATTTTAACTCATTGTTACTCCCTGTACTTGCACAGGGGAGACTGAAAACATCCTACAAAACCCAGAACTTAAGTTCAGTTTTATCATTTTCACACCACAAACCCACAGCACTAACAGAGAGAAGTGACAGGAGAGAAGACAAGCAACAAATCCTTCTCCGTCATCCCCAAGTACAGGCATTGGGTGGCTTTTACTCATAAAAATGCGCTAGACCATTTAGAAAGGTTGCTAGTATGAGTAGGCTATGTCTCCCATTCTGCTTTATTAATTGCAAATAGATTTCAAAATCTCATCCAGTCATTTTCCGAAAAACCCAGAAAATCGCTTTCAGCAACATGGCAGAGAATTGTGTTTCAGACCAGCCACAAAAGCTTTGGTCAAAAAAGTACATTCAAAATTTGGGACAAAATGTAAATCCTAAGCTGTTATTTAATTATTCATCGGGAAGATGCAGGACTTGTTCTGTCCCCTCTTCTTCTGAGGTCTTTTCATGGGCAGCAGTATTATTTCTGTAGCCAGAAGAGTGTCAGCATTTTGCCATATTAGGTTATTCATTTATTCGTTAAGAATAATGGTGAGGAATTAAATCCTTCAGTTGCTGTGTAATGGAATTACACAACCATGACAGCAGTTAACAAGAAGCCAAATGAAAATGGAAAATCAGGCAGTTTAAATGCCTCGTTGAGTGAAACAGGATGATTTAAATGGGGAAATCAACACATCTGATGATCAACGAACAACAGATGTTGGATGACTGTGATCAAATTAGACTCAAGCCACTTGTCTGTGTATCTAACACAGATAGGTTTGAATATAAAAAGAACTCCTTGTCAGGCAGTGTTAACATTTTGCTATTTATTAGACTCGATAAAGTTACAGGACAGTTGTGATGCTTTTAAAAGATCAAAATTCCTCCAACTGCCTTTTGACATTGATGTGCCTTTCTGGGGTTTGTGTCTGATTAAGGCTTTCCGGCACACTGCGTGGAGGTATGTAATAAAGTACTCCATTGCAGGGGAGTAATGCAGATAAACAAACTAATATACCCAGTATATTTCACATTCCTTCCTTCAGAGTTAATTAAACAATCCAGGCTGAGTGTGCAGGGAGAAGCACACTCTTGTCAGTAATGGCAGTGCAGCGGGCTGTGCGCTTATTTCAGATGCTTCTGGAGCTCAGCACAAATTGAGCAATATTTTCTTGCAATGTGGAAACTATAATTGCTACCATATTTTAACATAAAGCAAAATTTGCTTTCTTAATTAGCATTATCACCATGCGGCGCCAATGCTCCTGAGGGATGTACAATGATTCAACATAACCAGCTAGCACCAAGCCCCATGAAGCACATCAGGAGATTATAATAGTTTTTTATTTGAAAAAAAAAAAGTTATTTTTATGTTTGATTTTACAGCGGCTTGCTGGAAAGTACTAAAAAAAGAAAGAAGGAATAGGAGAAATAGAGTTTAACAGCAACCACTAGCTGGACTTTTCTAAATACCTGTGCCTATCCTGAGTTTACCCCTTATATAATCTGGAAGAGAAAACATCTTGAGTGATGCTTGAGTGACTAACCCATTGATAGTTGAAGCACAGTTTATAGTTCCACAGTTCTTGTCCACAGAGGAGGTCCGTGGTGTCTTTATGGAGATATGCGTTATTATACCTGAGGTTTGAATCACTTAATCCAAATATTAGTTTAATCAGAACAATTTAAGTTCCAAACGAGCAAACAAGCATACCAGTAGCCAGTAGCATGGTGATCCAAGAATTCCTTCAGGCTATTTCATAACTGAACCTATGTAGTCAGCTTTTAGAACATAGCAAGCTCAGTTACAGAAGTTCCAGCACCCTGACAAAAGCATGTTTGTCATGAAAATAATTTTCCAATAACAATCTAATTTGTGAGAAATGAATGTTACATGTCTGCTTGATTTCTTAAATAAATAAAGCTTAAGGATCTGTAAAGTTTAGTCTTTTCATGTTTTTTCTTTACATTCAAAATGTTTATGATATCAATAAACAACTTATCTCTGAGTATTTTCTTTAATAAACAATGGTTAATGATTTGTAACTTGTGGTTGTTTTTTTAAATTGTTAATATGTGGTTTTATCTTGTGCAATTTTAATGAGATGAAAGGCTTATGAGATAAAAAGCTGCGGACCCATGTTTCTCTATGTAAAAAAGTGTGTCTTGTGTTCTGGTCTGTTGCTCCTCAACTTAATTTTTGCATGTATCAACAAAAACATTGGTCACTTTATAAATAGCTTTCAGGAATACTCAATCAATACTCAATTTATTTGATGATACGCCTCTCTGGAAAAAAAGCCAAATGCAAAAGTTTCAAAACATTACTCACTTTCCGTCAAAAATTTGCTTTTAGGGCAATATAGACAACATTCCCCTTTAGGCCAATGCTGTGGATACAGACACGTATGGATGAAAAAAAATGTGAAGCTAACTTGGAAATAGCACTTTTCCTACATTTCAATTCAGTCCTGAAACACAGCCATGCCATCACAACTTGTCTATGGTTTGAGGGAATTCTAACCCTAACCCTATCAAAGGATTGCGAAGGTTAGGGTTAGGGGTTCAGACTACCTTCAAAATATCAATACCACATTCTACTCATATTAGGGGAAAATATACGTTAGCGAATGATTTTAAAAGTCAGAACCGATATAGCAACCTCCCCAAAACAATGAGAAAGCATCATTAATGCTTAAATTTAGTTTTTTGTCAAGCAATTTGTAAATGGATATCTCATATCCTCAATGAGCATTGTTTTGGGCTTGGCTAGGTTAAGAGTCAAGAAAACACAATAAATTCTCAATGTATTTGATTATATGCCTCTGTGGAATGAAAGCCACATGCAAAAGTTTCAAAACATTACCCACTTTCCTTAAAAAATTTGCTTTTAGGGCAATATAGACAACATTCCCCTTTAGGCCAATGCTGTGGATTCAGTCACGTATGGATGAAAAAAAAAGTGAAGCTAACTTGGAAATAGCACTTTTCCTATATTTCATTTCAGTCCTGAAACACAGCCATGCCATCACAAATTGTCTATGGTTTGAGGGAATTCTAACCCTAACCCTAGCTAAGGATTGGGAAGGTTAGGGTTAGTGGTTCAGACTAACTTCAACATATCAATACCACATTCTACTCATATTAGGGGAAAATATACGTTAGCGAATGATTTTAACAGTCAGAACCGATATAGCAACCCCCCCAAAACAATGAGAAAGCATAATTTTTGCTTAAATTTAGTTTTTCGTCAAGTAATCTGTTCATGGAAATCTCATGTCCTCAATGAGCATTGTTTTGGGCTTGGCTAGGTTAAAGTCAGGAATACACAATAAATACTCAATGTATTTGATGATATGCCTCTGTGGAATGAAAGCCACATGCAAAAGTTTCAAAACATTACTCACTTTCCTTCAAAAATTTGCCTTTAGGGCAATATAGACAACATTCCCCTTTCGAATAATGCAGTGGATAGAGCCGCATATGGATGAAAAAAAATGTGAAGCTAGCTTGGAAATAGCACTTTTCCTACATTTCAGTTCAGTCCTGAAACACAGCCATGCTATCACAACTTGTCTATGGTTTAAGGGAATTCTAACCTTAACCCTAGCTAAGGATTGGGAAGGTTAGGGTTAGGGGTTCAGACTACCTTCAAAATATCAATACCAATTTCTACTCATATTAGGGGAAAATATACGTTAGCGAATGATTTTAACAGTCAGAACCGATATAGCAACCTTCCCAAAACAATGAGAAAGCATCATTAATGCTTACATTTAGTTTTTTGTCAAGCAATTTGTTCATGGAAATCTCATATCCTCAATGAGGATTGTTTTGGGCTTGGCTAGGTTAAGAGTCAGGAAAACACAATAAATACTCAATGTATTTGATGATATGCCTCTCTGGAATGAAAGCCAAATGCAAAAGTTTCAAAATATTACCCACTTTCCTTCAAAAATTTGCTTTTAGGGCAATATAGACAACATTCCCCTTTAGACCAATGCAGTGTATACAGCCACGTATGGATGAAAAAAAAATGTGAAGCTAGCTTGGAAATAGCACTTTTCCTACATTTCTTTTCAGTCCTGAAACACAGCCATGCCATCACAAATTGTCTATGGTTTGAGGGAATTCTAACCCTAACCCTAGCTAAGGATTGGGAAGGTTAGGGTTAGGGGTTCAGACTACCTTCAAAATATCAATACCACATTCTACTCATATTAGGGGAAAATATACGTTAGTGAATGATTTTAAAAGTCAGAACCGATATAGCAACCTACCCAAAACAATGAGAAAGCATCATTAATGCTTAAATTTAGTTTTTTGTCAAGCAATTTGTAAATGGATATCTCATATCCTCAATGAGCATTGTTTTGTGCTTGGCTAGGTTAAGAGTCAAGAAAACACAATAAATACTCAATGTATTTCATGATATGCCTCTCTGGAATGAAAGCCACATGCAACAGTTTCAAAATATTACCCACTTTCCTTCAAAAATTTGCTTTTAGGGCAATATAGAAAACATTCCCCTTTAGGCCAATGCAGTGGATACAGCCACATATGGATGAAAATAAAATGTGAAGCTAACTTGGAAATAACACTTTTCCTACATTTCATTTCAGTCCTGAAACACAGCCATGCTATCACAACTTGTCTATGGTTTAAGGGAATTCTAACCTTAACCCTAGCTAAGGATTGGGAAGGTTAGGGTTAGGGTTTCAGACTACCTTCAAAATATCAATACCACATTCTACTCATATTAGGGGAAAATATACGTTAGCGAATGATTTTAACAGTCAGAACCGATATAGCAACCTTCCCAAAACAATGAGAAAGCATCATTAATGCTTACATTTAGTTTTTTGTCAAGCAATTTGTTCATGGAAATCTCATATCCTCAATGAGGATTGTGTTTGGGCTTGGCTAGGTTAAGAGTCAGGAAAACACAATAAATACTCAATGTATTTGATGATATGCCTCTCTGGAATGAAAGCCAAATGCAAAAGTTTCAAAATATTACCCACTTTCCTTCAAAAATTTGCTTTTAGGGCAATATAGACAACATTCCCCTTTAGACCAATGCAGTGTATACAGCCACATATGGATGAAAATAAAATGTAAAGCTAACTTGGAAATAACACTTTTCCTACATTTCATTTCAGTCCTGAAACACAGCCATGCTATCACAACTTGTCTATGGTTTAAGGGAATTCTAACCCTAACCCTAGCTAAGGATTGGGAAGGTTAGGGTTAGGGGTTCAGACTACCTTCAAAATATCAATACCACATTCTACTCATATTAGGGGAAAATATACGTTAGCGAATGATTTTAACAGTCAGAATCGATATAGCAACCTCCCCAAAACAATGAGAAAGCATAATTAATGCTTAAATTTAGTTTTTTGTCAAGCAATCTGTTAATGGAAATCTCAAGTTCAATGGTTTCCTCAATGAGCATTGTTTTGGGCTTGGCTAGGTTAAGAGTCATGAATACACAATAAATACTCAATGTATTTGATGATATGCCTCTCTGGAAAGAAAGCCAAATGCAAAAGATTCAAAACATTACTCACTTTCCTTCAAAAATGTGCTTTTAGGGCAATATAGACAACATTCCCCTTTAGGCCAATGCAGTGGATACAGCCACGTATGGATGAAAAAAAAAATGTGAAGCTAACTTGGAAATAGCACTTTTCCTACATTTCATTTCAGTCCTGAAACACAGCCATGCCATCACAACTTGTCTATGGTTTGAGGGAATTCTAACCCTAACCCTAGCTAAGGATTGGGAAGGTTAGGGTTAGGGGTTCAGACTACCTTCAAAATATCAATACCACATTCTACTCATATTAGGGGAAAATATACGTTAGCGAATGATTTTAACAGTCAGAACCGATACAGCAACCTCCCCAAAACAATGAGAAAGCATCATTAATGCTTAAATTTAGTTTTTTGTCAAGCAATTTGTTCATGGAAATCTCATGTTCAATGGTTTCCTCAAAGACGATTGTTTTGGGCTTGGCTAGGTTAAGAGTCAGGAATGCACAATAAATACTCAATGTATTTGATGATATGCCTCTCTGGAATGAAAGCCAAATGCAAAAGTTTCAAAATATTACCCTCTTTCCTTCAAAAATTTGCTTTTAGGGCAATATAGACAACATTCCCCTTTAGACCAATGCAGTGGATACAGCCACGTATGGATGAAAAAAAAAATGTGAAGCTAGCTTGGAAATAGCACTTTTCCTACATTTCTTTTCAGTCCTGAAACACAGCCATGCCATCACAACTTGTCTATGGTTTGAGGGAATTCTAACCCTAACCCTAGCTAAGGATTGGGAAGGTTAGGGTTAGGGGTTCAGACTACCTTCAAAATATCAATACCACATTCTACTCATATTAGGGGAAAATATACGTTAGTGAATGATTTTAAAAGTCAGAACCGATATAGCAACCTCCCCAAAACAATGAGAAAGCATCATTAATGCTTAAATTTAGTTTTTTTGTCAAGCAATTTGTAAATGGATATCTCATATCCTCAATGAGCATTGTTTTGGGCTTGGCTAGGTTAAGAGTCAAGAAAACACAATAAATACTCAATGTATTTGATGATATGCCTCTCTGGAATGAAAGCCACATGCAAAAGATTCAAAATATTACCCACTTTCCTTCAAAAATTTGCTTTTAGGGCAATATAGAGAACATTCCCCTTTAGGCCAATGCAGTGGATACAGCCACATATGGATGAAAATAAAATGTGAAGCTAGCTTGGAAATAGCACTTTTCCTACATTTCATTTCAGTCTTGAAACACAGCCATGCCATCACAACTTGTCTATGGTTTGAGGGAATTCTAACCCTAACCCTAGCTAAGGATTGGGAAGGTTAGGGTTAGGGGTTCAGACTACCTTCAAAATATCAATACCACATTCTACTCATATTAGGGGAAAATATACGTTAGTGAATGATTTTAAAAGTCAGAACCGATATAGCAACCTCCCCAAAACAATGAGAAAGCATCATTAAATGCTTAAATTTAGTTTTTTGTCAAGCAATTTGTAAATGGAAATCTCATATCCTCAATGAGCATTGTTTTGTGCTTGGCTAGGTTAAGAGTCAAGAAAACACAATAAATACTCAATGTATTTGATGATATGCCTCTCTGGAATGAAAGCCACATGCAACAGTATCAAAATATTACCCTCTTTCCTTCAAAAATTTGCTTTTAGGGCAATATAGAAAAAATTCCCCTTTAGGCCAATGCAGTGGATACAGCCACGTATGGATGAAAAAAAAAATGTGAAGCTAACTTGGAAATAGCACTTTTCCTACATTTCATTTCAGTCCTGAAACACAGCCATGCCATCACAACTTGTCTATGGTTTGAGGGAATTCTAACCCTAACCCTAGCTAAGGATTGGGAAGGTTAGGGTTAGGGGTTCAGACTACCTTCAAAATATCAATACCACATTCTACTCATATTAGGGGAAAATATACGTTAGCGAATGATTTTAACAGTCAGAACCGATACAGCAACCTCCCCAAAACAATGAGAAAGCATCATTAATGCTTAAATTTAGTTTTTTGTCAAGCAATTTGTTCATGGAAATCTCATGTTCAATGGTTTCCTCAAAGACGATTGTTTTGGGCTTGGCTAGGTTAAGAGTCAGGAATACACAATAAATACTCAATGTACTTGATGATATGCCTCTCTGGAATGAAAGCCAAATGCAAAAGTTTCAAAATATTACCCACTTTCCTTCAAAAATTTGCTTTTAGGGCAATATAGACAACATTCCCCTTTAGGCCAATGCAGTGTATACAGCCACGTATGGATGAAAAAAAAATGTGAAGCTAGCTTGGAAATAGCACTTTTCCTACATTTCATTTCAGTCCGGAAACACAGCCATGCCATCACAACTTGTCTATGGTTTAAGGGAATTCTAAACCCAACCCTATCAAAGGATTGGGAAGGTTAGGGTTAGGGGTTCAGACTACCTTCAAGATATCAATACCACATTCTACTCATATTAGGGGAAAATATACGTTAGCGAATGATTTTAACAGTCAGAACCGATATAGCAACCTCCCCAAAACAATGAGAAAGCATCATTAATGCTTAAATTTAGTTTTTTGTCAAGCAATCTGTTAATGGAAATCTCATGTTCAATGGTTTCCTCAATGAGCATTGTTTTGGGCTTGGCTAGGTTAAGAGTCAGGAATACACAATAAATACTCAATGTATTTGATGATATGCCTCTCTGGAAAGAAAGCCAAATGCAAAAGATTCAAAATATTACCCACTTTCCTTCAAAAATTTGCTTTTAGGGCAATATAGACAACATAACCCTTTAGGCCAATGCAGTGGATACAGCCACGTATGGATGAAAAAAAAATGTGAAGCTAGCTTGGAAATAGCACTTTTCCTACATTTCATTTCAGTCCTGAAACACAGCCATACTATCCCAAGTTGTCTATGGTTTGAGGGAATTCTAACCCTAACCCTAGCTAAGGATTGGGAAGGTTAGGGTTAGGGGTTCAGACTACCTTCAAAATATCAATACCATATTCTACTCATATTAGGGGAAAATATACGTTAGCAAATGATTTTAAAAGTCAGAACCGATATAGCAACCTCCCCAAAACAATGAGAAAGCATCATTAATGCTTAAATTTAGTTTTTTGTCAAGCAATTTGTAAATGGATATCTCATATCCTCAATGAGCATTGTTTTGGGCTTGGCTAGGTTAAGAGTCAAGAAAACACAATAAATACTCAATGTATTTGATGATATGCCTCTCTGGAATGAAAGCCACATGCAACAGTTTCAAAATATTACCCACTTTCCTTCAAAAATTTGCTTTTAGGGCAATATAGAGAACATTCCCCTTTAGGCCAATGCAGTGGATACAGCCACGTATGAATGAAAAAAAAAATGTGAAGCTAACTTGGAAATAGCACTTTTCCTACATTTCATTTCAGTCCTGAAACACAGCCATGCCATCACAACTTGTCTATGGTTTGAGGGAATTCTAACCCTAACCCTAGCTAAGGATTGGGAAGGTTAGGGTTAGGGGTTCAGACTACCTTCAAAATATCAATACCACATTCTACTCATATTAGGGGAAAATATACGTTAGCGAATGATTTTAACAGTCAGAACCGATACAGCAACCTCCCCAAAACAATGAGAAAGCATCATTAATGCTTAAATTTAGTTTTTTGTCAAGCAATTTGTTCATGGAAATCTCATGTTCAATGGTTTCCTCAAAGACGATTGTTTTGGGCTTGGCTAGGTTAAGAGTCAGGAATACACAATAAATACTCAATGTACTTGATGATATGCCTCTCTGGAATGAAAGCCAAATGCAAAAGTTTCAAAATATTACCCACTTTCCTTCAAAAATTTGCTTTTAGGGCAATATAGACAACATTCCCCTTTAGGCCAATGCAGTGTATACAGCCACGTATGGATGAAAAAAAAATGTGAAGCTAGCTTGGAAATAGCACTTTTCCTACATTTCATTTCAGTCCGGAAACACAGCCATGCCATCACAACTTGTCTATGGTTTAAGGGAATTCTAAACCCAACCCTATCAAAGGATTGGGAAGGTTAGGGTTAGGGGTTCAGACTACCTTCAAGATATCAATACCACATTCTACTCATATTAGGGGAAAATATACGTTAGCGAATGATTTTAACAGTCAGAACCGATATAGCAACCTCCCCAAAACAATGAGAAAGCATCATTAATGCTTAAATTTAGTTTTTTGTCAAGCAATCTGTTAATGGAAATCTCATGTTCAATGGTTTCCTCAATGAGCATTGTTTTGGGCTTGGCTAGGTTAAGAGTCAGGAATACACAATAAATACTCAATGTATTTGATGATATGCCTCTCTGGAAAGAAAGCCAAATGCAAAAGATTCAAAATATTACCCACTTTCCTTCAAAAATTTGCTTTTAGGGCAATATAGACAACATAACCCTTTAGGCCAATGCAGTGGATACAGCCACGTATGGATGAAAAAAAAATGTGAAGCTAGCTTGGAAATAGCACTTTTCCTACATTTCATTTCAGTCCTGAAACACAGCCATACTATCCCAAGATGTCTATGGTTTGAGGGAATTCTAACCCTAACCCTAGCTAAGGATTGGGAAGGTTAGGGTTAGGGGTTCAGACTACCTTCAAAATATCAATACCATATTCTACTCATATTAGGGGAAAATATACGTTAGCAAATGATTTTAAAAGTCAGAACCGATATAGCAACCTCCCCAAAACAATGAGAAAGCATCATTAATGCTTAAATTTAGTTTTTTGTCAAGCAATTTGTAAATGGATATCTCATATCCTCAATGAGCATTGTTTTGGGCTTGGCTAGGTTAAGAGTCAAGAAAACACAATAAATACTCAATGTATTTGATGATATGCCTCTCTGGAATGAAAGCCACATGCAACAGTTTCAAAATATTACCCACTTTCCTTCAAAAATTTGCTTTTAGGGCAATATAGAGAACATTCCCCTTTAGGCCAATGCAGTGGATACAGCCACGTATGAATGAAAAAAAAAATGTGAAGCTAACTTGGAAATAGCACTTTTCCTACATTTCATTTCAGTCCTGAAACACAGCCATGCCATCACAACTTGTCTATGGTTTGAGGGAATTCTAACCCTAACCCTAGCTAAGGATTGGGAAGGTTAGGGTTAGGGGTTCAGACTACCTTCAAAATATCAATACCACATTCTACTCATATTAGGGGAAAATATACGTTAGCGAATGATTTTAACAGTCAGAACCGATACAGCAACCTCCCCAAAACAATGAGAAAGCATCATTAATGCTTAAATTTAGTTTTTTGTCAAGCAATTTGTAAATGGAAATCTCATATCCTCAATGAGCATTGTTTTGTGCTTGGCTAGGTTAAGAGTCAAGAAAACACAATAAATACTCAATGTATTTCATGATATGTCTCTCTGGAATGAAAGCCAAATGCAAAAGTTTCAAAATATTACCCACTTTCCTTCAAAAATTTGCTTTTAGGGCAATATAGACAACATTCCCCTTTAGACCAATGCGGTGGATACAGCCACGTATGGAGGAAAAAAAAATGTGAAGCTAGCTTGGAAATAGCACTTTTCCTACATTTCATTTCAGTCCTGAAACACAGCCATGCCATCACAACTTGTCTATGGTTTGAGGGAATTCTAACCCTAACCCTAGCTAAGGATTGGGAAGGTTAGGGTTAGGGGTTCAGACTACCTTCAAAATATCAATACCATATTCTACTCATATTAGGGGAAAATATACGTTAGGAAATGATTTTAAAAGTCAGAACCGATATAGCAACCTCCCCAAAACAATGAGAAAGCATCATTAATGCTTAAATTTAGTTTTTTGTCAAGCAATTTGTAAATGGATATCTCATATCCTCAATGAGCATTGTTTTGGGCTTGGCTAGGTTAAGAGTCAAGAAAACACAATAAATACTCAATGTATTTGATGATATGCCTCTCTGGAATGAAAGCCACATGCAACAGTTTCAAAATATTACCCACTTTCCTTCAAAAATTTGCTTTTAGGGCAATATAGAGAACATTCCCCTTTAGGCCAATGCAGTGGATACAGCCACGTATGAATGAAAAAAAAAATGTGAAGCTAACTTGGAAATAGCACTTTTCCTACATTTCATTTCAGTCCTGAAACACAGCCATGCCATCACAACTTGTCTATGGTTTGAGGGAATTCTAACCCTAACCCTAGCTAAGGATTGGGAAGGTTAGGGTTAGGGGTTCAGACTACCTTCAAAATATCAATACCACATTCTACTCATATTAGGGGAATATATACGTTAGCGAATCATTTTAACAGTCAGAACCGATACAGCAACCTCCCCAAAACAATGAGAAAGCATCATTAATGCTTAAATTTAGTTTTTTGTCAAGCAATTTGTAAATGGAAATCTCATATCCTCAATGAGCATTGTTTTGTGCTTGGCTAGGTTAAGAGTCAAGAAAACACAATAAATACTCAATGTATTTCATGATATGTCTCTCTGGAATGAAAGCCAAATGCAAAAGTTTCAAAATATTACCCACTTTCCTTCAAAAATTTGCTTTTAGGGCAATATAGACAACATTCCCCTTTAGACCAATGCGGTGGATACAGCCACGTATGGAGGAAAAAAAAATGTGAAGCTAGCTTGGAAATAGTACTTTTCCTACATTTCATTTCAGTCCTGAAACACAGCCATGCCATCACAACTTGTCTATGGTTTGAGGGAATTCTAACCCTAACCCTAGCTAAGGATTGGGAAGGTTAGGGTTAGGGGTTCAGACTACCTTCAAAATATCAATACCACATTCTACTTATATTAGGGGAAAATATACGTTAGTGAATAATTTTAAAAGTCAAAACCGATATAGCAACCTCCCCAAAACAATGAGAAAGCATCATTAATGCTTAAATTTAGTTTTTTGTCAAGCAATTTGTTCATAGAAATCTCATGTTCAATGGTTTCCTCAAAGACGATTGTTTTGGGCTTGGCTAGGTTAAGAGTCAGGAATGCACAATAAATACTTAATGTATTTGATGATATGCCTCTCTGGAATGAAAGCCAAATGCAAAAGTTTCAAAATATTACCCACTTTCCTTCAAAAATTTGCTTTTAGGGCAATATAGACAACATTCCCCTTTAGGCCAATGCAGTGTATATAGCCACGTATGGAGGTGCCGAACCGATTCAATGGTTTCCTCAATGAGCATTGTTTTGGGCTTGGCTAGGTTAAGAGTCAGGAATACACAATAAATTCTCAATGTATTTGATGATATGCCTCTCTGGAAAGAAAGCCAAATGCAAAAGATTCAAAATATTACCCAGTTTCCTTCAAAAATTTGCTTTTAGGGCAATATAGACAACATAACCCTTTAGGCCAATGCAGTGGATACAGCCACGTATGGATGAAAAAAAATGTGAAGCTAACTTGGAAATAGCACTTTTCCTACATTTCATTTCAGTCCTGAAACACAGCCATACTATCCCAAGTTGTCTATGGTTTGAGGGAATTCTAACCCTAACCCTAGCTAAGGATTGGGCAGGTTAGGGTTAGGGGTTCAGACTAACTTCAACATATCAATACAACATTCTACTCATATTAGGGGAAAATATACGTTAGCAAATGATTTCAAAAGTCAGAACCGATATAGCAACCTCCCCAAAACAATGAGAAAGCATCATTAATGCTTAAATTTAGTTTTTTGTCAAGCAATTTGTAAATGGATATCTCATATCCTCAATGAGCATTGTTTTGGGCTTGGCTAGGTTAAGAGTCAAGAAAACACAATAAATACTCAATGTATTTGATGATATGCCTCTCTGGAATGAAAGCCAAATGCAAAAGTTTCAAAATATTACCCACTTTCCTTCAAAAATTTGCTTTTAGGGCAATATAGACAACATTCCCCTTCAGACCAATGCAGTGTATACAGCCACGTATGGATGAAAAATAAATGTGAAGCTAACTTGGAAATAGCACTTTTCCTACATTTCATTTCAGTCCTGAAACACAGTCATGCCATCACAACTTGTCTATGGTTTGAGGGAATTCTAACCCTAACCCTAGCTAAGGATTGGGAAGGTTAGGGTTAGGGGTTCAGACTACCCTCAAAATATCAATACCATATTCTACTCATATTAGGGGAAAATATACGTTAGCAAATGATTTTAAAAGTCACAAACGATATAGCAACCTCCCCAAAACAATGAGAAAGCATCATTAATGCTTAAATTTAGTTTTTTGTCAACCAATTTGTAAATGGATATCTCATATCCTCAATGAGCATTGTTTTGGGCTTGGCTAGGTTAAGAGTCAAGAAAACACAATAAATACTCAATGTATTTGATGATATGCCTCTCTGGAATGAAAGCCACATGCAACAGTTTCAAAATATTACCCACTTTCCTTCAAAAATTTGCTTTTAGGGCAATATAGACAACATTCCCCTTTAGACCAATGCAGTGTATACAGCCACGTATGGATGAAAAAAAAAATGTGAAGCTAACTTGGAAATAGCACTTTTCCTACATTTCATTTCAGTCCTGAAACACAGCCATGCCATCACAACTTGTCTATGGTTTGAGGGAATTCTAACCCTAACCCTAGCTAAGGATTGGGAAGGTTAGGGTTAGGGGTTCAGACTACCTTCAAAATATCAATACCACATTCTACTCATATTAGGGGAATATATACGTTAGCGAATCATTTTAACAGTCAGAACCGATACAGCAACCTCCCCAAAACAATGAGAAAGCATCATTAATGCTTAAATTTAGTTTTTTGTCAAGCAATTTGTAAATGGAAATCTCATATCCTCAATGAGCATTGTTTTGTGCTTGGCTAGGTTAAGAGTCAAGAAAACACAATAAATACTCAATGTATTTCATGATATGTCTCTCTGGAATGAAAGCCAAATGCAAAAGTTTCAAAATATTACCCACTTTCCTTCAAAAATTTGCTTTTAGGGCAATATAGACAACATTCCCCTTTAGACCAATGCGGTGGATACAGCCACGTATGGAGGAAAAAAAAATGTGAAGCTAGCTTGGAAATAGTACTTTTCCTACATTTCATTTCAGTCCTGAAACACAGCCATGCCATCACAACTTGTCTATGGTTTGAGGGAATTCTAACCCTAACCCTAGCTAAGGATTGGGAAGGTTAGGGTTAGGGGTTCAGACTACCTTCAAAATATCAATACCACATTCTACTTATATTAGGGGAAAATATACGTTAGTGAATAATTTTAAAAGTCAAAACCGATATAGCAACCTCCCCAAAACAATGAGAAAGCATCATTAATGCTTAAATTTAGTTTTTTGTCAAGCAATTTGTTCATAGAAATCTCATGTTCAATGGTTTCCTCAAAGACGATTGTTTTGGGCTTGGCTAGGTTAAGAGTCAGGAATGCACAATAAATACTTAATGTATTTGATGATATGCCTCTCTGGAATGAAAGCCAAATGCAAAAGTTTCAAAATATTACCCACTTTCCTTCAAAAATTTGCTTTTAGGGCAATATAGACAACATTCCCCTTTAGGCCAATGCAGTGTATATAGCCACGTATGGAGGTGCCGAACCGATTCAATGGTTTCCTCAATGAGCATTGTTTTGGGCTTGGCTAGGTTAAGAGTCAGGAATACACAATAAATTCTCAATGTATTTGATGATATGCCTCTCTGGAAAGAAAGCCAAATGCAAAAGATTCAAAATATTACCCAGTTTCCTTCAAAAATTTGCTTTTAGGGCAATATAGACAACATAACCCTTTAGGCCAATGCAGTGGATACAGCCACGTATGGATGAAAAAAAATGTGAAGCTAACTTGGAAATAGCACTTTTCCTACATTTCATTTCAGTCCTGAAACACAGCCATACTATCCCAAGTTGTCTATGGTTTGAGGGAATTCTAACCCTAACCCTAGCTAAGGATTGGGCAGGTTAGGGTTAGGGGTTCAGACTAACTTCAACATATCAATACAACATTCTACTCATATTAGGGGAAAATATACGTTAGCAAATGATTTCAAAAGTCAGAACCGATATAGCAACCTCCCCAAAACAATGAGAAAGCATCATTAATGCTTAAATTTAGTTTTTTGTCAAGCAATTTGTAAATGGATATCTCATATCCTCAATGAGCATTGTTTTGGGCTTGGCTAGGTTAAGAGTCAAGAAAACACAATAAATACTCAATGTATTTGATGATATGCCTCTCTGGAATGAAAGCCAAATGCAAAAGTTTCAAAATATTACCCACTTTCCTTCAAAAATTTGCTTTTAGGGCAATATAGACAACATTCCCCTTCAGACCAATGCAGTGTATACAGCCACGTATGGATGAAAAATAAATGTGAAGCTAACTTGGAAATAGCACTTTTCCTACATTTCATTTCAGTCCTGAAACACAGTCATGCCATCACAACTTGTCTATGGTTTGAGGGAATTCTAACCCTAACCCTAGCTAAGGATTGGGAAGGTTAGGGTTAGGGGTTCAGACTACCCTCAAAATATCAATACCATATTCTACTCATATTAGGGGAAAATATACGTTAGCAAATGATTTTAAAAGTCACAAACGATATAGCAACCTCCCCAAAACAATGAGAAAGCATCATTAATGCTTAAATTTAGTTTTTTGTCAACCAATTTGTAAATGGATATCTCATATCCTCAATGAGCATTGTTTTGGGCTTGGCTAGGTTAAGAGTCAAGAAAACACAATAAATACTCAATGTATTTGATGATATGCCTCTCTGGAATGAAAGCCACATGCAACAGTTTCAAAATATTACCCACTTTCCTTCAAAAATTTGCTTTTAGGGCAATATAGACAACATTCCCCTTTAGACCAATGCAGTGTATACAGCCACGTATGGATGAAAAAAAAAATGTGAAGCTAACTTGGAAATAGCACTTTTCCTACATTTCATTTCAGTCCTGAAACACAGCCATGCCATCACAACTTGTCTATGGTTTGAGGGAATTCTAACCCTAACCCTAGCTAAGGATTGGGAAGGTTAGGGTTAGGGGTTCAGACTACCTTCAAAATATCAATACCACATTCTACTCATATTAGGGGAAAATATACGTTAGCGAATGATTTTAAGAGTCAGAACCGATATAGCAACCTCCCCAAAACAATGAGAAAGCATCATTAATGCTTAAATTTAGTTTTTTGTCAAGCAATTTGTAAATGGATATCTCATATCCTCAATGAGCATTGTTTTGGGCTTGGCTAGGTTAAGAGTCAAGAATACACAATAAATACTCAATGTATTTGATGATATGCCTCTCTGGAATGAGAGCCACATGCAAAAGTTCCAAAACATTACCCACTTTCCTTCAAAAATTTGCTTTTAGGGCAATATAGACAACATTCCCCTTTAGGCCAATGCAGTTGATACAGCCACGTATGGATGAAAAAAAAATGTGAAGCTAACTTGGAAATAGCACTTTTCCTACATTTCATTTCAGTCCTGAAACACAGCCATGCCATCACAACTTGTCTATGGTTTAAGGGAATTCTAAACCCAACCCTATCAAAGGATTTGGAAGGTTAGGGTTAGGGGTTCAGACTACCTTCAAGATATCAATACCACATTCTACTCATATTAGGGGAAAATATACATTAGCGAATGATTTTAACAGTCAGAACCGATATAGCAACCTCCCCAAAACAATGAGAAAGCATCATTAATGCTTAAATTTAGTTTTTTGTCAAGCAATCTGTTAATGGAAATCTCATGTTCAATGGTTTCCTCAATGAGTATTGTTTTGGGCTTGGCTAGGTTAAGAGTCAGGAATACACAATAAATACTCAATGTATTTGATGATATGCCTCTCTGGAAAGAAAGCCAAATGCAAAAGATTCAAAACATTACTCACTTTCCTTCAAAAATGTGCTTTTAGGGCAATATAGACAACATTCCCCTTTAGGCCAATGCAGTGGATACAGCCACGTATGAATGAAAAAAAAATGTGAAGCTAACTTGGAAATAGCACTTTTCCTACATTTCTATTCAGTCCTGAAACACAGCCATGCCATCACAACTTGTCTATGGTTTGAGGGAATTCTAACCCTAACCCTAGCTAAGGATTGGGAAGGTTAGGGTTAGGGGTTCAGACTACCTTCAAAATATCAATACCACATTCTACTCATATTAGGGGAAAATATACGTTAGCGAATGATTTTAACAGTCAGAACCGATATAGCAACCTCCCCAAAACAATGAGAAAGCATCATTAATGCTTAAATTTAGTTTTTTGTCAAGCAATTTGTAAATGGATATCTCATATCCTCAATGAGCATTGTTTTGGGCTTGGCTAGGTTAAGAGTCAAGAAAACACAATAAATACTCAATGTATTTGATGATATGCCTCTCTGGAAAGAAAGCCAAATGTAAAAGATTCAAAACATTACTCACTTTCCTTCAAAAATGTGCTTTTAGGGCAATATAGACAACATTCCCCTTTAGACCAATGCAGTGGATACAGCCACGTATGGATGAAAAAAAAATGTGAAGCTAACTTGGAAATAGCACTTTTCCTACATTTCATTTCAGTCCTGAAACACAGCCATGCCATCACAACTTGTCTATGGTTTGAGGGAATTCTAACCCTAACCCTAGCTAAGGATTGGGAAGGTTAGGGTTAGGGGTTCAGACTACCTTCAAAATTTCAATACCACATTCTACTCATATTAGGGGAAAATATACGTTAGCGAATGATTTTAACAGTCAGAACCGATATAGCAACCTCCCCAAAACAATGAGAAAGCATCATTAATGCTTAAATTTAGTTTTTTGTCAAGCAATTTGTAAATGGATATCTCATATCCTCAATGAGCATTGTTTTGGGCTTGGCTAGGTTAAGAGTCAAGAATACACAATAAATACTCAATGTATTTGATGATATGCCTCTCTGGAATGAGAGCCACATGCAAAAGTTCCAAAACATTACCCACTTTCCTTCAAAAATTTGCTTTTAGGGCAATATAGACAACATTCCCCTTTAGGCCAATGCAGTTGATACAGCCACGTATGGATGAAAAAAAAATGTGAAGCTAACTTGGAAATAGCACTTTTCCTACATTTCATTTCAGTCCTGAAACACAGCCATGCCATCACAACTTGTCTATGGTTTAAGGGAATTCTAAACCCAACCCTATCAAAGGATTTGGAAGGTTAGGGTTAGGGGTTCAGACTACCTTCAAGATATCAATACCACATTCTACTCATATTAGGGGAAAATATACATTAGCGAATGATTTTAACAGTCAGAACCGATATAGCAACCTCCCCAAAACAATGAGAAAGCATCATTAATGCTTAAATTTAGTTTTTTGTCAAGCAATCTGTTAATGGAAATCTCATGTTCAATGGTTTCCTCAATGAGTATTGTTTTGGGCTTGGCTAGGTTAAGAGTCAGGAATACACAATAAATACTCAATGTATTTGATGATATGCCTCTCTGGAAAGAAAGCCAAATGCAAAAGATTCAAAACATTACTCACTTTCCTTCAAAAATGTGCTTTTAGGGCAATATAGACAACATTCCCCTTTAGGCCAATGCAGTGGATACAGCCACGTATGGATGAAAAAAAAATGTGAAGCTAACTTGGAAATAGCACTTTTCCTACATTTCATTTCAGTCCTGAAACACAGCCATGCCATCACAACTTGTCTATGGTTTGAGGGAATTCTAACCCTAACCCTAGCTAAGGATTGGGAAGGTTAGGGTTAGGGGTTCAGACTACCTTCAAAATATCAATACCACATTCTACTCATATTAGGGGAAAATATACGTTAGCGAATGATTTTAACAGTCAGAACCGATATAGCAACCTCCCCAAAACAATGAGAAAGCATCATTAATGCTTAAATTTAGTTTTTTGTCAAGCAATTTGTAAATGGATATCTCATATCCTCAATGAGCATTGTTTTGGGCTTGGCTAGGTTAAGAGTCAAGAAAACACAATAAATACTCAATGTATTTGATGATATGCCTCTCTGGAAAGAAAGCCAAATGTAAAAGATTCAAAACATTACTCACTTTCCTTCAAAAATGTGCTTTTAGGGCAATATAGACAACATTCCCCTTTAGACCAATGCAGTGGATACAGCCACGTATGGATGAAAAAAAAATGTGAAGCTAACTTGGAAATAGCACTTTTCCTACATTTCATTTCAGTCCTGAAACACAGCCATGCCATCACAACTTGTCTATGGTTTGAGGGAATTCTAACCCTAACCCTAGCTAAGGATTGGGAAGGTTAGGGTTAGGGGTTCAGACTACCTTCAAAATTTCAATACCACATTCTACTCATATTAGGGGAAAATATACGTTAGCGAATGATTTTAACAGTCAGAACCGATATAGCAACCTCCCCAAAACAATGAGAAAGCATCATTAATGCTTAAATTTAGTTTTTTGTCAAGCAATTTGTAAATGGATATCTCATATCCTCAATGAGCATTGTTTTGGGCTTGGCTAGGTTAAGAGTCAAGAAAACACAATAAATACTCAATGTATTTGATGATATGCCTCTCTGGAATGAAAGCCACATGCAACAGTTTCGAAATATTACCCACTTTCCTTCAAAAATTTGCTTTTAGGGAAATATAGACAACATTCCCCTTTAGACCAATGCAGTGGATACAGCCACGTATGGATGAAAAAAAAATGTGAAGCTAACTTGGAAATAGCACTTTTCCTACATTTCATTTCAGTCCGGAAACACAGCCATGCCATCACAACTTGTCTATGGTTTGAGGGAATTCTAACCCTAACCCTAGCTAAGGATTGGGAAGGTTAGGGTTAGGGGTTCAGACTACCTTCAAAATATCAATACCACATTCTACTCATATTAGGGGAAAATATACATTAGCGAATGATTTTAACAGTCAGAACCGATATAGCAACCCCCCAAAACAATGAGAAAGCATCATTAATGCTTAAATTTAGTTTTTTGTCAAGCAATTTGTAAATGGATATCACTTATCCTCAATGAGCATTGTTTTGGGCTTGGCTAGGTTAAGAGTCAAGAAAACACAATAAATACTCAATGTATTTGATGATATGCCTCTCTGGAATGAAAGCCACATGCAACAGTTTCAAAATATTACCCACTTTCCTTCAAAAATTTGCTTTTAGGGCAATATAGACAACATTCCCCTTTAGACCAATGCAGTGGATACAGCCACGTATGGATGAAAAAAAAATGTGAAGCTAACTTGGAAATAGCACTTTTCCTAGATTTCATTTCAGTCCTGAAACACAGCCATGCCATCACAACTTGTCTATGGTTTGAGGAAATTCTAACCCTAACCCTAGCTAAGGATTGGGAAGGTTAGGGTTAGGGGTTCAGACTACCTTCAAAATATCAATACCACATTCTACTCATATTAGGGGAAAATATACGTTAGCGAATGATTTTAACAGTCAGAACCGATATAGCAACCTCTCCAAAACAATGAGAAAGCATCATTAATGCTTAAATTTAGTTTTTTGTCAAGCAATTTGTAAATGGATATCTCATATCCTCAATGAGCATTGTTTTGGGCTTGGCTAGGTTAAGAGTCAGGGATACACAATAAATACTCAATGTATTTGATGATATGCCTCTCTGGAATGAAAGCCAAATGCAACAGTTTCAAAATATTACCCACTTTCCTTCAAAAATTTGCTTTTAGGGCAATATAGACAACATTCTCCTTTAGACCAATGCAGTGTATACAGCCACGTAGGGATGAAAAAAAAATGTGAAGCTAGCTTGGAAATAGCACTTTTCCTACATTTCATTTCAGTCCTGAAACACAGCCATGCCATCACAACTTGTCTATGGTTTGAGGGAATTCTAACCCTAACCCTAGCTAAGGATTGGAAGGTTAGGGTTAGGGGTTCAGACTACCTTCAAAATATCAATACCACATTCTACTCATATTAGGGGAAAACATACGTTAGCGAATGATTTTAACAGTCAGAACCGATATAGCAACCTCCCCAAAACAATGAGAAAGCATCATTAATGCTTAAATTTAGTTTTTTGTCAAGCAATTTGTAAATGGATATCTCATTACCTCAATAAAGATTGTTTTGGGCTTGGCAAGGTTAAGAGTCAGGAATACACAATAAATACTCAATGTATTTGATGATATGCCTCTCTGGAATGAAAGCCAAATGCAACAGTTTCAAAATATTACCCACTTTCCTTCAAAAATTTGCTTTTAGGGCAATATAGACAACATTCCCCTTTAGGCCAATGCAGTGGATACAGCCACGTATGGAGGAAAAAAAAAATGTAAAGCTAACTTGGAAATAACACTTTTCCCACATTTCATTTCAGTCCTGAAACACAGCCATGCCATCACAACTTGTCTATGGTTTGAGGGAATTCTAACCCTAACCCTAGCTAAGGATTGGAAGGTTAGGGTTAGGGGTTCAGACTACCTTCAAAATATTAATACCACATTCTACTCATATTAGGGGAAAATATACGTTAGCGAATGATTTTAACAGTCAGAACCGATATATCAACCTCCCCAAAACAATGAGAAAGCATCATTAATGCTTAAATTTAGTTTTTTGTCAAGCAATTTGTAAATGGATATCTCATATCCTCAATGAGCATTGTTTTGTGCTTGGCTAGGTTAAGAGTCAAGAAAACACAATAAATACTCATGTATTTGATGATATGCCTCTCTGGAATGAAAGCCACATGCAACAGTTTCAAAATATTACCCTCTTTCCTTCAAAAATTTGCTTTTAGGGCAATATCGAAAACATTCCCCTTTAGGCCAATGCAGTGGATACAGCCACATATGGATGAAAATAAAATGTAAAGCTAACTTGGAAATAACACTTTTCCTACATTTCATTTCAGTCCTGAAACACAGCCATGCTATCACAACTTGTCTATGGTTTAAGGGAATTCTAACCCTAACCCTAGCTAAGGATTGGGAAGGTTAGGGTTAGGGGTTCAGACTACCTTCAAGATATCAATACCACATTCTACTCATATTAGGGGAAAATATACGTTAGCGAATGATTTTAACAGTCAGAACCGATATAGCAACCTCCCCAAAACAATGAGAAAGCATAATTAATGCTTAAATTTAGTTTTTTGTCAAGCAATCTGTTAATGGAAATCTCATGTTCAATGGTTTCCTCAATGAGTATTGTTTTGGGCTTGGCTAGGTTAAGAGTCAGGAATACACAATAAATACTCAATGTATTTGATGATATGCCTCTCTGGAAAGAAAGCCAAATGCAAAAGATTCAAAACATTACTCACTTTCCTTCAAAAATGTGCTTTTAGGGCAATATAGACAACATTCCCCTTTAGGCCAATGCAGTGGATACAGCCACGTATGGATGAAAAAAAAATGTGAAGGTAACTTGGAAATAGCACTTTTCCTACATTTCATTTCAGTCCTGAAACACAGCCATGCCATCACAACTTGTCTATGGTTTGAGGGAATTCTAACCCTAACCCTAGCTAAGGATTGGGAAGGTTAGGGTTAGGGGTTCAGACTACCTTCAAAATATCAATACCACATTCTACTCATATTAGGGGAAAATATACGTTTGCGAATGATTTTAACAGTCAGAACCGATACAGCAACCTCCCCAAAACAATGAGAAAGCATCATTAATGCTTAAATTTAGTTTTTTGTCAAGCAATCTGTTAATGGAAATCTCATGTTCAATGGTTTCCTCAATGAGCATTGTTTTGGGCTTGGCTGGGTTAAGAGTCAGGAATACATAATAAATACTCAATGTATTTGATGATATGCCTCTCTGGAATGAAAGCCACATGCAACAGTTTCAAAATATTACCCACTTTCCTTCAAAAATTTGCTTTTAGGGCAATATAGACAACATTCCCCTTTAGACCAATGCAGTGGATACAGCCACGTATGGATGAAAAAAAAATGTCAAGCTAACTTGGAAATAGCACTTTTCCTACATTTCATTTCAGTCCTGAAACACAACCATGCCATCACAACTTGTCTATGGTTTGAGGGAATTCTAACCCTAACCCTAGCTAAGGATTGGGAAGGTTAGGGTTAGGGGTTCAGACTACCTTCAAAATATCAATACCACATTCTACTCATATTAGGGGAAAATATACGTTAGCGAATGATTTTAACAGTCAGAACCGATATAGCAACCTCCCCAAAACAATGAGAAACCATCATTAATGCTTAAATTTAGTTTTTTGTCAAGCAATTTGTAAATGGATATCACTTATCCTCAATGAGCATTGTTTTGGGCTTGGCTAGGTTAAGAGTCAAGAAAACACAATAAATACTCATGTATTTGATGATATGCCTCTCTGGAATGAAAGCCACATGCAACAGTTTCAAAATATTACCCACTTTCCTTCAAAAATTTGCTTTTAGGGCAATATAGACAACATTCCCCTTTAGACCAATGCAGTGGATACAGCCACGTATGGATGAAAAAAAAATGTGAAGCTAACTTGGAAAAAGCACTTTTCCTACATTTCATTTCAGTCCTGAAACACAGCCATGCCATCACAACTTGTCTATGGTTTATGGGAATTCTAACCCTAACCCTAGCTAAGGATTGGGAAGGTTAGGGTTAGGGGTTCAGACTACCTTCAAAATATCAATACCACATTCTACTCATATTAGGGGAAAATATACGTTAGCGAATGATTTTAACAGTCAGAACCGATATAGCAACCTCCCCAAAACAATGAGAAACCATCATTAATGCTTAAATTTAGTTTTTTGTCAAGCAATTTGTAAATGGATATCTCATATCCTCAATGAGCATTGTTTTGGGCTTGGCTAGGTTAAGAGTCAAGAAAACACAATAAATACTCAATGTATTTGATGATATGCCTCTCTGGAATGAAAGCCACATGCAACAGTTTCAAAATATTACCCACTTTCCTTCAAAAATTTGCTTTTAGGGCAATATAGACAACATTCCCCTTTAGACCAATGCAGTGGATACAGCCACGTATGGATGAAAAAAAAATGTGAAGCTAACTTGGAAATAGCACTTTTCCTACATTTCATTTCAGTCCTGAAACACAGCCATGCCATCACAACTTGTCTATGGTTTGAGGGAATTCTAACCCTAACCCTAGCTAAGGATTGGGAAGGTTAGGGTTAGGGGTTCAGACTACCTTCAAAATATCAATACCACATTCTACTCATATTAGGGGAAAATATACGTTAGCGAATGATTTTAACAGTCAGAACCGATATAGCAACCTCCCCAAAATAATGAGAAAGCATCATTAATGCTTAAATTTAGTTTTTTGTCAAGCAATTTGTAAATGGATATCTCATATCCTCAATGAGCATTGTTTTGGGCTTGGCTAGGTTAAGAGTCAAGAAAACACAATAAATACTCAATGTATTTGATGATATGCCTCTCTGGAATGAAAGCCACATGCAACAGTTTCAAAATATTACCCACTTTCCTTCAAAAATTTGCTTTTAGGGCAATATAGACAACATTCCCCTTTAGACCAATGCAGTGGATACAGCCACGTATGGATGAAAAAAAAATGTGAAGCTAACTTGGAAATAGCACTTTTCCTACATTTCATTTCAGTCCTGAAACACAGCCATGCCATCACAACTTGTCTATGGTTTAAGGGAATTCTAAACCCAACCCTAGCTAAGGATTGGGAAGGTTAGGGTTAGGGGTTCAGACTACCTTCAAAATATCAATACCACATTCTACTCATATTAGGGGAAAATATACGTTAGCGAATGATTTTAACAGTCAGAACCGATATAGCAACCTCCCCAAAACAATGAGAAAGCATCATTAATGCTTAAATTTAGTTTTTTGTCAAGCAATTTGTAAATGGATATCACTTATCCTCAATGAGCATTGTTTTGGGCTTGGCTAGGTTAAGAGTCAAGAAAACACAATAAATACTCATGTATTTGATGATATGCCTCTCTGGAATGAAAGCCACATGCAACAGTTTCAAAATATTACCCACTTTCCTTCAAAAATTTGCTTTTAGGGCAATATAGACAACATTCCCCTTTAGACCAATGCAGTGGATACAGCCACGTATGGATGAAAAACAAATGTGAAGCTAACTTGGAAATAGCACTTTTCCTACATTTCATTTCAGTCCTGAAACACAGCCATGCCATCACAGCTTGTCTATGGTTTGAGGGAATTCTAACCCTAACCCTAGCTAAGGATTGGGAAGGTTAGGGTTAGGGGTTCAGACTAACTTCAACATATCAATACCACATTCTACTCATATTAGGGGAAAATATACGTTAGCGAATGATTTTAACAGTCAGAACCGATATAGCAACCTCCCCAAAACAATGAGAAACCATCATTAATGCTTAAATTTAGTTTTTTGTCAAGCAATTTGTAAATGGATATCTCATATCCTCAATGAGCATTGTTTTGGGCTTGGCTAGGTTAAGAGTCAAGAAAACACAATAAATACTCAATGTATTTGATGATATGCCTCTCTGGAATGAAAGCCACATGCAACAGTTTCAAAATATTACCCACTTTCCTTCAAAAATTTGCTTTTAGGGCAATATAGACAACATTCCCCTTTAGACCAATGCAGTGGATACAGCCACGTATGGATGAAAAAAAAATGTGAAGCTAACTTGGAAATAGCACTTTTCCTACATTTCATTTCAGTCCTGAAACACAGCCATGCCATCACAACTTGTCTATGGTTTGAGGGAATTCTAACCCTAACCCTAGCTAAGGATTGGGAAGGTTAGGGTTAGGGGTTCAGACTACCTTCAAAATATCAATACCACATTCTACTCATATTAGGGGAAAATATACGTTAGCGAATGATTTTAACAGTCAGAACCGATATAGCAACCTCCCCAAAATAATGAGAAAGCATCATTAATGCTTAAATTTAGTTTTTTGTCAAGCAATTTGTAAATGGATATCTCATATCCTCAATGAGCATTGTTTTGGGCTTGGCTAGGTTAAGAGTCAAGAAAACACAATAAATACTCAATGTATTTGATGATATGCCTCTCTGGAATGAAAGCCACATGCAACAGTTTCAAAATATTACCCACTTTCCTTCAAAAATTTGCTTTTAGGGCAATATAGACAACATTCCCCTTTAGACCAATGCAGTGGATACAGCCACGTATGGATGAAAAAAAAATGTGAAGCTAACTTGGAAATAGCACTTTTCCTACATTTCATTTCAGTCCTGAAACACAGCCATGCCATCACAACTTGTCTATGGTTTAAGGGAATTCTAAACCCAACCCTAGCTAAGGATTGGGAAGGTTAGGGTTAGGGGTTCAGACTACCTTCAAAATATCAATACCACATTCTACTCATATTAGGGGAAAATATACGTTAGCGAATGATTTTAACAGTCAGAACCGATATAGCAACCTCCCCAAAACAATGAGAAAGCATCATTAATGCTTAAATTTAGTTTTTTGTCAAGCAATTTGTAAATGGATATCACTTATCCTCAATGAGCATTGTTTTGGGCTTGGCTAGGTTAAGAGTCAAGAAAACACAATAAATACTCATGTATTTGATGATATGCCTCTCTGGAATGAAAGCCACATGCAACAGTTTCAAAATATTACCCACTTTCCTTCAAAAATTTGCTTTTAGGGCAATATAGACAACATTCCCCTTTAGACCAATGCAGTGGATACAGCCACGTATGGATGAAAAACAAATGTGAAGCTAACTTGGAAATAGCACTTTTCCTACATTTCATTTCAGTCCTGAAACACAGCCATGCCATCACAGCTTGTCTATGGTTTGAGGGAATTCTAACCCTAACCCTAGCTAAGGATTGGGAAGGTTAGGGTTAGGGGTTCAGACTAACTTCAACATATCAATACCACATTCTACTCATATTAGGGGAAAATATACGTTAGCGAATGATTTTAACAGTCAGAACCGATATAGCAACCTCCCCAAAACAATGAGAAAGCATCATTAATGCTTAAATTTAGTTTTTTGTCAAGCAATTTGTAAATGGATATCTCATATCCTCAATGAGCATTGTTTTGGGCTTGGCTAGGTTAAGAGTCAAGAAAACACAATAAATACTCAATGTATTTGATGATATGCCTCTCTGGAATGAAAGCCAAATGCAAAAGATTCAAAATATTACCCACTTTCCTTCAAAAATTTGCTTTTAGGGCAATATAGACAACATTCCCCTTCAGACCAAAGCAGTGTATACAGCCACGTATGGATGAAAAAAAAATGTGAAGCTAACTTGGAAATAGCACTTTTCCTACATTTCATTTCAGTCCTGAAACACAGTCATGCCATCACAACTTGTCTATGGTTTGAGGGAATTCTAACCCTAACCCTAGCTAAGGATTGGGAAGGTTAGGGTTAGGGGTTCAGACTACCTTCAAAATATCAATACCACATTCTACTCATATTAGGGGAAAATATACGTTAGTGAATGATTTTAAAAGTCAGAACCGATATAGCAACCTCCCCAAAACAATGAGAAAGCATCATTAATGCTTAAATTTAGTTTTTTGTCAAGCAATTTGTAAATGGAAATCTCATATCCTCAATGAGCATTGTTTTGTGCTTTGCTAGGTTAAGAGTCAAGAAAACACAATAAATACTCAATGTATTTCATGATATGTCTCTCTGGAATGAAAGCCAAATGCAAAAGTTTCAAAATATTACCCACTTTCCTTCAAAAATTTGCTTTTAGGGCAATATAGACAACATTCCCCTTTAGACCAATGCGGTGGATACAGCCACGTATGGAGGAAAAAAAAATGTGAAGCTAGCTTGGAAATAGCACTTTTCCTACATTTCATTTCAGTCCTGAAACACAGCCATGCCATCACAACTTGTCTATGGTTTGAGGGAATTCTAACCCTAACCCTAGCTAAGGATTGGGAAGGTTAGGGTTAGGGGTTCAGACTACCTTCAAAATATCAATACCACATTCTACTTATATTAGGGGAAAATATACGTTAGTGAATAATTTTAAAAGTCAAAACCGATATAGCAACCTCCCCAAAACAATGAGAAAGCATCATTAATGCTTAAATTTAGTTTTTTGTCAAGCAATTTGTTCATAGAAATCTCATGTTCAATGGTTTCCTCAAAGACGATTGTTTTGGGCTTGGCTAGGTTAAGAGTCAAGAAAACACAATAAATACTCATGTATTTGATGATATGCCTCTCTGGAATGAAAGCCACATGCAACAGTTTCAAAATATTACCCACTTTCCTTCAAAAATTTGCTTTTAGGGCAATATAGACAACATTCCCCTTTAGACCAATGCAGTGGATACAGCCACGTATGGATGAAAAACAAATGTGAAGCTAACTTGGAAATAGCACTTTTCCTACATTTCATTTCAGTCCTGAAACACAGCCATGCCATCACAGCTTGTCTATGGTTTGAGGGAATTCTAACCCTAACCCTAGCTAAGGATTGGGAAGGTTAGGGTTAGGGGTTCAGACTAACTTCAACATATCAATACCACATTCTACTCATATTAGGGGAAAATATACGTTAGCGAATGATTTTAACAGTCAGAACCGATATAGCAACCTCCCCAAAACAATGAGAAAGCATCATTAATGCTTAAATTTAGTTTTTTGTCAAGCAATTTGTAAATGGATATCTCATATCCTCAATGAGCATTGTTTTGGGCTTGGCTAGGTTAAGAGTCAAGAAAACACAATAAATACTCAATGTATTTGATGATATGCCTCTCTGGAATGAAAGCCAAATGCAAAAGATTCAAAATATTACCCACTTTCCTTCAAAAATTTGCTTTTAGGGCAATATAGACAACATTCCCCTTCAGACCAAAGCAGTGTATACAGCCACGTATGGATGAAAAAAAAATGTGAAGCTAACTTGGAAATAGCACTTTTCCTACATTTCATTTCAGTCCTGAAACACAGTCATGCCATCACAACTTGTCTATGGTTTGAGGGAATTCTAACCCTAACCCTAGCTAAGGATTGGGAAGGTTAGGGTTAGGGGTTCAGACTACCTTCAAAATATCAATACCACATTCTACTCATATTAGGGGAAAATATACGTTAGTGAATGATTTTAAAAGTCAGAACCGATATAGCAACCTCCCCAAAACAATGAGAAAGCATCATTAATGCTTAAATTTAGTTTTTTGTCAAGCAATTTGTAAATGGAAATCTCATATCCTCAATGAGCATTGTTTTGTGCTTTGCTAGGTTAAGAGTCAAGAAAACACAATAAATACTCAATGTATTTCATGATATGTCTCTCTGGAATGAAAGCCAAATGCAAAAGTTTCAAAATATTACCCACTTTCCTTCAAAAATTTGCTTTTAGGGCAATATAGACAACATTCCCCTTTAGACCAATGCGGTGGATACAGCCACGTATGGAGGAAAAAAAAATGTGAAGCTAGCTTGGAAATAGCACTTTTCCTACATTTCATTTCAGTCCTGAAACACAGCCATGCCATCACAACTTGTCTATGGTTTGAGGGAATTCTAACCCTAACCCTAGCTAAGGATTGGGAAGGTTAGGGTTAGGGGTTCAGACTACCTTCAAAATATCAATACCACATTCTACTTATATTAGGGGAAAATATACGTTAGTGAATAATTTTAAAAGTCAAAACCGATATAGCAACCTCCCCAAAACAATGAGAAAGCATCATTAATGCTTAAATTTAGTTTTTTGTCAAGCAATTTGTTCATAGAAATCTCATGTTCAATGGTTTCCTCAAAGACGATTGTTTTGGGCTTGGCTAGGTTAAGAGTCAGGAATGCACAATAAATACTTAATGTATTTGATGATATGCCTCTCTGGAATGAAAGCCAAATGCAAAAGTTTCAAAATATTACCCACTTTCCTTCAAAAATTTGCTTTTAGGGCAATATAGACAACATTCCCCTTTAGGCCAATGCAGTGTATATAGCCACGTATGGAGGAAAAAAAAATGTGAAGCTAGCTTGGAAATTGCACTTTTCCTACATTTCATTTCAGTCCGGAAACACAGCCATGCCATCACAACTTGTCTATGGTTTAAGGGAATTCTAAACCCAACCCTATCAAAGGATTGGGAAGGTTAGGGTTAGGGGTTCAGACTACCTTCAAGATATCAATACCACATTCTACTCATATTAGGGGAAAATATACGTTAGCGAATGATTTTAACAGTCAGAACCGATATAGCAACCTCCCCAAAACAATGAGAAAGCATAATTAATGCTTAAATTTAGTTTTTTGTCAAGCAATCTGTTAATGGAAATCTCATGTTCAATGGTTTCCTCAATGAGCATTGTTTTGGGCTTGGCTAGGTTAAGAGTCAGGAATACACAATAAATTCTCAATGTATTTGATGATATGCCTCTCTGGAAAGAAAACCAAATGCAAAAGATTCAAAATATTACCCAGTTTCCTTCAAAAATTTGCTTTTAGGGCAATATAGACAACATTCCCCTTTAGACCAATGCAGTGTATACAGCCACGTAGGGATGAAAAAAAAATGTGAAGCTAGCTTGGAAATAGCACTTTTCCTACATTTCATTTCAGTCCTGAAACACAGCCATGCCATCACAACTTGTCTATGGTTTGAGGGAATTCTAACCCTAACCCTAGCTAAGGATTGGAAGGTTAGGGTTAGGGGTTCAGACTACCTTCAAAATATCAATACCACATTCTACTCATATTAGGGGAAAACATACGTTAGCGAATGATTTTAACAGTCAGAACCGATATAGCAACCTCCCCAAAACAATGAGAAAGCATCATTAATGCTTAAATTTAGTTTTTTGTCAAGCAATTTGTAAATGGATATCTCATTACCTCAATAAAGATTGTTTTGGGCTTGGCAAGGTTAAGAGTCAGGAATACACAATAAATACTCAATGTATTTGATGATATGCCTCTCTGGAATGAAAGCCAAATGCAACAGTTTCAAAATATTACCCACTTTCCTTCAAAAATTTGCTTTTAGGGCAATATAGACAACATTCCCCTTTAGGCCAATGCAGTGGATACAGCCACGTATGGAGGAAAAAAAAAATGTAAAGCTAACTTGGAAATAACACTTTTCCCACATTTCATTTCAGTCCTGAAACACAGCCATGCCATCACAACTTGTCTATGGTTTGAGGGAATTCTAACCCTAACCCTAGCTAAGGATTGGAAGGTTAGGGTTAGGGGTTCAGACTACCTTCAAAATATTAATACCACATTCTACTCATATTAGGGGAAAATATACGTTAGCGAATGATTTTAACAGTCAGAACCGATATATCAACCTCCCCAAAACAATGAGAAAGCATCATTAATGCTTAAATTTAGTTTTTTGTCAAGCAATTTGTAAATGGATATCTCATATCCTCAATGAGCATTGTTTTGTGCTTGGCTAGGTTAAGAGTCAAGAAAACACAATAAATACTCATGTATTTGATGATATGCCTCTCTGGAATGAAAGCCACATGCAACAGTTTCAAAATATTACCCTCTTTCCTTCAAAAATTTGCTTTTAGGGCAATATCGAAAACATTCCCCTTTAGGCCAATGCAGTGGATACAGCCACATATGGATGAAAATAAAATGTAAAGCTAACTTGGAAATAACACTTTTCCTACATTTCATTTCAGTCCTGAAACACAGCCATGCTATCACAACTTGTCTATGGTTTAAGGGAATTCTAACCCTAACCCTAGCTAAGGATTGGGAAGGTTAGGGTTAGGGGTTCAGACTACCTTCAAGATATCAATACCACATTCTACTCATATTAGGGGAAAATATACGTTAGCGAATGATTTTAACAGTCAGAACCGATATAGCAACCTCCCCAAAACAATGAGAAAGCATAATTAATGCTTAAATTTAGTTTTTTGTCAAGCAATCTGTTAATGGAAATCTCATGTTCAATGGTTTCCTCAATGAGTATTGTTTTGGGCTTGGCTAGGTTAAGAGTCAGGAATACACAATAAATACTCAATGTATTTGATGATATGCCTCTCTGGAAAGAAAGCCAAATGCAAAAGATTCAAAACATTACTCACTTTCCTTCAAAAATGTGCTTTTAGGGCAATATAGACAACATTCCCCTTTAGGCCAATGCAGTGGATACAGCCACGTATGGATGAAAAAAAAATGTGAAGGTAACTTGGAAATAGCACTTTTCCTACATTTCATTTCAGTCCTGAAACACAGCCATGCCATCACAACTTGTCTATGGTTTGAGGGAATTCTAACCCTAACCCTAGCTAAGGATTGGGAAGGTTAGGGTTAGGGGTTCAGACTACCTTCAAAATATCAATACCACATTCTACTCATATTAGGGGAAAATATACGTTTGCGAATGATTTTAACAGTCAGAACCGATACAGCAACCTCCCCAAAACAATGAGAAAGCATCATTAATGCTTAAATTTAGTTTTTTGTCAAGCAATCTGTTAATGGAAATCTCATGTTCAATGGTTTCCTCAATGAGCATTGTTTTGGGCTTGGCTGGGTTAAGAGTCAGGAATACATAATAAATACTCAATGTATTTGATGATATGCCTCTCTGGAATGAAAGCCACATGCAACAGTTTCAAAATATTACCCACTTTCCTTCAAAAATTTGCTTTTAGGGCAATATAGACAACATTCCCCTTTAGACCAATGCAGTGGATACAGCCACGTATGGATGAAAAAAAAATGTCAAGCTAACTTGGAAATAGCACTTTTCCTACATTTCATTTCAGTCCTGAAACACAACCATGCCATCACAACTTGTCTATGGTTTGAGGGAATTCTAACCCTAACCCTAGCTAAGGATTGGGAAGGTTAGGGTTAGGGGTTCAGACTACCTTCAAAATATCAATACCACATTCTACTCATATTAGGGGAAAATATACGTTAGCGAATGATTTTAACAGTCAGAACCGATATAGCAACCTCCCCAAAACAATGAGAAAGCATCATTAATGCTTAAATTTAGTTTTTTGTCAAGCAATTTGTAAATGGATATCACTTATCCTCAATGAGCATTGTTTTGGGCTTGGCTAGGTTAAGAGTCAAGAAAACACAATAAATACTCATGTATTTGATGATATGCCTCTCTGGAATGAAAGCCACATGCAACAGTTTCAAAATATTACCCACTTTCCTTCAAAAATTTGCTTTTAGGGCAATATAGACATCATTCCCCTTTAGACCAATGCAGTGGATACAGCCACGTATGGATGAAAAAAAAATGTGAAGCTAACTTGGAAAAAGCACTTTTCCTACATTTCATTTCAGTCCTGAAACACAGCCATGCCATCACAACTTGTCTATGGTTTATGGGAATTCTAACCCTAACCCTAGCTAAGGATTGGGAAGGTTAGGGTTAGGGGTTCAGACTACCTTCAAAATATCAATACCACATTCTACTCATATTAGGGGAAAATATACGTTAGCGAATGATTTTAACAGTCAGAACCGATATAGCAACCTCCCCAAAACAATGAGAAACCATCATTAATGCTTAAATTTAGTTTTTTGTCAAGCAATTTGTAAATGGATATCTCATATCCTCAATGAGCATTGTTTTGGGCTTGGCTAGGTTAAGAGTCAAGAAAACACAATAAATACTCAATGTATTTGATGATATGCCTCTCTGGAATGAAAGCCACATGCAACAGTTTCAAAATATTACCCACTTTCCTTCAAAAATTTGCTTTTAGGGCAACATAGACAACATTCCCCTTTAGACCAATGCAGTGGATACAGCCACGTATGGATGAAAAAAAAATGTGAAGCTAACTTGGAAATAGCACTTTTCCTACATTTCATTTCAGTCCTGAAACACAGCCATGCCATCACAACTTGTCTATGGTTTGAGGGAATTCTAACCCTAACCCTAGCTAAGGATTGGGAAGGTTAGGGTTAGGGGTTCAGACTACCTTCAAAATATCAATACCACATTCTACTCATATTAGGGGAAAATATACGTTAGCGAATGATTTTAACAGTCAGAACCGATATAGCAACCTCCCCAAAATAATGAGAAAGCATCATTAATGCTTAAATTTAGTTTTTTGTCAAGCAATTTGTAAATGGATATCTCATATCCTCAATGAGCATTGTTTTGGGCTTGGCTAGGTTAAGAGTCAAGAAAACACAATAAATACTCAATGTATTTGATGATATGCCTCTCTGGAATGAAAGCCACATGCAACAGTTTCAAAATATTACCCACTTTCCTTCAAAAATTTGCTTTTAGGGCAATATAGACAACATTCCCCTTTAGACCAATGCAGTGGATACAGCCACGTATGGATGAAAAAAAAATGTGAAGCTAACTTGGAAATAGCACTTTTCCTACATTTCATTTCAGTCCTGAAACACAGCCATGCCATCACAACTTGTCTATGGTTTAAGGGAATTCTAAACCCAACCCTAGCTAAGGATTGGGAAGGTTAGGGTTAGGGGTTCAGACTACCTTCAAAATATCAATACCACATTCTACTCATATTAGGGGAAAATATACGTTAGCGAATGATTTTAACAGTCAGAACCGATATAGCAACCTCCCCAAAACAATGAGAAAGCATCATTAATGCTTAAATTTAGTTTTTTGTCAAGCAATTTGTAAATGGATATCACTTATCCTCAATGAGCATTGTTTTGGGCTTGGCTAGGTTAAGAGTCAAGAAAACACAATAAATACTCATGTATTTGATGATATGCCTCTCTGGAATGAAAGCCACATGCAACAGTTTCAAAATATTACCCACTTTCCTTCAAAAATTTGCTTTTAGGGCAATATAGACAACATTCCCCTTTAGACCAATGCAGTGGATACAGCCACGTATGGATGAAAAACAAATGTGAAGCTAACTTGGAAATAGCACTTTTCCTACATTTCATTTCAGTCCTGAAACACAGCCATGCCATCACAGCTTGTCTATGGTTTGAGGGAATTCTAACCCTAACCCTAGCTAAGGATTGGGAAGGTTAGGGTTAGGGGTTCAGACTAACTTCAACATATCAATACCACATTCTACTCATATTAGGGGAAAATATACGTTAGCGAATGATTTTAACAGTCAGAACCGATATAGCAACCTCCCCAAAACAATGAGAAAGCATCATTAATGCTTAAATTTAGTTTTTTGTCAAGCAATTTGTAAATGGATATCTCATATCCTCAATGAGCATTGTTTTGGGCTTGGCTAGGTTAAGAGTCAAGAAAACACAATAAATACTCAATGTATTTGATGATATGCCTCTCTGGAATGAAAGCCAAATGCAAAAGATTCAAAATATTACCCACTTTCCTTCAAAAATTTGCTTTTAGGGCAATATAGACAACATTCCCCTTCAGACCAAAGCAGTGTATACAGCCACGTATGGATGAAAAAAAAATGTGAAGCTAACTTGGAAATAGCACTTTTCCTACATTTCATTTCAGTCCTGAAACACAGTCATGCCATCACAACTTGTCTATGGTTTGAGGGAATTCTAACCCTAACCCTAGCTAAGGATTGGGAAGGTTAGGGTTAGGGGTTCAGACTACCTTCAAAATATCAATACCACATTCTACTCATATTAGGGGAAAATATACGTTAGTGAATGATTTTAAAAGTCAGAACCGATATAGCAACCTCCCCAAAACAATGAGAAAGCATCATTAATGCTTAAATTTAGTTTTTTGTCAAGCAATTTGTAAATGGAAATCTCATATCCTCAATGAGCATTGTTTTGTGCTTTGCTAGGTTAAGAGTCAAGAAAACACAATAAATACTCAATGTATTTCATGATATGTCTCTCTGGAATGAAAGCCAAATGCAAAAGTTTCAAAATATTACCCACTTTCCTTCAAAAATTTGCTTTTAGGGCAATATAGACAACATTCCCCTTAAGACCAATGCGGTGGATACAGCCACGTATGGAGGAAAAAAAAATGTGAAGCTAGCTTGGAAATAGCACTTTTCCTACATTTCATTTCAGTCCTGAAACACAGCCATGCCATCACAACTTGTCTATGGTTTGAGGGAATTCTAACCCTAACCCTAGCTAAGGATTGGGAAGGTTAGGGTTAGGGGTTCAGACTACCTTCAAAATATCAATACCACATTCTACTTATATTAGGGGAAAATATACGTTAGTGAATAATTTTAAAAGTCAAAACCGATATAGCAACCTCCCCAAAACAATGAGAAAGCATCATTAATGCTTAAATTTAGTTTTTTGTCAAGCAATTTGTTCATAGAAATCTCATGTTCAATGGTTTCCTCAAAGACGATTGTTTTGGGCTTGGCTAGGTTAAGAGTCAGGAATGCACAATAAATACTTAATGTATTTGATGATATGCCTCTCTGGAATGAAAGCCAAATGCAAAAGTTTCAAAATATTACCCACTTTCCTTCAAAAATTTGCTTTTAGGGCAATATAGACAACATTCCCCTTTAGGCCAATGCAGTGTATATAGCCACGTATGGAGGAAAAAAAAATGTGAAGCTAGCTTGGAAATTGCACTTTTCCTACATTTCATTTCAGTCCGGAAACACAGCCATGCCATCACAACTTGTCTATGGTTTAAGGGAATTCTAAACCCAACCCTATCAAAGGATTGGGAAGGTTAGGGTTAGGGGTTCAGACTACCTTCAAGATATCAATACCACATTCTACTCATATTAGGGGAAAATATACGTTAGCGAATGATTTTAACAGTCAGAACCGATATAGCAACCTCCCCAAAACAATGAGAAAGCATAATTAATGCTTAAATTTAGTTTTTTGTCAAGCAATCTGTTAATGGAAATCTCATGTTCAATGGTTTCCTCAATGAGCATTGTTTTGGGCTTGGCTAGGTTAAGAGTCAGGAATACACAATAAATTCTCAATGTATTTGATGATATGCCTCTCTGGAAAGAAAACCAAATGCAAAAGATTCAAAATATTACCCAGTTTCCTTCAAAAATTTGCTTTTAGGGCAATATAGACAACATAACCCTTTAGGCCAATGCAGTGGATACAGCCACGTATGGATGAAAAAAAATGTGAAGCTAACTTGGAAATAGCACTTTTCCTACATTTCATTTCAGTCCTGAAACACAGCCATACTATCCCACGTTGTCTATGGTAGCGGGAATTCTAACCCTAACCCTAGCTAAGGATTGGGCAGGTTAGGGTTAGGGGTTCAGACTAACTTCAACATATCAATACAACATTCTACTCATATTAGGGGAAAATATACGTTAGCAAATGATTTCAAAAGTCAGAACCGATATAGCAACCTCCCCAAAACAATGAGAAAGCATCATTAATGCTTAAATTTAGTTTTTTGTCAAGCAATTTGTAAATGGATATCTCATATCCTCAATGAGCATTGTTTTGGGCTTGGCTAGGTTAAGAGTCAAGAAAACACAATAAATACTCAATGTATTTGATGATATGCCTCTCTGGAATGAAAGCCAAATGCAAAAGTTTCAAAATATTACCCACTTTCCTTCAAAAATTTGCTTTTAGGGCAATATAGACAACATTCCCCTTCAGACCAATGCAGTGTATACAGCCACGTATGGATGAAAAATAAATGTGAAGCTAACTTGGAAATAGCACTTTTCCTACATTTCATTTCAGTCCTGAAACACAGTCATGCCATCACAACTTGTCTATGGTTTGAGGGAATTCTAACCCTAACCCTAGCTAAGGATTGGGAAGGTTAGGGTTAGGGGTTCAGACTACCCTCAAAATATCAATACCATATTCTACTCATATTAGGGGAAAATATACGTTAGCAAATGATTTTAAAAGTCACAACCGATATAGCAACCTCCCCAAAACAATGAGAAAGCATCATTAATGCTTAAATTTAGTTTTTTGTCAACCAATTTGTAAATGGATATCTCATATCCTCAATGAGCATTGTTTTGGGCTTGGCTAGGTTAAGAGTCAAGAAAACACAATAAATACTCAATGTATTTGATGATATGCCTCTCTGGAATGAAAGCCACATGCAGCAGTTTCAAAATATTACCCACTTTCCTTCAAAAATTTGCTTTTAGGGCAATATAGACAACATTCCCCTTTAGACCAATGCAGTGTATACAGCCACGTATGGATGAAAAAAAAAATGTGAAGCTAACTTGGAAATAGCACTTTTCCTACATTTCATTTCAGTCCTGAAACACAGCCATGCCATCACAACTTGTCTATGGTTTGAGGGAATTCTAACTGTAACCCTAGCTAAGGATTGGGAAGGTTAGGGTTAGGGGTTCAGACTACCTTCAAAATATCAATACCACATTCTACTCATATTAGGGGAAAATATACGTTAGCGAATGATTTTAACAGTCAGAACCGATATAGCAACCTCCCCAAAACAATGAGAAAGCATCATTAATGCTTAAATTTAGTTTTTTGTCAAGCAATTTGTAAATGGATATCTCATATCCTCAATGAGCATTGTTTTGGGCTTGGCTAGGTTAAGAGTCAAGAATACACAATAAATACTCAATGTATTTGATGATATGCCTCTCTGGAATGAGAGCCACATGCAAAAGTTCCAAAACATTACCCACTTTCCTTCAAAAATTTGCTTTTAGGGCAATATAGACAACATTCCCCTTTAGGCCAATGCAGTTGATACAGCCACGTATGGATGAAAAAAAAATGTGAAGCTAACTTGGAAATAGCACTTTTCCTACATTTCATTTCAGTCCTGAAACACAGCCATGCCATCACAACTTGTCTATGGTTTAAGGGAATTCTAAACCCAACCCTATCAAAGGATTTGGAAGGTTAGGGTTAGGGGTTCAGACTACCTTCAAGATATCAATACCACATTCTACTCATATTAGGGGAAAATATACGTTAGCGAATGATTTTAACAGTCAGAACCGATATAGCAACCTCCCCAAAACAATGAGAAAGCATCATTAATGCTTAAATTTAGTTTTTTGTCAAGCAATTTGTAAATGGATATCTCATATCCTCAATGAGCATTGTTTTGGGCTTGGCTAGGTTAAGAGTCAAGAAAACACAATAAATACTCAATGTATTTGATGATATGCCTCTCTGGAATGAAAGCCACATGCAACAGTTTCGAAATATTACCCACTTTCCTTCAAAAATTTGCTTTTAGGGAAATATAGACAACATTCCCCTTTAGACCAATGCAGTGGATACAGCCACGTATGGATGAAAAAAAAATGTGAAGCTAACTTGGAAATAGCACTTTTCCTACATTTCATTTCAGTCCTGAAACACAGCCATGCCATCACAACTTGTCTATGGTTTGAGGGAATTCTAACCCTAACCCTAGCTAAGGATTGGGAAGGTTAGGGTTAGGGGTTCAGACTACCTTCAAAATATCAATACCACATTCTACTCATATTAGGGGAAAATATACATTAGCGAATGATTTTAACAGTCAGAACCGATATAGCAAACCCCCAAAACAATGAGAAAGCATCATTAATGCTTAAATTTAGTTTTTTGTCAAGCAATTTGTAAATGGAAATCTCATATCCTCAATGAGCATTGTTTTGTGCTTTGCTAGGTTAAGAGTCAAGAAAACACAATAAATACTCAATGTATTTCATGATATGTCTCTCTGGAATGAAAGCCAAATGCAAAAGTTTCAAAATATTACCCACTTTCCTTCAAAAATTTGCTTTTAGGGCAATATAGACAACATTCCCCTTTAGACCAATGCGGTGGATACAGCCACGTATGGAGGAAAAAAAAATGTGAAGCTAGCTTGGAAATAGCACTTTTCCTACATTTCATTTCAGTCCTGAAACACAGCCATGCCATCACAACTTGTCTATGGTTTGAGGGAATTCTAACCCTAACCCTAGCTAAGGATTGGGAAGGTTAGGGTTAGGGGTTCAGACTACCTTCAAAATATCAATACCACATTCTACTTATATTAGGGGAAAATATACGTTAGTGAATAATTTTAAAAGTCAAAACCGATATAGCAACCTCCCCAAAACAATGAGAAAGCATCATTAATGCTTAAATTTAGTTTTTTGTCAAGCAATTTGTTCATAGAAATCTCATGTTCAATGGTTTCCTCAAAGACGATTGTTTTGGGCTTGGCTAGGTTAAGAGTCAGGAATGCACAATAAATACTTAATGTATTTGATGATATGCCTCTCTGGAATGAAAGCCAAATGCAAAAGTTTCAAAATATTACCCACTTTCCTTCAAAAATTTGCTTTTAGGGCAATATAGACAACATTCCCCTTTAGGCCAATGCAGTGTATATAGCCACGTATGGAGGAAAAAAAAATGTGAAGCTAGCTTGGAAATTGCACTTTTCCTACATTTCATTTCAGTCCGGAAACACAGCCATGCCATCACAACTTGTCTATGGTTTAAGGGAATTCTAAACCCAACCCTATCAAAGGATTGGGAAGGTTAGGGTTAGGGGTTCAGACTACCTTCAAGATATCAATACCACATTCTACTCATATTAGGGGAAAATATACGTTAGCGAATGATTTTAACAGTCAGAACCGATATAGCAACCTCCCCAAAACAATGAGAAAGCATAATTAATGCTTAAATTTAGTTTTTTGTCAAGCAATCTGTTAATGGAAATCTCATGTTCAAAGGTTTCCTCAATGAGCATTGTTTTGGGCTTGGCTAGGTTAAGAGTCAGGAATACACAATAAATTCTCAATGTATTTGATGATATGCCTCTCTGGAAAGAAAACCAAATGCAAAAGATTCAAAATATTACCCAGTTTCCTTCAAAAATTTGCTTTTAGGGCAATATAGACAACATAACCCTTTAGGCCAATGCAGTGGATACAGCCACGTATGGATGAAAAAAAATGTGAAGCTAACTTGGAAATAGCACTTTTCCTACATTTCATTTCAGTCCTGAAACACAGCCATACTATCCCACGTTGTCTATGGTAGCGGGAATTCTAACCCTAACCCTAGCTAAGGATTGGGCAGGTTAGGGTTAGGGGTTCAGACTAACTTCAACATATCAATACAACATTCTACTCATATTAGGGGAAAATATACGTTAGCAAATGATTTCAAAAGTCAGAACCGATATAGCAACCTCCCCAAAACAATGAGAAAGCATCATTAATGCTTAAATTTAGTTTTTTGTCAAGCAATTTGTAAATGGATATCTCATATCCTCAATGAGCATTGTTTTGGGCTTGGCTAGGTTAAGAGTCAAGAAAACACAATAAATACTCAATGTATTTGATGATATGCCTCTCTGGAATGAAAGCCAAATGCAAAAGTTTCAAAATATTACCCACTTTCCTTCAAAAATTTGCTTTTAGGGCAATATAGACAACATTCCCCTTCAGACCAATGCAGTGTATACAGCCACGTATGGATGAAAAATAAATGTGAAGCTAACTTGGAAATAGCACTTTTCCTACATTTCATTTCAGTCCTGAAACACAGTCATGCCATCACAACTTGTCTATGGTTTGAGGGAATTCTAACCCTAACCCTAGCTAAGGATTGGGAAGGTTAGGGTTAGGGGTTCAGACTACCCTCAAAATATCAATACCATATTCTACTCATATTAGGGGAAAATATACGTTAGCAAATGATTTTAAAAGTCACAACCGATATAGCAACCTCCCCAAAACAATGAGAAAGCATCATTAATGCTTAAATTTAGTTTTTTGTCAACCAATTTGTAAATGGATATCTCATATCCTCAATGAGCATTGTTTTGGGCTTGGCTAGGTTAAGAGTCAAGAAAACACAATAAATACTCAATGTATTTGATGATATGCCTCTCTGGAATGAAAGCCACATGCAACAGTTTCAAAATATTACCCACTTTCCTTCAAAAATTTGCTTTTAGGGCAATATAGACAACATTCCCCTTTAGACCAATGCAGTGTATACAGCCACGTATGGATGAAAAAAAAAATGTGAAGCTAACTTGGAAATAGCACTTTTCCTACATTTCATTTCAGTCCTGAAACACAGCCATGCCATCACAACTTGTCTATGGTTTGAGGGAATTCTAACTGTAACCCTAGCTAAGGATTGGGAAGGTTAGGGTTAGGGGTTCAGACTACCTTCAAAATATCAATACCACATTCTACTCATATTAGGGGAAAATATACGTTAGCGAATGATTTTAAGAGTCAGAACCGATATAGCAACCTCCCCAAAACAATGAGAAAGCATCATTAATGCTTAAATTTAGTTTTTTATCAAGCAATTTGTAAATGGATATCTCATATCCTCAATGAGCATTGTTTTGGGCTTGGCTAGGTTAAGAGTCAAGAATACACAATAAATACTCAATGTATTTGATGATATGCCTCTCTGGAATGAGAGCCACATGCAAAAGTTCCAAAACATTACCCACTTTCCTTCAAAAATTTGCTTTTAGGGCAATATAGACAACATTCCCCTTCAGACCAATGCAGTGTATACAGCCACGTATGGATGAAAAATAAATGTGAAGCTAACTTGGAAATAGCACTTTTCCTACATTTCATTTCAGTCCTGAAACACAGTCATGCCATCACAACTTGTCTATGGTTTGAGGGAATTCTAACCCTAACCCTAGCTAAGGATTGGGAAGGTTAGGGTTAGGGGTTCAGACTACCCTCAAAATATCAATACCATATTCTACTCATATTAGGGGAAAATATACGTTAGCAAATGATTTTAAAAGTCACAACCGATATAGCAACCTCCCCAAAACAATGAGAAAGCATCATTAATGCTTAAATTTAGTTTTTTGTCAACCAATTTGTAAATGGATATCTCATATCCTCAATGAGCATTGTTTTGGGCTTGGCTAGGTTAAGAGTCAAGAAAACACAATAAATACTCAATGTATTTGATGATATGCCTCTCTGGAATGAAAGCCACATGCAACAGTTTCAAAATATTACCCACTTTCCTTCAAAAATTTGCTTTTAGGGCAATATAGACAACATTCCCCTTTAGACCAATGCAGTGTATACAGCCACGTATGGATGAAAAAAAAAATGTGAAGCTAACTTGGAAATAGCACTTTTCCTACATTTCATTTCAGTCCTGAAACACAGCCATGCCATCACAACTTGTCTATGGTTTGAGGGAATTCTAACTGTAACCCTAGCTAAGGATTGGGAAGGTTAGGGTTAGGGGTTCAGACTACCTTCAAAATATCAATACCACATTCTACTCATATTAGGGGAAAATATACGTTAGCGAATGATTTTAAGAGTCAGAACCGATATAGCAACCTCCCCAAAACAATGAGAAAGCATCATTAATGCTTAAATTTAGTTTTTTATCAAGCAATTTGTAAATGGATATCTCATATCCTCAATGAGCATTGTTTTGGGCTTGGCTAGGTTAAGAGTCAAGAATACACAATAAATACTCAATGTATTTGATGATATGCCTCTCTGGAATGAGAGCCACATGCAAAAGTTCCAAAACATTACCCACTTTCCTTCAAAAATTTGCTTTTAGGGCAATATAGACAACATTCCCCTTTAGGCCAATGCAGTTGATACAGCCACGTATGGATGAAAAAAAAATGTGAAGCTAACTTGGAAATAGCACTTTTCCTACATTTCATTTCAGTCCTGAAACACAGCCATGCCATCACAACTTGTCTATGGTTTAAGGGAATTCTAAACCCAACCCTATCAAAGGATTTGGAAGGTTAGGGTTAGGGGTTCAGACTACCTTCAAAATATCAATACCACATTCTACTCATATTAGGGGAAAATATACGTTAGCGAATGATTTTAACAGTCAGAACCGATATAGCAACCTCCCCAAAACAATGAGAAAGCATCATTAATGCTTAAATTTAGTTTTTTGTCAAGCAATTTGTAAATGGATATCTCATATCCTCAATGAGCATTGTTTTGGGCTTGGCTAGGTTAAGAGTCAAGAAAACACAATAAATACTCAATGTATTTGATGATATGCCTCTCTGGAATGAAAGCCACATGCAACAGTTTCGAAATATTACCCACTTTCCTTCAAAAATTTGCTTTTAGGGCAATATAGACAACATTCCCCTTTAGGCCAATGCAGTGTATATAGCCACGTATGGAGGAAAAAAAAATGTGAAGCTAGCTTGGAAATTGCACTTTTCCTACATTTCATTTCAGTCCGGAAACACAGCCATGCCATCACAACTTGTCTATGGTTTAAGGGAATTCTAAACCCAACCCTAGCTAAGGATTGGGAAGGTTAGGGTTAGGGGTTCAGACTACCTTCAAAATATCAATACCACATTCTACTCATATTAGGGGAAAATATACTTTAGCGAATGATTTTAACAGTCAGAACCGATATAGCAACCCCCCAAAACAATGAGAAAGCATCATTAATGCTTAAATTTAGTTTTTTGTCAAGCAATTTGTAAATGGATATCACTTATCCTCAATGAGCATTGTTTTGGGCTTGGCTAGGTTAAGAGTCAAGAAAACACAATAAATACTCAATGTATTTGATGATATGCCTCTCTGGAATGAAAGCCACATGCAACAGTTTCAAAATATTACCCACTTTCCTTCAAAAATTTGCTTTTAGGGCAATATAGACAACATTCCCCTTTAGACCAATGCAGTGGATACAGCCACGTATGGATGAAAAAAAAATGTGAAGCTAACTTGGAAATAGCACTTTTCCTACATTTCATTTCAGTCCTGAAACACAGCCATGCCATCACAACTTGTCTATGGTTTGAGGGAATTCTAACCCTAACCCTAGCTAAGGATTGGGAAGGTTAGGGTTAGGGGTTCAGACTACCTTCAAAATATCAATACCACATTCTACTCATATTAGGGGAAAATATACGTTAGCGAATGATTTTAACAGTCAGAACCGATATAGCAACCTCTCCAAAACAATGAGAAAGCATCATTAATGCTTAAATTTAGTTTTTTGTCAAGCAATTTGTAAATGGATATCTCATATCCTCAATGAGCATTGTTTTGGGCTTGGCTAGGTTAAGAGTCAAGAAAACACAATAAATACTCATGTATTTGATGATATGCCTCTCTGGAATGAAAGCCAAATGCAACAGTTTCAAAATATTACCCACTTTCCTTCAAAAATTTGCTTTTAGGGCAATATAGACAACATTCTCCTTTAGACCAATGCAGTGTATACAGCCACGTAGGGATGAAAAAAAAATGTGAAGCTAGCTTGGAAATAGCACTTTTCCTACATTTCATTTCAGTCCTGAAACACAGCCATGCCATCACAACTTGTCTATGGTTTGAGGGAATTCTAACCCTAACCCTAGCTAAGGATTGGAAGGTTAGGGTTAGGGGTTCAGACTACCTTCAAAATATCAATACCACATTCTACTCATATTAGGGGAAAACATACGTTAGCGAATGATTTTAACAGTCAGAACCGATATAGCAACCTCCCCAAAACAATGAGAAAGCATCATTAATGCTTAAATTTAGTTTTTTGTCAAGCAATTTGTAAATGGATATCTCATTACCTCAATAAAGATTGTTTTGGGCTTGGCAAGGTTAAGAGTCAGGAATACACAATAAATACTCAATGTATTTGATGATATGCCTCTCTGGAATGAAAGCCAAATGCAACAGTTTCAAAATATTACCCACTTTCCTTCAAAAATTTGCTTTTAGGGCAATATAGACAACATTCCCCTTTAGGCCAATGCAGTGGATACAGCCACGTATGGAGGAAAAAAAAAATGTAAAGCTAACTTGGAAATAACACTTTTCCCACATTTCATTTCAGTCCTGAAACACAGCCATGCCATCACAACTTGTCTATGGTTTGAGGGAATTCTAACCCTAACCCTAGCTAAGGATTGGAAGGTTAGGGTTAGGGGTTCAGACTACCTTCAAAATATTAATACCACATTCTACTCATATTAGGGGAAAATATACGTTAGCGAATGATTTTAACAGTCAGAACCGATATATCAACCTCCCCAAAACAATGAGAAAGCATCATTAATGCTTAAATTTAGTTTTTTGTCAAGCAATTTGTAAATGGATATCTCATATCCTCAATGAGCATTGTTTTGTGCTTGGCTAGGTTAAGAGTCAAGAAAACACAATAAATACTCATGTATTTGATGATATGCCTCTCTGGAATGAAAGCCACATGCAACAGTTTCAAAATATGACCCTCTTTCCTTCAAAAATTTGCTTTTAGGGCAATATCGAAAACATTCCCCTTTAGGCCAATGCAGTAGATACAGCCACATATGGATGAAAATAAAATGTAAAGCTAACTTGGAAATAACACTTTTCCTACATTTCATTTCAGTCCTGAAACACAGCCATGCTATCACAACTTGTCTATGGTTTAAGGGAATTCTAACCCTAACCCTAGCTAAGGATTGGGAAGGTTAGGGTTAGGGGTTCAGACTACCTTCAAAATATCAATACCACATTCTACTCATATTAGGGGAAAATATACGTTAGCGAATGATTTTAACAGTCAGAATCGATATAGCAACCTCCCCAAAACAATGAGAAAGCATCATTAATGCTTAAATTTAGTTTTTTGTCAAGCAATTTGTAAATGGATATCTCATTTCCTCAATGAAGATTGTTTTGGGCTTGGCTAGGTTAAGAGTCAGGAATACACAATAAATACTCAATGTATTTGATGATATGCCTCTCTGGAATGAAAGCCACAAGGAAAAGTTTCAAAATATTACCCACTTTCCTTGAAAAATTTGCTTTTAGGGCAATATAGAAAACATTCCCCTTTAGACCAAAGCAGTGGATACAGCCACGTATTGATGAAAAAAAAAATGTGAAGCTAGCTTGGAAATAGCACTTTTCCTACATTTCATTTCAGTCCTGAAACACAGCCATGCCATCATAACTTGTCTATGGTTTAAGGGAATTCTAAACCCAACCCTATCAAAGGATTGGGAAGGTTAGGGTTAGGGGTTCAGACTACCTTCAAGATATCAATACCACATTCTACTCATATTAGGGGAAAATATACGTTAGCGAATGATTTTAACAGTCAGAACCGATACAGCAACCTCCCCAAAACAATGAGAAAGCATCATTAATGCTTAAATTTAGTTTTTTGTCAAGCAATTTGTTCATGGAAATCTCATGTTCAATGGTTTCCTCAAAGACGATTGTTTTGGGCTTGGCTATGTTAAGAGTCAGGAATGCACAATAAATTCTCAATGTATTTGATGATATGCCTCTCTGGAATGAAAGCCAAATGCAAAAGTTTCAAAATATTACCCACTTTCCTTCAAAAATTTGCTTTTAGGGCAATATAGACAACATTCCCCTTTAGACCAATGCAGTGGATACATCCACGTATGGAGGAAAAAAAAATGTGAAGCTAGCTTGGAAATAGCACTTTTCCTACATTTCATTTCAGTCCTGAAACCAGCCATGCCATCACAACTTGTCTATGGTTTAAGGGAATTCTAAACCCAACCCTATAAAAGGATTGGGAAGGTTAGGGTTAGGGGTTCAGACTACCTTCAAGATATCAATACCACATTCTACTCATATTAGGGGAAAATATACGTTAGCGAATGATTTTAACAGTCAGAACCGATATAGCAACCTCCCCAAAACAATGAGAAAGCATAATTAATGCTTAAATTTAGTTTTTTGTCAAGCAATCTGTTAATGGAAATCTCATGTTCAATGGTTTCCTCAATGAGCATTGTTTTGGGCTTGGCTAGGTTAAGAGTCAGGAATACACAATAAATACTCAATGTATTTGATGATATGCCTCTCTGGAATGAAAGCCAAATGCAAAAGTTTCAAAATATTACCCACTTTCCTTTAAAAATTTGCTTTTAGGGCAATATACACAACATTCCCCTTTAGACCAATGCAGTGTATACAGCCACGTATGGATGAAAAAAAAATGTGAAGCTAACTTGGAAATAGCACTTTTCCTACATTTCATTTCAGTCCTGAAACACAGCCATACTATCCCAAGTTGTCTATGGTAGCGGGAATTCTAACCCTAACCCTAGCTAAGGATTGGGTAGGTTAGGGTTAGGGGTTCAGACTAACTTCAACATATCAATACCACATTCTACTCATATTAGGGGAAAATATACTTTAGCGAATGATTTTAAAAGTCAGAACCGATATAGCAACCTCCCCAAAACAATGAGAAAGCATCATTAATGCTTAAATTTAGGTTTTTGTCAAGCAATCTGTTAATGGAAATCTCATGTTCAATGGTTTCCTCAATGAGCATTGTTTTGGGCTTGGCTGGGTTAAGAGTCAGGAATACATAATAAATACACAATGTATTTGATGATATGCCTCTCTGGAAAGAAAGCCAAATGTAAAAGATTCAAAACATTACTCACTTTCCTTCAAAAATGTGCTTTTAGGGCAATATAGACAACATTCCCCTTTAGGCCAATGCAGTGGATACAGCCACGTATGGAGGAAAAAAAAATGTGAAGCTAGCTTGGAAATAGCACTTTTCCTACATTTCATTTCAGTCCTGAAACACAGCCATGCCATCACAACTTGTCTATGGTTTGAGGGAATTCTAACCCTAACCCTAGCTAAGGATTGGGAAGGTTAGGGTTAGGGGTTCAGACTACCTTCAAAATATCAATACCACATTCTACTCATATTAGGGGAAAATATACGTTAGCGAATGATTTTAACAGTCAGAACCGATATAGCAACCTCCCCAAAACAATGAGAAAGCATCATTAATGCTTAAATTTAGTTTTTTGTCAAGCAATTTGTAAATGGATATCTCATATCCTCAATGAGCATTGTTTTGGGCTTGGCTAGGTTAAGAGTCAAGAAAACACAATAAATACTCAATGTATTTGATGATATGCCTCTCTGGAATGAAAGCCACATGCAACAGTTTCAAAATATTACCCACTTTCCTTCAAAAATTTGCTTTTAGGGCAATATAGACAACATTCCCCTTTAGACCAATGCAGTGGATACAGCCACGTATGGATGAAAAAAAAATGTGAAGCTAACTTGGAATTAGCACTTTTCCTACATTTCATTTCAGTCCTGAAACACAGCCATGCCATCACAACTTGTCTATGGTTTAAGGGAATTCTAAACCCAACCCTAGCTAAGGATTGGGAAGGTTAGGGTTAGGGGTTCAGACTACCTTCAAAATATCAATACCACATTCTACTCATATTAGGGGAAAATATACGTTAGCGAATGATTTTAAGAGTCAGAACCGATATAGCAACCTCCCCAAAACAATGAGAAAGCATCATTAATGCTTAAATTTAGTTTTTTGTCAAGCAATTTGTAAATGGATATCACTTATCCTCAATGAGCATTGTTTTGGGCTTGGCTAGGTTAAGAGTCAAGAAAACACAATAAATACTCATGTATTTGATGATATGCCTCTCTGGAATGAAAGCCACATGCAACAGTTTCAAAATATTACCCACTTTCCTTCAAAAATTTGCTTTTAGGGCAATATAGACAACATTCCCCTTTAGACCAAAGCAGTGGATACAGCCACGTATGGATGAAAAAAAAATGTGAAGCTAACTTGGAAATAGCACTTTTCCGACATTTCATTTCAGTCCTGAAACACAGCCATGCCATCACAGCTTGTCTATGGTTTGAGGGAATTCTAACCCTAACCCTAGCTAAGGATTGGGAAGGTTAGGGTTAGGGGTTCAGACTACCTTCAAAATATCAATACCACATTCTACTCATATTAGGGGAAAATATACATTGGCGAATGATTTTAACAGTCAGAACCGATATAGCAACCTCCCCAAAACAATGAGAAAGCATCATTAATGCTTAAATTTAGTTTTTTGTCAAGCAATTTGTAAATGGATATCTCATATCCTCAATGAGCATTGTTTTGGGCTTGGCTAGGTTAAGAGTCAAGAAAACACAATAAATACTCAATGTATTTGATGATATGCCTCTCTGGAATGAAAGCCACATGCAACAGTTTCAAAATATTACCCACTTTCCTTCAAAAATTTTCTTTTAGGGCAATATAGACAACATTCCCCTTAGACCAATGCAGTGGATACAGCCACGTATGGATGAAAAAAAAATGTGAAGCTAACTTGGAAATAGCACTTTTCCGACATTTCATTTCAGTCCTGAAACACAGCCATGCCATCACAGCTTGTCTATGGGTTGAGGGAATTCTAACCCTAACCCTAGCTAAGGATTGGGAAGGTTAGGGTTAGGGGTTCAGACTACCTTCAAAATATCAATACCACATTCTACTCATATTAGGGGAAAATATACATTGGCGAATGATTTTAACAGTCAGAACCGATATAGCAACCTCCCCAAAACAATGAGAAAGCATCATTAATGCTTAAATTTAGTTTTTTGTCAAGCAATTTGTAAATGGATATCTCATATCCTCAATGAGCATTGTTTTGGGCTTGGCTAGGTTAAGAGTCAAGAAAACACAATAAATACTCAATGTATTTGATGATATGCCTCTCTGGAATGAAAGCCACATGCAACAGTTTCAAAATATTACCCACTTTCCTTCAAAAATTTTCTTTAAGGGGAATATAGACAACATTCCCCTTAGACCAATGCAGTGGATACAGCCACGTATGGATGAAAAAAAAATGTGGAGCTAACTTGGAAATAGCACTTTTCCGACATTTCATTTCAGTCCTGAAACACAGCCATGCCATCACAGCTTGTCTATGGTTTGAGGGAATTCTAACCCTAACCCTAGCTAAGGATTGGGAAGGTTAGGGTTAGGGGTTCAGACTACCTTCAAAATATCAATACCACATTCTACTCATATTAGGGGAAAATATACATTGGCGAATGATTTTAACAGTCAGAACCGATATAGCAACCTCCCCAAAACAATGAGAAAGCATCATTAATGCTTAAATTTAGTTTTTTGTCAAGCAATTTGTAAATGGATATCTCATATCCTCAATGAGCATTGTTTTGGGCTTGGCTAGGTTAAGAGTCAAGAAAACACAATAAATACTCAATGTATTTGATGATATGCCTCTCTGGAATGAAAGCCACATGCAACAGTTTCAAAATATTACCCACTTTCCTTCAAAAATTTTCTTTTAGGGCAATATAGAGAACATTCCCCTTTAGGCCAATGCAGTGGATACAGCCACGTATGAATGAAAAAAAAAATGTGAAGCTAACTTGGAAATAGCACTTTTCCTACATTTCATTTCAGTCCTGAAACACAGCCATGCCATCACAGCTTGTCTATGGTTTGAGGGAATTCTAACCCTAACCCTAGCTAAGGATTGGGAAGGTTAGGGTTAGGGGTTCAGACTACCTTCAAAATATCAATACCACATTCTACTCATATTAGGGGAAAATATACATTGGCGAATGATTTTAACAGTCAGAACCGATATAGCAACCTCCCCAAAACAATGAGAAAGCATCATTAATGCTTAAATTTAGTTTTTTGTCAAGCAATTTGTAAATGGATATCTCATATCCTCAATGAGCATTGTTTTGGGCTTGGCTAGGTTAAGAGTCAAGAAAACACAATAAATACTCAATGTATTTGATGATATGCCTCTCTGGAATGAAAGCCACATGCAACAGTTTCAAAATATTACCCACTTTCCTTCAAAAATTTTCTTTTAGGGCAATATAGACAACATTCCCCTTAGACCAATGCAGTGGATACAGCCACGTATGGATGAAAAAAAAATGTGAAGCTAACTTGGAAATAGCACTTTTCCGACATTTCATTTCAGTCCTGAAACACAGCCATGCCATCACAGCTTGTCTATGGGTTGAGGGAATTCTAACCCTAACCCTAGCTAAGGATTGGGAAGGTTAGGGTTAGGGGTTCAGACTACCTTCAAAATATCAATACCACATTCTACTCATATTAGGGGAAAATATACATTGGCGAATGATTTTAACAGTCAGAACCGATATAGCAACCTCCCCAAAACAATGAGAAAGCATCATTAATGCTTAAATTTAGTTTTTTGTCAAGCAATTTGTAAATGGATATCTCATATCCTCAATGAGCATTGTTTTGGGCTTGGCTAGGTTAAGAGTCAAGAAAACACAATAAATACTCAATGTATTTGATGATATGCCTCTCTGGAATGAAAGCCACATGCAACAGTTTCAAAATATTACCCACTTTCCTTCAAAAATTTTCTTTAAGGGGAATATAGACAACATTCCCCTTAGACCAATGCAGTGGATACAGCCACGTATGGATGAAAAAAAAATGTGGAGCTAACTTGGAAATAGCACTTTTCCTACATTTCATTTCAGTCCTGAAACACAGCCATGCCATCACAACTTGTCTATGGTTTGAGGGAATTCTAACCCTAACCCTAGCTAAGGATTGGGAAGGTTAGGGTTAGGGGTTCAGACTACCTTCAAAATATCAATACCACATTCTACTCATATTAGGGGAAAATATACGTTAGCGAATGATTTTAACAGTCAGAACCGATATAGCAACCTGTCCAAAACAATGAGAAAGCATCATTAATGCTTAAATTTAGTTTTTTGTCAAGCAATTTGTAAATGGATATCTCATATCCTCAATGAGCATTGTTTTGGGCTTGGCTAGGTTAAGAGTCAGGGATACACAATAAATACTCAATCTATTTGATGATATGCCTCTCTGGAATGAAAGCCAAATGCAACAGTTTCAAAATATTACCCACTTTCCTTCAAAAATTTGCTTTTAGGGCAATATAGACAACATTCCCCTTTAGACCAATGCAGTGTATACAGCCACGTAGGGATGAAAAAAAAATGTGAAGCTAGCTTGGAAATAGCACTTTTCCTACATTTCATTTCAGTTCTGAAACACAGCCATGCCATCACAACTTGTCTATGGTTTGAGGGAATTCTAACCCTAACCCTAGCTAAGGATTGGGAAGGTTAGGGTTAGGGGTTCAGACTACCTTCAAAATATCAATACCACATTCTACTCATATTAGGGGAAAATATACGTTAGTGAATGATTTTAAAAGTCAGAACCGATATAGCAACCTCCCCAAAACAATGAGAAATTATCATTAATGCTTAAATTTAGTTTTTTGTCAAGCAATTTGTAAATGGATATCTCATATCCTCAATGAGCATTGTTTTGGGCTTGGCTAGGTTAAGAGTCAAGAAAACACAATAAATACTCAATGTATTTGATGATATGCCTCTCTGGAATGAAAGCCACATGCAACAGTTTCAAAATATTACCCACTTTCCTTCAAAAATTTGCTTTTAGGGCAATATAGAGAACATTCCCCTTTAGGCCAATGCAGTGGATACAGCCACGTATGAATGAAAAAAAAAATGTGAAGCTAACTTGGAAATAGCACTTTTCCTACATTTCATTTCAGTCCTGAAACACAGCCATGCCATCACAACTTGTCTATGGTTTGAGGGAATTCTAACCCTAACCCTAGCTAAGGATTGGGTAGGTTAGGGTTAGGGGTTCAGACTAACTTCAACATATCAATACCACATTCTACTCATATTAGGGGAAAATATACTTTAGCGAATGATTTTAAAAGTCAGAACCGATATAGCAACCTCCCCAAAACAATGAGAAAGCATCATTAATGCTTAAATTTAGGTTTTTGTCAAGCAATCTGTTAATGGAAATCTCATGTTCAATGGTTTCCTCAATGAGCATTGTTTTGGGCTTGGCTGGGTTAAGAGTCAGGAATACATAATAAATACACAATGTATTTGATGATATGCCTCTCTGGAAAGAAAGCCAAATGTAAAAGATTCAAAACATTACTCACTTTCCTTCAAAAATGTGCTTTTAGGGCAATATAGACAACATTCCCCTTTAGGCCAATGCAGTGGATACAGCCACGTATGGAGGAAAAAAAAATGTGAAGCTAGCTTGGAAATAGCACTTTTCCTACATTTCATTTCAGTCCTGAAACACAGCCATGCCATCACAACTTGTCTATGGTTTGAGGGAATTCTAACCCTAACCCTAGCTAAGGATTGGGAAGGTTAGGGTTAGGGGTTCAGACTACCTTCAAAATATCAATACCACATTCTACTCATATTAGGGGAAAATATACGTTAGCGAATGATTTTAACAGTCAGAACCGATATAGCAACCTCCCCAAAACAATGAGAAAGCATCATTAATGCTTAAATTTAGTTTTTTGTCAAGCAATTTGTAAATGGATATCTCATATCCTCAATGAGCATTGTTTTGGGCTTGGCTAGGTTAAGAGTCAAGAAAACACAATAAATACTCAATGTATTTGATGATATGCCTCTCTGGAATGAAAGCCACATGCAACAGTTTCAAAATATTACCCACTTTCCTTCAAAAATTTGCTTTTAGGGCAATATAGACAACATTCCCCTTTAGACCAATGCAGTGGATACAGCCACGTATGGATGAAAAAAAAATGTGAAGCTAACTTGGAATTAGCACTTTTCCTACATTTCATTTCAGTCCTGAAACACAGCCATGCCATCACAACTTGTCTATGGTTTAAGGGAATTCTAAACCCAACCCTAGCTAAGGATTGGGAAGGTTAGGGTTAGGGGTTCAGACTACCTTCAAAATATCAATACCACATTCTACTCATATTAGGGGAAAATATACGTTAGCGAATGATTTTAAGAGTCAGAACCGATATAGCAACCTCCCCAAAACAATGAGAAAGCATCATTAATGCTTAAATTTAGTTTTTTGTCAAGCAATTTGTAAATGGATATCACTTATCCTCAATGAGCATTGTTTTGGGCTTGGCTAGGTTAAGAGTCAAGAAAACACAATAAATACTCAATGTATTTGATGATATGCCTCTCTGGAATGAAAGCCACATGCAACAGTTTCAAAATATTACCCACTTTCCTTCAAAAATTTTCTTTTAGGGCAATATAGACAACATTCCCCTTAGACCAATGCAGTGGATACAGCCACGTATGGATGAAAAAAAAATGTGAAGCTAACTTGGAAATAGCACTTTTCCGACATTTCATTTCAGTCCTGAAACACAGCCATGCCATCACAGCTTGTCTATGGGTTGAGGGAATTCTAACCCTAACCCTAGCTAAGGATTGGGAAGGTTAGGGTTAGGGGTTCAGACTACCTTCAAAATATCAATACCACATTCTACTCATATTAGGGGAAAATATACATTGGCGAATGATTTTAACAGTCAGAACCGATATAGCAACCTCCCCAAAACAATGAGAAAGCATCATTAATGCTTAAATTTAGTTTTTTGTCAAGCAATTTGTAAATGGATATCTCATATCCTCAATGAGCATTGTTTTGGGCTTGGCTAGGTTAAGAGTCAAGAAAACACAATAAATACTCAATCTATTTGATGATATGCCTCTCTGGAATGAAAGCCAAATGCAACAGTTTCAAAATATTACCCACTTTCCTTCAAAAATTTGCTTTTAGGGCAATATAGACAACATTCCCCTTTAGACCAATGCAGTGTATACAGCCACGTAGGGATGAAAAAAAAATGTGAAGCTAGCTTGGAAATAGCACTTTTCCTACATTTCATTTCAGTTCTGAAACACAGCCATGCCATCACAACTTGTCTATGGTTTGAGGGAATTCTAACCCTAACCCTAGCTAAGGATTGGGAAGGTTAGGGTTAGGGGTTCAGACTACCTTCAAAATATCAATACCACATTCTACTCATATTAGGGGAAAATATACGTTAGTGAATGATTTTAAAAGTCAGAACCGATATAGCAACCTCCCCAAAACAATGAGAAATTATCATTAATGCTTAAATTTAGTTTTTTGTCAAGCAATTTGTAAATGGATATCTCATATCCTCAATGAGCATTGTTTTGGGCTTGGCTAGGTTAAGAGTCAAGAAAACACAATAAATACTCAATGTATTTGATGATATGCCTCTCTGGAATGAAAGCCACATGCAACAGTTTCAAAATATTACCCACTTTCCTTCAAAAATTTTCTTTTAGGGCAATATAGACAACATTCCCCTTTAGACCAATGCAGTGGATACAGCCACGTATGGATGAAAAAAAAATGTGAAGCTAACTTGGAAATAGCACTTTTCCTACATTTCATTTCAGTCCTGAAACACAGCCATGCCATCACAACTTGTCTATGGTTTGAGGGAATTCTAACCCTAACCCTAGCTAAGGATTGGGAATGTTAGGGTTAGGGGTTCAGACTACCTTCAAAATATCAATACCACATTATACTCATATTAGGGGAAAATATACGTTAGCGAATGATTTTAACAGTCAGAACCGATACAGCAACCTCCCCAAAACAATGAGAAAGCATCATTAATGCTTAAATTTAGTTTTTTGTCAAGCAATTTGTTCATGGAAATCTCATGTTCAATGGTTTCCTCAAAGACGATTGTTTTGGGCTTGGCTAGGTTAAGAGTCAGGAATGCACAATAAATTCTCAATGTATTTGATGATATGCCTCTCTGGAATGAAAGCCAAATGCAAAAGTTTCAAAATATTACCCACTTTCCTTCAAAAATTTGCTTTTAGGGCAATATAGACAACATTCCCCTTTAGACCAATGCAGTGGATACATCCACGTATGGATGAAAAAAAAATGTGAAGCTAACTTGGAAATAGCACTTTTCCTACATTTCATTTCAGTCCTGAAACACAGCCATACTATCCCAAGTTGTCTATGGTAGCGGGAATTCTAACCCTAACCCTAGCTAAGGATTGGGCAGGTTAGGGTTAGGGGTTCAGACTAACTTCAACATATCAATACCACATTCTACTCATATTAGGGGAAAATATACTTTAGCGAATGATTTTAAAAGTCAGAACCGATATAGCAACCTCCCCAAAACAATGAGAAAGCATCATTAATGCTTAAATTCTGGTTTTTGTCAAGCAATCTGTTAATGGAAATCTCATGTTCAATGGTTTCCTCAATGAGCATTGTTTTGGGCTTGGCTGGGTTAAGAGTCAGGAATACATAATAAATACTCAATGTATTTGATGATATGCCTCTCTGGAAAGAAAGCCAAATGTAAAAGATTCAAAACATTACTCACTTTCCTTCAAAAATGTGCTTTTAGGGCAATATAGACAACATTCCCCTTTAGGCCAATGCAGTGGATACAGCCACGTATGGAGGAAAAAAAAATGTGAAGCTAGCTTGGAAATAGCACTTTTCCTACATTTCATTTCAGTCCTGAAACACAGCCATGCCATCACAACTTGTCTATGGTTTGAGGGAATTCTAACCCTAACCCTAGCTAAGGATTGGGATGGTTAGGGTTAGGGGTTCAGACTACCTTCAAAATATCAATACCACATTCTACTCATATTAGGGGAAAATATACGTTAGCAAATGATTTTAAAAGTCAGAACCGATATAGCAACCTCCCCAAAACAATGAGAAAGCATCATTAATGCTTAAATTTAGTTTTTTGTCAAGCAATTTGTAAATGGATATCTCATATCCTCAATGAGCATTGTTTTGGGCTTGGCTAGGTTAAGAGTCAAGAAAACACAATAAATACTCAATGTATTTGATGATATGCCTCTCTGGAATGAAAGCCAAATGCAAAAGTTTCAAAATATTACCCACTTTCCTTCAAAAATTTGCTTTTAGGGCAATATAGACAACATTCCCCTTTAGACCAATGCAGTGGATACATCCACGTATGGATGAAAAAAAAATGTGAAGCTAACTTGGAAATAGCACTTTTCCTACATTTCATTTCAGTCCTGAAACCAGCCATGCCATCACAACTTGTCTATGGTTTAAGGGAATTCTAAACCCAACCCTATAAAAGGATTGGGAAGGTTAGGGTTAGGGGTTCAGACTACCTTCAAGATATCAATACCACATTCTACTCATATTAGGGGAAAATATACATTAGCGAATAATTTTAACAGTCAGAACCGATATAGCAACCTCCCCAAAACAATGAGAAAGCATCATTAATGCTTAAATTTAGTTTTTTGTCAAGCAATTTGTAAATGGATATCACTTATCCTCAATGAGCATTGTTTTGGGCTTGGCTAGGTTAAGAGTCAAGAAAACACAATAAATACTCAATGTATTTGATGATATGCCTCTCTGGAATGAAAGCCATATGGAACAGTTTCAAAATATTACCCACTTTCCTTCAAAAATTTGCTTTTAGGGCAATATAGACAACATTCCCCTTTAGACCAAAGCAGTGGATACAGCCACGTATGGATGAAAAAAAAATGTGAAGCTAACTTGGAAATAGCACTTTTCCGACATTTCATTTCAGTCCTGAAACACAGCCATGCCATCACAGCTTGTCTATGGTTTGAGGGAATTCTAACCCTAACCCTAGCTAAGGATTGGGAAGGTTAGGGTTAGGGGTTCAGACTACCTTCAAAATATCAATACCACATTCTACTCATATTAGGGGAAAATATACATTGGCGAATGATTTTAACAGTCAGAACCGATATAGCAACCTCCCCAAAACAATGAGAAAGCATCATTAATGCTTAAATTTAGTTTTTTGTCAAGCAATTTGTAAATGGATATCTCATATCCTCAATGAGCATTGTTTTGGGCTTGGCTAGGTTAAGAGTCAAGAAAACACAATAAATACTCAATGTATTTGATGATATGCCTCTCTGGAATGAAAGCCACATGCAACAGTTTCAAAATATTACCCACTTTCCTTCAAAAATTTTCTTTTAGGGCAATATAGACAACATTCCCCTTAGACCAATGCAGTGGATACAGCCACGTATGGATGAAAAAAGAATGTGGAGCTAACTTGGAAATAGCACTTTTCCTACATTTCATTTCAGTCCTGAAACACAGCCATGCCATCACAACTTGTCTATGGTTTGAGGGAATTCTAACCCTAACCCTAGCTAAGGATTGGGAAGGTTAGGGTTAGGGGTTCAGACTACCTTCAAAATATCAATACCACATTCTACTCATATTAGGGGAAAATATACGTTAGCGAATGATTTTAACAGTCAGAACCGATATAGCAACCTGTCCAAAACAATGAGAAAGCATCATTAATGCTTAAATTTAGTTTTTTGTCAAGCAATTTGTAAATGGATATCTCATATCCTCAATGAGCATTGTTTTGGGCTTGGCTAGGTTAAGAGTCAAGAAAACACAATAAATACTCAATGTATTTGATGATATGCCTCTCTGGAATGAAAGCCACATGCAACAGTTTCAAAATATTACCCACTTTCCTTCAAAAATTTTCTTTTAGGGCAATATAGACAACATTCCCCTTTAGACCAATGCAGTGGATACAGCCACGTATGGATGAAAAAAAAATGTGAAGCTAACTTGGAAATAGCACTTTTCCTACATTTCATTTCAGTCCTGAAACACAGCCATGCCATCACAACTTGTCTATGGTTTGAGGGAATTCTAACCCTAACCCTAGCTAAGGATTGGGAAGGTTAGGGTTAGGGGTTCAGACTACCTTCAAAATATGAATACCACATTCTACTCATATTAGGGGAAAATATACGTTAGCGAATGATTTTAACAGTCAGAACCGATATAGCAACCTGTCCAAAACAATGAGAAAGCATCATTAATGCTTAAATTTAGTTTTTTGTCAAGCAATTTGTAAATGGATATCTCATATCCTCAATGAGCATTGTTTTGGGCTTGGCTAGGTTAAGAGTCAGGGATACACAATAAATACTCAATCTATTTGATGATATGCCTCTCTGGAATGAAAGCCAAATGCAACAGTTTCAAAATATTACCCACTTTCCTTCAAAAATTTGCTTTTAGGGCAATATAGACAACATTCCCCTTTAGACCAATGCAGTGTATACAGCCACGTAGGGATGAAAAAAAAATGTGAAGCTAGCTTGGAAATAGCACTTTTCCTACATTTCATTTCAGTTCTGAAACACAGCCATGCCATCACAACTTGTCTATGGTTTGAGGGAATTCTAACCCTAACCCTAGCTAAGGATTGGGAAGGTTAGGGTTAGGGGTTCAGACTACCTTCAAAATATCAATACCACATTCTACTCATATTAGGGGAAAATATACGTTAGTGAATGATTTTAAAAGTCAGAACCGATATAGCAACCTCCCCAAAACAATGAGAAAGCATCATCAATGCTTAAATTTAGTTTTTTGTCAAGCAATTTGTAAATGGATATCTCATATCCTCAATGAGCATTGTTTTGTGCTTGGCTAGGTTAAGAGTCAAGAAAACACAATAAATACTCATGTATTTGATGATATGCCTCTCTGGAATGAAAGCCACATGCAACAGTTTCAAAATATTACCTTCTTTCCTTCAAAAATTTGCTTTTAGGGCAATATCGAAAACATTCCCCTTTAGGCCAATGCAGTGGATACAGCCACATATGGATGAAAATAAAATGTAAAGCTAACTTGGAAATAACACTTTTCCTACATTTCATTTCAGTCCTGAAACACAGCCATGCCATCACAACTTGTCTATGGTTTATGGGAATTCTAACCCTAACCCTAGCTAAGGATTGGGAAGGTTAGGGTTAGGGGTTCAGACTACCTTCAAAATATCAATACCACATTCTACTCATATTAGGGGAAAATATACGTTAGCGAATGATTTTAACAGTCAGAACCGATATAGCAACCTCCCCAAAACAATGAGAAAGCATCATTAATGCTTAAATTTAGTTTTTTGTCAAGCAATTTGTAAATGGATATCACTTATCCTCAATGAGCATTGTTTTGGGCTTGGCTAGGTTAAGAGTCAAGAAAACACAATAAATACTCATGTATTTGATGATATGCCTCTCTGGAATGAAAGCCACATGCAACAGTTTCAAAATATTACCCACTTTCCTTCAAAAATTTGCTTTTAGGGCAATATAGACAACATTCCGCTTTAGACCAATGCAGTGGATACAGCCACGTATGGATGAAAAAAAAATGTGAAGCTAACTTGGAAATAGCACTTTTCCTACATTTCATTTCAGTCCTGAAACACAGCCATGCCATCACAGCTTGTCTATGGTTTGAGGGAATTCTAACCCTAACCCTAGCTAAGGATTGGGAAGGTTAGGGTTAGGGGTTCAGACTACCTTCAAAATATCAATACCACATTCTACTCATATTAGGGGAAAATATACGTTAGCGAATGATTTTAACAGTCAGAACCGATATAGCAACCTCCCCAAAACAATGAGAAAGCATCATTAATCCTTAAATTTAGTTTTTTGTCAAGCAATTTGTAAATGGATATCTCATATCCTCAATGAGCATTGTTTTGGGCTTGGCTAGGTTAAGGGTCAAGAAAACACAATAAATACTCAATGTATTTGATGATATGCCTCTCTGGAATGAAAGCCACATGCAACAGTTTCAAAATATTACCCACTTTCCTTCAAAAATTTGCTTTTAGGGCAATATAGACAACATTCCCCTTTAGACCAATGCAGTGTATACAGCCACGTAGGGATGAAAAAAAAATGTGAAGCTAGCTTGGAAATAGCACTTTTCCTACATTTCATTTCAGTCCTGAAACACAGCCATGCCATCACAACTTGTCTATGGTTTGAGGGAATTCTAACCCTAACCCTAGCTAAGGATTGGGAAGGTTAGGGTTAGGGGTTCAGACTACCTTCAAAATATCAATACCACATTCTACTCATATTAGGGGAAAACATACGTTAGCGAATGATTTTAACAGTCAGAACCGATATAGCAACCTCCCCAAAACAATGAGAAAGCATCATTAATGCTTAAATTTAGTTTTTTGTCAAGCAATTTGTAAATGGATATCTCATATCCTCAATGAGCATTGTTTTGGGCTTGGCTAGGTTAAGAGTCAAGAAAACACAATAAACACTCAATGTATTTGATGATATGCCTCTCTGGAATGAAAGCCACATGCAACAGTTTCAAAACATTACTCACTTTCCTTCAAAAATGTGCTTTTAGGGCAATATAGACAACATTCCCCTTTAGGCCAATGCAGTGGATACAGCCACGTATGGATGAAAAAAAAATGTGAAGGTAACTTGGAAATAGCACTTTTCCTACATTTCATTTCAGTTCTGAAACACAGCCATGCCATCACAACTTGTCTATGGTTTGAGGGAATTCTAACCCTAACCCTAGCTAAGGATTGGGAAGGTTAGGGTTAGGGGTTCAGACTACCTTCAAAATATCAATACCACATTCTACTCATATTAGGGGAAAATATACGTTAGCGAATGATTTTAACAGTCAGAACCGATACAGCAACCTCCCCAAAACAATGAGAAAGCATCATTAATGCTTAAATGTAGTTTTTTGTCAAGCAATTTGTTCATGGAAATCTCATGTTCAATGGTTTCCTCAAAGACGATTGTTTTGGGCTTGGCTAGGTTAAGAGTCAGGAATGCACAATAAATTCTCAATGTATTTGATGATATGCCTCTCTGGAATGAAAGCCAAATGCAAAAGTTTCAAAATATTACCCACTTTCCTTCAAAAATTTGCTTTTAGGGCAATATAGACAACATTCCCCTTTAGACCAATGCAGTGGATACAGCCACGTATGGAGGAAAAAAAAATGTGAAGCTAACTTGGAAATAGCACTTTTCCTACATTTCATTTCAGTCCTGAAACACAGCCATGCCATCACAACTTGTCTATGGTTTGAGGGAATTCTAACCCTAACCCTAGCTAAGGATTGGGAAGGTTAGGGTTAGGGGTTCAGACTACCTTCAAAATATCAATACCACATTATACTCATATTAGGGGAAAATATACGTTAGCGAATGATTTTAACAGTCAGAACCGATATAGCAACCTCCCCAAAACAATGAGAAAGCATCATTAATGCTTAAATTTAATTTTTTGTCAAGCAATTTGTAAATGGATATCTCATATCCTCAATGAGCATTGTTTTGGGCTTGGCTAGGTTAAGAGTCAAGAAAACACAATAAATACTCAATGTATTTGATGATATGCCTCTCTGGAATGAAAGCCACATGCAACAGTTTCAAAATATTACCCACTTTCCTTCAAAAATTTGCTTTTAGGGCAATATAGACAACATTCCCCTTTAGACCAATGCAGTGGATACAGCCACGTATGGATGAAAAAAAAATGTGAAGCTAACTTGGAAATAGCACTTTTCCTACATTTCATTTCAGTCCTGAAACACAGCCATGCCATCACAACTTGTCTATGGTTTGAGGGAATTCTAACCCTAACCCTAGCTAAGGATTGGGAAGGTTAGGGTTAGGGGTTCAGACTACCTTCAAAATATCAATACCACATTCTACTCATATTAGGGGAAAATATACATTAGCGAATGATTTTAACAGTCAGAACCGATATAGCAACCTCCCCAAAACAATGAGAAAGCATCATTAATGCTTAAATTTAGTTTTTTGTCAAGCAATTTGTAAATGGATATCACTTATCCTCAATGAGCATTGTTTTGGGCTTGGCTAGGTTAAGAGTCAAGAAAACACAATAAATACTCAATGTATTTGATGATATGCCTCTCTGGAATGAAAGCCACATGCAACAGTTTCAAAATATTACCCACTTTCCTTCAAAAATTTGCTTTTAGGGCAATATAGACAACATTCCCCTTTAGACCAATGCAGTGTATACAGCCACGTAGGGATGAAAAAAAAATGTGAAGCTAGCTTGGAAATAGCACTTTTCCTACATTTCATTTCAGTCCTGAAACACAGCCATGCCATCACAACTTGTCTATGGTTTGAGGGAATTCTAACCCTAAACTTAGCTAAGGATTGGGAAGGTTAGGGTTAGGGGTTCAGACTACCTTCAAAATATCAATACCACATTCTACTCATATTAGGGGAAAACATACGTTAGCGAATGATTTTAACAGTCAGAACCGATATAGCAACCTCCCCAAAACAATGAGAAAGCATCATTAATGCTTAAATTTAGTTTTTTGTCAAGCAATTTGTAAATGGATATCTCATATCCTCAATGAGCATTGTTTTGGGCTTGGCTAGGTTAAGAGTCAGGGATACACAATAAATACTCAATGTATTTGATGATATGCCTCTCTGGAATGAAAGCCAAATGCAAAAGTTTCAAAGTATTACCCACTTTCCTTCAAAAATTTGCTTTTAGGGCAATATAGACAACATTCCCCTTTAGACCAATGCAGTGTATAAAGCCACGTAGGGATGAAAAAAAAATGTGAAGCTAGCTTGGAAATAGCACTTTTCCTACATTTCATTTCAGTCCTGAAACACAGACATGCCATCACAACTTGTCTATGGTTTGAGGGAATTCTAAACCCAACCCTATCAAAGGATTGGGAAGGTTAGGGTTAGGGGTTCAGACTACCTTTAAAATATCAATACCACATTCTACTCATATTAGGGGAAAATATACGTTAGCGAATGATTTTAACAGTCAGAACCGATATAGCAACCTCCCCAAAACAATGAGAAAGCATCATTAATGCTTAAATTTAGTTATTTGTCAAGCAATTTGTAAATGGATCTCTCATTTCCTCAATGAGCATTGTTTTGGGCTTGGCTAGGTTAAGAGTCAAGAAAACACAATAAATACTCAATGTATTTGATGATATGCCTCTCTGGAATGAAAGCCACATGCAACAGTTTCAAAATATTACCCATTTTCCTTCAAAAATTTGCTTTTAGGGCAATATAGACAACATTCCCCTTTAGGCCAATGCAGTGGATACAGCCACGTATGGAGGAAAAAAAAAATGTAAAGCTAACTTGGAAATAGCACTTTTCCTACATTTCATTTCAGTTCTGAATCACAGCCATGCCATCACAACTTGTCTATGGTTTGAGGGAATTCTAACCCTAACCCTAGCTAATGATTGGGAAGGTTAGGGTTAGGGGTTCAGACTACCTTCAAAATATCAATACCACATTCTACTCATATTAGGGGAAAATATACGTTAGCGAATGATTTTAACAGTCAGAACCGATATAGCAACCTCCCCAAAACAATGAGAAAGCATCATTAATGCTTAAATTTAGTTTTTTGTCAAGCAATTTGTAAATGGATATCTCATTTCCTCAATGAGCATTGTTTTGGGCTTGGCTAGGTTAAGAGTCAAGAAAACACAATAAATACTCAATGTATTTGATGATATGCCTCTCTGGAATGAAAGCCACATGCAACAGTTTCAAAATATTTCCCACTTTCCTTCAAAAATTTGCTTTTAGGGCAATATAGACAACATTCCCCTTTAGACCAATGCAGTGGATACAGCCACGTATGGATGAAAAAAAAATGTGAAGCTAACTTGGAAATAGCACTTTTCCTAAATTTCATTTCAGTCCTGAAACACAGCCATGCCATCACAACTTGTCTATGGTTTGAGGGAATTCTAACCCTAACCCTAGCTAAGGATTGGGAAGGTTAGGGTTAGGGGTTCAGACTACCTTCAAAATATCAATACCACATTCTACTCATATTAGGGGAAAATATACGTTAGCGAATGATTTTAACAGTCAGAACCGATATAGCAACCTGTCCAAAACAATGAGAAAGCATCATTAATGCTTAAATTTAGTTTTTTGTCAAGCAATTTGTAAATGGATATCTCATATCCTCAATGAGCATTGTTTTGGGCTTGGCTAGGTTAAGAGTCAGGGATACACAATAAATACTCAATCTATTTGATGATATGCCTCTCTGGAATGAAAGCCAAATGCAACAGTTTCAAAATATTACCCACTTTCCTTCAAAAATTTGCTTTTAGGGCAATATAGACAACATTCCCCTTTAGACCAATGCAGTGTATACAGCCACGTATGGATGAAAAAAAAATGTGAAGCTAGCTTGGAAATAGCACTTTTCCTACATTTCATTTCAGTCCTGAAACCAGCCATGCCATCACAACTTGTCTATGGTTTAAGGGAATTCTAAACCCAACCCTATAAAAGGACTGGGAAGGTTAGGGTTAGGGGTTCAGACTACCTTCAAGATATCAATACCACATTCTACTCATATTAGGGGAAAATATACGTTAGCGAATGATTTTAACAGTCAGAACCGATATAGCAACCTCCCCAAAACAATGAGAAAGCATAATTAATGCTTAAATTTAGTTTTTTGTCAAGCAATCTGTTAATGGAAATCTCATGTTCAATGGTTTCCTCAATGAGCATTGTTTTGGGCTTGGCTAGGTTAAGAGTCAGGAATACACAATAAATACTCAATGTATTTGATGATATGCCTCTCTGGAATGAAAGCCAACTGCAAAAGTTTCAAAATATTACCCACTTTCCTTAAAAAATTTGCTTTTAGGGCAATATAGACAACATTCCCCTTTAGACCAATGCAGTGTATACAGCCACGTATGGATGAAAAAAAAATGTGAAGCTAACTTGGAAATAGCACTTTTCCTACATTTCATTTCAGTCCTGAAACACAGCCATACTATCCCAAGTTGTCTATGGTAGCGGGAATTCTAACCCTAACCCTAGCTAAGGATTGGGCAGGTTAGGGTTAGGGGTTCAGACTAACTTCAACATATCAATACCACATTCTACTCATATTAGGGGAAAATATACTTTAGCGAATGATTTTAAAAGTCAGAACCGATATAGCAACCTCCCCAAAACAATGAGAAAGCATCATTAATGCTTAAATTCTGGTTTTTGTCAAGCAATCTGTTAATGGAAGTCTCATGTTCAATGGTTTCCTCAATGAGCATTGTTTTGGGCTTGGCTGGGTTAAGAGTCAGGAATACATAATAAATACTCAATGTATTTGATGATATGCCTCTCTGGAAAGAAAGCCAAATGTAAAAGATTCAAAACATTACTCACTTTCCTTCAAAAATGTGCTTTTAGGGCAATATAGACAACATTCCCCTTTAGGCCAATGCAGTGGATACAGCCACGTATGGAGGAAAAAAAAATGTGAAGCTAGCTTGGAAATAGCACTTTTCCTACATTTCATTTCAGTCCTGAAACACAGCCATGCCATCACAACTTGTCTATGGTTTGAGGGAATTCTAACCCTAACCCTAGCTAAGGATTGGGATGGTTAGGGTTAGGGGTTCAGACTACCTTCAAAATATCAATACCACATTCTACTCATATTAGGGGAAAATATACGTTAGCAAATGATTTTAAAAGTCAGAACCGATATAGCAACCTCCCCAAAACAATGAGAAAGCATCATTAATGCTTAAATTTAGTTTTTTGTCAAGCAATTTGTAAATGGATATCTCATATCCTCAATGAGCATTGTTTTGGGCTTGGCTAGGTTAAGAGTCAAGAAAACACAATAAATACTCAATGTATTTGATGATATGCCTCTCTGGAATGAAAGCCAAATGCAAAAGTTTCAAAATATTACCCACTTTCCTTCAAAAATTTGCTTTTAGGGCAATATAGACAACATTCCCCTTTAGACCAATGCAGTGGATACATCCACGTATGGATGAAAAAAAAATGTGAAGCTAGCTTGGAAATAGCACTTTTCCTACATTTCATTTCAGTCCTGAAACCAGCCATGCCATCACAACTTGTCTATGGTTTAAGGGAATTCTAAACCCAACCCTATAAAAGGATTGGGAAGGTTAGGGTTAGGGGTTCAGACTACCTTCAAGATATCAATACCACATTCTACTCATATTAGGGGAAAATATACATTAGCGAATAATTTTAACAGTCAGAACCGATATAGCAACCTCCCCAAAACAATGAGAAAGCATCATTAATGCTTAAATTTAGTTTTTTGTCAAGCAATTTGTAAATGGATATCACTTATCCTCAATGAGCATTGTTTTGGGCTTGGCTAGGTTAAGAGTCAAGAAAACACAATAAATACTCAATGTATTTGATGATATGCCTCTCTGGAATGAAAGCCATATGCAACAGTTTCAAAATATTACCCACTTTCCTTCAAAAATTTGCTTTTAGGGCAATATAGACAACATTCCCCTTTAGACCAAAGCAGTGGATACAGCCACGTATGGATGAAAAAAAAATGTGAAGCTAACTTGGAAATAGCACTTTTCCGACATTTCATTTCAGTCCTGAAACACAGCCATGCCATCACAGCTTGTCTATGGTTTGAGGGAATTCTAACCCTAACCCTAGCTAAGGATTGGGAAGGTTAGGGTTAGGGGTTCAGACTACCTTCAAAATATCAATACCACATTCTACTCATATTAGGGGAAAATATACATTGGCGAATGATTTTAACAGTCAGAACCGATATAGCAACCTCCCCAAAACAATGAGAAAGCATCATTAATGCTTAAATTTAGTTTTTTGTCAAGCAATTTGTAAATGGATATCTCATATCCTCAATGAGCATTGTTTTGGGCTTGGCTAGGTTAAGAGTCAAGAAAACACAATAAATACTCAATGTATTTGATGATATGCCTCTCTGGAATGAAAGCCACATGCAACAGTTTCAAAATATTACCCACTTTCCTTCAAAAATTTTCTTTTAGGGCAATATAGACAACATTCCCCTTTAGACCAATGCAGTGGATACAGCCACGTATGGATGAAAAAAAAATGTGAAGCTAACTTGGAAATAGCACTTTTCCTACATTTCATTTCAGTCCTGAAACACAGCCATGCCATCACAACTTGTCTATGGTTTGAGGGAATTCTAACCCTAACCCTAGCTAAGGATTGGGAAGGTTAGGGTTAGGGGTTCAGACTACCTTCAAAATATGAATACCACATTCTACTCATATTAGGGGAAAATATACGTTAGCGAATGATTTTAACAGTCAGAACCGATATAGCAACCTGTCCAAAACAATGAGAAAGCATCATTAATGCTTAAATTTAGTTTTTTGTCAAGCAATTTGTAAATGGATATCTCATATCCTCAATGAGCATTGTTTTGGGCTTGGCTAGGTTAAGAGTCAGGGATACACAATAAATACTCAATCTATTTGATGATATGCCTCTCTGGAATGAAAGCCAAATGCAACAGTTTCAAAATATTACCCACTTTCCTTCAAAAATTTGCTTTTAGGGCAATATAGAGAACATTCCCCTTTAGACCAATGCAGTGTATACAGCCACGTAGGGATGAAAAAAAAATGTGAAGCTAGCTTGGAAATAGCACTTTTCCTACATTTCATTTCAGTTCTGAAACACAGCCATGCCATCACAACTTGTCTATGGTTTGAGGGAATTCTAACCCTAACCCTAGCTAAGGATTGGGAAGGTTAGGGTTAGGGGTTCAGACTACCTTCAAAATATCAATACCACATTCTACTCATATTAGGGGAAAATATACGTTAGTGAATGATTTTAAAAGTCAGAACCGATATAGCAACCTCCCCAAAACAATGAGAAAGCATCATTAATGCTTAAATTTAGTTTTTTGTCAAGCAATTTGTAAATGGATATCTCATATCCTCAATGAGCATTGTTTTGTGCTTGGCTAGGTTAAGAGTCAAGAAAACACAATAAATACTCATGTATTTGATGATATGCCTCTCTGGAATGAAAGCCACATGCAACAGTTTCAAAATATTACCTTCTTTCCTTCAAAAATTTGCTTTTAGGGCAATATCGAAAACATTCCCCTTTAGGCCAATGCAGTGGATACAGCCACATATGGATGAAAATAAAATGTAAAGCTAACTTGGAAATAACACTTTTCCTACATTTCATTTCAGTCCTGAAACACAGCCATGCCATCACAACTTGTCTATGGTTTATGGGAATTCTAACCCTAACCCTAGCTAAGGATTGGGAAGGTTAGGGTTAGGGGTTCAGACTACCTTCAAAATATCAATACCACATTCTACTCATATTAGGGGAAAATATACGTTAGCGAATGATTTTAACAGTCAGAACCGATATAGCAACCTCCCCAAAACAATGAGAAAGCATCATTAATGCTTAAATTTAGTTTTTTGTCAAGCAATTTGTAAATGGATATCACTTATCCTCAATGAGCATTGTTTTGGGCTTGGCTAGGTTAAGAGTCAAGAAAACACAATAAATACTCATGTATTTGATGATATGCCTCTCTGGAATGAAAGCCACATGCAACAGTTTCAAAATATTACCCACTTTCCTTCAAAAATTTGCTTTTAGGGCAATATAGACAACATTCCGCTTTAGACCAATGCAGTGGATACAGCCACGTATGGATGAAAAAAAAATGTGAAGCTAACTTGGAAATAGCACTTTTCCTACATTTCATTTCAGTCCTGAAACACAGCCATGCCATCACAGCTTGTCTATGGTTTGAGGGAATTCTAACCCTAACCCTAGCTAAGGATTGGGAAGGTTAGGGTTAGGGGTTCAGACTACCTTCAAAATATCAATACCACATTCTACTCATATTAGGGGAAAATATACGTTAGCGAATGATTTTAACAGTCAGAACCGATATAGCAACCTCCCCAAAACAATGAGAAAGCATCATTAATCCTTAAATTTAGTTTTTTGTCAAGCAATTTGTAAATGGATATCTCATATCCTCAATGAGCATTGTTTTGGGCTTGGCTAGGTTAAGGGTCAAGAAAACACAATAAATACTCAATGTATTTGATGATATGCCTCTCTGGAATGAAAGCCACATGCAACAGTTTCAAAATATTACCCACTTTCCTTCAAAAATTTGCTTTTAGGGCAATATAGACAACATTCCCCTTTAGACCAATGCAGTGTATACAGCCACGTAGGGATGAAAAAAAAATGTGAAGCTAGCTTGGAAATAGCACTTTTCCTACATTTCATTTCAGTCCTGAAACACAGCCATGCCATCACAACTTGTCTATGGTTTGAGGGAATTCTAACCCTAACCCTAGCTAAGGATTGGGAAGGTTAGGGTTAGGGGTTCAGACTACCTTCAAAATATCAATACCACATTCTACTCATATTAGGGGAAAATATACGTTAGGGAATGATTTTAACAGTCAGAACCGATACAGCAACCTCCCCAAAACAATGAGAAAGCATCATTAATGCTTAAATGTAGTTTTTTGTCAAGCAATTTGTTCATGGAAATCTCATGTTCAATGGTTTCCTCAAAGACGATTGTTTTGGGCTTGGCTAGGTTAAGAGTCAGGAATGCACAATAAATTCTCAATGTATTTGATGATATGCCTCTCTGGAATGAAAGCCAAATGCAAAAGTTTCAAAATATTACCCACTTTCCTTCAAAAATTTGCTTTTAGGGCAATATAGACAACATTCCCCTTTAGACCAATGCAGTGGATACAGCCACGTAGGGATGAAAAAAAAATGTGAAGCTAGCTTGGAAATAGCACTTTTCCTACATTTCATTTCAGTCCTGAAACACAGCCATGCCATCACAACTTGTCTATGGTTTGAGGGAATTCTAACCCTAACCCTAGCTAAGGATTGGGAAGGTTAGGGTTAGGGGTTCAGACTACCTTCAAAATATCAATACCACATTCTACTCATATTAGGGGAAAACATACGTTAGCGAATGATTTTAACAGTCAGAACCGATATAGCAACCTCCCCAAAACAATGAGAAAGCATCATTAATGCTTAAATTTAGTTTTTTGTCAAGCAATTTGTAAATGGATATCTCATATCCTCAATGAGCATTGTTTTGGGCTTGGCTAGGTTAAGAGTCAAGAAAACACAATAAACACTCAATGTATTTGATGATATGCCTCTCTGGAATGAAAGCCACATGCAACAGTTTCAAAACATTACTCACTTTCCTTCAAAAATGTGCTTTTAGGGCAATATAGACAACATTCCCCTTTAGGCCAATGCAGTGGATACAGCCACGTATGGATGAAAAAAAAATGTGAAGGTAACTTGGAAATAGCACTTTTCCTACATTTCATTTCAGTTCTGAAACACAGCCATGCCATCACAACTTGTCTATGGTTTGAGGGAATTCTAACCCTAACCCTAGCTAAGGATTGGGAAGGTTAGGGTTAGGGGTTCAGACTACCTTCAAAATATCAATACCACATTCTACTCATATTAGGGGAAAATATACGTTAGCGAATGATTTTAACAGTCAGAACCGATACAGCAACCTCCCCAAAACAATGAGAAAGCATCATTAATGCTTAAATGTAGTTTTTTGTCAAGCAATTTGTTCATGGAAATCTCATGTTCAATGGTTTCCTCAAAGACGATTGTTTTGGGCTTGGCTAGGTTAAGAGTCAGGAATGCACAATAAATTCTCAATGTATTTGATGATATGCCTCTCTGGAATGAAAGCCAAATGCAAAAGTTTCAAAATATTACCCACTTTCCTTCAAAAATTTGCTTTTAGGGCAATATAGACAACATTCCCCTTTAGACCAATGCAGTGGATACAGCCACGTAGGGATGAAAAAAAAATGTGAAGCTAGCTTGGAAATAGCACTTTTCCTACATTTCATTTCAGTCCTGAAACACAGCCATGCCATCACAACTTGTCTATGGTTTGAGGGAATTCTAACCCTAACCCTAGCTAAGGATTGGGAAGGTTAGGGTTAGGGGTTCAGACTACCTTCAAAATATCAATACCACATTCTACTCATATTAGGGGAAAACATACGTTAGCGAATGATTTTAACAGTCAGAACCGATATAGCAACCTCCCCAAAACAATGAGAAAGCATCATTAATGCTTAAATTTAGTTTTTTGTCAAGCAATTTGTAAATGGATATCTCATATCCTCAATGAGCATTGTTTTGGGCTTGGCTAGGTTAAGAGTCAAGAAAACACAATAAACACTCAATGTATTTGATGATATGCCTCTCTGGAATGAAAGCCACATGCAACAGTTTCAAAACATTACTCACTTTCCTTCAAAAATGTGCTTTTAGGGCAATATAGACAACATTCCCCTTTAGGCCAATGCAGTGGATACAGCCACGTATGGATGAAAAAAAAATGTGAAGGTAACTTGGAAATAGCACTTTTCCTACATTTCATTTCAGTTCTGAAACACAGCCATGCCATCACAACTTGTCTATGGTTTGAGGGAATTCTAACCCTAACCCTAGCTAAGGATTGGGAAGGTTAGGGTTAGGGGTTCAGACTACCTTCAAAATATCAATACCACATTCTACTCATATTAGGGGAAAATATACGTTAGCGAATGATTTTAACAGTCAGAACCGATACAGCAACCTCCCCAAAACAATGAGAAAGCATCATTAATGCTTAAATGTAGTTTTTTGTCAAGCAATTTGTTCATGGAAATCTCATGTTCAATGGTTTCCTCAAAGACGATTGTTTTGGGCTTGGCTAGGTTAAGAGTCAGGAATGCACAATAAATTCTCAATGTATTTGATGATATGCCTCTCTGGAATGAAAGCCAAATGCAAAAGTTTCAAAATATTACCCACTTTCCTTCAAAAATTTGCTTTTAGGGCAATATAGACAACATTCCCCTTTAGACCAATGCAGTGGATACAGCCACGTATGGAGGAAAAAAAATGTGAAGCTAACTTGGAAATAGCACTTTTCCTACATTTCATTTCAGTCCTGAAACACAGCCATGCCATCACAACTTGTCTATGGTTTGAGGGAATTCTAACCCTAACCCTAGCTAAGGATTGGGAAGGTTAGGGTTAGGGGTTCAGACTACCTTCAAAATATCAATACCACATTATACTCATATTAGGGGAAAATATACGTTAGCGAATGATTTTAACAGTCAGAACCAATATAGCAACCTCCCCAAAACAATGAGAAAGCATCATTAATGCTTAAATTTAATTTTTTGTCAAGCAATTTGTAAATGGATATCTCATATCCTCAATGAGCATTGTTTTGGGCTTGGCTAGGTTAAGAGTCAAGAAAACACAATAAATACTCAATGTATTTGATGATATGCCTCTCTGGAATGAAAGCCACATGCAACAGTTTCAAAATATTACCCACTTTCCTTCAAAAATTTGCTTTTAGGGCAATATAGACAACATTCCCCTTTAGACCAATGCAGTGGATACAGCCACGTATGGATGAAAAAAAAATGTGAAGCTAACTTGGAAATAGCACTTTTCCGACATTTCATTTCAGTCCTGAAACACAGCCATGCCATCACAGCTTGTCTATGGTTTGAGGGAATTCTAACCCTAACCCTAGCTAAGGATTGGGAAGGTTAGGGTTAGGGGTTCAGACTACCTTCAAAATATCAATACCACATTCTACTCATATTAGGGGAAAATATACATTGGCGAATGATTTTAACAGTCAGAACCGATATAGCAACCTCCCCAAAACAATGAGAAAGCATCATTAATGCTTAAATTTAGTTTTTTGTCAAGCAATTTGTAAATGGATATCTCATATCCTCAATGAGCATTGTTTTGGGCTTGGCTAGGTTAAGAGTCAAGAAAACACAATAAATACTCAATGTATTTGATGATATGCCTCTCTGGAATGAAAGCCACATGCAACAGTTTCAAAATATTACCCACTTTCCTTCAAAAATTTGCTTTTAGGGCAATATAGACAACATTCCCCTTTAGACCAATGCAGTGTATACAGCCACGTAGGGATGAAAAAAAAATGTGAAGCTAGCTTGGAAATAGCACTTTTCCTACATTTCATTTCAGTCCTGAAACACAGCCATGCCATCACAACTTGTCTATGGTTTGAGGGAATTCTAACCCTAACCCTAGCTAAGGATTGGGAAGGTTAGGGTTAGGGGTTCAGACTACCTTCAAAATATCAATACCACATTCTACTCATATTAGGGGAAAATATACGTTAGGGAATGATTTTAACAGTCAGAACCGATACAGCAACCTCCCCAAAACAATGAGAAAGCATCATTAATGCTTAAATGTAGTTTTTTGTCAAGCAATTTGTTCATGGAAATCTCATGTTCAATGGTTTCCTCAAAGACGATTGTTTTGGGCTTGGCTAGGTTAAGAGTCAGGAATGCACAATAAATTCTCAATGTATTTGATGATATGCCTCTCTGGAATGAAAGCCAAATGCAAAAGTTTCAAAATATTACCCACTTTCCTTCAAAAATTTGCTTTTAGGGCAATATAGACAACATTCCCCTTTAGACCAATGCAGTGGATACAGCCACGTAGGGATGAAAAAAAAATGTGAAGCTAGCTTGGAAATAGCACTTTTCCTACATTTCATTTCAGTCCTGAAACACAGCCATGCCATCACAACTTGTCTATGGTTTGAGGGAATTCTAACCCTAACCCTAGCTAAGGATTGGGAAGGTTAGGGTTAGGGGTTCAGACTACCTTCAAAATATCAATACCACATTCTACTCATATTAGGGGAAAACATACGTTAGCGAATGATTTTAACAGTCAGAACCGATATAGCAACCTCCCCAAAACAATGAGAAAGCATCATTAATGCTTAAATTTAGTTTTTTGTCAAGCAATTTGTAAATGGATATCTCATATCCTCAATGAGCATTGTTTTGGGCTTGGCTAGGTTAAGAGTCAAGAAAACACAATAAACACTCAATGTATTTGATGATATGCCTCTCTGGAATGAAAGCCACATGCAACAGTTTCAAAACATTACTCACTTTCCTTCAAAAATGTGCTTTTAGGGCAATATAGACAACATTCCCCTTTAGGCCAATGCAGTGGATACAGCCACGTATGGATGAAAAAAAAATGTGAAGGTAACTTGGAAATAGCACTTTTCCTACATTTCATTTCAGTTCTGAAACACAGCCATGCCATCACAACTTGTCTATGGTTTGAGGGAATTCTAACCCTAACCCTAGCTAAGGATTGGGAAGGTTAGGGTTAGGGGTTCAGACTACCTTCAAAATATCAATACCACATTCTACTCATATTAGGGGAAAATATACGTTAGCGAATGATTTTAACAGTCAGAACCGATACAGCAACCTCCCCAAAACAATGAGAAAGCATCATTAATGCTTAAATGTAGTTTTTTGTCAAGCAATTTGTTCATGGAAATCTCATGTTCAATGGTTTCCTCAAAGACGATTGTTTTGGGCTTGGCTAGGTTAAGAGTCAGGAATGCACAATAAATTCTCAATGTATTTGATGATATGCCTCTCTGGAATGAAAGCCAAATGCAAAAGTTTCAAAATATTACCCACTTTCCTTCAAAAATTTGCTTTTAGGGCAATATAGACAACATTCCCCTTTAGACCAATGCAGTGGATACAGCCACGTATGGAGGAAAAAAAAATGTGAAGCTAACTTGGAAATAGCACTTTTCCTACATTTCATTTCAGTCCTGAAACACAGCCATGCCATCACAACTTGTCTATGGTTTGAGGGAATTCTAACCCTAACCCTAGCTAAGGATTGGGAAGGTTAGGGTTAGGGGTTCAGACTACCTTCAAAATATCAATATCACGTTATACTCATATTAGGGGAAAATATACGTTAGCGAATGATTTTAACAGTCAGAACCAATATAGCAACCTCCCCAAAACAATGAGAAAGCATCATTAATGCTTAAATTTAATTTTTTGTCAAGCAATTTGTAAATGGATATCTCATATCCTCAATGAGCATTGTTTTGGGCTTGGCTAGGTTAAGAGTCAAGAAAACACAATAAATACTCAATGTATTTGATGATATGCCTCTCTGGAATGAAAGCCACATGCAACAGTTTCAAAATATTACCCACTTTCCTTCAAAAATTTGCTTTTAGGGCAATATAGACAACATTCCCCTTTAGACCAATGCAGTGGATACAGCCACGTATGGATGAAAAAAAAATGTGAAGCTAACTTGGAAATAGCACTTTTCCGACATTTCATTTCAGTCCTGAAACACAGCCATGCCATCACAGCTTGTCTATGGTTTGAGGGAATTCTAACCCTAACCCTAGCTAAGGATTGGGAAGGTTAGGGTTAGGGGTTCAGACTACCTTCAAAATATCAATACCACATTCTACTCATATTAGGGGAAAATATACATTGGCGAATGATTTTAACAGTCAGAACCGATATAGCAACCTCCCCAAAACAATGAGAAAGCATCATTAATGCTTAAATTTAGTTTTTTGTCAAGCAATTTGTAAATGGATATCTCATATCCTCAATGAGCATTGTTTTGGGCTTGGCTAGGTTAAGAGTCAAGAAAACACAATAAATACTCAATGTATTTGATGATATGCCTCTCTGGAATGAAAGCCACATGCAACAGTTTCAAAATATTACCCACTTTCCTTCAAAAATTTTCTTTTAGGGCAATATAGACAACATTCCCCTTAGACCAATGCAGTGGATACAGCCACGTATGGATGAAAAAAGAATGTGGAGCTAACTTGGAAATAGCACTTTTCCTACATTTCATTTCAGTCCTGAAACACAGCCATGCCATCACAACTTGTTTATGGTTTGAGGGAATTCTAACCCTAACCCTAGCTAAGGATTGGGAAGGTTAGGGTTAGGGGTTCAGACTACCTTCAAAATATCAATACCACATTCTACTCATATTAGGGGAAAATATACGTTAGCGAATGATTTTAACAGTCAGAACCGATATAGCAACCTGTCCAAAACAATGAGAAAGCATCATTAATGCTTAAATTTAGTTTTTTGTCAAGCAATTTGTAAATGGATATCTCATATCCTCAATGAGCATTGTTTTGGGCTTGGCTAGGTTAAGAGTCAAGAAAACACAATAAATACTCAATGTATTTGATGATATGCCTCTCTGGAATGAAAGCCACATGCAACAGTTTCAAAATATTACCCACTTTCCTTCAAAAATTTTCTTTTAGGGCAATATAGACAACATTCCCCTTTAGACCAATGCAGTGGATACAGCCACGTATGGATGAAAAAAAAATGTGAAGCTAACTTGGAAATAGCACTTTTCCTACATTTCATTTCAGTCCTGAAACACAGCCATGCCATCACAACTTGTCTATGGTTTGAGGGAATTCTAACCCTAACCCTAGCTAAGGATTGGGAAGGTTAGGGTTAGGGGTTCAGACTACCTTCAAAATATGAATACCACATTCTACTCATATTAGGGGAAAATATACGTTAGCGAATGATTTTAACAGTCAGAACCGATATAGCAACCTGTCCAAAACAATGAGAAAGCATCATTAATGCTTAAATTTAGTTTCTTGTCAAGCAATTTGTAAATGGATATCTCATATCCTCAATGAGCATTGTTTTGGGCTTGGCTAGGTTAAGAGTCAGGGATACACAATAAATACTCAATCTATTTGATGATATGCCTCTCTGGAATGAAAGCCAAATGCAACAGTTTCAAAATATTACCCACTTTCCTTCAAAAATTTGCTTTTAGGGCAATATAGACAACATTCCCCTTTAGACCAATGCAGTGTATACAGCCACGTAGGGATGAAAAAAAAATGTGAAGCTAGCTTGGAAATAGCACTTTTCCTACATTTCATTTCAGTTCTGAAACACAGCCATGCCATCACAACTTGTCTATGGTTTGAGGGAATTCTAACCCTAACCCTAGCTAAGGATTGGGAAGGTTAGGGTTAGGGGTTCAGACTACCTTCAAAATATCAATACCACATTCTACTCATATTAGGGGAAAATATACGTTAGTGAATGATTTTAAAAGTCAGAACCGATATAGCAACCTCCCCAAAACAATGAGAAAGCATCATTAATGCTTAAATTTAGTTTTTTGTCAAGCAATTTGTAAATGGATATCTCATATCCTCAATGAGCATTGTTTTGGGCTTGGCTAGGTTAAGAGTCAAGAAAACACAATAAATACTCAATGTATTTGATGATATGCCTCTCTGGAATGAAAGCCACATGCAACAGTTTCAAAATATTACCCACTTTCCTTCAAAAATTTTCTTTTAGGGCAATATAGACAACATTCCCCTTAGACCAATGCAGTGGATACAGCCACGTATGGATGAAAAAAGAATGTGGAGCTAACTTGGAAATAGCACTTTTCCTACATTTCATTTCAGTCCTGAAACACAGCCATGCCATCACAACTTGTCTATGGTTTGAGGGAATTCTAACCCTAACCCTAGCTAAGGATTGGGAAGGTTAGGGTTAGGGGTTCAGACTACCTTCAAAATATCAATACCACATTCTACTCATATTAGGGGAAAATATACGTTAGCGAATGATTTTAACAGTCAGAACCGATATAGCAACCTGTCCAAAACAATGAGAAAGCATCATTAATGCTTAAATTTAGTTTTTTGTCAAGCAATTTGTAAATGGATATCTCATATCCTCAATGAGCATTGTTTTGGGCTTGGCTAGGTTAAGAGTCAAGAAAACACAATAAATACTCAATGTATTTGATGATATGCCTCTCTGGAATGAAAGCCACATGCAACAGTTTCAAAATATTACCCACTTTCCTTCAAAAATTTTCTTTTAGGGCAATATAGACAACATTCCCCTTTAGACCAATGCAGTGGATACAGCCACGTATGGATGAAAAAAAAATGTGAAGCTAACTTGGAAATAGCACTTTTCCTACATTTCATTTCAGTCCTGAAACACAGCCATGCCATCACAACTTGTCTATGGTTTGAGGGAATTCTAACCCTAACCCTAGCTAAGGATTGGGAAGGTTAGGGTTAGGGGTTCAGACTACCTTCAAAATATGAATACCACATTCTACTCATATTAGGGGAAAATATACGTTAGCGAATGATTTTAACAGTCAGAACCGATATAGCAACCTGTCCAAAACAATGAGAAAGCATCATTAATGCTTAAATTTAGTTTCTTGTCAAGCAATTTGTAAATGGATATCTCATATCCTCAATGAGCATTGTTTTGGGCTTGGCTAGGTTAAGAGTCAGGGATACACAATAAATACTCAATCTATTTGATGATATGCCTCTCTGGAATGAAAGCCAAATGCAACAGTTTCAAAATATTACCCACTTTCCTTCAAAAATTTGCTTTTAGGGCAATATAGACAACATTCCCCTTTAGACCAATGCAGTGTATACAGCCACGTAGGGATGAAAAAAAAATGTGAAGCTAGCTTGGAAATAGCACTTTTCCTACATTTCATTTCAGTTCTGAAACACAGCCATGCCATCACAACTTGTCTATGGTTTGAGGGAATTCTAACCCTAACCCTAGCTAAGGATTGGGAAGGTTAGGGTTAGGGGTTCAGACTACCTTCAAAATATCAATACCACATTCTACTCATATTAGGGGAAAATATACGTTAGTGAATGATTTTAAAAGTCAGAACCGATATAGCAACCTCCCCAAAACAATGAGAAAGCATCATTAATGCTTAAATTTAGTTTTTTGTCAAGCAATTTGTAAATGGATATCTCATATCCTCAATGAGCATTGTTTTGTGCTTGGCTAGGTTAAGAGTCAAGAAAACACAATAAATACTCATGTATTTGATGATATGCCTCTCTGGAATGAAAGCCACATGCAACAGTTTCAAAATATTACCTTCTTTCCTTCAAAAATTTGCTTTTAGGGCAATATCGAAAACATTCCCCTTTAGGCCAATGCAGTGGATACAGCCACATATGGATGAAAATAAAATGTAAAGCTAACTTGGAAATAACACTTTTCCTACATTTCATTTCAGTCCTGAAACACAGCCATGCCATCACAACTTGTCTATGGTTTATGGGAATTCTAACCCTAACCCTAGCTAAGGATTGGGAAGGTTAGGGTTAGGGGTTCAGACTACCTTCAAAATATCAATACCACATTCTACTCATATTAGGGGAAAATATACGTTAGCGAATGATTTTAACAGTCAGAACCGATATAGCAACCTCCCCAAAACAATGAGAAAGCATCATTAATGCTTAAATTTAGTTTTTTGTCAAGCAATTTGTAAATGGATATCACTTATCCTCAATGAGCATTGTTTTGGGCTTGGCTAGGTTAAGAGTCAAGAAAACACAATAAATACTCATGTATTTGATGATATGCCTCTCTGGAATGAAAGCCACATGCAACAGTTTCAAAATATTACCCACTTTCCTTCAAAAATTTGCTTTTAGGGCAATATAGACAACATTCCGCTTTAGACCAATGCAGTGGATACAGCCACGTATGGATGAAAAAAAAATGTGAAGCTAACTTGGAAATAGCACTTTTCCTACATTTCATTTCAGTCCTGAAACACAGCCATGCCATCACAGCTTGTCTATGGTTTGAGGGAATTCTAACCCTAACCCTAGCTAAGGATTGGGAAGGTTAGGGTTAGGGGTTCAGACTACCTTCAAAATATCAATACCACATTCTACTCATATTAGGGGAAAATATACGTTAGCGAATGATTTTAACAGTCAGAACCGATATAGCAACCTCCCCAAAACAATGAGAAAGCATCATTAATCCTTAAATTTAGTTTTTTGTCAAGCAATTTGTAAATGGATATCTCATATCCTCAATGAGCATTGTTTTGGGCTTGGCTAGGTTAAGGGTCAAGAAAACACAATAAATACTCAATGTATTTGATGATATGCCTCTCTGGAATGAAAGCCACATGCAACAGTTTCAAAATATTACCCACTTTCCTTCAAAAATTTGCTTTTAGGGCAATATAGACAACATTCCCCTTTAGACCAATGCAGTGTATACAGCCACGTAGGGATGAAAAAAAAATGTGAAGCTAGCTTGGAAATAGCACTTTTCCTACATTTCATTTCAGTCCTGAAACACAGCCATGCCATCACAACTTGTCTATGGTTTGAGGGAATTCTAACCCTAACCCTAGCTAAGGATTGGGAAGGTTAGGGTTAGGGGTTCAGACTACCTTCAAAATATCAATACCACATTCTACTCATATTAGGGGAAAACATACGTTAGCGAATGATTTTAACAGTCAGAACCGATATAGCAACCTCCCCAAAACAATGAGAAAGCATCATTAATGCTTAAATTTAGTTTTTTGTCAAGCAATTTGTAAATGGATATCTCATATCCTCAATGAGCATTGTTTTGGGCTTGGCTAGGTTAAGAGTCAAGAAAACACAATAAACACTCAATGTATTTGATGATATGCCTCTCTGGAATGAAAGCCACATGCAACAGTTTCAAAACATTACTCACTTTCCTTCAAAAATGTGCTTTTAGGGCAATATAGACAACATTCCCCTTTAGGCCAATGCAGTGGATACAGCCACGTATGGATGAAAAAAAAATGTGAAGGTAACTTGGAAATAGCACTTTTCCTACATTTCATTTCAGTTCTGAAACACAGCCATGCCATCACAACTTGTCTATGGTTTGAGGGAATTCTAACCCTAACCCTAGCTAAGGATTGGGAAGGTTAGGGTTAGGGGTTCAGACTACCTTCAAAATATCAATACCACATTCTACTCATATTAGGGGAAAATATACGTTAGCGAATGATTTTAACAGTCAGAACCGATACAGCAACCTCCCCAAAACAATGAGAAAGCATCATTAATGCTTAAATGTAGTTTTTTGTCAAGCAATTTGTTCATGGAAATCTCATGTTCAATGGTTTCCTCAAAGACGATTGTTTTGGGCTTGGCTAGGTTAAGAGTCAGGAATGCACAATAAATTCTCAATGTATTTGATGATATGCCTCTCTGGAATGAAAGCCAAATGCAAAAGTTTCAAAATATTACCCACTTTCCTTCAAAAATTTGCTTTTAGGGCAATATAGACAACATTCCCCTTTAGACCAATGCAGTGGATACAGCCACGTATGGAGGAAAAAAAAATGTGAAGCTAACTTGGAAATAGCACTTTTCCTACATTTCATTTCAGTCCTGAAACACAGCCATGCCATCACAACTTGTCTATGGTTTGAGGGAATTCTAACCCTAACCCTAGCTAAGGATTGGGAAGGTTAGGGTTAGGGGTTCAGACTACCTTCAAAATATCAATACCACATTATACTCATATTAGGGGAAAATATACGTTAGCGAATGATTTTAACAGTCAGAACCAATATAGCAACCTCCCCAAAACAATGAGAAAGCATCATTAATGCTTAAATTTAATTTTTTGTCAAGCAATTTGTAAATGGATATCTCATATCCTCAATGAGCATTGTTTTGGGCTTGGCTAGGTTAAGAGTCAAGAAAACACAATAAATACTCAATGTATTTGATGATATGCCTCTCTGGAATGAAAGCCACATGCAACAGTTTCAAAATATTACCCACTTTCCTTCAAAAATTTGCTTTTAGGGCAATATAGACAACATTCCCCTTTAGACCAATGCAGTGGATACAGCCACGTATGGATGAAAAAAAAATGTGAAGCTAACTTGGAAATAGCACTTTTCCTACATTTCATTTCAGTCCTGAAACACAGCAATGCCATCACAACTTGTCTATGGTTTGAGGGAATTCTAACCCTAACCCTAGCTAAGGATTGGGAAGGTTAGGGTTAGGGGTTCAGACTACCTTCAAAATATCAATACCACATTCTACTCATATTAGGGGAAAATATACATTAGCGAATGATTTTAACATTCAGAACCGATATAGCAACCTCCCCAAAACAATGAGAAAGCATCATTAATGCTTAAATTTAGTTTTTTGTCAAGCAATTTGTAAATGGATATCACTTATCCTCAATGAGCATTGTTTTGGGCTTGGCTAGGTTAAGAGTCAAGAAAACACAATAAATACTCAATGTATTTGATGATATGCCTCTCTGGAATGAAAGCCACATGCAACAGTTTCAAAATATTACCCACTTTCCTTCAAAAATTTGCTTTTAGGGCAATATAGACAACATTCCCCTTTAGACCAATGCAGTGTATACAGCCACGTAGGGATGAAAAAAAAATGTGAAGCTAGCTTGGAAATAGCACTTTTCCTACATTTCATTTCAGTCCTGAAACACAGCCATGCCATCACAACTTGTCTATGGTTTGAGGGAATTCTAACCCTAAACTTAGCTAAGGATTGGGAAGGTTAGGGTTAGGGGTTCAGACTACCTTCAAAATATCAATACCACATTCTACTCATATTAGGGGAAAACATACGTTAGCGAATGATTTTAACAGTCAGAACCGATATAGCAACCTCCCCAAAACAATGAGAAAGCATCATTAATGCTTAAATTTAGTTTTTTGTCAAGCAATTTGTACATGGATATCTCATATCCTCAATGAGCATTGTTTTGGGCTTGGCTAGGTTAAGAGTCAGGGATACACAATAAATACTCAATGTATTTGATGATATGCCTCTCTGGAATGAAAGCCAAATGCAACAGTTTCAAAATATTACCCACTTTCCTTCAAAAATTTGCTTTTAGGGCAATATAGACAACATTCCCCTTTAGGCCAATGCAGTGGATACAGCCACGTATGGAGGAAAAAAAAAATGTAAAGCTAACTTGGAAATAACACTTTTCCTACATTTCATTTCAGTCCTGAAAGACAGCCATGCCATCAAAACTTGTCTATGGTTTGAGGGAATTCTAACCCTAACCCTAGCTAATGATTGGGAAGGTTAGGGTTAGGGGTTCAGACTACCTTCAAAATATCAATACCACATTCTACTCATATTAGGGGAAAATATACGTTAGCGAATGATTTTAACAGTCAGAACCGATATAGCAACCTCCCCAAAACAATGAGAAAGCATCATTAATGCTTAAATTTAGTTTTTTGTCAAGCAATTTGTAAATGGATATCTCATATCCTCAATGAGCATTGTTTTGGGCTTGGCTAGGTTAAGAGTCAAGAAAACACAATAAATACTCAATGTATTTGATGATATGCCTCTCTGGAATGAAAGCCACATGCAACAGTTTCAAAATATTTCCCACTTTCCTTCAAAAATTTGCTTTTAGGGCAATATAGACAACATTCCCCTTTAGACCAATGCAGTGGATACAGCCACGTATGGATGAAAAAAAAATGTGAAGCTAACTTGGAAATAGCACTTTTCCTAAATTTCATTTCAGTCCTGAAACACAGCCATGCCATCACAACTTGTCTATGGTTTGAGGGAATTCTAACCCTAACCCTAGCTAAGGATTGGGAAGGTTAGGGTTAGGGGTTCAGACTACCTTCAAAATATCAATACCACATTCTACTCATATTAGGGGAAAATATACGTTAGCGAATGATTTTAACAGTCAGAAGCGATATAGCAACCTCCCCAAAACAATGAGAAAGCATCATTAATGCTTAAATTTAATTTTTTGTCAAGCAATATGTTAATGGAAATCTCATGTTCAATGGTTTCCTCAATGACAATTGGTTTGGGCTTGGCTAGGTTAAGAGTCAGGAATACACAATAAATACTCAATGTATTTGATGATATGCCTCTCTGGAATGAAAGCCAAATGCAAAAGTTTCAAAATATTACCCACTTTCCTTCAAAAATTTGCTTTTAGGGCAATATAGACAACATTCCCCTTTAGACCAATGCAGTGGATACAGCCACGTATGGATGAAAAAAAAATGTGAACCTAACTTGGAAATAGCACTTTTCCTACATTTCATTTCAGTCCTGAAACACAGCCATGCCATCACAACTTGTCTATGGTTTGAGGGAATTCTAACCCTAACCCTAGCTAAGGATTGGGAAGGTTAGGGTTAGGGGTTCAGACTACCTTCAAAATATCAATACCACATTCTACTCATATTAGGGGAAAATATACGTTAGCGAATGATTTTAACAGTCAGAACCGATATAGCAACCTGTCCAAAACAATGAGAAAGCATCATTAATGCTTAAATTTAGTTTTTTGTCAAGCAATTTGTAAATGGATATCTCATATCCTCAATGAGCATTGTTTTGGGCTTGGCTAGGTTAAGAGTCAGGGATACACAATAAATACTCAATCTATTTGATGATATGCCTCTCTGGAATGAAAGCCAAATGCAACAGTTTCAAAATATTACCCACTTTCCTTCAAAAATTTGCTTTTAGGGCAATATAGACAACATTCCCCTTTAGACCAATGCAGTGTATACAGCCACGTAGGGATGAAAAAAAAATGTGAAGCTAGCTTGGAAATAGCACTTTTCCTACATTTCATTTCAGTCCTGAAACACAGCCATGCCATCACAACTTGTCTATGGTTTGAGGGAATTCTAACCCTAACCCTAGCTAAGGATTGGGAAGGTTAGGGTTAGGGGTTCAGACTACCTTCAAAATATCAATACCACATTCTACTCATATTAGGGGAAAATATACGTTAGTGAATGATTTTAAAAGTCATAACCGATATAGCAACCTCGCCAAAACAATGAGAAAGCATCATTAATGCTTAAATTTAGTTTTTTGTCAAGCAATTTGTAAATGGATATCTCATATCCTCAATGAGCATTGTTTTGTGCTTGGCTAGGTTAAGAGTCAAGAAAACACAATAAATACTCATGTATTTGATGATATGCCTCTCTGGAATGAAAGCCACATGCAACAGTTTCAAAATATTACCTTCTTTCCTTCAAAAATTTGCTTTTAGGGCAATATCGAAAACATTCCCCTTTAGGCCAATGCAGTGGATACAGCCACATATGGATGAAAATAAAATGTAAAGCTAACTTGGAAATAACACTTTTCCTACATTTCATTTCAGTCCTGAAACACAGCCATGCCATCACAACTTGTCTATGGTTTATGGGAATTCTAACCCTAACCCTAGCTAAGGATTGGGAAGGTTAGGGTTAGGGGTTCAGACTACCTTCAAAATATCAATACCACATTCTACTCATATTAGGGGAAAATATACGTTAGCGAATGATTTTAACAGTCAGAACCGATATAGCAACCTCCCCAAAACAATGAGAAAGCATCATTAATGCTTAAATTTAGTTTTTTGTCAAGCAATTTGTAAATGGATATCACTTATCCTCAATGAGCATTGTTTTGGGCTTGGCTAGGTTAAGAGTCAAGAAAACACAATAAATACTCATGTATTTGATGATATGCCTCTCTGGAATGAAAGCCACATGCAACAGTTTCAAAATATTACCCACTTTCCTTCAAAAATTTGCTTTTAGGGCAATATAGACAACATTCCCCTTTAGACCAATGCAGTGGATACAGCCACGTATGGATGAAAAAAAAATGTGAAGCTAACTTGGAAATAGCACTTTTCCTACATTTCATTTCAGTCCTGAAACACAGCCATGCCATCACAGCTTGTCTATGGTTTGAGGGAATTCTAACCCTAACCCTAGCTAAGGATTGGGAAGGTTAGGGTTAGGGGTTCAGACTACCTTCAAAATATCAATACCACATTCTACTCATATTAGGGGAAAATATACGTTAGCCAATGATTTTAACAGTCAGAACCGATATAGCAACCTCCCCAAAACAATGAGAAAGCATCATTAATCCTTAAATTTAGTTTTTTGTCAAGCAATTTGTAAATGGATATCTCATATCCTCAATGAGCATTGTTTTGGGCTTGGCTAGGTTAAGGGTCAAGAAAACACAATAAATACTCAATGTATTTGATGATATGCCTCTCTGGAATGAAAGCCACATGCAACAGTTTCAAAATATTACCCACTTTCCTTCAAAAATTTGCTTTTAGGGCAATATAGACAACATTCCCCTTTAGACCAATGCAGTGGATACAGCCACGTATGGATGAAAAAAAAATGTGAAGCTAACTTGGAAATAGCACTTTTCCTACATTTCATTTCAGTCCTGAAACACAGCCATGCCATCACAACTTGTCTATGGTTTGAGGGAATTCTAACCCTAACCCTAGCTAAGGATTGGGAAGGTTAGGGTTAGGGGTTCAGACTACCTTCAAAATATCAATACCACATTCTACTCATATTAGGGGAAAATATACGTTAGCGAATGATTTTAACAGTCAGAACCGATACAGCAACCTCCCCAAAACAATGAGAAAGCATCATTAATGCTTAAATTTAATTTTTTGTCAAGCAATTTGTAAATGGATATCTCATATCCTCAATGAGCATTGTTTTGGGCTTGGCTAGGTTAAGAGTCAGGGATACACAATAAATACTCAATGTATTTGATGATATGCCTCTCTGGAATGAAAGCCAAATGCAACAGTTTCAAAATATTACCCACTTTCCTTCAAAAATTTGCTTTTAGGGCAATATAGACAACATTCCCCTTTAGACCAATGCAGTGTATACAGCCACGTAGGGATGAAAAAAAAATGTGAAGCTAGCTTGGAAATAGCACTTTTCCTACATTTCATTTCAGTCCTGAAACACAGCCATGCCATCACAACTTGTCTATGGTTTGAGGGAATTCTAACCCTAACCCTAGCTAAGGATTGGGAAGGTTAGGGTTAGGGGTTCAGACTACCTTCAAAATATCAATACCACATTCTACTCATATTAGGGGAAAACATACGTTAGCGAATGATTTTAACAGTCAGAACCGATATAGCAACCTCCCCAAAACAATGAGAAAGCATCATTAATGCTTAAATTTAGTTTTTTGTCAAGCAATTTGTAAATGGATATCTCATATCCTCAATGAGCATTGTTTTGGGCTTGGCTAGGTTAAGAGTCAAGAAAACACAATAAATACTCAATGTATTTGATGATATGCCTCTCTGGAATGAAAGCCACATGCAACAGTTTCAAAACATTACTCACTTTCCTTCAAAAATGTGCTTTTAGGGCAATATAGACAACATTCCCCTTTAGGCCAATGCAGTGGATACAGCCACGTATGGATGAAAAAAAAATGTGAAGGTAACTTGGAAATAGCACTTTTCCTACATTTCATTTCAGTTCTGAAACACAGCCATGCCATCACAACTTGTCTATGGTTTGAGGGAATTCTAACCCTAACCCTAGCTAAGGATTGGGAAGGTTAGGGTTAGGGGTTCAGACTACCTTCAAAATATCAATACCACATTCTACTCATATTAGGGGAAAATATACGTTAGCGAATGATTTTAAAAGTCAGAACCGATACAGCAACCTCCCCAAAACAATGAGAAAGCATCATTAATGCTTAAATGTAGTTTTTTGTCAAGCAATTTGTTCATGGAAATCTCATGTTCAATGGTTTCCTCAAAGACGATTGTTTTGGGCTTGGCTAGGTTAAGAGTCAGGAATGCACAATAAATTCTCAATGTATTTGATGATATGCCTCTCTGGAATGAAAGCCAAATGCAAAAGTTTCAAAATATTACCCACTTTCCTTCAAAAAATTGCTTTTAGGGCAATATAGACAACATTCCCCTTTAGACCAATGCAGTGGATACAGCCACGTATGGAGGAAAAAAAAATGTGAAGCTAGCTTGGAAATAGCACTTTTCCTACATTTCATTTCAGTCCTGAAACACAGCCATGCCATCACAACTTGTCTATGGTTTGAGGGAATTCTAACCCTAAACCTAGCTAAGGATTGGGAAGGTTAGGGTTAGGGGTTCAGACTACCTTCAAAATATCAATACCACATTCTACTCATATTAGGGGAAAACATACGTTAGCGAATGATTTTAACAGTCAGAACCGATATAGCAACCTCCCCAAAACAATGAGAAAGCATCATTAATGCTTAAATTTAGTTTTTTGTCAAGCAATTTGTAAATGGATATCTCATATCCTCAATGAGCATTGTTTTGGGCTTGGCTAGGTTAAGAGTCAGGGATACACAATAAATACTCAATGTATTTGATGATATGCCTCTCTGGAATGAAAGCCAAATGCAAAAGTTTCAAAGTATTACCCACTTTCCTTCAAAAATTTGCTTTTAGGGCAATATAGACAACATTCCCCTTTAGACCAATGCAGTGGATACAGCCACGTATGGAGGAAAAAAAAAATGTAAAGCTAACTTGGAAATAACACTTTTCCTACATTTCATTTCAGTCCTGAAAGACAGCCATGCCATCAAAACTTGTCTATGGTTTGAGGGAATTCTAACCCTAACCCTAGCTAATGATTGGGAAGGTTAGGGTTAGGGGTTCAGACTACCTTCAAAATATCAATACCACATTCTACTCATATTAGGGGAAAATATACGTTAGCGAATGATTTTAACAGTCAGAACCGATATAGCAACCTCCCCAAAACAATGAGAAAGCATCATTAATGCTTAAATTTAGTTTTTTGTCAAGCAATTTGTAAATGGATATCTCATATCCTCAATGAGCATTGTTTTGGGCTTGGCTAGGTTAAGAGTCAAGAAAACACAATAAATACTCAATGTATTTGATGATATGCCTCTCTGGAATGAAAGCCACATGCAACAGTTTCAAAATATTTCCCACTTTCCTTCAAAAATTTGCTTTTAGGGCAATATAGACAACATTCCCCTTTAGACCAATGCAGTGGATACAGCCACGTATGGATGAAAAAAAAATGTGAAGCTAACTTGGAAATAGCACTTTTCCTAAATTCCATTTCAGTCCTGAAACACAGCCATGCCATCACAACTTGTCTATGGTTTGAGGGAATTCTAACCCTAACCCTAGCTAAGGATTGGGAAGGTTAGGGTTAGGGGTTCAGACTACCTTCAAAATATCAATACCACATTCTACTCATATTAGGGGAAAATATACGTTAGCGAATGATTTTAACAGTCAGAAGCGATATAGCAACCTCCCCAAAACAATGAGAAAGCATCATTAATGCTTAAATTTAATTTTTTGTCAAGCAATTTGTTAATGGAAATCTCATATCCTCAATGAGCATTGTTTTGGGCTTGGCTAGGTTAAGAGTCAAGAAAACACAATAAATACTCAATGTATTTGATGATATGCCTCTCTGGAATGAAAGCCACATGCAACAGTTTCAAAATATTACACATTTTCCTTCAAAAATTTGCTTTTAGGGCAATATAGACAACATTCCCCTTTAGACCAATGCAGTGGATACAGCCACGTATGGATGAATAAAAAATGTGAAGCTAACTTGGAAATAGCACTTTTCCTACATTTCATTTCAGTTCTGAAACACAGCCATGCCATCACAACTTGTCTATGGTTTGAGGGAATTCTAACCCTAACCCTAGCTAATGATTGGGAAGGTTAGGGTTAGGGGTTCAGACTACCTTCAAAATATCAATACCACATTCTACTCATATTAGGGGAAAATATACGTTAGCGAATGATTTTAACAGTCAGAAGCGATATAGCAACCTCCCCAAAACAATGAGAAAGCATCATTAATGCTTAAATTTAGTTTTTTGTCAAGCAATTTGTAAATGGATATCTCATATCCTCAATGAGCAATGTTTTGGGCTTGGCTAGGTTAAGAGTCAAGAAAACACAATAAATACTCAATGTATTTGATGATATGCCTCTCTGGAATGAAAGCCAAATGCAAAAGTTTCAAAATATTACCCACTTTCCTTCAAAAATTTGCTTTTAGGACAATATAGACAACATTCCCCTTTAGACCAATGCAGTGGATACAGCCACGTATGGAGGAAAAAAAAAATGTGAAGCTAGCTTGGAAATAGCACTTTTCCTACATTTCATTTCAGTCCTGAAACACAGCCATGCCATCAAAACTTGTCTATGGTTTGAGGGAATTCTAACCCTAACCCTAGCTAAGGATTGGGAAGGTTAGGGTTAGGGGTTTAGACTACCTTCAAAATATCAATTCCACATTCTACTCATATTAGGGGAAAATATACGTTAGCGAATGATTTTAAAAGTCAGAACCGATATAGCAACCTCACCAAAACAATGAGAAAGCATCATTAATGCTTAAATTTAGTTTTTTGTCAAGCAATTTGTAAATGGATAACACTTATCCTCAATGAGCATTGTTTTGGGCTTGGCTAGGTTAAGAGTCAAGAAAATACAACAAATACTCAATGTATTTGATGATATGCCTCTCTGGAATGAAAGCCACATGCAAAAGTTTCAAAATATTACCCACTTTCCTTCAAAAATTTGCTTTTAGGGCAATATAGAAAACATTCCCCTTTAGGCCAATGCAGTGGATACAGCCACGTATGGATGAAAAAAAAAATGTAAAGCTAACTTGGAAATAACACTTTTCCTACATTTCATTTCAGTCCTGAAACACAGCCATGCCATCACAACTTGTCTATGGTTTGAAGGAATTCTAACCCTAACCCTAGCTAAGGATTGGGAAGGTTAGGGTTAGGGGTTCAGACTAACTTCAACATATCAATAACACATTCTACTCATATTAGGGGAAAATATACTTTAGCGAATGATTTTAACAGTCAGAACCGATATAGCAACCTCCCCAAAACAATGAGAAAGCATCATTAATGCTTAAATTTAGTTTTTTGTCAAGCAATTTGTTAATGGAAATCTCATTTCCTCAATGAGGATTGTTTTGGGCTTGGCTAGGTTAAGAGTCAGGAATACACAATAAATACTCAATGTATTTGATGATATGCCTCTCTGGAATGAAAGCCAAATGCAAAAGTTTCAAAATATTACCCACTGTCCTTCATAAATTTGCTTTTAGGGCAATATAGACAACATTCCCCTTTAGACCAATGCAGTGGATATAGCCACGTATGGATGAAAAAAAAATGTGAAGATAACTTGGAAAAAGCACTTTTCCTACATTTCATTTCAGTCCTGAAACACAGCCATGCTATCACAACTTGTCTATGGTTTAAGGGTATTCTAACCCTAACCCTAGCTAAGGATTGGGAAGGTTAGGGTTAGGGGTTCAGACTACCTTCAAAATATCAATACCACATTCTACTCATATTAGGGGAAAATATACGTTAGCGAATGATTTTAACAGTCAGAACCGATATAGCAACCTCCCCAAAACAATGAGAAAGCATAATTAATGCTTAAATTAAGATTTTTGTCAAGCAATCTGTTAATGGAAATCTGATGTTCAATGGTTTCCTCAATGAGGATTGTTTTGGGCTTGGCTAGGTTAAGAGTCAAGAAAACACAATAAATACTCAATGTATTTGATGATATGCCTCTATAGAATGAAAGCCACATGCAAAAGTTTCAAAATATTACCCACTTTCCTTCAAAAATTTGCTTTTAGGGCAATATAGAAAACATTCCCCTTTAGGCCAATGCAGTGGATACAGCCACGTATGGATGAAAAAAAAAAGTGAAGCTAACTTGGAAATAGCACTTTTCCTACATTTCATTTCAGTCCTGAAACACAGCCATGCCATCACAACTTGTCTATGGTTTGAGGGAATTCTAACCCTAACCCTAGCTAAGGATTGGGAAGGTTAGGGTTAGGGGTTCAGACTACCTTCAAAATATCAATACCACATTCTACTCATATTAGGGGAAAATATACGTTAGCGAATGATTTTAACAGTCAGAACCGATATAGCAACCTCCCCAAAACAATGAGAAAGCATCATTAATGCTTAAATTTAGTTTTTTGTCAAGCAATTTGTAAATGGATATCTCATATCCTCAATGAGCAATGTTTTGGGCTTGGCTAGGTTAAGAGTCAAGAAAACACAATAAATACTCAATGTATTTGATGATATGCCTCTCTGGAATGAAAGCCACATGCAAAAGTTTCAAAATATTTCCCACTTTCCTTCAAAAATTTGCTTTTAGGGCAATATAGACAACATCCCTCTTTAGACCAATGCAGTGGATACAGCCACGTATGGATGAAAAAAAAATGTGAAGCTAACTTGGAAATAGCACTTTTCCTACATTTCATTTCAGTCCTGAAACACAGCCATGCCATCACAACTTGTCTATGGTTTGAGGGAATTCTAACCCTAACCCTAGCTAAGGATTGGGAAGGTTAGGGTTAGGGGTTCAGACTACCTTCAAAATATCAATACCACATTCTACTCATATTAGGGGAAAATATACGTTAGCGAATGATTTTAACAGTCAGAAGCGATATAGCAACCTCCCCAAAACAATGAGAAAGCATCATTAATGCTTAAATTTAATTTTTTGTCAAGCAATTTGTTAATGGAAATCTCATGTTCAATGGTTTCCTCAATGACAATTGGTTTGGGCTTGGCTAGGTTAAGAGTCAGGAATACACAATAAATACTCAATGTATTTGATGATATGCCTCTCTGGAATGAAAGCCAAATGCAAAAGTTTCAAAATATTACCCACTTTCCTTCAAAAATTTGCTTTTAGGGCAATATAGACAACATTCCCCTTTAGACCAATGCAGTGGATACAGCCACGTATGGAGGAAAAAAAAAATGTGAAGCTAGCTTGGAAATAGCACTTTTCCTACATTTCATTTCAGTCCTGAAACACAGCCATGCCATCAAAACTTGTCTATGGTTTGAGGGAATTCTAACCCTAACCCTAGCTAAGGATTGGGAAGGTTAGGGTTAGGGGTTTAGACTACCTTCAAAATATCAATTCCACATTCTACTCATATTAGGGGAAAATATACGTTAGCGAATGATTTTAAAAGTCAGAACCGATATAGCAACCTCACCAAAACAATGAGAAAGCATCATTAATGCTTAAATTTAGTTTTTTGTCAAGCAATTTGTTAATGGAAATCTCATTTCCTCAATGAGGATTGTTTTGGGCTTGGCTAGGTTAAGAGTCAGGAATACACAATAAATACTCAATGTATTTGATGATATGCCTCTCTGGAATGAAAGCCAAATGCAAAAGTTTCAAAATATTACCCACTTTCCTTCATAAATTTGCTTTTAGGGCAATATAGACAACATTCCCCTTTAGACCAATGCAGTGGATACAGCCACGTATGGATGAAAAAAAAATGTGAAGCTAACTTGGAAAAAGCACTTTTCCTACATTTCATTTCAGTCCTGAAACACAGCCATGCCATCACAACTTGTCTATGGTTTGAAGGAATTCTAACCCTAACCCTAGCTAAGGATTGGGAAGGTTAGGGTTAGGGGTTCAGACTAACTTCAACATATCAATAACACATTCTACTCATATTAGGGGAAAATATACTTTAGCGAATGATTTTAACAGTCAGAACCGATATAGCAACCTCCCCAAAACAATGAGAAAGCATCATTAATGCTTAAATTTAGTTTTTTGTCAAGCAATTTGTTAATGGAAATCTCATTTCCTCAATGAGGATTGTTTTGGGCTTGGCTAGGTTAAGAGTCAGGAATACACAATAAATACTCAATGTATTTGATGATATGCCTCTCTGGAATGAAAGCCAAATGCAAAAGTTTCAAAATATTACCCACTGTCCTTCATAAATTTGCTTTTAGGGCAATATAGACAACATTCCCCTTTAGACCAATGCAGTGGATATAGCCACGTATGGATGAAAAAAAAATGTGAAGATAACTTGGAAAAAGCACTTTTCCTACATTTCATTTCAGTCCTGAAACACAGCCATGCTATCACAACTTGTCTATGGTTTAAGGGTATTCTAACCCTAACCCTAGCTAAGGATTGGGAAGGTTAGGGTTAGGGGTTCAGACTACCTTCAAAATATCAATACCACATTCTACTCATATTAGGGGAAAATATACGTTAGCGAATGATTTTAACAGTCAGAACCGATATAGCAACCTCCCCAAAACAATGAGAAAGCATAATTAATGCTTAAATTAAGATTTTTGTCAAGCAATCTGTTAATGGAAATCTGATGTTCAATGGTTTCCTCAATGAGGATTGTTTTGGGCTTGGCTAGGTTAAGAGTCAAGAAAACACAATAAATACTCAATGTATTTGATGATATGCCTCTATAGAATGAAAGCCACATGCAAAAGTTTCAAAATATTACCCACTTTCCTTCAAAAATTTGCTTTTAGGGCAATATAGAAAACATTCCCCTTTAGGCCAATGCAGTGGATACAGCCACGTATGGATGAAAAAAAAAAGTGAAGCTAACTTGGAAATAGCACTTTTCCTACATTTCATTTCAGTCCTGAAACACAGCCATGCCATCACAACTTGTCTATGGTTTGAGGGAATTCTAACCCTAACCCTAGCTAAGGATTGGGAAGGTTAGGGTTAGGGGTTCAGACTACCTTCAAAATATCAATACCACATTCTACTCATATTAGGGGAAAATATACGTTAGCGAAAGATTTTAACAGTCAGAACCGATATAGCAACCTCCCCAAAACAATGAGAAAGCATCATTAATGCTTAAATGTAGTTTTTTGTCAAGCAATTTGTTAATGGAAATCTCATATCCTCAATGACGATTGTTTTGGGCTTGGCTAGGTTAAGAGTCAAGAAAACACAATAAATACTCAATGTATTTGATGATATGCCTCTCTGGAATGAAAGCCACATGCAACAGTTTCAAAATATTACCCACTTTCCTTCAAAAATTTGCTTTTAGGGCAATATAGACAACATTCCAACATTCCCCTTTAGGCCAATGCAGTGGATACAGCCACGTATGGAGGAAAAAAAAAATGTAAAGCTAACTTGGAAATAACTCTTTTCCTACATTTCATTTCAGTCCTGAAACACAGCCATACTATCCCAAGTTGTCTATGGTTTGCGGGAATTCTAACCCTAACCCTACCTAAGGATTGGGAAGGTTAGGGTTAGGGGTTCAGACTACCTTCAAAATATCAATACCACATTCTACTCATATTAGGGGAAAATATACGTTAGCGAATGATTTTAACAGTCAGAAGCGATATAGCAACCTCCCCAAAACAATGAGAAAGCATCATTAATGCTTAAATTTAATTTTTTGTCAAGCAATTTGTTAATGGAAATCTCATGTTCAATGGTTTCCTCAATGACAATTGGTTTGGGCTTGGCTAGGTTAAGAGTCAGGAATACACAATAAATACTCAATGTATTTGATGATATGCCTCTCTGGAATGAAAGCCAAATGCAAAAGTTTCAAAATATTACCCACTTTCCTTCAAAAATTTGCTTTTAGGGCAATATAGACAACATTCCCCTTTAGACCAATGCAGTGGATACAGCCACGTATGGATGAAAAAAAAAAGTGAAGCTAACTTGGAAATAGCACTTTTCCTACATTTCATTTCAGTCCTGAAACACAGCCATGCCATCACAACTTGTCTATGGTTTGAGGGAATTCTAACCCTAACCCTAGCTAAGGATTGGGAAGGTTAGGGTTAGGGGTTCAGACTACCTTCAAAATATCAATACCACATTCTACTCATATTAGGGGAAAATATACGTTAGCGAATGATTTTAACAGTCAGAACCGATATAGCAACCTCCCCAAAACAATGAGAAAGCATCATTAATGCTTAAATTTAGTTTTTTGTCAAGCAATTTGTAAATGGATATCTCATATCCTCAATGAGCAATGTTTTGGGCTTGGCTAGGTTAAGAGTCAAGAAAACACAATAAATACTCAATGTATTTGATGATATGCCTCTCTGGAATGAAAGCCACATGCAAAAGTTTCAAAATATTTCCCACTTTCCTTCAAAAATTTGCTTTTAGGGCAATATAGACAACATCCCTCTTTAGACCAATGCAGTGGATACAGCCACGTATGGATGAAAAAAAAATGTGAAGCTAACTTGGAAATAGCACTTTTCCTACATTTCATTTCAGTCCTGAAACACAGCCATGCCATCACAACTTGTCTATGGTTTGAGGGAATTCTAACCCTAACCCTAGCTAAGGATTGGGAAGGTTAGGGTTAGGGGTTCAGACTACCTTCAAAATATCAATACCACATTCTACTCATATTAGGGGAAAATATACGTTAGCGAATGATTTTAACAGTCAGAAGCGATATAGCAACCTCCCCAAAACAATGAGAAAGCATCATTAATGCTTAAATTTAATTTTTTGTCAAGCAATTTGTTAATGGAAATCTCATGTTCAATGGTTTCCTCAATGACAATTGGTTTGGGCTTGGCTAGGTTAAGAGTCAGGAATACACAATAAATACTCAATGTATTTGATGATATGCCTCTCTGGAATGAAAGCCAAATGCAAAAGTTTCAAAATATTACCCACTTTCCTTCAAAAATTTGCTTTTAGGGCAATATAGACAACATTCCCCTTTAGACCAATGCAGTGGATACAGCCACGTATGGAGGAAAAAAAAAATGTGAAGCTAGCTTGGAAATAGCACTTTTCCTACATTTCATTTCAGTCCTGAAACACAGCCATGCCATCAAAACTTGTCTATGGTTTGAGGGAATTCTAACCCTAACCCTAGCTAAGGATTGGGAAGGTTAGGGTTAGGGGTTCAGACTACCTTCAAAATTTCAATACCACATTCTACTCATATTAGGGGAAAATATACGTTAGCGAATGATTTTAAAAGTCAGAACCGATATAGCAACCTCACCAAAACAATGAGAAAGCATCATTAATGCTTAAATTTAGTTTTTTGTCAAGCAATTTGTAAATGGATAACACTTATCCTCAATGAGCATTGTTTTGGGCTTGGCTAGGTTAAGAGTCAAGAAAATACAACAAATACTCAATGTATTTGATGATATGCCTCTCTGGAATGAAAGCCACATGCAAAAGTTTCAAAATATTACCCACTTTCCTTCAAAAATTTGCTTTTAGGGCAATATAGAAAACATTCCCCTTTAGGCCAATGCAGTGGATACAGCCACATATGGATGAAAAAAAAAATGTAAAGCTCACTTGGAAATAACACTTTTCCTACATTTCATTTCAGTCCTGAAACACAGCCATGCCATCACAACTTGTCTATGGTTTGAGGGAATTCTAACCCTAACCCTAGCTAAGGATTGGGAAGGTTAGGGTTAGGGGTTCAGACTAACTTCAACATATCAATAACACATTCTACTCATATTAGGGGAAAATATACTTTAGCGAATGATTTTAAAAGTCAGAACCGATATAGCAACCTCCCCAAAACAATGAGAAAGCATCATTAATGCTTAAATTTAGTTTTTTGTCAAGCAATTTGTTAATGGAAATCTCATTTCCTCAATGAGGATTGTTTTGGGCTTGGCTAGGTTAAGAGTCAGGAATACACAATAAATACTCAATGTATTTGATGATATGCCTCTCTGGAATGAAAGCCAAATGCAAAAGTTTCAAAATATTACCCACTTTCCTTCATAAATTTGCTTTTAGGGCAATATAGACAACATTCCCCTTTAGACCAATGCAGTGGATACAGCCACGTATGGATGAAAAAAAAATGTGAAGCTAACTTGGAAAAAGCACTTTTCCTACATTTCATTTCAGTCCTGAAACACAGCCATGCTATCACAACTTGTCTATGGTTTAAGGGTATTCTAACCCTAACCCCAGCTAAGGATTGGGAAGGTTAGGGTTAGGGGTTCAGACTACCTTCAAAATATCAATACCACATTCTACTCATATTAGGGGAAAATATACGTTAGCGAATGATTTTAACAGTCAGAACCGATATAGCAACCTCCCCAAAACAATGAGAAAGCATAATTAATGCTTAAATTAAGATTTTTGTCAAGCAATCTGTTAATGGAAATCTCATGTTCAATGGTTTCCTCAATGAGGATTGTTTTGGGCTTGGCTAGGTTAAGAGTCAAGAAAACACATTAAATACTCAATGTATTTGATGATATGCCTCTATGGAATGAAAGCCAAATGCAAAAGTTTCAAAATATTACCCACTTTCCTTCAAAAATTTGCTTTTAGGGCAATATAGACAACATTCCCCTTTAGACCAATGCAGTGTATACAGCCACGTATGGATGAAAAAAAATGTGAAGCTAACTTGGAAATAGCACTTTTCCTACATTTCATTTCAGTCCTGAAACACAGCCATGCCATCACAACTTGTCTATGGTTTGAGGGAATTCTAACCCTAACCCTAGCTAAGGATTGGGAAGGTTAGGGTTAGGGGTTCAGACTACCTTCAAAATTTCAATACCACATTCTACTCATATTAGGGGAAAATATACGTTAGCGAATGATTTTAAAAGTCAGAACCGATATAGCAACCTCCCCAAAACAATGAGAAAGCATCATTAATGCTTAAATTTAGTTTTTTGTCAAGCAATTTGTTAATGGAAATCTCATATCCTCAATGAGGATTGTTTTGGGCTTGGCTAGGTTAAGAGTCAGGAAAATACAACAAATACTCAATGTATTTGATGATATGCCTCTCTGGAATGAAAGCCACATGCAAAAGTTTCAAAATATTACCCACTTTCCTTCATAAATTTGCTTTTAGGGCAATATAGACAACATTCCCCTTTAGACCAATGCAGTGGATACAGCCACGTATGGATGAAAAAAAAAAGTAAAGCTAACTTGGAAATAGCACTTTTCCTACATTTCATTTCAGTCCTGAAACACAGCCATGCCATCACAACTTGTCTATGGTTTGAGGGAATTCTAACCCTAACCCTAGCTAAGGATTGGGAAGGTTAGGGTTAGGGGTTCAGACTACCTTCAAAATATCAATACCACATTCTACTCATATTAGGGGAAAATATATGTTAGCGAAAGATTTTAACAGTCAGAACCGATATAGCAACCTCCTCAAAACAATGAGAAAGCATCATTAATGCTTAAATTTAGTTTTTTTTCAAGCAATTTGTTAATGGAAATCTCATATCCTCAATGACGATTGTTTTGGGCTTGGCTAGGTTAAGAGTCAAGAAAACACAATAAATACTCAATGTATTTGATGATATGCCTCTCTGGAATGAAAGCCACATGCAACAGTTTCAAAATATTACCCACTTTCCTTCAAAAATTTGCTTTTAGGGCAATATAGACAACATTCCCCTTTAGGCTAATGCAGTGGATACAGGCACGTATGGAGGAAAAAAAAAATGTAATGCTAACTTGGAAATAACTCTTTTCCTACATTTCATTTCAGTCCTGAAACACAGCCATACTATCCCAAGTTGTCTATGGTTTGCGGGAATTTTAACCCTAACCCTACCTAAGGATTGGGAAGGTTAGGGTTAGGGGTTCAGACTACCTTCAAAATATCATTACCACATTCTACACATATTAGGGGAAAATATACGTTAGCGAATGATTTTAACAGTCAGAACCGATATAGCCACCTCCCCAAAATAATGAGAAAGCATCATTAATGCTTAAATGTAGTTTTTTGTCAAGCAATTTGTTAATGGAAATCTCATTTCCTCAATGAGGATTGTTTTGGGCTTGGCTAGGTTAAGAGTCAGGAATACACAATAAATACTCAATGTATTTGATGATATGCCTCTCTGGAATGAAAGCCAAATGCAAAAGTTTCAAAATATTACCCACTTTCCTTCATAAATTTGCTTTTAGGGCAATATAGACAACATTCCCCTTTAGACCAATGCAGTGTATACAGCCACGTATGGATGAAAAAAAATGTGAAGCTAACTTAGAAATAGCACTATTCCTACATTTCATTTCAGTCCTGAAACACAGCCATGCCATCACAACTTGTCTATAGTTTGAGGGAATTCTAACCCTAACCCCAGCTAAGGATTGGGAAGGTTAGGGTTAGGGGTTCAGACTACCTTCAACATATCAATACCACATTCTACTCATATTAGGGGAAAATATACGTCAGCGAATGATTTTAACAGTCAGTACCGATATAGCAATCTCCCCAAAACAATGAGAAAGCATCATTAATGCCTAAATTTAGTTTTTCATCAAGTAATCTGTTCATGGAAATCTCATGTCCACAATGAGCAATGTTTTGGGCTTGGCTAGGTTAAGAGTCAGGAATACACAATAAATACTCAATGTATTTGATGATATGCCTCTCTGGAATGAAAGCCACATGCAAGAGTTTCAAAATATTACCCACTTTCCTTCAAAAATTTGCTTTTAGGGCAATATAGACAACATTCCCCTTTAGGCCAATGCAGTGGATACAGCCACGTATGGATGAAAAAAAATGTGAAGCTAATTTAGAAATTAGCCATCACAAGTTGTATATGGTTTGAGGGAATTCTAACCCTAACCCTAGCTAAGGATTGGGAAGCTTAGGGTTAGGGGTTCAGACTACCTTCAACATATCAATACCACATTCTACTCTTATTTGGGAAAAATATATGTCAGCAAATGATTTTAACAGTCGGAACCGATATAGTAACCTCCCCAAAACAATGAGAAAGCATCATTAATGCTTAAATTTAGTTTTTTGTCAAGCAATCTGTTAATGGAAATCTCACTTTCAATGATTTCCTCAATGAGCATTGTTTTGGGCTTGGCTATGTTAAGAGTCAAGAATACACAATAAATACTCAATGTATTTGATGATATACCTCTCTGGAAAGAAAGCCAAATGCAAAAGTTTCAAAACATAACTCACTTTCCTTCACAAATTTGCTTTTAGGGCAATATAGACAACATTCCCCTTTAGGCCAATGCAGTTGATACAGCCACGTATGGATGAAAAAAAAGTGAAGCTAACTTGGAAATAGCACTTTTCCTACATTTTATTTCAGTCCTGAAACAGAGCCATGCCATCACACCTTGTTTATGGTTTGAGGGAATTCTAACCCTAACCCTAGCTAAGGATTGGGAAGCTTAGGGTTAGGGGTTCAGACTACCTTCAACATATCAATACCACATTCTACTCATATTTGGGAAAAATATACGTCAGCAAATGATTTTAACAGTCGGAACCGATATAGCAACCTCCCCAAAACAATGAGAAAGCATCATTAATGCTTAAATTAATTTTTTGTCAAGCAATCTGTTAATGGAAATCTCATGTTCAATGGTTTCCTCAATGAGCATTGTTTTGGGCTTGGCTAGGTTAAGAGTCAGGAATACACTATAAATACTCAATGTATGTGATGATATGCCTCTCTGGAATGAAAGCCAAATGCAAAAGTTTCAAAAGATTGCTCACTTTCCTTCAAACATTTGCTTTTTGGGTTATTTAGACAACATCCCTCTTTAGAACAATGCAGTGGATACAGCCATGTATGGATGAAAAAAAATGTGAAATTAACTTGGAAATAGCACTTTTCCTCCATTTCATTTCCGTCCTGAAACACAGCCATGCCATCACAACTTGTCTATGGTTTAAGGGAATTCTAACCCTGACCCTACCTAAGGATTTGGAAGGTTAGGGTTAGGTTTCAGACTATCTTCAAAATATCAATATCACAGTCACCTTCTACTCATGTTAAGGGAAAATATACTTTAGCAAATGAAAATAACAGTCAGAACCGACATACAGTAGTAACCTCACCAAAACAATGAGAAAGCATCATCAATGCTTAAATGTTTTTTGTCAAGTAATCTGTTAATGAAAAACTCATGTTCAATGGTGTCCTCAACGAGCCTTGTTTTGGACTGAAATAGGGTAGTTAGGTATGTAGATAATGTCTCCTTTTCAGGCCATAGATACCCATGGAAGATGGGGGGGCAGGGCCACCTTTTTTCTCAACCATCTGACACTGGAGGTGGACGTGTCATGTCTATTACCCCTTGAAGGATTAATTCTCCGGTTCTCATTTGAAGAATTGGCTGAGTTGATCTGGGAGTCTTCTGGAAGGAAGTTGAGCAAGTTCCATTTCTTTCCCCTACCTGGGATTGAATCTGGGACCTTCTTTTTAGTAACTAGATGACCTAGCTGTCTGAGCTTCCACGGCTCAGCTTAACTAGGGTAAGAGTCAGGAATACCCAATAAATTCACATTTATTTTTGTGTTATATGCCTCTACATTGAATGCCAATTGCAAGTTTGAAAACTTTATTTGGTTTCTATCAAACTTTTGCCCTCAGGGCAAATTAGACAACATTCCCTTTTAGGGCAATGCAACGCATGTCACCTTAGATGTAAGAAAAAATGTCAAGATAACCTAGAAATGTAATTATATAGCAATTAATTTTTACCTCTAATTTTAATGAATGGAAAATTAGATGGAGCAGGATTAACTTTGAAGTTTACTTTTTTTAATGTACTGTTTATATCAGATAGGAAAGATGAGTTTGATATCTGATGTGGAACAGCAAGCTTTGAAGAGATGGCACAGTGTCTCATCGGTGAATTGAGATCTATTTCTCCTCTCCTTCTGCATCTAACATTAGGGAGACCGGATGAAACGTCAATAGAAAGAAATGAGCTTCAGCAAAGTGTGGAAAAGGCATGGTGAGTTTCATTAGCCCAGGATCAATCCCACTTTGTTCTTGGCTCAATAACACTCCTGTCTAAATATTATTATAGTTGAATTTCACACTCTTGAGGAGAGGGCTAAGTTATTGGTAAGAAGATGCAACTAAACAGCTGCCATTAGGGATTCATCTGGCTGTCTCCCTCAGGATTATTGCTTTTCTTAATTCTTGGGAGGTAATAAAGGAACATTTATTTTGTCTTAGTTGTTTTTTTAAGAGAATGTACCTTCTGAAAGCACAACAAAATGGAAAAATACAGGCATATAAAAATCACACACTTGAGACTGTTAAAAATTGCACAAATTGTTTGCAGAGTCTTTCTGTCAAGCATGTGTCTGTTTCTATTGCTTGTACTACTTAACCTCTGTTTACCATACACTGCTTTGAGATAAGGACAGGAGTTTAGCTCCTTGTTTATAATTTATGGTATAATAAAGCCTCTATGAACTTGAGAGAATACATGTACTGTAGATCTGAGAATGACATCATTTAAATCTTAGATGAATGTATGAAATAGAAGATTCTTTTAGTAGTAAGTACAGCTGATTTACAGTGCATTGTTCAGCTCCAAGAAATGTCTCAGACTAGACAAAGGCTTAAAGTTTCATATTGATCTCCCCAGTATGTTTCAGTATGTGAAATTGGAATAATGGTATTTGAATATGGTGTCACACAGTAAGCAATTTGCTTCTTTGCAGTTCGTCACATAGTGATGACTCCTGATACAATGAGGAAAGGCAATCTGTGCTCCTGCTTCAGCCATTCATTTTTTGTCAATATGCAATTACCATGGTGCCACAAAGAATGGATAGAGTTGACTGGGTAAATGACTTGAAAGACCATCTAAAGCCAGTGGGAGACACAGGATGTTGCAAGAGTTAAGATTTGCCTGAAATCCCTTGCCTTCTAATTCAAATCTTTGTCCTGTGCAAGGGCAAAGTATCCAGACAGGATGGAGATTTTCGTCTGGACTTTTTCCCTAAAATGTTGTGGGGAATAAGCAGCTGCCCTCAGTCACCTGACTGGTTGGCCCTGGACAATTGGTACATTAACTATTTAAAAAGCAGGAAACTGAAGTTTTCTTTACTTTCTGTCACTATCTGCATTCTGAGGACAGAGTTATGGAACCTTGTGCAGATGGAGTGAGAAAAGAACAACAAGGACTTACCAAGCAAGAAAGTTTAAAACTGTATGTTTTTGGAAATGGCTGTTGGGCAAAATTGCTGGGAGAAAGTTTTGTGAAGGGTCTCAGAGAGAGACTATGTTTTGAGGCCAGTAAGCAGCTTAGCTGCCCGGTTCTGATAGTAAGGGACTGAAGAATTAAGCTATGAGCTTAAAGAACAGCTAGATTTTTGTTTCGATGTTTGATTTTATGTTCTACACATTGTGGATATTTTGTGTTCATTTCAAACTTACCTGCCCATCGATGTCCACCATCTACAGTATATCATGACTTCTTACACTGGGAAGTGGCACAAGCCAAATGTGTGCTGTCACTTTAATGTGTCACAGTAGTCTAGTGCTATACATAATGTACCAAGATTGAAGGAAAGTACAATATATATAATTTACAAAAATCTCCATAGTGTCTTATTTCAAGAAACAAAAGACAAATGTTTGAAAGCTCCAGTAGTTATCCATACCGGGCTCACAAATGCAGACATAGTAAGAAAAATTGTGAGCCAGCATTTCTCATGCAAGCCAGCAGAGGAAACCTGCTTGAGAAAACAGATGTTTCCTTAATCTCTGCAAATGTTCCACTTGCACTTTTCATGCCCTCTGATGGCACATCTTAGATCTCATCAGACCAAATGAGAGAATCTAATGCAGCTTCTGATCTCAATTAGACATATTTCACAGTGCAGCAGAATTTGCACAAATCCAAAACAAAGGATCATCTAAGTCTATTTGTTCTGTTCTCACTCTGTCATGCAGATGTCCCATGCATGTTAAAGACAATTTTAATGTTAATGAGGAAACGCTATGATACCCCTGTAATCTTGAAAAAAATAATCTAATTGAACAAATGGCACTAGAAGATATGCAAGTCTAGGAATACTAGATGAAGTGACTGTAAGAATGTACAGTATGCGACGGTGGGATAGTCTTTGTTTCAGGCCTAGCACCTTTCTGAAATAAGATAAATGAGATTTGTTTGGTTAAAATTATTGCAATTCATATTCGGCTAGTTTTTTCGACAGTTAATCTAAATAATTCTCTGAAGAGAAAGAATGAGAGAAAGCTTAAAAAAATCCATGCAATGTTCGTTTTTCTTCACAATAGGGACAAACAAACATTTATCTCTGCTTTCCCTTGCTTTTCTGTATGGTTTATTGCCTGTCTGATAGAAGGTCTTCCGTGACACTGCAAAAGCTTTTAGATAGCATGTGGTAGGTTTGCTAAAAACAATATACATTGCTATTTTTTGCCTAAGTGTTAAGTAACACATGTAATTTATGTTTGTTGTTCATATACTGGCAAGTGCAGTGGATTTTGAACTCAGCCAACATGTATACATGCAAGTATGTATGCCTTTAATGAAGGGGTTTCCTTTCAAGACTGCTGTCTGTTGGCATTTAAAGTTTGACATCAGTCAGTCACTTGAGGAAACTACCTTTATGCTGGAAGCCAATATCTTGAAATTCAAACTTACACTTACAGGGTTTATAATGTTTCTTAAATTGATTTAACAACATAATAGTAGGCAGTAGTTCTGAAAATTCTGCTATTTACTCTATACTGCTATAGAATGAGTACTGCTGTGCTGTTTGATGCATCTTCACTATTACCGCTATAAATCCCCTTCCCATTGTTCACTGTAGAACACCTTCAAGGTCTTGGCAACTTAACGGATAAAGTTCGGGGAAACTGTGTGCAGTGAGGGCTAGCGATCTGTACTTAGTCATTACAGGACTATTTTTTACTTTTTAATTTAACTTTGACTGCACAATGCTAGGTTGAGAAAACCCAGGGCCTGCTGCCCTTTATTTGGGCTCATGTTGATACAGTATGGCAAGGTTCCAGGAAGACGGCACAAGTCATTATGCTGCTTGCATAATAACAGCACTATTACAAGATTACAATGTGACAGGTATGCCATGAATGTCCTTACTCAATATATTTAAATCTCCATTTATAATCAGTGGGATGAGCTGGGATGACTTGTGGCACTTAAGCCTCAGAGACCAATGAATAGGCACCTGCTGGTTCATGGTCTTCAACAGTGGACAGAATCCCACAAGACAGCATCTGCCTCTTGATGCAAAGCACGCATCACAGATGTACAGTACATGTTTTACTGCTGGTAACCTTGGCTTAAGTTTACTAGTCTGTGAAACCCCCAATTGATCAACCTTGTTGATGACAAATGTTTGTTAGTATAATTCATTTGTGGGTCATCTCTCTTCAATAAAATACCACCACCTGCTACAAGATTATTTACAGTAGTCATGTCTCGAAAAAGAACTTGAACTTATGAAATATATATATAGATACATTACTGTTTGTAGCAGCAATCATACTGTATATACTGAGCTCAGTCAAATAAACTATCTACAAAAGTGATGAAACAAAAAAAATGATTAAAAGAGCTATATCTTTATTATCCCCAATAGGTGACTGGTGAGAAGGTGTTTCTTCTGGAAAAAAAGGCTTATACCAGCAGCTACTGTACTTCAGACTTGCAGTTTATCCAACAATTCTGGTGTATCAATGGTAACTCAGTAAAAGCACACTTTTGCAATTAGAAATATGAGAACTGGAAGAGAGGCAGGTAGAACATGTTGCTAGTGCAGGATGTAACTCCATTCATAATCTGTTGTAAGGCATGAAAAGGCTATCTAAAGCTATAGCTTTAAAGCCAATCTCCTAACTCTTTTCATTAAGTGTATAGACCAGTTGGATGAAACCAATGGGCCCCAATGCCTTTGATCTGTGAGTTGCAATCAAATAATTGTAATGTGAATGAAAATATATTCACAGTGGAATGACATGAGACAACCTGAGTAAATGCAATAGACATTTATGAAAATGGGAGCAAAACTGATTGAGTGTTGATTTGAATTGGATGTTCTGAGGCTATATACTACCAAGCTTTTTGGGGTCCTCACTGAACTGTCTAAGAGGACCCCAAGCACTCTCTGGACCATTAGTTTGGGGACTGTTGGCATGAAATAAGCTCAGAGGGAATGAGCCGAGAGGAGTGTATGCGGACAGTGGTAGGAGTAATATTGTAGCCTTGCTAATATTTCCCTGCATATTGGAAGGTCAACAAGCATCTTTTAAAAGGATCTTTTTGCAGTGTAACAAAAATCATTCCTTTCTGCTTAGCAAAAGCTCAGGGCCTTTGGATATTGATTAGTTTATAAAACCAATCAATAGAACCAGTGTGTGTGTTTGGGGGGGAGTGGGGATAATAAAATACCTCATGAATTCCATCACCCCAAGCTTTCCAACAGCATTTAATGTATAGTCCAATTCTGCTTCAGAGGGATTAAATATTAACTGCTCTCCTCTCCTGCTTTCACAGATTCTTCGTAGCCGTTATCTGGTGCTGCACACACTTTTCACTATACTGTTGACTTTTTAAGCAGAAATGAGCTTTCTGGGTGCTTGTGTTTTTGACATAGCTTTTTATAAAGATGTAGTTTGAGGCATGTACTATACTCCGTTTACATTTCCCGATGTCGCTGTAAAGAAGTAAGTCCTGGAATAGTCACAGTAGGGTTCCTCAATACCGAGCCTCAGGACACCTGTCTCCTCATTTTTATTCCAGCTGAGCTCTTCTATTGCGTAGGCTAACCATTTTTTTCCATTTAGATTTTTAAGCGGTTATTTGCTCCCACTACATGATTTCAGAAATACTTTTCTTTAGGTGCATCACCAAGAACCTTAGCAAATAGGGCTCTTTCATGTCTAACCTTAGCTTAATGCATACATAGACCGTTGCACCTAAAGATAAAAAAAAACTTAACTTTTAATAGGTAACAGTTGTACATACACAGGTGAGAGTTAATTATCAATCTTTTGATGACATTTATAGAATTCTTTGTTCTGCATAGGTTTGTCTGTTTAAATTACAGGCACATTGTCACTGAAACAATGCAGGGGGTAGGTGATCTCTGAAAAGCCCCGGTACTGTATAGTCTTAATGATAATCACTAGTCCCAAATAGCTTTTCAAGGTTTTTTCAAGGCAAATACTTAAGATATAAAGTTCAGCTGAAAAGCAAGGAATTTGTATACTGTATGTCCAAACAATACAAAAGCCTGCATTTGTCAGATATTGCACTTAACAGGAATGTTATGTACTTAAGAGGACTATGTGGATATACTGAATGACTATCTTAGAGCAATTCATTTACAGTATAGGAGGTTGTGTGCAGGAACTGGCAGCCTGTGATGTGTGAAACATGTGAACAACACTATCTCGTTTTCCCCAGAGCTACCAGGCAGCTGACCCCTCTGAGAGAGAAGTACTATGGCTGCTTCTACTGTCTTTGCATATCAATGAATAAATGTAATTGCTGGAATAAACAGCACCAGCTTTAAACACAAACCATTTATGTTCTCTTAGGGACTGTTAATGTAGGAATAACTATAAATGAGAGAAGCTTCTTAAAAGAAGAATTCTCCATATGAATCAATTGGCTCTACACTATACTGTAGTTACTTTCCTCCAAAAATTCATGCCCATTATGCAAAAATAGGCTTCCAAATTTCTGTCTAAAATACACTCCAACTTGACCTATCCTAGTTCACCTGACAATACTTAGATGTTCAGCATTGGCTAGGAAAGTACCATAAGAGGCTAATTAGTTTATTCCTTTTAATATTGTACAGTATCTCTTGTTTTCTCTTGATACTCCACTCAAATCGCTTTACAGACAATGGGGACTCCCCTCTTCCACCACCATTGTGTAACCCCCATCTGGATGACAATGGCAGCCTGCTGAAATGCTAAAATGCATACAGATACATAAAATTGGGTTAACAAATACTTATCATAACTATACAAGGGAAGGCTGGTAGTAATGTTCCTTATCATACTGTATATTAAATAAAATCATGAAAAATCTTTTACTCAACTTAAGTGTTATCAAATGACATTTAAAGAATCACCTGCACTGTAGTTCACATTCACATTTTCCATTCATATGAAGTGCATCAATGTCTGTCACTTACTTTTGTAAGTAAACACAAGAAAAATGGAGAAGTGAGGTGTGGCTGGGTTTTTAAAAAGGCTGATTTGGATTGATTGGTTTGGGCGAAAAAGAATTTCAGCAATGACAGGTCAAAAAGTAAATGATTTAATAATTTCACATGGATCAGAGGTGCCAGAATTCAGTCCTAATTTAGTAGAAGAGTGTATTTTTTCCTAACACTTCCCTGAGGTCAATTAATTATTTACTGTAGATGCTTAATTGGGGGGAAAAAAAAGGAAACTGCAGGACAGCGGCCCCAGTCTTGCATGCAAGATAGATAATGTAGCAAACTTAGTGGTTCTTTTAATCAGCAGCTGAACAATTTCAAGAACTGGTTGAATACAGCATATTCAGTATTATGTGTATGTTTTTACAATTAAACAAAACATATTCAAAGCATCCAAAAACCCCAAATGCCCTGAAGGATCAAATATGGGTTTATTTTAATTAAAGGCACTTTTGCAGTTCTTTATCCCAGAAAAAAAAGCAATGCAGCAATGTACCAGTTCTTTTCTTCTGCCCACAAGGTGGCGATCAGATCAAATTAAAACCGTTACTGTATTTCTCATGTTGACCTCCCGTTTATGTTTTGCAAGAGTGGAGGGCACATTCTTACCATAGTGTAGTGCTGCTCAATTTTACTCCTGTTGGCAAATTAAACACTTTGATGGAAGCTTAGGTCAGTGACCACCATAATTCACTGCAGAGAATGTGGCCACATGGCTCATTGCTCACTAGGAACGTTTACAGACAGAATTTTAAAACTGCCTGTAATCTGAAATAAATTAGTGTAAATGTAGCACTACACCTTTAATGAAATTAATAGTGGTATTTAATGTCCATACACAGTAAAACTGTCTTTTCCCCAGAAGTAATTAAAAACCAACCCTGTAATAGTTTTCAATATTCTTTAAATAAATGAAATGCATGTAAAGAATCAATCCAATCGATATCCAGTATACCAATATACACAATTAGCTGATGATGCACTGCAGTTAAAATAGTTCCCATGAAAGCAGAGTATGCAGGACTGCAGCCTTTGCTTGCACTGATGTTAATAAATGCAAAATGTGTTTCATTAATCAAACCATTAGTCTAGTGGCAGAAAGATGAGGTAGGTGATGTGAAAAATTGACTGCTTGAAAACTGAGTGCCTATCTGCAAACCAGACAATGTTAAAATATCAATCACATGTTTACTACCTAATAAATACTCACACAATGATAAAAAAACATGTATTTTGATTACAAATTGAGTGGATACATTGGCATAAACTGATATGATAGAAAACCTGATTTATTTGTCCGTGTAGCCTTGAATAAGTAATTGGTGATTACAATAGTTATTCAAATAAAATATATAACATGTACTGTACACATTACATATTGTATACTGTATCTGTATATACAGTATAACAGTTTATATTGTATAAATTAAGATTTTTAGTTTTAAGTACTGTATATCCCTGTGAAGATTCCACTGGTAACAGTAGAATCATGATAGTCATACTTCTCTGATGAGTACAGAATTTTAAGCTTTGAATTTAAATCACTGAGTGGACAATGCCAGAGGATGTGCTGTGTCTACACTGCTAAATGAGTCAAGCCTACATGAGCCAAGTAACAGACAAACTTAACTCAATAGCTGAAGATTTCCTTACATTGTCACAGATCATCCTATAGCACACAAACACAGCTGCGAATTCAAAAAGGCTCAGGAAGTTTCAAAAAGTGGGTTGTAACCTAAATCCCCTCTCCCAGAAAAGAGTGACTGCAATAAGAGCTTTGTATCTTGCATGATTCAGCTTCTGGTTTGTGGAGCTCTGGAGGAATAAATGAAGTTAAAAGAGCAAGTGGTGGGGCGTCAAAGCATGCTTTTCAACACATACAGTACACTGGCTAAAATGTTGGCTATTCTCCAGCTAAGTGATCTGTCAGTCACAGGATATGTACCTTGGCAAGCATGACAGACTTCACTGTTATCCTCAATGATCTATAGACAATCCTGCCGGAAGACGACAATTTGGTAAAGAAATATATATACAGTATATAAATACAAATACTGTATATTTTTACTGTACTTTTACTTCAACACGCACACTTTGTGAGGCTACCCTCATCTCCCTTTCCACAGTCCCCACAGTGGGAAAATATATTTATATGTACTATACTACCCTGTCGTAACACTTCAAACACCTAGCCACTGAGGACATACAGTACATCGCACTGTGAGCCAGAGATGTCCCTACTGACATTTCAGCTACCCAGCCTTGGTAGTGCTTGTCAAGTAACACTAACCTGTGATCTTAGTCCACCAATGTTGGCTTTTGGATTTAATCTGCCCTTCCTGCAGAAGCCCTCCCGACACTTGGGATGCTGAGGTATTTTGATTTCAGCTTGGGAGATACAGCAAAGATGCAAGAGATTTATATGAATGGCTGTAACATGTCTGCACTTTGTTGCATTATTTATCAACACTTCACATCAGGTGGGGCTTTAATGTCTTCTTTACATGAACACATAAAAGTGTCCGAATCAATACTGCTGTCCCAAGGATTCTATCTTCACGACCAGATACATTGGGAAGCTGGTATAGTAGTGCAGCATTGCACAAAGTAACTCCTGTTCATTGCTCTGGCCATCCCTATGTCATTTTAAAAATCAGAAAGCCTTAAAGTGTTTCTCATCAAGGCCGGCCCGTGACATTCAATGCTGTAAAGGGATGTCGGCTTCATGATTGATTTGGCCATGATTTGAGAATTTATTGGATGGTGAAGGAACACATTTTTAAACGTTGCACACCTCATAGAACACAATTACAGTATGTTCCTAATGTGCAGTTTCTAACACTCTGGTGGCAGTTATGTACTGTATGTCAGCTTAAACATTAGAAATGTACAGTAACTCATAGGTTATTTAGGTAATTTCACATGGAGTCCAAGTTTGTTAACCGTGCAGTTCAGAAAAACACAGGATGTCCACTGATGGCAGACTGATCCATCTCAGATATTTTAAGCTGTGAGCTCTTATATAAGCCAACACCAGCTGCTGGATATTTTCTCATGTGCGGCATTAAAAGAATATTGGGCACTGTTCATTTAAATGTGGGTTTATGCGGCCAGCATATGAATTTCTTAAAGGTTACATACTATACAATGTTATAATAGCCCTCAGAAGCATTTCAGAACAGTGCTCTAAAAGACTATTTATATTAATAATAATTTAGTAATATGTCAAAGCATGTGCTGGGGTTAATATTTGGGCTGAGCTTAAAGATAACTATGACACATTTTACCTATGAGTCTTAGAAAATGTTATGAAAGTTATAAAATTGTTACAAATCCTTTTATAGCACAGAGTGACTGTGTAGCCTCCCTGAAGATATTATTTTGGAGATAAGACTACGTTCAGATATAGCGTTACTGTAATCTGAAAAATAATGTTCTTTTTCACATGGTATGGATATTTCCATCTCCCTGTACTACACATATTGTATAGGGAGCCCTAACTACCCATGAACCTACAAAAGATGGTTGTGGTCCTAGCGTTCTCTGAGGTCAATCTGTTCCAGGAAATATGATGATTATTAGAAATAGATTCCTGATTCCCAGGAAAACACTTTTGCTAATTTTGAGATGTATTTTATATCCAAAGCATACTATTTGGGAAGGTCTTTTTAACCTCTGTAGGGCAGGATTTTTCAGCCTTGTCCGTCTACAATATATCAGCTTGTTTCAGAACACAGAGTGTAAGGAAAGATTGCAAACAAGAATATTCATATTGCCCACAGGTGCAAACGTATCAAAATTGTTGGGGAAGCTCTGCTTTTACAATATGAACAATACTGAGGGCACTTCAGAACATACTGTATAGCACCCTTGATATGTACGATTTTACACATCTTGCCCATTTTATTTTGAGTCAATTCCTGATTAAAACACAAATCTCATATGTTTATATATTAATCATTCCTAGGGGACCAGCTTCAGAAACCTTGGTAGATAGTTTCAAGAAGTATTGTATTTTGTTGTTTTTGACATGATGTGGATTCGTGCAGAATCTCAACACTGGAACATTAGATTATTCCATTAACTGACTTCCCTGTACAGTAATATTTTCCCCATAAACTGTTCATAAGGAGTCAAATTGCTATACATTGAAATACTCATTCTGTAAATGAGATAAACAAGAGGACAGAATTTAATACATATGGCAGCCTTTAAACATACTGTACAGTATACTAAGCTACAGAGTTAAATTCTATACTAGATTTTTAAGGTACTCTCAAAACACTCACCCTTTGTACGAATTGTCTAAAAATAATTCACTAGGACTAGGTTTCAGGCTTATGGGAGCCTGAAATCAGTACAACAAATTGAAAAGTCACAAAGAATAGAAACAATGAGTACTTCATCTTTTATGTGGTCATATGAGAATCAAGATTATCATGGGGCAGTGCGGTGGCTCTGTGGCTAGGGATTTGCGCCTGTGGCTGGTATGTTGTTGGTTTATATCCTGTGGCTGCCAGATCCTACGTTTGAATCCTACGCTGTTGGGCCCTTGAGCAAGGCCCTTAACCCCAGCTGCTCCAGGGGTGCTGTATAAACGGCTGACCCTGCACTCCGACACCAAGCTTCTCTCCCTGTCCGTGTGTCTCATGAAGAGCAAGTTGGGATTTGTGAAAAAAAAATCCTAACAAGAAATTATATATGGCCAATAAAGTGATCTTATCTTATAATAAAACGCATTCCTTCAAAACATCAGCTCTGAGATCACATTAAGAGATCACTTTTCTTAAAAAAAAAAATACTACTGCATCCTTTTTTCACGGATGCAATTTAGACTTTAGATACATGTAGCTCTTGCACGAGACTAGGAATCGATCTATTAACATTGCTTTCAATTGTAAAACTCAAATAGATATAGTTTTTTTTTTAGTCTTATTGGCTTAAAAAATGAAAGCATTTGTGATGACTACCATTTGCCAAACAAATATTGAGTTATTCAGTATGAAGTTTACCTTTTAGTGAGATGGAATTGAATAAACTCTACAGAACTACACAAAGGACATGCCAACCACAGCTGTACTTCAATACATCTTGGATTAAGAGAGAGTGTGCGCAAGTGTGTGGGGTTAGAAGGTTAAATTTTAACATTACATTGAACAAAAAAAACAAAAAAACAAACTGACTTAGGAGTTGCAAACATGCCAATATGTGATGGGGACACTCACTTTTATGCAGCCTTGCCAGTAGTGTTTGATTTAACGGAAATAAAATACTCTGAATGTTTACTAGCAGTAACCATGTCCCACAGGATTTACTATAAAGGCAGTTAATCACAGGGAAGAGAAAAGAAACATTTAAATGTGTGAATAGGACTTTGTTTGTAGGGTCCATACAATTACAACTAAATTTCACTCCTCTACACTACAGTATGTGCAAAAACGAAACTACAGAGCTAGGATGGAAGACAAGACAGGGACCAAAGATATACAGTAGTTTGGGAATCGGTAACCCATCAGCTGCTAGTCTGTTTTTCCAGTTACTTCTAATGATTTCAGTTATTCACACCACTGAGCAACTTAATATCATAATACTTTTACCAGTAGTTATGCTTTATAAATGATCTATATACACAAAAAATGTGCTATATATAGTACACCGTAAATACGCTTTTCTTTGTGGGGAAGATTATGATTATGTGTAATATTGTTTCCCTTTAAAAGTCACCAGAGCAGATAAGGGGGAGTTTTTAATGAGACGCACCCCATCCATCCATTTCCTTACCATTTCTTCCTCTTCAGGGTCAGGGGGTGCTGGAGTCTATTTTAACAAGCAGCAGGCACAAGGAAGGGAACACCTTGTATTGGAAGGCAGTCCATCGCAGGGCAGACACGCAGGCAAGAGACTCCAATCCTTCTAAAAAAGTCCTTCAGCCTAGTCCAGACGTGATGCACCCTTTTCTGTCCTTCTGGCTTTGTCACATCTTAAACGAGTTATTACATATGGATTTGTTAGTTAAACATTTACAGTATGACTTTTTTACATATACAGTAAAACATAACTTTTTTTTACTAAACATGTTAGTAATGTCAGAAGCTGGGATAGTAGACTTCTGAGGTACACATGACTGTAAATGGTATTGGTGGAATAGGGGAGAATGGACTGGAATTAACAAGCCAATCATCTAGCATGTTTACTGGAGACACTGTGCTGTAGGTGACACCATTCTTTAGATGAGATAAGCTGAACTCAAATTTGGCCATTAAAGATCACATGGTACTGCTGTAAAGAATAGGGCTGTTATCTCCAGTGTTATGGATAAATGTTGGCTTGTGTAATCTGGCCTGCATTTCATGAAGCTTCTACTCTTCATCATCATGGCTGGGGCTAGTAATGAACAATATTTACCGATGTGCACCAACATCAGAATGCTTTGAACCGCTTTCTATCTAACATGTTATTAATAGTGTTGTAAACATTCATACTTATAGACTGGTATAGAAATCTGACTTGCTATAACACTGCTGGGATCTGGGATGCTGTGGGGAATGGACCTTGTGTGTGGCTCCTTCAGTGTTCTCAGGAAATGGCTGTTACCTTCTCAAAACATCACTAGACTGCTGTGACCCCTTGCATTCCTACACTGATATACAGTATACTGTAAATCAATTTTTTGCAACACTTAAGCTAAAAGTATAGGACCACTACTAATAAAGCTCAGTTAGTAACACTGTTTATGCTGTTAAACTGTTACAGGTTATAAATGGAATTAATCCCCCCTAGTAAACAGGGTGTACTGTATATTGTACAAAATATTATCAATGATAGTTTTCTATAATGAGATTGCAAATGTACATATATATTTTTTTTAGTTTAAGCAATTTCAGAATTTCTCCTCGGGTTCTCCTTACCCATCAATCACTAGAGTTAAGCCATGTGTTTGACAGCCAAGACTTCAAATGTTTCATTTAAAATGGGAAAAAAAAACATCTGTCCTTACTTCCATCAAAAAATGGCTGTGGTGTTGGTGGAATTCTTATCAGTGTGCTCCACAAACTGCAGCCCAGGTAAAGAAAAACACTTTTGCTCTCTGCTGCCCTTCACAACTCAATTGGGCTCTTTATCTCTGTAAAAGAACTCGAGTAAGCCTTCACGTTTTGGGCGCTTGTCTTTGCTTTCGGTGATAATTGAACAGGGTGGAATTCTCTCATTTTAAACAATTCAGGAGTGTAAGGTTCAGTACAACCCCCCATAATATTTAAAAAATGAAAGTGACCAGTATGGAATAGGTTTGAGAGGAAATTCCAGTAACTTCCATTTCATGGGCTGTATTTATATGGTAGGGAGAGTAATGTTATCTTTACAAGTTTGTGTGAGACCATGAGATCAAGGTTTCTTAAAAGCTAAGTAGTTAAATGTGTATGCAGTACATCACCCTTATGTACACATACTTAATTCTAACCACCATTCTGAACAATGGATTGGTCTGCTTACGTTTAAATGTGCTGTGCACAACTTGTCCTGAGAGTGCTGTTCTCTCCGATAACCTCATGATACTCTACAGTGAAAGTAGGAATTGAATCATGCTTTGCATTTAATAGATAAAAGGCAGTGTAACCATTCAATGATTTGAAAGAACACCAAATTAGAAATTTCCTTTTACTATTTGGTGAACACTATTTTCCGTGTACAGCAGATTCTTTTTTTTTTAATATATTTTTGCTAGGCATACAAAATTCACTCTGGGTTCTAATGCTAATTGCTTGTGTCTAAATTTCCACCAAGTCTAGATAGGTTAGCTACTATAAAAGCATGGGGGAGACTATACCAAGTATACAGCACTGTCAGAACATGAGCGAAAACAAAATTAAGCAAGACGGAAGCCACATTGAAAAGGAATGCAAATTAGCTTTGAGTTGTCCATTAAGACCGCACATAGAGGGGAAAAAAAACACATGGGTAACACCTGACTGCTGCAATCTGATCTGACTGCCATTTAATCTCTGATGCAGCTGTGTTTTGCCTTTAGGCTAATTGGCACAACTCGCTGCATGGAACTAAGCAAATAAAGTGGGCTTCGTGGGAGTGAATTATAAGTTTAGGAGATGTAGGCTGTGTGCCTACAAACACTAAGGCTAATATATAAAAAATAATTACAATTAATCCAGGACTGCTTGGAAGGGTAACATGCTGCAGCACTTATTTAGCAGAAACAATAGAAAGACATTTTTTAGAATATGGCAGGATGCTTGCAGAAACCCAGAAAGATATTTCCCCAGTATCTTGCAGGGTTTATGCGTACATCCTGTAGAATTGTATTTTCTGCATAACATTGCTCTCTGTGTTTCCAGGAATAGGTTCTGGATTCCTCAAATCCTTACCAGGAATAAGCAATTTTCTAATAATGGAGAAGTGGGTGATTCATCTCTTGTAAAATAAGAAAGCTTATCATAAATAGCTATGGACAGGCAAACATGGAAGTTAGGATTGGGACCTTACATCTTTTTGTGCTGGATTTGATTTCAGCCTGGGTTGCTTTTTGTATTGCGTTTGTATGCTCTCTCCTTGGTCTCATGGGTTTTCTCAGGTGCTCCTCCTAATGTGCAAAAACATGCTGTGGTTAAACAACAACTCTACACTGGCCCTCATATGCATTTGTGAGGGAATTGGTATGGCCTGCGATAGGCTTGGATTCTATCTAGTGTGTATCCCGCCTTGCCTCGGTGTGGCAGTCTAGCCTCTGGATCATCATAACCCTGTATTGGACTAGTCAGTTATTGGAAACTGAAGCATAGATCATGGTACAAATGGCAGAAACAGTTTATTGGTTGCATATTTTACACATCCTCATGAAAGTTACTGTATACACACACACTGAACCAGGAAATGTAATTTATTCACTTTAAGATGACATATGCAGATAATGATGAAGGATTTGCCTATCAAGGTGATCATACCCACTTAAAGCAGCTCCATGAATCCTTCAAGGAAAACTGGATGTGGAGAATATTGTTGTTCTGTGATCATACTGGTGTTTAAATGAAATGTAATTTTTTTCTTGGTTTTGTGCTCCAAAAATGTTATTTCCAACCAGTACCAAACTTTAAAAAGAGGCAAAAGGTCTGCACAAAAATAGCATTGAACCTGCTCCTCCAGTTAGAATTTTTTTGTAGGTTTTGTGTTCCTGGCACTATTAAAATTAGTTACCTGTGGTTACCTTTGTACTGTTCAAGGCCTGCACACAACAAAAGGCGACAAATATTCTTAAACTGGAGGAACTCCAGCTACCCCGTGTTCAGGTGTGCTTAAAGATAATTTATTTTTGAATATGTCTTGCTGTCGAGCTGGACTTCAAGATTTGTAAGGAGAGAGAGCCAAAAAGCGGATTAACTGGAAATCATCTAGTGCCAGCTGTCTGAATTTTCTTCAGTGAACAAATACTCCTGTTTGCTTGGGAAGGGAAACAACATTATTGTAATAGAATTGTCAGAAGCCAACACTGGTGGACCCAGTCCTGAGGAATTTGTATTCCTGAGGAATTTGTATGACATGAAATGCAGCAAACCGGGGGGGGGGGGTGACAAGGCCTGAGGAAACCAAAACCAAGATCACTCCAGAACTGATATTTCAAGTCAACAACAATTTGTGAAGTGGCAAGTTGTATTTTTCATTCCCTTCAATTAAAACTCTGAAACCAGAATCAGAAACTCTTTGGTCTACATCCACAGTGTGATGGTCCTAGGGCTTCTTCAACTTCCATAACCACCATCTTCCAATGTTTGAATTTGGGTATATAGAAAAAAAATTGGTGGAATGGTAAATAAAATTCAGAACTGCTGTTTGGTAATTAAAAAAAGTGCAGAGGCTCATTAGTAGGATATATGCAATCTTAACTATACTCATGCTAGGCTGTTTAGCCCGTCAGAGGTTGTTAATTTTCCCAAATGGTGTTAAGAATTTAATTTGCCCGTCTTTATTCAGTTACGGCCCAAATTATTGCATCACCCACATTTGGACACAGCTGTTACGTCGTTTTAGTTTTATGTCACATTATGCAGAAAGGCAACTCAAGCCATGGGACAGTCTGCGTTTTGCCAAGGGGGCTGTAAATGCATAAGAGTGCATCTGTATCCTGAAGGGGAGGTAAAAACCAACCGCTCAAGATTCCTTGTAGGGGAGTGCTGACAAGTGCTTTTTCTAAGGACACACTGATCCCTTTTACATACTAACAAGAAACCCATTTTGATGGTGAGACTTTTTTGAGAGTGTAGGCTCTGTCATAGCTACTTTTGTTATTGACACATCTGAAAGACAGACAAGGAGATTTTCCCCCGAGGGTGGGGGGCTCGGGAAGAACATCAATTTTAAAGTTTAAGCCTTTCAAAGATTTCCTGTTTGATAGTCCCAAGGGATGGGAGATTTAGGTGGCAACAAGACCAGATATGAACACATCTGGCAACGAGACTAAAGATGGCAAAGCTGAAGCGAAAACAACTTATCCAGAGCCCTCATTTTAACTAATTGACAGGTCAGGGAAGGGTGTTGTAAAGGCAACAAAGAATAAGGGGATCCTCATGATAGAGGATAACTGGGAAATGCAGGCAGACCTTAAAAGGCAGCTCAAGGAACCAGAAGAAATACAGTATTCAAGGCTAGACATTCTCATTTGCTCTAGAGGCATAAAAGAGGGAGTCCTCACTGAATTGACAGTGCCCTTGGAGGAGAGGATAACAGAGGCACATGAGCAAAAAGTCAGGGAAATATCAGCTCCTTATCCATGAGTATCAGCAATGCAGATGGAGAGTATGGAATCTTCCAGTTGAAGTTGGCTACAGGGGTTTTGCAGGGTAGTCACTTTAGAGAGCCCTGGGGCTGCTTGGTGTCGAAGGAGCAGCAAGGAAAACGTTAGTTCTAGGACAGTTATCAAGCAGAGGCAGCATCCAGATGGAACTGAATTAAAAGGAATGACCAGTTGCAAACTAAAACAGACTGCAGGAAGACCGAGCTGAGCTGATTGGATGAAGACCCAGGAAGCTGGTTTCTGCCATTGAGCACTCCTAAGGTAACATTAATTTTTCAATGAAACGTTGGTGAGGGAGATATCCAGAGTTTTGTCAGGTAAGAAGGAAAGTTAAATGATTACCAGGGCATCAGGTTCGCAGAATATACAGGAAAAAGTTCCCCATCAGGAATCCTGGTAGTGATGATCCCATCATATTTAAGATGTCAGTCCTTTAACCTAAAGCAAATTCATAAAAATATTTTAAATTTGTATGGGTGGAACATAAAATGCATCAGAGGTGATGTTAGTGCCGAGTTCTTGGGGAAAAGAAACTTAAAATCCAGGATCTGACAAAACTATAACTGAAAACCTAAAAATTTGGAATTTTTTGGAATAGACAGGAGTCTAACTTTTTCTTTTTTCTGAGGTCCTGTAATGGACCAAGACAAAAGCAGCCATTTAGTTTTCCCAAAAATTGGCACCTATGCTTATGACTTAGGCACCAGATTGTGTACTTCACCATGACAGCTAGCTTTCTGATAATTTATTAATATCTTTAGAAGGTGACCTTTAGTAAAGTTTTTACCAGAAATTAAGAGTTTATTTTTTTTTTTTAGTTTTAGAAGAGAGGCTAAGTCCTAGTTACTGGACAAGTTTAGAATTTAGTACCCTAATATGCTTGAAAACCTCTAGTTTGTCAGTAATGGCACACTAAGCAATTCTGCGTTTATCACCAAACCAATAAGAGTTTGAATTTCTCCTCATTTTTGGCACTTCTGATAAGCTCGGCCAACTGAGCAGTGTTGGACCTGCAGTGCATGATAAAAATGTGCCCTATGTAAGGCTACTGAAAATGCTGTAAGAGATTGCTCTTATACGAAAGGATTACAGTCCAGTTTAGAGATCCATTTGCAATAGTTCTCTGGAAAAGGAGAGATTATGTATATATGGAAATTAAAAGGGAATTAAAGTCCTGTCTCAGCCATTTGCAGCAATTTAAGGTATCCCTGCTGTGATAGCACAAGGAACAGTTTAGCTTAAGCCAGGAAAATATTTTTGCCACATGCATAACTCTCCCGTCTCCTAGTAATGGTAGGTCTGAAGCTCTAAGCAATGTTTTTTAGACCAGCAAGCAATTTTAGGGTCATTTCTAAAAGCATTTACAACATTTCCACATGTAAGCTCACTGAAGACAGAGCTGCTAAAAGGAGAGCTTACTGTTCACCTTGTGCATCTCAAACCAATAACCATGGAACTGTCTGTCAATGGACCTCTAACTCATGAAGGGTAGGAATGTTAATGTCTGAAAATTACTTCCCATCCTCACTGGTAAGCATTTACTCCTGCCTGCAAGAGTAGAGTTTTGTCAAACCAGGGCTTGACTGACTATTAGCAATTTGCTGAGCCTGCACATTTGCTGCAACATCCTTGATGGAAGAACCTATAGTTCAATTGGCATTAACCCTCCTACATGTCACTGCAGAATTTGCAACATATCTGATGACAAATGGAAAAATGAGTTGTAGGAGTCCATCTACATTTCATTCTCACTGTCTGAGTACAGGGGTTGTGAATTTGAATTTTACATGGAAAGACATTTGTTAAAAGACAATTTGTTAAAACTTAAAGGAATGAGGTAAATCACCTCAAAATACAGGAAAAGAATGAACAATTACATGTTCTAAATTGCAATTCCAAGTAGTTTTGTTTGATTTTACACTCCAAGTTTACTTATTACAAGGGGAGTGTAACTTTAATAGTGACAAGGGGTCTCCATATGAACCACAACTATCTTCCCTGGATAGCAGTGGCAATAGCCTCTTGGTTAATTCTTTTTTTTACCAGCATCCCAACCCAGAAAACCACCAAGGCCACTACCAGTTCTATCCTACTATAAGCCCACTTTGACTTTAGTACTTAAAAAGTTAATCTCTGAATTGTCTTTTTAATACTCACCCTCTTACTAAACCACAAGGGTCCATGAAAAACAACCACTAGCTGTTCTAGCAACTGCTTTTATAGGGAGCTTGAGTCTCCAGGTGCAGCCAATTCAGTGATTTCCCTGTGAGAATCCGAAGAATGTGGTTCTCCTAAATGAGATGACCCCGGCCCTGGGGAATTCACTTGTGTTTCAGACCCCTGCTTTTCTACAAATACCTATAGTAAAATGGTGATGCGCATGCTTTTCAGACTCTGATATCTAGTGTTCAAAGGTCTATACGCTGTTATTTAAGACTTTTACCAACCAATTGTTAGGTTTCAGAACACAAACATGAGAAAGAGGATATGTTTCAATGTAACCTTTTGATGTAAAATGCATTGTGCTTTCTTTCATTCTTCATCCGCATTCTTTCCTTCTTTCATAAATTAAATCTGATGCAAAAGTTTTTGCAATATGTGGGGATCTATCACATTTTGTCTTCAAGAATTTTGAGTCCTGATTTTTAACCCAAACAGTGAGTGAAACAGGAAACTACATGGCTCAGATTTCACAAGTTACTTGAATACATCCTTCTGATCAGTTATTGTACATTAAGGGGGTTAAAATAGTTGGATGAAAATACTCCCACATCTACTCTTAGAGGGCTGGCTCTCAAATTCATACAACTTTCAGAGAAGGGATAGGAACTGTGGTTTTTCACAGTTAAAAAAGTATCAGTGGTATCAACTGATCAGCTGTTCAGTTTCTTTTCATTCTTTTTGTTTAGTTTCCTCCCCTCAGAAAAGGTTTCTGAGCAGCACCATGTCCATTGTGACCGTGTTGAGTGAAATCTTATCCCTCTTGATTAAACCTGGATTTGTAGATAATTGCAGAGCATTTGCTCTTGAGGAATAAATCACTTTTGGATATTCAGGGTCACAGAGGAGCCAGACTGGACTGTGGGTGGAAACCGGAGAATCTAGAGGAAACCCATGCAAACATGGAGAGACCAGCCAATTCTAAACAGATACTGTAGTACCACAGGCCTAGAAATGAACCCAGGGCTCCAGTGCCACAAGGAGGCAATGTTACAGTAACTGCTGCGCTACCATGCCGGCGCATTAAGTGCTTGACTAATCATGAGGTCTGTCAGGCAGTCTGTCGATATTGTAAGAACAGCATTTCTTGTCTATGATTTTGCTAGCAGTCATAACACCCTGCAACTCACAACTGTCAGCCCACTGAAGCTAAGCAGGTGTGAGCCGGGTCAGTACCTGGATGGGAGCCTTCCTGGGAAAAACTAAGGTTGCTGCTGGAAGAGGTGTTGGGCAAGGAGTGGGCACTCACCCTGCGGTCTACAGTACAGTACAGTATGTGGGTCCTAATGCCCCAGTATAGTGAAGGGGACACTGTACTGTAAAAAGGCGCTGTCCTTCGGATGAGATGAGAAACGAGGTCCTGACTCTCTGTGGTCATTAAAAATCCAAGGGCATTTCTCGAAAAGAGTAGGGGTGTAGCCCCGGCGTCCTAGCCAAATTTCCCATTGGCCTTTACCAGTCATGGCCTCCTAATAATCCCCATCTATGAATTGGCTTTCCTCCCCACTGATAGCTGCCGTCGCATCATCCAGGTGATTGCTGCACATTGGTAGTGGTGGAGGAGAGTCCCCATTACCTGTAAAGCACTTTGAGTGGAGTGTCCAGAAAAGTGTTATATACAGTAAGTGTAAGCAATTATTATTATTATTTTGATATCTACGCTCTTGTCAGTCAGTGTTCACCACAAATAAAATTTTACAATGGTATCACTGCCTATACTGTACTTACTTACTGTAAGCCAGTGTGGCACTTTCTGACAGGGTGCATGACAGTCAATGACATTGTGTCATGTGATTAGTACAATACCGGTGGTAGGTAACATTTTATATATACAGTACACTACTTACTGTTCATAGCATAATTTGCCTTATAAACACACTTTTGTACTGGCTGGTGGAGAGCAAGTCAACTGTTGGTGTGAAAAAGTGAAAAAGGTCACAGTGCAGATTTAAAAGAAATTGTGCTTCATTACTCCAACTCTGCCATCAGTACTGCCAGATAACTGAGTTTATTTTAAATACCTTCAGAAATTGTGAGGTTAACATATAAAAATATTTGTCATAAACTAATTTAAAATTAAGCAATTTATTGCAACTTTCAGCCTCTACTGTATGTTTATACATAAGTTTATTTGGTTTCTGGGACACAGAAATCAATCTTTTCTTAAAGTGTCTCTGGATTATTGGCCCAGATGGCAACTTTTATTAAGGGCTTTATCAGGAAATGGTGATGTTTAAGACAGGTAAAATTTATTACATCCAGCTTTTTAGAACAACACTGTGTTTGCAGCTTTTCCAAGGTTCACCATAAAACCACGAGCTGCTGAGATTGGCCATGACAGCTGTTCACCTTTTGGCAGTTGAACCATTTGCAAAAAGTCTTGCACTTTTTACTGAAAGTAAGTATGCAAGTTGTAAGATGGCAAATATGATTTGAACAGAATTTATGTGGCAATAAAAAGTGGAGTTGGATTTATCCCTGGAGAAAAAATGTGAAATGACCCCTTTAGGTTTTGTAATAGTGGACCTAATAAAGGGTTATTGGGAGTTGGAGCCAAACCTGTCAGAGGAAGGGTGGAAGGCGGGACTATATCGTCAACAGGATGCCAGTCTAATACAGATTTTTCATAAAAAATGCAACAAACAAAAGGGTGAAATTAACATTGATTTACTGTCAACGGTACACTTGATTATTTGAAGTACAACTCATTTAAAGATAAAGCCTTTCAGTTTAGGTTTTCGCTTTTTACTGGATCTATTCAGTTTTTCATTAGATTTTGAGCTGATAGAGTTTCTTGATTTAATCCTAAAACACACCTAGTCATTGGAGTTACTGTAGGTTTGATTATTTTTACTCCATAGGTGAAGTGCAGAAAAAAAGCAGCCACCAACTGAGGTGTTAATGAAATTATTACAACATTTTAACAAAGCAATTCTTGTCATTTTCAAACTTTTTAAAGATTAGTTTTGATGTAAATTAGTTTCTTATCTTATAGCTGATATTTTTCTTCAAATATGAGCTGCAAAAAGGGTAATCAATCTGTAAACTGTGGTGTAGAAATGCATATGGGAATGAATTAGGGAATGCGTACGGCACAAAAGACATTTTGACAAAAAATAAACTCAGAAAACTAAGGGTCTCACCTGAAAATAATTCTCTACTGGAAGTGGCAATGTTGTGATCAGCAGTATGTTTTATAGAAACACTGAAAAAAAGGATGGGAACGGAATTAAAAGGACAGAACAAAGACTAAAGTTGGGTATTAATGTCATGCCATCAGTTTTCATTGGTCAACAAACAGTAAATGTAGAGGAAGAGGAGCACCTACTCAGCTCACACACACATCCGACAATAATAATGTGAAATCAGGTATTCCATGACATCTATTAATAGTTAGCCTGTAAATTAACATGATACCTAATATTTAAGAAAGTACATGAAATACCAGGTTAGTACAGTGGCTCCAGGAAACTAAAAACAATAAAACTCAGTAAATTGTCACTATATGTAGAGGGCTTTATTGTGGAGATAAAAGGAAACCTTACACTCAAAAGACTCTAAAGAGACTCCCTTCTCTAGTGCTACAGAACTCAAGCTGTCCCCGCAGACTGCTATGTACAGTAAAACCTAACCACCAACATTACAGTAACACCCCTTTATACACCCAAACACATTACTATTTAACACCCATTTGATCATGTGTAATCTACCCCTCATCAGTAATATCATTGATTGATACTGGGCAAAACTATTTACAAATGACAGAGGCCTTGACAACCTCTAGTCGCAGGTCAACTGTTATTGCAGACTCTTCATTGATTTGCCTGTCACATCCCAATTTCACATACTTTCTGTAAGGTCTGTAGAAGATCTGGAAATGTTTCAGTGAAACTCAAAGATATACTATAAGAAACTGCTCCACTCTCTGCTCCACCACATGTACGTCAGGCCCTGCATAATGTCTAAGCTACCTAGCTAGTGTTTGTGCCTCCTTGACTAGATGCCTGAAAGCTTACGCTGACATCAAGGAGATGCGCCGTTTCACTGATTGGTGCTCACTCTCCTGTGAAGGACTATGAAGCTCCCAGCATGTCAAATGACAAATGGATGTGACAGGCAAGCAGGCTGGAGGAGTCTTCACACAAGACCTTATCCTTCTCAGGCAGTACTGGGGTTTACCAGCCAACAACCAAAATGTCACATTTCAAAATTAAGAATAAGATGTACTGTACAGTATGCTGTTTTGGACAGGTGTCCCATCCCGGATATGCCCTGCCTTGTGCCCATTTCTTGCCAGGATAGGCTACAACTCCCCCTTAACCTGAATTGTATGAAATGGCTAAAAAAAAGCAATGGACAAAGGGAGAAAATGTACAGGCTGTAGCTATAATAATGTCTGTTATGATGAGAAATTGATTATGATTGTGAGTATGCTTTAACACCGTGATGTGGTGGCTCTGTGGCTAAGGATCTGTGCCTGTGGCTGGAAGGTTGCTGGTTTTTATCCCGCGGCCGGCAGAGGAATCCTGCTCTGTTGGGCCCCTGAGCAAGGCCCTTCACCCCAACTGGTCCAGAGTTGCTCTGACCCCAAGCTTCTCTCCCTGTCTGTGTGTCTCATGGTTGGGGTGTGCAATAATTCCTAATACAAGAAATTGTATATGGCCAATAAAATGATCTTATCTTAATTAAAAATACATGTGGAGGCAGGAAAAGGTTTTAAGTTAAATTCCTCTAGCTAAAAAAATCAATCTGCTTTAACTGTAATGCCTCTGGTATTTACTAATTAAAACATATCTGGTAAGTTTAAACAAATGAATATAATGTAGTTCTTGACCTGGCTAGTACATGGGACATGTAATGTGGAACTCTACACCACATAATTTGAGATAAAAAGAGAGGCAATCAAACCCATCTTGTTCAGTAAATGTATTGATATCAGAGCTACAACCAAGGTGATTTTTCTTGAAGGGTTTTATTTCATTCCAACAAGCTACTTTCTGATAAAGGTGTGCTGTGTGCTGGACTATCTGGGGTGGAGATAAACCAGGCTGCCTGTCTTTCCACAGCATTTTCTCAAGTGCAGCTGTCAATGGAACCAACTATGCTAGTTACAACATTAAACAGAATTCTGAGATACAGGTACATGAAATCCTAACAAGAGCAACAATTCAAGGACCAACTAATCCTCATTAATGTGAACACAGTTATGCGGCGCGATTGTAATAAATTGCCTTCAGGATTAAACTTTTTCCCCATTATGCTGGGATTAGTCACTTATTTAAATTCATGCAGTTTGCATGTTCTGTTTGTAATTAAAAACTTAAGCTTGATTAATTTTTAAAAGACAATCCATCTTTTAATCAGCAAAGCTCCCTAAATTTAAATTATATAACTATGCAGAACATACCTCAGATGTATCAATATCTTCAACATAAAAATCCTACTTTTTATTATGTAAAAGAAGAGGTTTTCAGAGAAAACACAAAACATTTCCACATACTGTAAACCTACTGTAATTTCACTTTTTTGATATACTTGTGTTTTAACTAAATTTGAAACAATGGATTTGCTCAAAAGGATTTCATGAAAAGCTATTACGATCAAGACCTATTGTTTTTGGTTTTTGTTCAAAATATAATCAAAATATTATATTCCATAAGAGGTATTTTAGTATTAACATTTATGTATTATCTTTCATGTGTTTGCTATACTTGTGTATCTTAAAATTTAATCTCAAACTCCTGAAAAACATTTGTAGTACTTTAACTGGCTAGGTAATTGTCTCAGACTGAAGCAAAGCTAATCGTTCAGCTGCCTATTTTTCAGCAGATCATCACATTTTTTCCTTTAGTTGTTTTAATAATGATGTAATCTACACAGTTCATGTCTTGACACACAGTTGCACACAAGGAAGAAAACAGATACAGTATATTCCACATCAAAAAGAATATAAACAGCTGAATTCAAACTGCTGCAAAATGTACAGAACAGCTGATTTACACTGTATACAAATTGTACACAAAATCCTAATTCAATTTCTAATATTCTTTAAAATAGCAGTAGTGTTTTCCATCTTATATTCACAGTTTACATTATGCTACAGTACCTGCATGCAAAACCAAAACTGCAACTGATGTCTTAGTGGTGCACTGAACTAATTTAACATATCATTTTGTGTTTTCAATTCTACACTTCTTACTGTATATCATAACATTCAGTTTGCCTTTTAATAGACGCAACTGTTCAGAAGCCAAACATTATTTGTCAACATAGACTGAATCTGTTTCAAAGATAGCTCTTTCCACTAGTCCACTGTTTTCCCATTTGTGTCTAGAATCCATGTTCTACTGTCTTAATACATTTCTCTGCCCTTGTATACATGAAATGTCATCTGTCAGGTTTCCGACCAGTCTTTAATTTTGTCTTTCTGAATTTCCTTTGCGTGTTCTACAGTGTCTATTTACCCTCACATTTTGGTATCATCTGTGGAAATTAACTAGCTTACTAACCATCAGATTATAGAATCTAGATCATTGATAGATCAGAAAGAGCAGTGGTCCTAATACAGACCCCTGCAGCACTCCACCAATATCTTATAGTAGGAGGAAGGCCTTCAGATGCTAGCTTCACCAGTACCAGAACTGGGAGGTCCTGATTTATCTCCTTGAATAAATAAATGAACTTTTTTTTTCCATTATAAGCATGAAATCAAACCGACAGGGAATGAAAGGAATGTAACACAGAGAAAGAGTTAGCCTAGAGGAAGAAGAACTGAGCAAGTGAGTGATCTTAAGACTGCTGCGCTCCACCACTCCGAACTCGAGACTCCCTGACAGCAGTAATCAAAGCCTATTGAAATGGCCACCTCAGTGAATTGCTGCTTAGAGAAATCTATAAAGGGCTTTAATGTCAGGGGCCGCTGGTGATTGCTCCAGCTTTTATCTCCATTTTCCCATTCACTGCATCACATTTATACCTCTGACAGGCAGGAGAGAGAGAAGGAGGGAGCTGAGAGAGGCAGGCAGAGCTTAAGAGTGCCTGGCTGGATATTTCTTATTGAACGTTATTGTCCATGTTTGATGCTGACTGTTCACCTGCACCTTCCCAGCTCAGTATTAGTAGGGGCACTACAGAAAATGGGGCATTTTGAAAAGGGCACTGCTCCGACTAGGCTAATGGGAGAGGGTGGGATGACAGGGCTTGTCAAAACTTTTTCTAAGAGCAAAAGGGGGTGCATATGAAAGAAAAGCCATTCTGCCTATCAAGTGTCAATCTTTTGTTAAATTTAATAAAGGCTGGGTGCTATCCACTTCAGTCAGGCTAAAAAATAGGTGTGGTGGATAGTTCTGAATACTGAGGTATCCTGAAGGACATTGAAAAGCCACAGAACGTTTTTTCCAGAAAGAAACAACGGGATCGTCAGATGATGCTATGAAAATACAAAAGGAACATTTTTCTACTGCACAGATAATATACATTTAGTTTGAATTCCACCTTGCACAGAAATGATCTGTAACAGTTAAATGTTATAAAAAAGCAGGAACACATTCACAAGTAGTACTGCATGAATGCCAGATACAGGGACTGCAATCATCATTTCATTACAGGAAAATGAATGGTAAAAAAAAGGTTTGAAGATATGATTATAAAATGACTAATTGATTGTCTCAGGAAGTGCACTCCACAGTTTTGGGGTAAGACAACAGAATGCAACAGTACCCCATCACAAAGAAAGCACACAAGATTGTCAGTGGCATAATACAGACATCTACTGTATATACATACCTAAACTTTTAAACACTGTGCTGTTGGTTTATTGTTGACCTGTAAGCATATAACAGTGCTTAGAGGGAAAAAAAAGGTCCCCATACTTATCTGGCTGTGAATAGATTAAATGATTCAGTTTCCACAACATGATTTGGCAATTTGTCCTCCACTCCCACAACCACTGTTACAAAGAAGTGCCTCCTGCTATCAATCTTGAATTAAACTGTATTTCATTTCCATTAGTGTTCTTTAGCTCTGATATTTGTATTCAGTTTAAAATAAAAGCCAAGTTTGCTTTTTTTAGATTTCAATCATCTCTCTTGTTGTGTGCTGTTCTTTCAAACTCCCATTTTCTCAGGCAGTCTATTTTACGTGTTATGTTTTAAATTTTCAGTATGGCATTCATAAGTTTTGGATACAAAATTGCACAAGTATGGAGATTACACACTTCAAAGATTTCAGAGCTGGGTTTTAGAGTGCATGGGGGAGGTGAAGAGATATGTACAGTGCAGTAGTACAGTTTTGATTTGAGTGCCTGTGTGCAGATTTTTTGTTGGTTTTTAAAGGGGATAAAGGAAAAAATTCTCGACACTTATTTGGTTTAACGATAAAACAATTAAACTGTTTAATTATAATAAGTATTTGGCTTTTTTATCATTATCATTAAAATGTGTTCAGCCCTCAAATTTCTTATCCCACCCTCTCATCTTCAATTTTACAGAAAGCCTTTATTAAAAAGAAAAGGGTTGCATTTCTGAATGCAGCATTATGGTTTGGCTTCTCTATTTCTTGTAGTTGAAACTGATTTTATTAATGTACTCTGTGCATGTTTTCATCCGTTTCACATTGACATGGTTTTAAGGTTCGTTTCTTCACACCTCTTGAATGCTGACTTTTGACTGTGCCTTGGGCTTCCATTCTGTGGGGACCACGCATGTTCACATATCCACATGGGATTTTCCTGGGATCAATGGTGTCTTTCCACTTAACATAGGCTTCCTGGCTAGATTAACTGGTGTCTCAAAGTCTCGAATGTGTGTGTACCCTGTGATAAATTGGCATCACTTCCAGGGTGGAATTCTGCTACAATTACATGCCAGCATATCACATCCATTACTGTAGAGGGAGAACGAGTCTTTATTATCCCCAGGGGGCTATTTGTTTTTGCAGCAATAGACAATATAAAGAAAACACACAAACAATAAACAAACATAAACAAGAGAATCATCTGAGCAGGGTAATGGCTGCAGCTATAATGAGAACTTAAACCTTTTTTTTATTGGGAAATCTGTACCGACATTCCAGGAGGAGTACTTGGAATTCCTTAAACAAGGGGTGTGCTTTACCCACGACTTGTAAATGACAGTTGTGGGATAGGACCAGAACATGTGCACCAGTGACTTTCTGACAGTGACAATACTTTGTCTTCCAGATCAAATAAAAATAATCATAAACCTTTTAATTCTCACTTTACGTTTTAAATGTAACATGAACCAGCCATTTAACAAAACTAATCTGAGACACTGGATACAATTACAGTGGGGAGATCTTGTCTTCATCTTGTGGTCTGTGGACTCAAGCGTCAGAACACAGTAACAATCAACAAGCAAAACCAGTTTACCCGTGCACTGCTTTTCTGATCCATTTCAAATTTTAAAGAGCTCCTTATACATATTTACAAGCAGAGAGTATCTGCATCAGATGTTGGCTTCTATACAAGGGTCTGCAGTGGGTAAGACCTAAAACAGCACAATTTGCTACACAATGGAATTGTATTTTCATCCCTGTATCACATGCTGTTTATAATTCACTTTAATTTCCCCTTTTGAGGTTGTACTCTTGAGTATCATCAACACAAAAAGCAATAGAATTTCCTTTATAACATGAACACAGTGTGAGAGCCTTTTTTGTCAGAAAAATACAAATGCTCAAAAACTAAAACAATGGACATAATTGCTCCAGACAGATAAAGACACTGTTCATTTTTTTTGCAAAAGGCAAAGATCACACACACATCTGTGATTGTTGAAAGCCACGTATCAGATATGTTTAGTGTACATTATGCTTTATCTTTTCTGTTTCTGTTTTGATATGACTTGAGATTCTATTGGATGCAATTATTGCTCCTGATGTCCATAATATGAGCATGCTACAGCCCAGGGCTAGTCAAAAAGGTCTAACCTTTATTGATGTTTTCTCATTTGATTTCATTTGCCTGCAGTGACTTTCTATGTGACTCTCATTTTCTCATTGTTTGCTGAGGGATTTCTTTCCATGGTTCAGAGTCAGTCTATGTGACGAGCAGTTACAGCTTATACGTCAGACTTGATGTTTCCTATTGCTCTGGGTCGCAAGGTTCAAAAGCCACTTCTGGATTTTAGCGCGTGCTTGTAGATGATGTTGTGATAGACTGCAATAGAGAGCGAATGTTCATAAAAACAAATTGCTTCCCTGGGACGACTTGATTAAGAACTAGATCACAACATGAGAGTGGTTCAAAAGGTTGTCAGACCATTGGTTTCAGAGCTGTGTGTAGTTCAAAAGTGAGGTCAGTATATTGCTACTGTATATTTCTTTATTCCTCATCCATGCATTGTTTTTTGCAGCACTTTCCAGTTTCAGAACATTATTCTTAATATGTGTGAGAAGTCAGCATAAAAACATCCATAACACTAACTAGAACCTTCACTGAGCTCATAAAACCATATACACTCCATGTACAGTACATTCCCCCCTCAGCATTCCAATGGTAGGATGCAGAATCCAGAATAGAAGAGTATAACAGAGCAATGAGAAAGTTCTGAAAAGAACTACAGCACCACTTATGGGAGAGCAACAGTGAGAGGAGATCTGTGAACCTACCTATAGAGCAAAAAGATACAGAGTGTGAAACAGTGTCCAAAACTATACAGTACCAGCTCAACAAGGACTGCAAATGCAGACTCTTTTCTCGTGTTCAAGAAAGCAATATTTAAAAGGACAGGGCTATTAGTTCCTTACATAGTTCCAGTAAGTATGAACATAGAGGAAATGGGGATAGTCAGATATCCATTGCTGACAGCCAACCCGTCAGTGAAGCAGTAGCTAGGGGCTTAAAGGCATTATAATCAGTCTGATTGACAAGATTGTTGTTAAAAGCCCCCTAGACCACAGACAAGATACCCTAGCTCTCTGCTTATTGGCCATCAGGGTAACTGTGTAATACTGTATGGTGCTTGATTTGTAAGTAGTTCCACTGCAAAAGAAAAATTGCTAAATCCCTTCTGCTATTTACTGTATCAGCTCCAATCAGGGAGGGATCATTAACAACAGTTTGATAGGTCTGTTACTCACTACAATTTGGCTTTTAACAGGCAGATTTCTTTAAGCCTTGAATTCTTGAGCAAAGGTAGGCTTCTTCCATATGAAATTACAGTCCTACCATTCTCAAATACATACACAATGAAACTATGAGGTTTAAGGGAATCTTTGCAAATCATAAATATATAACCAGCCTCCTGTGTGACCATCTGTGACAGGCCCTGTATGATGCACCACGCCAAATTTCTTCCTTAGTGTAACTGTGTTGTATGTCTCTTATTTCTCTGTCAAAACTGCTCCTGTTTACCTAGCAAGTCTTTATATATACTGTATACTGTATATACATACTTCATGAATTGTATAGTCAGCAAAATAGAAGGGAAAATGAAATTTGAATAAGTTTCAGAACTATGATACATTTATAGGGTAAGGACAACTATATACTATCTTAAACATTTATTTTTAAGTATATATACACTGAATCAAGGAACACAACTGGATAATTCAGTTGCTGCTTTATGTATCCAGTACAAGTATTTCTATTCAATTTCATTCTCAGTTTGAGTAAGAAATGGTCTGTAAGTCTTATTGAAGATACTGTATGATACATCAGCATGATCTCAGTGAAACTGAAAAGTTTAAGGGAATAAATCCCTGTTTTCTAGCAGCTGATACAGTCATGTGTGCTCAGGAGTGGTGCAGAGGGACTTTTCTATTATCGCCTATGTCAGTACAATCCGTGGAAGTATTTTCCAATTTGCATTAATCCTCTCTTGATGCTTTCAGAATCTCTTCTCTGCCAAGCTCTGTTTTGAGAGCCTGGCTTTGAAGTGTTCAGTGTGCAGAAGTAGAACAATGACCATCCCATGTGAGAAGATCAGATGTAGTCACTGCCCCCCATGGGAGTAATCCCCAAATTCTGATTTCACCTTCAACACAGCCCCATAATTCTGCAAAACAACTGGCAAGCTTGGACGTGAGTTCTTACTGCAGGTCTCTGAATACCTAGGAAGACTTGAAAACTAGAATCAGACTGACTCCCATCATAAACACTTTCAAGGTGTATTTCCCGACATAAACATAGCAAGGCATAGGTGGGACCTATGAACCGACATTGGCCACCCTTCTGATCACCAACTTCAGAATGTCATTTCATTTCTAACAAGAAATTATCTGAAACTGCTGCTACTGCTGTTAGTTACTTATAAATCCAAGATCCTTTTAATGAGATTTCTTGGAAAATCTTGGAGATTCAGCAACAAGAACATGATGAAGCATAACATTTCCTTACACCCACACTCGCATCCTTCCCTTCTGTATTTCACCTTAAGAGCTCACTAGTCCTGTGTTCTGTGCGGTTTAGATAAAATTATATAACACTGTCTTTTTATCATTTTCTCTGATGTGGCAAAAATCATAGCACTATGAACGTAGCCAATTAAACCAATCCAAAACTTTCCATTTTTTTAAATGCATTCCTTTTCATGTTTTTTTTTTGTTAATCACCCCTGCCACTGGCAGCAGTGTAGAGCACACTGAGCTTCAATCAACCCTCCTTTGTTGTGAAAAGAGCCTTTTCCTCTTAAAGCATTTTGGGTTTTTTATTCCGAGCTTTGATTTTTTCACCATTTCCAGGGATTGTGCATCTATGATGAATGCATAGTGTGCCAAAAAGCCAAGGGAGTAAGTCTTGAGAGCCTGAAATGAGAAAGGCGACTGTGATAAATCCATTAAGCAGCTGATCATTCAAAATTCAGCTGATAATTAGACATTGTCTGATATGCTGTGATGTGAGAATGGAAATCAAGTGCTTCTCAAAGTCTGTGTAGAAGGGATACAGATGAATGCTGACTGATTTACAGTATTTATCTATTTTTTCCATGCATGGAGTCAGTTTTTGGAACTGGTTAGTCAAAGTCAAAGTTTCAAAACTATCTAGCTCCAAATATCTTTTTAATTAAAATATCAAAAGCTTCAATTTTTCCTGAACTGTAGATTTAAATGAATATGTAGGGCATTCATAAGAACTTATCTTTTTGAATATTGTGGCAAAATGTATATTTATGTTCTTGAAAGGATTCAAACAGGAGCAGTTTAGTAAAGGAGAGAGTGGTCACGATTGGAACGAAAATTCAAAAAGCAAGTATTTGTTCATTAAGAATCTATGATGAGAATGAGAAAATAAATAAAGTGAAGAAGTCCCACTTCAATTACGAAACTCAAACATAATTGTTTTTTTTTATATATATACTTCTATAGTCACATGTCATGTGTCCTGGAATGTTTTTCATGAGAAATACTTTATTCATAAAATTCAAAATATGACTATTGTCATAGCATTGTTTCTAAGTAGAACACAACAAAAACTACCTCTTCTGCGGATAGAGAAAAATGAGTAATCTATTCAGGTCTTAATATGTTTTAAGACCTTGCAATATTATGCAACAAAGGTATGTAGGTCCCTTTTCAGGCCATAAAGGCCCATGGGGAGTGGGGGGCAAGGGCCACCATTTTTCTTTGACATCTGACACTAAAGGTGGTGGTGAAGGGCTCAGCATCACACTCCAGGCAGCCTAATAACCCTGGAAGGATTAAACCCCAGTGCTCATTTGGAAAGCAGGCTGAGTGGACCTGGGAGCCATTTGGAAGGAATTAGAGCAAGCAACATTGCTTGTCCCTAACTGGGATTGAACCCTTGACCTTCCGGTCAGGAGCTATACGCCCTTGCCGTCTGAGTTACCACAGCTCCTATGCAAAGAAGACTAGAAAATTAATGATCTGCTGGTTGGTGATGCCAATATTAAAAATAAAATATTTTAAAAAAGTATATTTAGGTGGCTCAGAAAGTGTGGAACAATTGCCAATAATCTAACTATTTCAAGAAGCTAAGTATCTACTACAGCATACAGATCAACACTAAATAATGTGTTCAGGAGTCAATGGGGGAAATTTTCGTGTATCCTGAGTTTGAAAAGCAGCCAACACCCAGCTGCCTGTAATCTTTTAAACAGCCGCAGGTGTCACTGTTCACTGCATAATAGTGAGCAGCAGGCTGTATAACACAGCCCCATTAGGAAACTATATCTACAGCACTGACACCAGATTAACCCAATGGAAGAAATAATTTTACCTTGATCCATGCAACAGTAACAATGCAAACTGAAATGGTATAATAGTTGATCATTGACCACTGAACATGTTTCCAGCATTCTATTTCTTATTACTTTGATAATTGGATGATGACTTCTGGTGTTCTCCCCATAAAGGTTTGGGATTTCTTTCTTTATATTTTTATGATTATGATTAATTTTTATAAATCATTTCTTTACAGTGAATTGTGTACAACAATAAAAGGACCATCTATGTTTTGACTCTCGGGCAAGAGAGCCCATTTGAGTGGTTGCAAGAGCTTCATGTTATAACTTTATCCTACCCTGGTTAATCTGGATGTCTTGGACAATGAACTGTATGTGAGGTGTCAAAAGTGTCATGTAACATTATACAGCAGACATCAGTGTAGATATATGATGTGTTGACATCATGTCAATGTCATGACAGTTATTAAATGTCCCATGCTTGCTACTTTAAAACTATCTACAATGTGACATGGTAGTTGAACTATTCGTGTAGTAACTGAAGAACATTAAACTGTAATAAATTAAAAATACAAGTGGTATTCATGAGTAGTGAATAATCAAAAAATGTGCTAATTTTGTTCATCAGTGATGTATCTTTCTAACCCTTTGCTAAACGAATTTTGCTATGCAAATGCTACCAATTTCCAGCTCCACCTGAGAAAACACAAATGGAGTGCAGAAGGCTATCATTATTTTTATTATTTTGACTTATTCCTTTATCCAAGATGTCAAACAAGTCAGAGTAAGATATTGTCCTTTAATGCATGATTAATATAAAAAAGTCATTAATATGAAATATATTGGAGCTAGCTGTGTTTCTAGTGAAGTCACCTATAAAGTGACAAAGAAAATAATGCATTTCAAAATAATTTATATTAATAAATAATCAGTAAACTTACTGTATAGAAATGTGATAATGACCTATCTACATTGTAGATTAAAAAACATATTGCCAACAAAACCCTAAACTCAAACCACACTAGTTCTGAACTCCAGCCCCAGAGTCCAACATCCAAACTGAAGTGCGACTTATTGTACATTACAGGTATGAGAGGTAGAGGCAGTACAGAGCATCACAGCAGTTGGTGAGAATAAGACAGGAGCTTGGATGGAGTATAACTTAGTATAGTATGTCTTAGATACATGGCACAGCACAGCATCACCTCAGTTTAAACAATAGAAACAAGGCACAAGACATGGAACCTTCCCTCGGTCTCTGTCCTTAACACACTGAAGGTTATGTTAATAATAGTACATTTGTTCTTGTGATATATAACATTATTTTCCAATTATCTGTTTTGTACCGTTATTCTCAATATGATTTGAAGCTTGTGGATTAGCCCTGAAAGATCTCCTCAGCATGAAATATAAAACCAATTGTTCCTATTGCTCATACTGACAAAGTTAACATCTCACTATTATATATAAAACTCTCTTCTGATTGTTTTTAAGTCACTGTATAATTTATTTTCACCCCATACAGAACACACAAACCCAGGAGCATTGATTTCATAGTTACTATGATGATTTTACTGTAGGAAATATTTTACCAGATATTTTCTCAATGCCATCTAGATCAAGCACATTGCACAAATGATTTTGTAGTGACCTCTAGCATCGCCCAAGGGCTTAATCCTTTCTAAAACGTGCAATAACAACATAAGGAGAAATTGTTTGTTCCATGAATATTTACAGTATGTACCAGCTGCACTTCTGACATGCAAAGGCTTGTATTTCAGCAAAGAAAGAAAAAGAAATGAGAATAAAGAGGATTACTTGTCAATAAAGAGAAAAAAACCTTATAATTAATATGAAACACAATTGAACATGACAGTCAGTAATGGCATTCTTTTTTCAGGCCAGGTGGGATGTGTTTTTATCATACAGTACCAAGTAAAACAATTTCCCCTCCTCTGTTTAGATTTTATTTGATCATCTCAGAAAATAATTCTTTGCTGAGAGGTGCATAGGATACCTTCAGAGACCTGAGCCATTTGACCTTACAGGCCAGGCCTGTTTTGAAGCTACTGTACATCATTATTATATTATAAAATATATATTCTAAAAAAAACTTCAGCATATCACCATAAGGCAGCAAGGGTCTCCAGCTCATTCTAGTTCTTCCCAAGACTTCACCCTAGTGCCTGAGAACCCAAATGACTGCCTGTTTCTTACAGATTTGATTGCAACATCTTATTTTAATAATAGTTCTTTTGTCACAATTTAGTTTAGGGCAACACCAGCCTTTCGCCACCCTAATGTTCACCATGCCAAGTGTCACCTTAGATGTTCCCCTGTTTTAAGTGGTCTTATTTATTCATTCTCAGACAGAACCCCTCAGGTTCTTAAGTCCTATCCTTGGTCTTCTCACACCAAAATCTGCCTTACATTTCATTGTTCTTCCCAGGATCTCACTCAGATCTTATTCCCATACCTTCACAAATATGTAAGTCAGGCATTGGAGTATTTTACCCGACTCATTCCATGTCATTCAATCACTCTTCCCTCCCTCATACTTCATTTTCTTCACTAATCACTTCAAGTCTGCTTTTAGCATTTCTTCATTGTCTTTAAGCAAAGAACCAATCACTTTTCATCCAACTCCAGTTCAGCCAGGGACACCCTTTGTTTTCATTAAGTCACCACTTGCATCCCTGAACACGGGGACAAGTTTTTTCTTGGTCTCTTAAATCTCTCATACTCTCCTTCCAAGACTACACACCTGGTGTATACAGAACTTCAGCTGTGCTATTTAGACTCCCTGTGCTGCCAGCTTGACACTCACTTCCCTACTCCTCTAGGTGTTAATGCCTCCCCCTCAACCCTGGTTCAGCTGACCAACTCTCTTGAGCCTAATAAACTTCTCGCACAGCACACATATTCATAACACTTCCCTGCATAGCTACATTCTTCCTAAAATATCCTTAGCATCTCTCAAGCATCACTCTCTAGATACTACAGGCCAAAATGCAAGCTCAACTCACTACTACTGAGCATTCACTCTACAGTACTCACTCTCTTCCTTCCTACAGTAGAGCCTAAACACACACTGAACCCCCTTTCCTACTGGCTGTTTTTTATATACCTTCTGCAGAGGCGGGGCCAGTTCCACACAGAGCCTGTCCTATCTGCTCCTTCCCCTCATGTGGTATCTCACTTCCTCTGGGTGCAAATTATTCAATTAGCACAGATGTGTTTTATTTTAATCTGGCATGTCTCCTTCATACAGTAGGTAGCTTTCTCTTAAAGCAGTGCTTTCCAGTCCTGGTCCTGGAGACCCTCACACCCGGTGGTTTTCATTCTATCCCAGTTTCATTAGGTAATTGAAGCCTTGCTTGATCAAAGAAGTTTCTTCAATTAAATATATGCATGTTGTTTCTAGTCACAATTTTGTTTTATTTCACTCACACAATACACAATGGTTAAAGCTCCAACATGTTTAAGAGCTGGGAATAAATAGTTCCAATTAACTAAATTATTATTATTAAGTAATTGTGATTGTGTAACTGCCTCACCTGGACCAGAATTGGAAACCACAGTCTTAAAGCCACCTCTCCCTCCCTGTTATGTGTAGTAAATATGTTACATAAATACAACATACTGAGAACACTAAGGCTAGAGGTATGAATCAGGCTAGTACATGCTATTAATGTACAGTAAATGTTGCTTGTTATCACATTAAAGACACTCTAATAATATTTTATAACTACATTTAATTTATAACATTTGTAGATGGAATTTGTAATCCCAAATCAAGTGTTACCATTTTCATTAAGTATTTTACTTGACCAACAAAAGCTAATTGGATTTAGAGGTTCAAGGTGTTCTGCATATTAGATTACAACTCCTGTTAATTCAGAATCTGTTCTGAATGTTTTTTTTTCCAATTACCCAGGAATATCCAGGTTTCATCAGAAACTTGGAAATCATATCAGCAATGTAATAAAACACAACAGACAGTACTTGGGAAACACTTTTCTAATTATACTTTTTTTAATGCATGCCACTGGCAGCTTAATTCAGAATTTAGTTTTGTGATGCAAAAATATCTAACAAATATGCATGACTAAACACTGCAAAATTGTAATACTGACATTGCACAACTGTTTGGTTTAGTGCTCACCCAATTCCCACTGGTGAATAATGCTTTCTGTCTCTGGTAGTATTTCAAAGCGTTTTGTTTACCTAGACTGAAGTCAAACACATCTGCTTTTTAGTGAAACTGCAATAATTTAACTTTGAAAAATCTTTTTGAATTACAACGCATGAAAACTAACCACAAATATTTGTTTTCAACACAACCCAATCCCAAAGTTCTTCCTCAAAATTTTAGTATTTCTCCTTAATGCTTGCTTCCAGGTTACAATTCAAGCATTAAAATCCCAGAAGGTTTCTGTCATGGTTATAGGTTGATATTATCTGCAGTTGTTTGGAACTTCACTAGTGGTGGAGTGTCAGTGGAGTGCTTCATAGAATAGCACAGTTTAGATATTTCCTATGCCTTACCTGAATATGACTCATTACCTTAAAAGTACCTCAGCATTGCCATCTCAAAATGGGTAAAGCTACAGTATTTGTTCCTACAGTTATGTGTCTATACGGAAGGTTCATCTGTTATTTGTGAACCAACACTCAACCCACTGCCCAAAGACAATACAATAAACTGTGTTAGGAAGAAGACAGAGCATGATTCCTCCCAGTTTCACATTGCTAACCCTTACACTTGCTGTCTGTGCAGCAGAATGATTGCAGTGTAGATCATGGAAAAAATGAAAATGATAAATCGCAGCTACTCACAAGAATTATTTTACGATTGTATTTACTGCTCAGTGAGCCTGGCACTGGGAATGTTTTTGCAATTCTAAACACATGCTACTTTTAGTTGATCACACAACCAGCATATAGTGCATTAGTGCAGATAGCATTGGATTCATAAAGCATTAAGGTGCTGATAATTGGGAGCAGATGGTAGGTTATAGAAGTTGCAGCTCCCAGGCAATGTTAATCAACCCAGATTGGGTGCTTTATGTCGCCTGGCTTGGCATGGATTTATTTGTTCACTTGTTGACTTTATGAGAACATTTGTCATGTTTGACCTTGCCTGACCCCACACGCTGATTTTGAACTGAGCTGCATTTCTGTACGTGCCAAATTTGAGCATGGTTTATTTTACAATCTGCGCAACAAAAATATGAAAAGCAGGTTGTAGCTGTCTCTTGTAACCAGTGTTGTGGTAGCAACATCAAAGATATCACTGATTGAGTAATATATTCACATTTTGAAGTTCTTTTTACCTAAGGATCGTTCAGGAACAACCCTTAGGGACAGATAATTACTAATATTAAAAATAATAAGGCTATTTGTTATATGTTCTTTTATCTGTATAGTACTTTTTACTTGTCTTAGAAGCAGAAATTTATAACCCTTAAGAGACACAATAAAGTAGAATAGGATCTTCAAAAACATTTAATACCTGTAGAAATATTTGATAGATCATTAGAAGAGTCATATTCTTTAAATAATGCAAGATGCATTCACCAGGCTTTAAGAATGAACAAAAAGTCATGTTGCAATAATGTTCAGCTTTCCTCGCTCACTTCCTATCACTAAGCGAAGAGCTTAGCTAAAATAAAATTCACTGCATAGACATGTGCACAGAAATTAATCATAACCATATAACAGAATATTCAGACATTCAATAATTAAGAAAAAAACCTTTGAAAATAACCTATTAATGACATAGGTTTTTTATAGAAATTGTTTATAGCAGTCATGGCAAACTCAATTCTTGAAGGGCAAGAATTAACTTAATTATTTTCTTATACTTACATTTTCTTAAGCTGTTATAGAGACCTAAGGTTACTTGTATCACACTGAATGTTATTCTACAAAAGGGTCCTATCTGAGTGAACTGTCTATTTTATGCATCTCTTTTATGGAGGAACTCTGAAGTCCAGAAACAGACTGTCTCTTTGAACAATTTAATGACATAAAACTTCATCCACCCTGGTGAGGGTCACTATGGCAGCATATGAAGTAGGGAGCTCCAGACATCTTTTTCCTCTGCAACAGATTTCAGCTCTTCCTGAGAGATTCTGATGTATTTCCAGGCCATCTGTGTGATGTAGGTGCCCAACTGTGTCCTGGCTCAGTCTTCATGTGACTACCCAGCGGGGAATCCATATCAGGTACCCGAACTATGTTAACTGTCTCCTTTCTATCTAGGAGAAATAGCAAATCTACCTCTAGAAATCGACCTCTCTACCTACATATAGGACTCCCAGTTAACTGAATAGCTTACCCTGCCATGGAGAAGTCCAATAGCTCTGGTGAAGCTACCTCATTACTGCTGCTTGCACTTGCAATCTTGTTCTCGGTCATTGGCAAGAATCGGATGACCGCAGGTGAGGATGGAGATCTAAATTGACCTATAATTCAAGGAATTTGTCTAAGAATTGAGCTCACCATTCACCACTTTGGATCAGCATAGTGCCTACAACCAAGGTGATGCCACACCAGTCCACCAGTAGACATTACACTCTTGCTAACCATGATATACCATGAAAAAGACACAGAGGTACCTGGACCTCTTGAATAAGACCAGGAGTGGAGTAGGCCACAACTTTGTTTCTAGGAATAAACCTCAGATTGTATGGTCTTGATACTCATCCCAGTTGCTTTACATTCAAGTGCTAGATCTTTAGTCAATGATGTTTTGAAAAATGGTTTCAAAGATCATAGTCATTTAAGGCATTAAGGACAACATGGCTGTCTGCATCTGTCCATGACAACCACCAGCAGTTGAAAAAATATCTTCTCCTAGTATAATATACAGAACCACTCAACTTCACATAAAACCAAGAATATGGACACAGCTCTCACTGAGTAAAGAGGGATTGGAAAACACTTAGAAGTGGCACTGGCCTCAGCTGACAGAGAGGGCTGCTGCTACAGTAGTCACTTTGCTTACTCAAGCTAATGTCAATGTTTGGAAAGAGTTCAAAGAAGCCACGGAGAATGATAGTTGGGTGGCCTTAAAGGTGTTCTGGCAACTCAGACTGGCAGTGGAAGGCTGAACTGAGGAGATCATCAAAAGGTGGATGCAGCATTTTGAAGAAGTCTGCAACCTGGATGATACATCCTCTTTACAGAAAACCAGAAATCTCTGGTGTGATCGAACTTACACTATAATTGGTTGTAATGTTTCTGTGGCAGTAAAGCACGATTGTAGTGATAATGTAGCAAGTGTGGAAAAGACTTACTTGAAGACGAATTAGGAGCTTTACAGTGGTAAGGCTTGAAACTATCTTTTCAAAATGTTCCTCCTCTAAACAAGAGTCTCCTCTTGCGCTCCTTTCTGTTCGCTCAACCTTGTTGCTCATTGCCTCCTAATTGAAAATGCTCAGCTGTAAAATGTAGAGCTGCAGATGTATGATCGGAACAAAATTGTCTTCTTTTTTTTCTGTCTGTCATTGTTTTTCTTCTAGTAAAACACTAATAGGTGGCTGCCCGCTGAGTATGAATAACAAAGGAAAATGGTGCACTTGGTGTACTGATTTTAAAGATGTATTGAGTTATACATTTCTCCTCCATTCTGTGTTTCTTAGTGGTGTCATTAATTAAAGTATGGTCATCTGCACTTTCAATGATGATCCTATAGGAAAGAAATCTACTGATTGTCTATGGACATTCATCAACATGGCGATTTATTATTATGTCACAGAGGAGCTCTTCCTCGTCTCATTAAGTCCCAGACAAGACTGTGCTCCCACACCTCACCAAGCTCTCTGACGTGATTAGTGAAAATCTGGGTTTCAGCATCCTAAAGTGTTAATTAGCATCAGTAACACAAACCCAGATGTAAGGTGTTCTTGAATTTTTAACATCTGGTTGTGGCCAGGTGTGGTCCACATCTCCTGGAGATAAAAAGTCATATGAAGTAAATAAGGAGCAGTAAATAACTAAGCAAAACAACCCCACAACACAGCTGTTTCTGTTTTAAAAGAACCTGCAAGCCAGCCTCAAGGTAGCTAGCCTTCAATATTGTGGTGCAGCAATTAACAACAATTTCAGTGATCGTTATAAAATGAAGAAAATCAAGTCATAAAATGAAGACAGTCCAGCCAGTGAGATTCAGTGGACATAACCTAGTCTCTAACCTATAATGTCTGGTTTGCAGTGTACAATCGAAATCCCTGAATCCCTGAATTTATAAATGGAGCCAATTAAGGAAAACCCTTCTATACTCAAATTTAAGCATAAAGTCAAAATAACATTTAATGGTTTGCAGGAAATTAGAGAAACAGGGCTATTTGTTAAGGTTTTGCTCAATTTCGAATGTCTCCTTTTTAAGAAGTGCTGATCTAGATTAATGCCCTGCCAAGAGGACACAGTGAATGCATACAATGCAGAGGTCTTGCATAAAGCCAGTGTTCAGAAAAGTGCAGAGGTCAACTTTTTTGTCAAGAACATACTGTTTTCCCAGCCCTGGATAAACCATCAAGGTACATTGTAAGCTTTTAATGTTTTGTTTATAAAGTATGTACAATAACCTACTGCAATAAGATGAAACGGAGATTTCTTAGAAGCAAAGTGTTTTTCTGTTGTACTTGAGCATTGAAGAAAGCAAACAGTAAGAGGGCTCAGGGAGACACTATATGGAATAATCAGGATTGTGCAACAGCAACAGGTGTGTTTTTATGGTTTTAGGTAGAGATGTAGTGTTTTAGTGACATAGAAGAATGAATACAAGTTTAGTTTAGTTAATGCTCAGAAGTGATTACTGTTACAGTTTTAAGTATATCTTTTTCAAAAGCAGTGAGTATTTTTGTTATCTTGTTTTTGCTTTAAGGAAAAATGAACTCATTCCCAGCCCATATTAAGTGGTGTCTCTTGAGGTTTTCATTTGAACTCATTACAAATAAATCAATCCTTGTTATATATCATCTCCGGTTGTTCTTTACATTACTTAATATAATTTCATGGTAACCCCTGCTACTTTAATAAAGGTAAAATAACTCTCAAAACATTATACTTTGTAGTCTTTACCTCCTCTGTTGAAAGGCTTCATCACTTTCATTTATGTTATGTGATATGTGTTATGTGATGAAGAAATATCGTTCTAACCTGGATTCTACAATATATTCACCTTCAACAGTTCTTTAATCTACTGAGGTAGGTCTTCTAAGTTTGCCTTAAATGTAATTAAACTCAGAAAGAATGTATGAAATGGAAAGCTTTCATTATATCATACATTTTAAAATGTACATGTATTTATTCATTAAGGGTTTAATTTTTATATTGTCTAGGAATGATTTCTACAAAAATGAACCTAAGAAATCATTATTGTGTTTTACTTCTTAGAGTAAATACTGGTGCTCTATAAATTATGCAGAGCATGTTTTGAAACAAAAATATTTATAAGAAATCTGATCTGCAGGTGTCAGAGTGGGTGATGTTAATTTGGGTGCATGTCAAGCTTTTGACTTCAAATTGGTGTGAAATTGTACTAAATATCCATTAACAAGAAAGTCAACAACAAATTTAAAACAAAACCCAATATACACGCATTCTAACAAATTCGTTTTTTTGAAGACCCTTTCTACTCCACGCATGTAATATGTGTACTGTATACAAAACAAGAGACTTAAATATTTAAACAGGGTTCAAGTATCCCTTCAATTTAGAACACCTCATAATCTGCTTAGTTTGAAAAACACACAGAATTTGTGAGTTAGAGGAAATCCTCTTGGGGAAAGATTGTTCACGTGACCAAAATTACATATGGATCCCCATTATAATGGGCAGGTGGGACATTTAGTGCTTACCTACCGCATATATTTCCATAATTGCTTAAAGTTAATATTCAGAAAAATAACAGTTCAGTAGCAGTAGCAGAATTGTAAGATACCCTATTTTTGCAACCACTAATACTACATTATAATTCCTTTACCACTCTACTCCTCCACAAATTAACTCCTACAGTATATGTGATTTTTTCCTTTTATCTGTGCAGTTTAGAGTTCATTCTAAAAGTGCCTTGAAATGGCTAGGTAGGTATTTATTGTGGTAAATAGGTAGGAATTTAATGTGGTAGTTCAGGTGGGTAGCTGCGTCAGCATGTGTAGGCTGCAAAGGAACAAGTAATAGGTTTATTCCATGCTGAAAAAAAGAAGAAAGAAAACACAACGTTTCGGCCGTGGAGCCTCACACGTTTTGCTTCCTTTCTTCTTTTTTTCAGCATGGAATAAACCTATTACTTGGAATTTAATGTGCGTGTACTGTAGCGAACCACCATTGCACAGTTCCTAGCAACTTCCAAAAAACAGGTATCAAGCAGGAGCTCATATTCCAGCCATTTTATTATCACTAAGTTATTTATCATTCGGTGCTCCTACACAGAAACCCAATTATTGGGCAGAATTCTCATAGAAGATATATCATAAGAAAATCTAACAAAGGCTAAAAAGAAAGTTACATGTGTTTTTGAAAAGGTTTGCTTTTTTAAAACCAAGGTTGACTTATAGGTTTAGAGAATGCCTTCTGTTTTTGCAATACTTTATGTATTTTATTTACAGTAATTTAACTTTATATTTAACTACACAAGGGGATACAATGCTAGTCTTGCACAGCTAAAGTGGAAGGTGTACTGATTTTTTCCAAGCTTTTTTCCAGTTTTACAGTTCTCAGTCATGCAGTCAGACCAATGTCACTGATTTTGAACTTTTAAACCTATAAACCTGAACAAATAAGGGCTCTGTAGATCCAGGGTTACAGATTACACACCGCAGGAAGATAGGTCTGAGTTATCTGTGTCACAGGATTCATATCTTTCAGTTTCTTCACTTTTTTTACCTTGTCAGTTACACTCCACAAAGATCAATGCCATTAGGAACATTTTTCTCATTTGTATGTTTAATTTGTATTAACCTATTACACTAATGGTGCTCAATGTATCATAACCACACATTCCCTGAAGACTCTAGAAAATTACCTTGAGCAGAATGGATGGTCAATGTGATCCATCCATTCATTTTCTAATCCACTTTATTCAGAACTGGGTCATGGAAGGAGCCAGAGCCTAAACTGGCAAGCAGCAGGCACAAGACAGGATACACCCTGGATGGGACACCAGTCCATTGGACACACAGACACAAACACACACTCACACCAGGGCCAGTTTTTTTTCTTACAGAAGCCACATAACCTACCAGTGTTTGGACTGTGGGAAGAAACTGGAGCAGCCAGAGGAAACCCACACAAACATAGGGAAAACCAACTAACTCCATGGGGGTGGCTAAATGTGTTCGCCAATCTCACTGCTTGTGGATAGAAGCTATTGAAGAATCTAGTGGTAAGTGTCCATATGCTCTTATATCTCTTGCCTGAGGGCAGTGGGGTGAAGAGCTCATGCCCGGGGTGGTGACTGTCCTCTGTGATGGCCAGAATTCTACCACGGCAGCGGTCCTCACAGAGCTGTTTAATCTTGGTGAGACCGCAGCCGATGATGTTCTGGGCCATATTGACCATTCTCTGCAGTGCCTTTCTCTCTCAAGAAGAGGTACTGCCATACCACACGGTGATCCCGTTGGTGAGGATGCTCTTGATGGTGCAGCGGTAGAAGTTCACCAACACATGTATTGGCATCCCCCATCGCTTGAGGCAGCTGAGCCTTCTTCATGATAGAGTCAGTGTTCACAGTCCAGGTTAGATTCTTAGAGATGTGAATTCCCAAAAACCTAAAGCTGGTGACTGTTTCCACTTCCATTCCATCAATACTGAGTGGGCTGTGAGTGTGTGGCCTGTGTGAAATTGACAGTACAGTCCTATTATAGTGGTGTCATCGGCAAACTTAATGATGCGGTTGTTGCTGTGTCTTGCTGTACAGTCGTGAGTGAACAGGGAGTACAACCTTGGACTCAGACAGCAGCCTTGTGGGGTTCCAGTGCTCAGGGTGAGTGGTGTTGATGTTTTATTGCCTATCCGCACCACCTGTGGTCTCTCGATAAGAAAGTCCAGCAGCCAGTTGCAGACAGAGTTGCACAGACCTAATCCCCTGAGCTTTGTCACCAGCTGACTGGGTATGATGGAATTGAATGCTGAACTGCAGTCCACAAACAGCATTCTCACATACGTGTTCTTAGTGTCCAGGTGTTCCAAGGCTGTATGCAGAGCCAGGGAGACAGCATCATCCACTGATCTGTTGTTCTGGTAGGTGAACTGCAAGGGGTCCAGGGACTCTGTGATGGAGGAGTTGATGTGTGACACCAGCTTCTCCAGGCATTTCATCACCACAGATGTGGTGATGCTACTGGGCGGTAATCATTCAGGCATGTCACTTTTGCCTTTTTGGGGAGTGGAACAATAGTGTAACAACAGAGACCAAAAGGATTGATATCATTTAGAATGCAGGAAGGCAGAATCATAATCCAGCAGCTATATCAGCCTGCAACTAACAACTGGCAACCCACTAAAGGTCCTCACTCTCTATGGTCATTAAAAATCCCAAGGTGTGCCTCAAAAATAGTAGGAGTGTTACCCCAGCATCCTGGCCAATTCCCCCCTGGCCTTTACCAATCGTGGCCTCCTAATAATCCCCCCCAATGAATTGGCTTCATCACTCTGTTCTACTCACTGATAGCTGGTGTGTGATGGGCATATTGGTGCAATATGGCTGCCATTGCATCATCAAGGGGGGCTGCCCATTGGTGGTTGTGTGGGGGAGTCGCCATTACCTGTAAAGTAGTTTGAGTGGAGTGTCCAGAAAAGCTCTATATAAGTGTAAGGATTACTATTTAGTATTACGAATTCCATTTGAGAGAGAAACCAAAAATGAAGAGGATTCAAGCCCATATGGTAGAAATAGAGGACAGTTATTAGAGATCCAATCTTCAGATCATCAGGTAGTCTGAAGAGCTTGAAAAGGATGATGCCATCAACTGTATTCAGGAGTCACAGAATGGCAGCCTTGTCTGGTCTCTGTTTGGTCTACTGAAATTGAAATCACAGGATTTATAATGGCTCCAAACAGCAAGAGAACAAGCCTGAAATATTTATTTTATTTTTAAAGTCCCAAAGTACACAGACAGTACAGAAAACTGGACACTTTACCACTGCATGATGGATAGTCTTTTTCTCTTGATTATATAGTTTTCACAGTGCAATGTCAAAAATCTTTTGCTACTGCTCAGAAATGTGTATACCAAAATGGACAGTGCAGTTTTATTCTTTACCCAAAAAGATTGAAAATTATACATAAGGGAAAATCTATTCTTTTTGGTTCTCCACCAGAAGCAGAACAAATTGTGCAAGAAAAAAGTTTAACTTGGTTGACAAACTGTTCCGGCCCTCGTAGCCCTCCAATACCAAACAATCCACAGTTGTGGTACACAGTTATTTTCTCATTCCTTCTTTGTTTGCTATATAATTCAGGTCCAGAATGTCCCTGTATTGCTCTTCCAAGCACCTTATGCATTACACCTCTCTGTGTGATAATTGACTGTTTCAGCAACAGTATGTAATTCAATCTCTGTGAAGGTGGCCAAAAGCCATGCTGATTTCATTAGAACGGCATGAAGGCTTTAAAAAGCAGAGAGAAGCAGACACAGAATGAGAGGCTTTTTGTACAGCCTGTGGAGACATGAGAGCAAGGACATTTCTTTTTGATTTTTTTTCCTGGGACAAGCTACTGTACATTACCTAGATGGACTTCAGTTGAGTAGCGCCCCTCTCCCTCTCTGCAAAGCACTTTTATGTAACACAAGTTTTCTTCCATTTTAGCTTTGGGGTGTTTTGTTTGAGGCTTTGTCTGGATATTGGCTTCTTCAGTATGATTATTGTCGGAACTGTATGTACAGTACCTCAATCTGCCACACTAATTCGTTTTTTTTCCAATTTTCATACAAAATTGTAGCCCTCTTGTAGCCCTATCGTATCCCTATTACAGTATTTCTTTCTTTTTTTTAAGGTGGGAGAAGCAGTGAGTTCTAGAGTTCTTTCTTGGTTCCAGACTATAGGCTAAAGGTTTTGTTTTGTTCTGAAAATGAGAACTGAGGTGCTGTATACTCACATAATGCTACACCTCTCAGCAGATTATGTTATCTTCTCAGATCATGTTTTTTTGTCTCTTTGCTTTATTTTAATCTATTTAAACATAAAGGAGCTGAGTGTTCCATTCTTGTAGGATACTGGAAGATGTAATTTTTTCCTTGTTTATACATCTTTTAAAGCTATAACATATAATGAGTACTTGGCATTTTTTTCTGAAGTGTATTGAACAAATCCACGTCCAAGTGAGTTGATTACCTTTCATTATTATGTTTGTTTCTTTTGTTTGACGGTTAGTGATAGTAAATCCTGTCATGTCTGTGGCCCAAATTCACTACTTAAAAGAGCCAAATGCTTAGATTTCTTGTGTTGTAACAATTCAGATGGCTTTATTTCAGGACACCCATTGCAAACTTGCTGCTTTTGTTGATTTCTGAGTCCTATTAAGCTACTACTCATTCTTGTGTGATTAATAAAACAAAAAGGGTTATTATTTTCCTGTCAGTTGCAGTATTACAAATATCTGTGTAAATCATACAAAGAGATGTTTTGTGTAGTGGTGATAATTAACAATATTAGAGGATGCTTTTCATTGGTCACGTGTTTTCAATCTGCAGTTTCAAGTCCAAATAAACCCCAAACTATTAGAATGTCTTGAATATACAGTATACTTACTATTGGGGGTGACCTGAATTTAACCCAATGTAGGACATTTACTTTTCAGGTGGATATTTGTCCCTTTCCACTGCTGCAGGAGCCTTCCAAACTTTGCACAAAAATCAAATGCATGTGATGCTTGGTGATTAAAAACAATAATAAAATAATAACAAAGATTTACTTATCTAGACATTAGCTATATTCTTGTATTGATTTTGTGCTGGCTCATCTCCAGCAAAGACATATTTCTCCATCATTACATTGGAAAATGCTCTAGGTTTTATGCATTTGACTTATGTCTATTGGATTTGGAATAATAATTTCCTTAAACATGTTACTGATAGACTAAAATGCCTTCTAGAGTTTGTAAATAACATTCCACACTTTCAATTGTTTTTACTTCTTATCTGAACAAAAACCTAATGAGCAGTTCTCTCACTTCTTGTAAGAACTACAATTTGATAGTCGGCGAAAGAAAATGCACCCATCAATTTACTGCTTTAGACAGTAAAAAGAATGTACTGTATGAAGCTCACTGCTACTGGGGCTGGATTGTTGCTACTGCACACAGTATAAAACAACACAGCTTTATAAGGCTTGAGGTTTATGAATTTACTTGTTTGGTATTTGACAGGATTCTCAAATAACATTCTCAACAATCTAAGTTTTAGATTCAAATCTTCATTGTAAAAAGATTTCAGCTTTTATTTGGTCTTGGCCTATTTCCATCCACAAGAAATAATGTGCAGAAATAAAATGGGAAAATGATAAGTAATGTGCAGATTACTCAATCAATAGACGAATCATCTAATTTTGCTGTTATAAAATAGAGCTAAAGTATAGAAACACCTATTAAAGAACAATCAGTCTTTTCTTTAAGTGATACAGCAAAAAAAAATATTTGTTTTTTTTGTTAAGAAAATAGAGCCTGATGAATTATAGAGCAATTTTTGTGACAGGAAATACTTAATTATTGTGTCAACCTCTTCAGAAAATGGTAGATGGCAAATGGGATTGGAATATTTAATGTTTCAAGACTGTGTAATATAAACAGCAGGCAGACAAATTAAGGATACGCCTCATAAAACTCAGTTTGCTCAGTTATTATGAAAAATCATGTTTGTTATTGTGGCCTCCCATACTGTACATGTTTAATATAAAGACACAGATTTTGGTCTCCAAGTTCAGCGCCTTGCAACTGTACAAAAATGTTGCATTTTTTCTAGTGGGGAGAGGTGGTTAAATTGTGAAAACAGTCCAGTTAAAATGTAAGTATCAGAAGGAGCTGCTCCCTGTAAACTCTTCTAGTCTGGTGCTTTTTATTTTTAGCAGTTGAGCGTGGATTAAAATTCTCCAATTAAAGTTTCAGTTTACAGACCTGCATGCAGTGTTATTAGTCTAGAGACTTACTGTAGGACTGAATTAGCTGACACACTCCCATGCTCTGAAGATAAACTTTTCTGTCTTGACTTATTTTGTGTGAGGGAAAGACCAAAGTGGTTCATAAAGGAGGGTTCTTCTCTTTAGCTGCTCAGAATAGGGTGCTCGAGTCTTCCTGCTCAAAAACTGGACCACATTTTCTCAGATGATTTGAGGTTATAAAATGCTTGGTCAGTCTAGCATTCACAGTAATGTTTTTTTTTCATGCATAATTTATTTTCTTGTCAACCCTCAGCTATTTGTCCGTTTCTTATTTCTAGTGCTGTCCATAAAAAGAATTGTGCTAAATTCAAATTTTTTGGCCATTTTGCTATTAGTGACACATTGATAAAAACATATTTTTTGTGATGATAATATATTGTAATATATTACATGGGGCTGTGCTGTATATTCAGAGTTGATTTGAAAGGGAGAGTCAGATGACAAGAAGAACTAAAAATTAATGCTTAGAACTAGATAAACATCCCCTGCAAATTTCTACTGATTATCCTGATTATTGATTACGCTGTTCTCTATGAAAAATATGTTTCACCTGGCAAACGTGGAAAAACTTTTTAAATAAAAAATAAATTTAAATAAAATTCTCTATGTATTTGGTCTGTAGGTGTTGGATATCAAAAGTTAACCAATCAACTGCAAACTCATTAGATTTGTCAGTAATGGAAGCATTCATTTTCCAAAGTTTTTTTTTCTTTAGAACAGAAACTGAACAGAACTTAAACCCGAACAGAACAGATCTTGCTAAATTTTATTTTGTTTGAAATCCCATTGCTTATATTTGAATTTGAATTTGAAGCTGTAGTTCTTCACTTCATGGCTTATGGCAAAGGCAAAAATATTCTCTGAAATGTGGAAGGAGCTCATGCAAGTTTTCATTATCTGAATTTCATTTTCTCCCATCTTGTAGTATGGCGAACAAGGTTTTTGAGTGTTGCTGTGAACATTTTTGGACCTTTAAAACAAAAATAACAAAACCACAGTGTAAAATGTGTAAATCGTGAAATTACCTTTATGCTTTCCATGCTTTACATTACTTTCATGTATTATTACAATTTTTCTTGTTTACAATTTCATCAGAATAAATCCTCTTGCACATACAGTAAGATACATTTTACAATAATTCAGTTTGTAGATACCTGTTGGCCTGTTGGCCAGTAGCAAAACAAGCAAAACAAGATAAGACATTTTAAAGGTTTTCTCATTGATCATTAAGATCACTTGGTTATCAGGAATACTAAATCTTTAATTGGATTCTCTGAACCTAGTTAACAAGCACAGTATTTTGCTAATTTGCTTTATGAAACAGCTTTGCTTTTTTTCTTCCTGCAGCTATTAAGAGACTGTCCTTCTCCATTTAATTGACTCTTTGGAACTGGCAATGTGTCAATTTATGGACCATGCATTCAGCTTTGCCAACACTTATCTGTACAAATCTCATGACTAGCCTTTTCCTCACTGTTGCCAGCACACTCCGGGCTCTTTATTAATCAAATTGATCATCTTTTTATCTGTCTCAAACTGTAGCTGCTAGTCTGCACATGTCTACTTGAGCCAAACACAGAGGGAAAATAAATCTATGAAAAAAATAAATTGGGAAAAGGCTCTCATGTTTGGAAAAAGTAATCAAGAACCTTATTCAAGTTTCATTGTCTTTATTAAAGTGTTAGGGTATAAATATGTCTAATGTGTTCTTTTTATATTTTTTAAAGATTATGATGTCCACATCTGAGGATATCACTGCTGTAATTGTACTATAACTGATGTTACTTCACATCTCAGTTAATTCAAAGGGCATTTCCATTTCTAGTAATACAAGACTTTTAATGGTTATGCTCTGTGCTAGCCTAAGGAATACTTCTATTCTTGCAGGAAAACTGACAGCAATTTTGTAGATTGTAAAAAAAATGTACCTTCTATGTACCTTTCTCTGACCACATGACACCTTTCTTCGATTTTCAGAGTAAAATTCAGAACCTATTTCACATTTTAGTGTAAATTTATAAAGCTTTAAACATTCTGTTTTCAGGCAGCCTTAGAAATGCTCTCAAAGTTACATCACTTAATGCAGACTGCCATCCATAGTCTCTGGAGAGTAAATTGTTTCCAATATAAAAAAAAACGTGAAATACTGTTCCAAAAATCACTAGAGAATTGGGTATTTGTCTCTGTGTTTGAATCATGTCTCAACAGGTACTTTTAGACATTTTGTTTAATACTTAAACATTTATGATGTGATAAATGCTTCTGTATGGCATCCCCTCTCCTGGTATCTTTGGATCGTGGCCAGTCTCGATATAATTTCTATTGAACTCTGTATGGCTCGGATCCATGTTGCTGGAGAGAGAACTGTGAGGGGCTTGGAGAGCTACTGCTGTCTCAGTGAAGGCGTTGTTGTGTGAGGTTTGTGCTGCAGCCATCTGACTTTATTTTAGGTGTCTATAAGAGGGAGCTGTATTGTATTTTGTCCTGTTTGAAAATTGTTGAAAAAAAACACTACTGCTATACACTCAGGAAAAGTTGTGTGCACAAAAAAATATCTCTCCATACACAGTACAGTACCATTTAATTGCAAGAAATATTGCTGTAGCCACATATTTTGCCTGTTGGTTTTTTCGGTAAATACACAACCATTGGCATAACCAACTATACAATATACACAGAAAAGGACCTTGATGAGACTGAAATCACTGAATGTAAAAGCTTTCCATTTCAAAGAACTGGAGAACCCACATCTCAGACATTTCTCTCAGTTTTTTCCCCCGGTATTATATGTTAATGCACTTGGACAGCCAGACTCAAGAGTGCAGGAGAAGCTGAAGTACTCCAATTTAGGGAATCTCTAATGTGATAAAAAGGCAGGGAATACACAAGCTCTGTCTCTCTCTTGATCTTCCAGGAAAAAGTAACCCTCACTTTATTAACTTTATTAAATATTCTGTTTGTGATGTTCTGTAGAGCTCGTTAATGAGGGCTGGGATGGTAGCTGTCTTTTACAAGGCTAAAGATGTGAGTACCCATTAACAACAGCCCACGAGCTAGAAAAAAAAATCAAACTCTCAGACTTATTAATAGGTAGAGGAGGGCTGGTATTCTCAAATTCTAAGAAAAGCAGAGAACCTACAAAGTATTACTGGCAGGGCGATGAGCACCATATCTTTGTCCATTAAGCAAAATATTCCTCAATTACTTTTAATAAAAGTAATGACAAGTGAGTTGGGGGCTGTGCCATAGAAGTCCACTCTTTTATAGCCAGAAAGGCATATTAACATATAAAAAAGAGCTTTGAACTGTGAAATCTAGAAGCTTCTTAGTGAGGTAGTAGAGACATAAATCAGAACCACTTCCTAGGTTACTGTTGACATTCTTTGATATTTTGTTGTTGAGATTTTTAAACCTTTTCCTCAAATATTGCAGCATATTGTACCCCCAATACACTGAAACCCACTAAAATAAACTGCTTAGATCTTCCACCTGTAGCTCTGATCCTGCAGATTCACCATTCACTTACATTTTTTTATTCAGTTTTGGATGATGTATATACTGTATAACTAAATTGGACAAACTCAATATAGGTGTAAAGAGCAAATAACCGATATCTAGAAATATATCATCATACATTCACTCATGTTATAATAATAATAATAATAATAATAATAATAATAATAATAATAATAATAATAATATTTTTTTACACTTATATAGTGCTTTTCTGGGCTCAAAGCACTTCACAGGTAATGGGGATTCCTCTTCACCACCAACGATGTGCAGCATCCACCTGGTTGATGTGATGACAGCCATAGTGCGCCAGAACGCTCACCACACATCAGCTATTAGTGCAGAGGAGAACAGAGTAATGAAGCCAGTTCATAGATGGGGATTATTAGGAGGCCATGACTGGTAAAGGCCAATGGAAAATTTGTCCGTGACACCGGGATTACACCCCTATACTTTTCGAGAAACGCCCTGGGATTTTTAATGACCACAAAGAGTCAGGGCCTTGGTTGTACATCTCACCTGAAGGACGACGCCTTTTTACAGTACAGTGTCCTCGTCACTATACTGGGGCATTTGGACCTACATAGAGTGCAGGGTGAGTGCCCCCTGCTGGCTCCTTAAACACCTTCCAGCAGCAATCTTAGTTTTTCCCGGGAGGTCTCTCATCCAGGGAACTGACCAAGTTGTTGTCACAGCTACTTAAATAGCACAGGTTCATTTTCTTTTCCTTTGTTAGCATCCTAGAAATTGTATTAACAGTAACAAGTTGAAATCTGTCTTACTTTGCTCAAAACTGTAAGATGAAAATAGTGATGTTATCTCTTGGTAGACACTTTTGAGCATCTTAACAATAATAAAAATGAAAACAAAACTCAGTACTAAGACATTCCAAACTCCCACAATCCCCCGTGTAAAGCAATGTCTCCTGTTTTCTGTCCTGACTGTTCTAAAGCTTAATTTAATTTTTGTCCTTGGGTTATTGTGTTTTTTCTAATCAATCAAATGTCCCCTAATTGTCTTGTTTGCCTTTAAGATTTTGAATATATGAATCAAGTTCCCAAGTATTTGGTTTCTGTTCCAAATTTTACTAGTCTGGTTTCTCTCCTGGGTGCAATATTGTTCTTCTAGTTTTGTGAACAAAATGGAATACAATAGTCCAAGCGAGACCTGACTATTGCTTTACATTTTTTTCAGAAATTCCCTTGACTGTAATTATGCACTATAATTATATAACCAAGAATTCTGTAGGCCTTTTTATTGCTTCATCATACTGTTTAGATTAGAATAGTCATAAGTCAATGTAAACGCCTATAACCTTCTCATGCATTGCTTTCTCCGTGGGTGAATAGTTTTTCCAGCATGCCTGACCTGGTCAAATGGGCTATGATGTCACTGGGATCAGAAAAGATGGAAGGGTTAAAAAGGGTGACTGCAGGAGATCATCAGACGTCCGTGTGCTAAAAACAGTGCATGCAAAGGCATTCTATAAATATGGTGAGACAGATCTCAATCCTTAGCTGTAAAAAATGCTGTCAGAATGATTAACTAATTTTGACACAATACTGCCTGATAAGAACAGGCCACTCTGTGAGATCAGTCATATACTGATATATATATACTATATATATATCAGCTACCTGTATATCCTACTTATTAAGCTAAATATATTGTATGCAAAAGTTACTCTGAGGAGTCAACACAATATATGATGGTAGTGACATAATAGAGTTTCTATAGAACAAAGGTAAAATGGAGTAGCACTTAGGGCTACAAAGTATGTAGAACAGATTTGCAAGATTGATGAAATTCTAACTGAAAATAACATGGGACCACATGTGTTTTGACTGGAGTCACCATTGTGTAGCAGATTGAGAACACAATGGCCTACCGTACTTAAGCCTGGCAAGCTGTGTCCCAGTTGTTTATCACTTCTTGGAAATTAGTGACAGTCAGCTAACAACATAGTCCAGGCTCAAATAAGTGATGTCTGAACTAGAGGGAGTTTCTTCTGAGTGACTGGGATCCTTCACTGGCTAAACCACGCACATGCTCTCATTGATAGTACTGTATCTGATATGCTTATAGAAAAGAATGGTCAGCACAGCGACAACAGAGAAACATCTTAGATTTCAGTCAGATACTGTTTTCAGGAAATATGTTAACAGTTAATGTTTGTCTGTGTTGTGCTCTGTCAGGTTGTTATTAGGGCACTCTTATTATGATAACCCTTAGGACAGACAGTGTAGAGCTGACTTAAAACCAATCAGACATTTTAGGTCTTACACACAGAAAGTAACTGGTGAAGTAACTGGTGAAAATTCAAAACATTACACTTATGGACTCATTTTTTTTATTTGAAAAGCATTTTGTAAGTATTTTGGATTTTATTCTAAACATCCAATTTAGTTTCACCAATGTAAAACACTATGAAATTACAAAACATCACATATGAGAATCTGGACCCCAAAACAGCTAAGCCATCCAATATCTAAACCTGTTTGTTGCAAATTTGTTACCAGTAACAGGACTTATGGCAAAAATTGGTTCAGTTCCACAATCTCTCACTACAATAGCAGTATAATTTGCAATTGATCACTTATTTCTCTAATTCAGTTCAATAGCCTATCTTTTCTGCCCAAATAGTAATTCCCAGCACCAGCTGTTTGACTGTGATTTAAGTGACTTGACAATGTGCATGATAGTACTAGGATTGGAGAAGGTACTGCAGGGGTTCCCTTTTAGGAAAACAGTATAGTTCAAAAAGGTGTCCATCAATACTGAATCCCAGGGGTTACAATAATTATCTATGAGCTTGCCAGATGGATTTTAATTGATAGTGACAGCTGATGTACTTACAACATTGTGGGACACTAGCACCTAAGAATTGTCAGAAACATCACAGATGGAAAAGTCCACAGCCAAAGATGACTGCTTGTGGTCTAAGACACTGTTGAATGGATATCAAGTAATTTCTGTATGTGTTTTGGGAGGTTAGGTTTGAAGTAGAAATACAGAAAATAATTAGAGTTAAATGTAAAATCCAGAACAGAGTGGGATGTAAGTATATTTTTACCAACAGCACATTTCTTCAGGTACCTTTATTTTTAAAGAAAGGGCTATAGAAAACATTGAAAAGAAATGATTTGATCTGATATTTTTTCATCAAAAATATGAACTGATTCATTAAAAAAGAAGGGGAAGCAGCATTGTAAAGATCTGAAGAAAATATGAAAAAATGTTTTATGATTACACAGTGTGGCACCTTTCTCCTTCTGTCAAGGACAAATCAAAGCACAGCACACATAAAAACTCCAGAAACATAATAGAGGAAACCAGAGCATAGGTGTAAATAGAAAATTAAGAGGCAACCTTACCAAAGCAGTTGTTTTTTTCTTGACAATTAAATTTAGCCAGAAAGAAATGCACACAAGAATTTTGAAACAAGGATGATTTTAAGCCTGAAGTTTAATGAGAATCAGCAAGTCGAACACATAGTATACATTCAGTTGCTGTATGTTGCCGTCTGGTTTTGTGTGACTTAAGACTTGATAGTCTTAAGAGTGTCACTTTTGTGGACACAGTGTAGGGAAAACCGGGCAATTCTGCTATTTTCTAGGTGCTTATACTGTATGGACCTGATCTGTAGTATAGTCCCCTGGAAACTTAAGCAGTAGTTGTGTTATTAATCAATCAACCAGTTGTGTGGTGCATTTTGTGTCCAATCTATATATATATACACTGCACATTTCAGTATTTAAGAGCCAAATAATGATTCTTATGAACGAAAAGTTTCAGACTAGCTAGGACGTAGTTAAAATATGTTTCCTTATTGTCACTGTTAGGACAGTAACACTGCAGTTAATACACTCTGTCAGCAGTTTATCTAAGCCTGACAATGCTCTGGCCATCAACTGGGTTGTGCCCATGTGTCCACCAGTTACAATTTGTCAGGCGTCTGTTTGAAACACCTGCTTCTCCATCACCTGCTGACGGATTTCTTCACTTAGATATTTTGATTGATGGTTCTGAATGGACATTTTATATACTGTACATCCAGCTACAGATCCACACAATGGGGAATCTGTGTGTGCAAAGAATGTGTTTACGTGGATCACCTTGCTTTTATCATCCTGGTAATAATTTGCGTTAAACAATATTTTACTATTATGAAATGCATTTTGCCATATTGTGTCCCTTTAAAGTTGTTTTTATAAACTGCAGCTGACAAATTAATCAGAAATAATTAAGGAATCTGTGAGGCCAGTGTAGAAGTAATAAACTGAAGACTGAGATCTGTGGAGGGACCTATACTGTATGTAGGTAAAGCCTTCCTAACGCAGTTGATTGAAAGGGGGTGATAAATAATAATGTTACAGGATGTACAGTATGTACTGTACTGTATCTGGATTCAACAAAGCCACATATACAGTATAGAATATACAGTACCATTACACTAAATACTGCATGCAGTATGCATTGTCGTCTTTCTAAATGATTTTTAAAATGAAGACATACAGCAAGGGAAATTTTGCATTTTACAGCAACACATTTACAGCCTAATAATATAAAAAGCTAATGATAACATGCAATTGTTGATATACAGTAGCATACTGTATGGTTAATCAAGTGTATTAAAACCCTTGCAATAAGACAAATAACATTTAACCATGAGTGCCCCCATCTTGTAATATACAGTACTGGATGTGTAGATAAAATGTTTTGAAATTCAAATGAGACCGAAATCATAAAATATCAACTGCACTTTTCCATGATAAGGTGCTTCATACTGTATTGCTTATTCACCATGTTTCAGCACACAATTTCAACATTTTAAATGATTGTTTTCACCATCAAAATTGTCTGTCAATGTACAGTACAGTATAGAATGTCAGTTTCCAGCCGACAGTGTGCTACAGTATGTTGTAAATATTGGCTTATTATGCACCAGGGGTGACATTTCTACCTCCCCTTTTAAACACTTTTGGAAACTGCTGAATCTGTGTCTCACTATGCTTATTTGGTTAAATTTACTGGAATAAGAAAGAAACACTCTGGAAAACAGGTTTAAGGTACACCAGACTTTTCCATCTCATTCAAAAACATATCATATACTGTACTGTACAGTACCTGCTGTACAATTAATGTTCTAACGGTGCTCTGGGGCTCATCCACTGACAAACTGCCATGGATTATTGCTAAGGAGCTCAAACTTTAACTTCTGATGAGCACATTTTTTTTTCCTGGTTTCAGCACCCCACTACTGTATATAATTTCTTTTGCCCATTTCAATCTTTTTTGTTTTTTTCTTGTTAACAAACATTTCTAAGAAGCTACAGTATAGACCCATTATTTTGCAATGATGCGTAGCTTATTATTCTTGAAGATACTTTAACACCTGTACTGTATTTGGAGCAAGGTCATTTCCAAGATCTCTGCTCCGTTGTTACTTTATTATCACCTATCAGACAGAATGTGCCCTGAAGAAATTGAAGAAACTTTTGGTTTTCTTCCTTGACCACATAATGTATATCATCAACACCAAGAAGTTAACGAACCCTCCCTGGGAACTTACAGTATGTCAGATGGCACCAGGAGAAATGTGAAAATTGGTGGTGATCCATCAATGAGGGTAGTCTTCATTAGTTGATACTTTAATTACTGTCAAATGAGCTACCATGTACACAATACATTTAAATCTTATAGCATAACATTAAGCTACATTTAAAGTAAACACAAACTATATTATTCTATCATGTGTACTTGGTTGTGTCCTCCATATGCATATTTCTTTCTGGTATTGTATGTACATACTTAATGTCATGTAATATGTACAGTATGCACATCATTGACCTACTGGATAAGTTAAATAAAGCTGTCCTTGTATACTCCATGATTGAAGTATAACCCAAGTTGTAACTTAATACACTGTGTTGACTGCAGGTTTTACTACATTGTAATATTATTATTTTTAACAATAATTTGATTACTACGTTTATTTTTTCTTTATTCAGCATGGTGTATAGGTAACACCACATGTATGTGAAACAAATTAACATTTTCTCACAAACTCACATTCGGCTGTAAATGAGATATTGTACTCAGTCCAATATAGAGTAGAGAGGGCTCACAGCAAATATTATATAATAAGTTGCATCTGTGAAACCCAACAGAGGAACAGGATGTTCTTAAGAATTAAAAGTTACCCTAATTAAGTCATGGGACGTCAATGATATATATATTTAGACATATTTGTGTGTGTGAATATTTGAAATCAGATCTTTCCAAATCTAAAAGTAAAACAGATACATGCAGCATCAATTTCCAGAACAAAATTGTGCAGTGCAAAAAGCAGCAAAAATGTATTAATATTAACAGGAATAGAAGTTTCCATTCTCTTAAAAAACAGTGAGTAAAAGGGCACTGGGCCACAATTCTGCAAGAGTGAATTGAAAAAAAGGTCCCACCTGCTATCAGGACTTTTGGAAGCTATACCATAAACAGTGATGCCAAAATCAATGGTTCTCAAATGTAGTGTAGCTGCATTTTCTCACTATAGAATCAGGGCAGGTCACTCCTATAGCTTTGTAACAGCCCCAGGCACTGTTGTTTATGCTAGGTAGCCTGTCTTTGCATGCTAAACAGACATTTGAAGTCTAGGATAGCGAAACTTAAAAAAAAAATTCAGATTGTCAGTCAAAAGATGATTTGTGTACCCTGTGGCTCATCGTATGCTCAAGGTTTCTTTGTGTCTTAGGATAAAACTATATGGTCTATTAAAAAGGCAATTACACTTAAGAATATGGGCCTGATCTGCCAGCCTCTAACATCTATTCTTTTTAAATTTAAGTGGTTTCTCACTTCATTAGAGGGTGCATTATCTTATTTTAAAGTGGGATTTGACAAAGATCTCTCTGATTATTACAAATTAGCTTGGATTCTGCAGCTATCAGTCAACCAAGTTAATTGCTATGGCACTTGCACTTGCACTGGATGAGAGAAAGCTTCATTTATGATGATGATCATGTAAACATGTTCGAAGATTATTTTAGTTACATCACTGTTGTGTGCGAAGCTAAGGATAGTCTGGATGTCAAGCACCCTGGTGCTCTAGCAATTAAGAACCATAGTGTGAGGAATCCCAGTCACACTTGGAATTATTTCGGACAAAGAGTTCCTTCTGGAATTTGCACTAATCCAGATGCTGATCCCCAAAAGATGTCTCTTTTAATGTGGGCAAATTATGCAATTACACTATCACAGATTGTTACTGTAACATAAGCCATTCATTTCTTCTTCCATCCATCAATATTCAGTAAATAGCTCACTTAGCTAGTGAGACTTAGTGAGACTTTACTCAGGGCAGTACACTAGTCAACTGCAGGGCACACATATGCGTATATGAGGGGGAAATTGTAAATGCTAGCTAACTTGGACAATAAGTCATCCTTTCTCCATTTGAAATCTTCAACATACAGTATGTTTTCTTTAAAGTACAGAGACCAGCCATATACTGTATGTTTAAGTTCCAAAATTAATATCGTTTATGGCCTTCACACGCGTTGCAGTATGCTTCTATTCTTTTTATGCTCAGGTACTAAGATTTCCCTTCAGTGGTAAAATTCCATATAAATATTCAATACTACAACGGGCACAGTAAAGACGTTTACTGTAAATCTTTCTACGATAGACCAACGGACCACGAGTGCCCCTGTCGGTCAACCAATCACGTACCGCGCGTCATCGTGTGTCACAATGCGCAATGCCGTAGCCAATTACCTCCGCACTTTGAATGGCTGCATCTGTACCTGCAAAACAGTCAAAGTGTGCAATTGTTTTGACTTTGCTTTACAATTAGAAAATGATTATCATTTCAGATTTGAGGCTGACATCAAACAAGCAATAACCCCAAATATATGATTAAACTTGCAATATGAACATCTGTTGTAATAATATTTATAAAGTATTTGATTTTTATAGCTCTTTTCATCTCAGATTTCTTTATGTGAAACCCCAGAGCACCCACCCAACTGGGTGAAGGATAGTAGCCATTATGCACCAGCAACCTCACTATACAAAAGATCAAGTGGAGAAATTGCTACACCAATTGAATTAACTTTAATACCCTTTAAGGGTATGATTCTTTTGTATATTCTCCGCTTGTTTGTGTGGGTTTCTTACATCTACTCCAGATTCCTCCTACCATGCAAAGACATACTGTCAGATAAATAAGCTTCTGGGAAACTGATGCTAATGCTAGTGCATATGTGTATCTCTGTTTGAGTGTATCTGTCCTGTCACAGACTGGCATCCCATCTAGGGTGTATACTGCCTTGTGCCCATTGCTTTGCAGGATAGGCTCCAAATCCCCTGTGGCCCTGAATTGAAAGAAACAGTTAGAAGATGGATATTAGGCTAGACATTGTGAATCACAATATGAAACATTTGCACATTTTGCTCTTGTAAGCCTCCAGTAGTTGATAATCGTATTCTAAATTGTGATCTTAATTTACTATTAAAATCTGTTTTGAACATTTTCTGTGAATTTGGTACCATTCTGGCCTCTGTGATGTGATGTCTAACACACTTGCAGAACACAGGGGGGTTTTGAACAGTTTCTGAACATATGGTCTAATGCCAGATCTACTGTATACACAAGAAATATATGCGATCTTTGCCTGTATCACAGCACTTTCAGCCATGCATAAAAATGTTTGCTTCTGACTACTTCTACTGTATATCTGGGGATAATTACAGGTTCATTCCATAATGAAAAATATAAAGAAAAAAACTACAACGTTTTGGCAGGGTAATCTCGGTAGGGAGAAAGCGAAAATGAGAGAACAAATAGTGGGTAAAAAAATAGAGAAAGTAAGAATGGGTATAGGAGGTGACATGGAAATGGAAGATGCATTTCACGAGAAAGGTCACTATCTATAAATGAAGGAAGAGATCTAGAAATAAAGAAAGGAGTCAATCATTAGGAATGGGGGGAAAAGATGCTCCATATATAGCAATGCCTATTGTCTTACAGCCTGGTTGATTATTACCCTTTCAGAAGTATTTCAAAAAAGAAAAAAGAGAAAAAGAAAAAAAAAAACTTTGATTCAGTATTAAGTAAGGATTTCAAATATTGCTCCTTTGTCTTAGAAAAACACATTTTAATACAGAAGAACAATTTCTAAGACCTCAGTCGTTCATCGAACATCTGTGTTGCAAAAAAAGATATATGTATTAGTATGAAGGCCACTTTTCCATTGCACATCCCCATAGCAACCCAGCTTTGTGTATTCCAACAATCAAACTGGAAGCAAAGGCCTGCGCCGTAAGGGTTGTTATGGACATAAAACACAAGCTGGAGGTATACAGAGTGTAGGCTGAGTGTCATGTAGTGCCATTTCAGTAAAGTAAGACAGACCTTATTTCAGAAGAAGAGAGTGATTTGTAATAAAATATCAGACAAAACACAATCGTGCCAGCTATTTTCAGAATTTGCTGGACCACTAAAATAAAAACACATTCAAATGTTTTAGTAAGTTCAATACAGTAAAGTGTGTTTTGTTACAGTTACTGTATTTAATTGCACCAACAGTCAACAATCAACAATTTTCAGTTCTTAAAAGGCTGGATACGGTACTGGATAGGACCTAAAAAAGGTTTGTTGGAGAGATAGACATTAATTGCTTTACACAAGTTACAAAATAGCTAGAATTAGACCAAATATTCAACAGTTCAGTGAAATTCTAACAGTGAAAAAAACTAGCCAACAAATGTAAAGGGAAAGTGTCCTCACATGGCTGAGTAAATGATAGCAGTAGCTTAAGATCAGAACCCTCCCTCCTATTCTGAATCCTATCACCTAAGGTGATTACCGTTCAAGATTTTGAATAAACAAGTCAAGTCACTAAATGATCTTCTCAGTTACAGACAGTCTCCCTCAGTCTGGGAATATTTTAGTTTCTCTTGTTACATAATTAACAAGTGGAGTACATGTACAGTATGAATGACTATGTATCCATTTTCAGTGTGCTTGTCCTCATAAAGGTTATGGCTTAAGTCCAACAGTCCACCTATAGTAACCTATTTTCTTTTGAGTTCTATCCAATAGTCTTATTTCTGTCCAATAGCCTAGAGTTGTCACATACAGTATATCGCCTCCTCTCGCTCAGTAGAATTTACTTAATACTTGAAATGTAAGAATATGCCTCTGGTGGTTTTGCTCAGAATAACATTTGCAGTATTCTGACAAGGTAAGTTCTATAGAATCTTTTAATAATAGTAATAATTGTTTACACTTATATAGCACTTTTCTGGGCACTCCACTCAAAGCGCTTTACAGGTAATGGGGACTCCCCTCCTCCAGCACCAATGTGCATCTCCACCTGGATGATGTGACAGCAGCCATAGTGCTCCAGAACGCTCACCACACACCAGCTATCAGTGGGGAGGAGAGCAGAGTGATGAAGCCAATTCATAGATAGAGATTATTAGGAGGCCATGATTGGTAAGGGCCAATGGAAAATTTGGCCAGGACGCCGGCGTTGCACCCCTACACTTTTCGGGTAACGCCCTGGGATTTTTTTCATGACCGCAGAGAGTCAGGACCTTGGTTTTACATCTCATCCGAAGGACGGTGCCTGTTTAAAGTATAGTGTCCCTGTCACTATACTGGGGCATTAGGACCCAAAGGTACTGACTAGGCTCACATCTGCTTAGCTTCAGTGGGCTGCCAGTTGTGAGTTGCAGAGTGATTTTAGCTAAAGAATACACAGGACTAGGTTACACTGCTGTTTCACATTTATACATCAGGTGCTGTGAGGGTTTGTCTCCAATCGAGAGCATGTACACTACAGTTGGCTTCGTGTTACTGAGTGAGTATTCCCAAATAAATCTGCCCCACACAACAAGTCCAGGGATGCGAGCTTAGTAATAATAATTATTTTCATTTTTATTAGATTTCAGGTTCTTTCCTAATTTTCAGAATGACTTTTACACATTTTATTTTTTATTTTTGGTCTCTGTAGCAAATATGATCCCTAGAAATCATCTGAATTTCTTTAAGCCGCCTAACCATAAATGGGCAAGAAAAGGGATGTTAACATATTTAAACAACAGTGATAAGTCCTTAATACTGTAGGAAAATAATTTTTTAGTGATTCTAGTTTTGTAAGAAGGTCTTATAAAAATTGTGTGGAAAGGAGGCTGTGTTTCTCAAACTGTTTATTGTGGTGTTATCTTTGTGTTGGATTTGGCCTTTAAAGATTTTTATTTGTACATTTAAAGATGGAAAAATATTTTTATGACTATTGCTTGAGAACAGTATCCTAAGCAAATAACTAAATGATTTCCATCTTTTTCACATGCTGATCTGTTGAACATTTAATTATTTTAATATCTAGGCAACATCTTCTCTACGTTTTCATAGTAACCTAAGACAAATCGAGATAAAAAAATTCTGAGATGGAGTAGAAGTATCTTTTAATTTTCTTGCAGACATAGAGATAGTAAGGAACTGTAAATTATACTTAAGGAATCAATGAAAAGTCCCCTAATTAAAAAAAGCAATAAATGTCTACATACTGTACAGAACAATGATTCCCAATAGATCATAGTAAAACAAAATGTTAAGCTGATTTTTCAAACAACAGCTATAGATGAGTAATAAAAATAATCTAAAACAGCAGAACATGTGGAAAAAACATCTTTATCTAGCATCTAGTACTCAATCCATAGTACTTTTCTATCTAGTACTCAGTCCACTGTTCACATTGCACCACAAATATAATTCATTTTTGTCTGTATTGCACTTCCTAGTTGATTCTGATGAAGCTGGTCTTTCACTTTATTTTACTCGGGCAACTTCCTGGTAATGCAGTGCAATTCTCTTGGCAGCTGTGAATTATTTACTCGTGAGAACCTGTTTGAAGTTGAGGAGGACAGGAATGTGGAGCACATTTTGAAGTTTTCTTATTTCATCCTTTTTTCCTTTATTTTCTATAATCCCAAGAGCTGTTGCTCAATGGCTATAGAAAAGCACAAAGACACCAAACCAAATGGATGAAATGTCATCCAAGTGCATATGAAATAGATAGAAGATAGCATAAACATTCACAGCACCAATCGCACACTTACTTCTGTTTTTATAGGTGCCCATATCAGTGCAGGTTTATACATAGGTAAGGTCCAGGTCACTTTAGAAGTTACAAAGAAGTTTCTCAAGAGAAGAACTTTAAATATTAATGTTAACATTTCAATTTCAGTTCACTTAACGTTTGCATTAAATTGTTACAGGTACTAATTCTGAATAATTCACAATTTTAGGAGCTTCTAATTCAAACTCAGTAATAGAGTCAGTTGAAACAGCAGTTTTACCATCTTTCTTAAGACTTCATAGGGCATGTAAATGTAGAGAAATTGAGTAAAAACAAAATCTTTTGATCAGGTCTCCTCTTCAACCACTGATGTTTGTGACAGATTTGTGACCGTGAATGCATCTTTTTTTTTTTTAAATGTCAGTTGAAAATGTTTATGTGAGAATTACAGGAATAAAATTGCATTTCAAATGCGCTGGTCAGTCTAAAGTATACATGTCTGGACCAGCAAGTCTTTTCCCAGCTGTGCTGATCACTGTAACCAGGGTGAGGATGGGGGAGGTGTATGGGGTAATTAGTCTCTGGTAGACTTTGGAACAGCTTGACTGAACATCTTATTCTACACTGCAGATCAGCTGTGATGCCTGATGTTTTGTTACCTTCAGTATTCCCTTTCAGCTATTTCTTCATATTTGAAATGAAAATAAATCTTCAGTTTTATGTAAAAAAAAATCCTGTTTATTACATTCTGAGAGGCATTAGCAGGAAACCTTTATTGATTTGAAGACACAGCTATTAGTTTCAGTGGGGTTACCAGAACATTAATGATTGCTATGGGTATTACAAAAACTGAGGGCTGAAAGAACTAGTCAATATGATAATTTTGACCCTACACTCTGACATTTGAATAACAACATGAAAGGCAAAACATTTGTCACTTTTTTTCTTCATAAAGCTGTTTTAACTAAGTCCTGCCATTTTTTATCTCCATTACAATAAAAAATAGTTACAAAAACTATATACAGTATACACATTAAAAGCATTAAAGACTGTCTTCCCACCCTTAAAGGAGTTAACTAATTACGACCCAATGTTTCTATTCACAGATGACAGAACCTTTTAATGGTCTCTAATACCAGGCTAGCTGCCATTCCAGTCTCTTCCATGTGCAGTTACATTGTCATTGACTAGATAACCAGTCATATTTAGGATTTTAGCTCACATTCAGTGGTATCAAGCAAAGTAAAGCAACAGGAATAAGTCATTAAAAAATGCCATACTCAGACAGGTAAAATCAACTGAAACTCGTACCTCTTTAATGTAGAAGACTACAAGGGGGAGTGGGTTGAAGTATGAACAATCCTGAAAGATTTTGACAAATCTGGAGGACTGCTGTGAGATGAATAGTGAAACGGGGATGTGAGGACAAAAGCACATCGAGTAAGAGAAGAGACGTACTGAAATTCACAGGTATAAAATAAACTACTGCAGCCTGTGCAAACCTGTTATGCTTCCCCCCTTTTCATTTCTTCACTTTCAGCCTGGAGGATGTTTCAGGATAATGTTTATTGTTAATAAAAGGTTATCTTGGCATATGACAGTCTAAATAGAAATAGAAGTCAAGGTTCAATAAAAATGCACACAGTAAGGTAGGAAATCCGACAGTGATGGATTTGAAATTGGAACAAAAAAGATGATATGTGAAAATTTCCAGGAAGAACTCTGGCAGTGATTTGAAAACCAAGTGTTTCCTGCAGTTCAATCCAGCATTTGCTCGATTTCTATAATCTAGAGAAACTTTTTCATGGGTAGGGCCACCTCAGAGAACTTCAAAAAGAGGCATGTTACACTGGGGCTTTAGTGAGAACACAGTAGCTGAGAGTAAAAGGGAAAACAAGCAGTCAAGATAACATTGGTTCCAAAATAAATAAATTACTCAAAGCTGAAACCACAGATAGATGATTCCATTCGAAGCATAATCTAAAACACCCTGTGGCAAAAAGCAAGGCTTAAAAAATAAACAGGAAAACAGCAGTGTGGCATTTTTCCTTTAAAATAAGAGAAACAAGATACATTTATTTTTCTTTTGTAGGTTATGAGAAGTGCTTCAAAAAGAGCATCCATTCGAGTTCTGAAATTTTGAAAAACTTTGTTCTTGCAGTTTTCTTTGGTATAGGTTATTTGCATTATTCAGAAAAGGTTAGAAAAATAGCACATTTCCAAAGAGACATGTTTATCCTTGACTTGTAAAGTAAAACTGGGAATATAACAGAAGAAGGCAAGTAAAGACATAAAGTAATTCTGTCAATACAAATAATTACTCCTACTGTAGACAGCTGCTGTCTCTCGTCAAAAAGACACTTCAATAGAATCTATTGGTGAGACTGTAAATCCTACTAGTATAACAGCAGCTTTGTTTGCAATATTCAGATCAAGCCAAGAAAGGTAATTTATGACACAAAGACAAAATAATACAGAAAGAGATTCTCTTGTAGAAGAAGTCTGAATATTTCTGCTTTCCTCTATTTAATATCTTATGCTATGTGAACAATATACGTTTATGATGTTTCTGTGCTCATTCATTGCACATAGAGTACAGTATATACAGGTATATATTTTTTTCTAATTACTTAATTACGTAATTCTATTTGAAATCCATATACAGTAGCTTCTGGGACATCCAAGAATATTATAATGACATCACTTGGTTTCATTTTTACTTATTATGTCATTTGTTTTTTATTTTTTTAGATGCATTGTGTCTATGCATTTTACAGTATTTGTAAACGTGAGCACAGGATTCTTCTCATTAAGCTAAATCAACAGTCACCACTTTTGTCAGCATCAAATTGGAAACACCTGTGTTCTGATTTTGAAGTAATTCGTGTAATGAGCAGAAGCTATGGGAGATTGGGTTTGTGTATTAAGCAATGAACTCTTTTCTATTCTTTAGTGCTATGGATGTATGGTTTCCACTTAGAGAGTTAAGCAACCACAGTTGTTTGTGGTAATAATGTAACATGATTGGATTAATTAAATGTAATTAGAGAAAGGCTTCTGAAACAGAGAGATGAGGAGTAAAATACTCCCTGTTAACAGTGTTGAGTTGAATTGATCTCCAAGTCTCTAAAACTAGCAGTTACTGTACATGGGAAAGGTTTGTTTTAAAAGTCAGCTGCTATGTGGGTTAAAGCAAAAGTCCTCTACATGATTTGATGTTATTTCTGTAAAAATGTTCTGTTGTAAAGTAATTTTACATATCCCTTTGACAGTGTCATACAAGAATAGAACACGAAGAGAGATACAGTATATAAATGTTGGTATCACTGATGTCTATGTATTAAATTTTCAAGTTATAAAACTCATTTCAAAATACCTGCGTGTCTAATGATAATCCATTTTTAAGGGTCTCAGGCACTGTTAATCAGCGTGTCATGGTTGTGCAGATATTTAATTAATAGGAAATGTTTCTCTCTCTTTTGCTATAACCCCAGTGCTGAGAGTAAGAATCCCTGTAGGATAAACTTTTGTTGTATTAGGTTTAATGCTCATTTGGGCTGGAGATTGAGTTCTCTGGGGTGTCTTTTAAATTATTAGAATCTGGCATTTAAAACACTTTAAGTCTTAAATAGCCAATTAATGTCCAATCTCACTTTCCACCAGTGCTTCCTTTGCAAGCCTGGGGCAGACATAGAAAATATAAATGTCATTTGAGTATCAACACCTGTTTTGGTTTGGCTCTGTAATTCTAGAATACAAGCAGTTGAGCTTCTGTACCAGCTACAGGTTAGTTTCAGCCATTGCAGATAAAAGTGATCCCCCTCGTCCCTTATAATGTGCTTTCATGATACAGGATACATTATCACACACTACCAACAGAAGCATTGACCAGCTGAGCCATTCAGAAGTACATTATATGCATTGTCTTGGTTATCATGACACAAAAAGGAAAGCACTACACTAGAAAGAGTTAGAAGAAGAATGACAGAACTGTATGTTTTTATCCAGTGATGATCAGAGTGGTCAAAAAGAGCAAGTGCATTTATTTTATTTTGTGATCATTTTTGTGAGGAAAACCATATGATACAACAATATTACAAAACATAGAGCAATCCTATTTGCCCTCTAGTATCCTATAAAAATGGTTGCCTGTTATTCCCTGAGGACATGTGTCATTGAATCCCATTAGCAAATGTTTTCAAGTAGTCAGATACATTCTGTGGATAAAATTAAAATGTATTAACTTGTTGTGAAGGCTTAGAAACCATCTTCATAGCAATCTAAAAAGTCACCCATGAAGTGTTTTCCTCTTCCAGAAGTTTGTCTCTATTCCAGAAAGCACTAACCACTAGAGCTTAACATAAGGATCTCAACAGGTAAGAAAAGAGAAGAGGAGACCTATATTCATCATTTTCCTGAAGCAGTGAATCAAAAGCTCTGTGTCTCCGGGAAACCTACTGTATAAGCACACATTGTTGAAAGAAGACAGAGGAAAAAAGAAAGTACCCAATAAATTACTGCATGATTGTAGATCCTAGAATGCACAAAGGTCATTGTGGTTCATAACATCTGCCAAAGCATGAATACCTAAATCAGACCACTAGGGAAATACACAGGAATAAGTGCCAGATAAAAGGGCTGTATTAAAAACAAATGGTGAATAAATTTTTGTTATGTTTAACATTTTGCTACTATGACCAATAAGAAATGAATTGCAATTTATGTTAAGAAAAATGCGAGTGTAAAATAGATTTTATAATGCTCATTCCCTCTAGTTGTCTCCTCAAAACAGGAGAGAAACTGTGGTCAGGTTCAATATAAAAAAAAAGTTTGGTAGAGAAGTTTGGTAGAGATAACCCAGCTAAGGATTTCGCACTTTGCAATGTCTGGATTCGAAATATGATCGCAACCCTTTCCACACTAATTTTAAGATAACAGGGTAAGATTTAGTCTAATACAAAACAAAGGAAGGGAGGGAGCATCAAGTTGAAAAATGTGGTGTGGGGAAGGACAACTTTTTTTTTATTAAAGGATCAAATAAGGTAGTTGTATACATTTAAAGCTCTCTTTAAAAAAAATTAAATTAGAACTGAGTGAGAGGGCAATAATGGGTAGACAATGCACATGTCAAAATGGAAAAAAAGTTCCTCTGTTCTAACCATTGCTTATTGATTATCGGCGCTTATGTAATTATAATCATGTAAAGTCAATGATGATTTAAAGATGATAGACTAACCTGAATCTCTCCGTGCTTTGAAGTCAGTCCCCAGTAGGAATGCTGTGAGACTGAGAATGGTGTATATGAGTGTGTGTGCTTGTCAAAAGATCACTGCTAATGTGATTTGAGCCCTTGCATTATTGTTACGTTATTATTGTGGATTAAATTGAGAAACAGGTCAGTGTGATTGGGTTGTAGGCAGCTGCAACACAGACCAACATACCTCCTTAATGAGAAGCGTGGGTGTGCCAAACTCTATTACCCACACCAGCTGAGGTTCCACACAACACGCGAGGTGGGGGAGTTGGTGTGTGTGATTGTCATCATCTTTGAGATGGACGACAGCTCCACTTTCACTTTAAAGACGCTGTTCAAAAGCCATAAGGAGATGAAGACACCAGTCATTTTTAAGAAGTGACAGCATTATTTCCATGAATTGTAAAGATGTCCTTGTCTACAGAAAATAGTGTCCTTGTTCAGTCCTTCATGCTGCCTCGAGAGCTTATCTTTGTTTTTCCAAATCAGTGATTTTTAATTAATTCAGACACTTTACAGAGCCTGAGAGTGTGCAAACTATTTTTAATCCTGAATTTCTGAAAGTCTTGTTCAGTATAGGAGATACGAGTGTTGCTGCTCTGTGACCTTTGATCTGTGTCACCATTTCACTAGAAGCTTTACTAATGTTACGCAGCTTATGCAGTGAGCACTTCAGTGGAACATATGCATTGCATTCAAACCACGCACACTCATTGCTGCTTTAGCCCCACTCCTTTGGAAAATTAGCACCTTGTGTTCCAAGTGTCAGAACCCTCTACTTTATGTCTACACAGTGGCTTTAGGTACAATAAAATAGTACTATTGGATTACATAATGTTAAAACTCTTGTTTTTTTTGTCAAGCAATTTGTATTTGTGATCATGAAATTGATCTGAATGATACAGTAAGTAATAATAATAATTGCTTACTCTTACAGTATATAGCGCTTTTCTGGACATTACACTCAAAGCGCTTTACAGGTAATGGGGACTCCCCTCCACCACCAGCAATGTGCAGCACCCACCTGGATGATGTGATGGCTGCCATAGTGTGCCAGAATGCTCACCACACATCAGCTATTAGTGAGGAGGAGAACAGAGAAATGAAGCCAATTCGTAGATGGGGAATATTAGGAGGCCATGATTGGTAAGGGCCAATGGGAAATTTGGCCAGGACGCCGGGGTTACACCCCTACATCTTTTTGACACCCATGGATTTTTAATGACCACAGAGTCAGGACCTCGGTTTTACATCTCATACAAAGGACGGTACCTTTTTACAGTGCAGTGTCCCCGTCACTATACTGGGGCATTAGGACTCACATAGACCGCAGGGTGAGCACCCTCTGCTGGTCCCACTAACACCTCTTCCAGCAGCAACCTTAGTTTTTCCCAGGAGGTCTCCCATCATGGTACTGACCAGGCTCACATCTGTTTAGCTTCAGTGAGTTGCCAGTTGTGTGTGGCAGGGTGATATGGCTGCTGCCACCATAGTCTAACCCCACAGGGGGTTGGTGCACTGTTCCTGGAAACACTGCACTACCAGGTCAATGCAGGATGGAAGCAAACCCCTGATCCAGCTCCACATACCAAAAACTGCAAGCATCCATTTGACCATATGAGACCAAATACATACTGTACTTTATGTTCAACCCAGTGATTTCAATTGGTCATACAGTAAGTATCGAAACACATTTATCCACTTTAAATTTCAATTTAAATATCAACAAACAAATCGGACAAATCAGATTTGTTTTGGGTATTTATAAAAATTATTATAACAAAATGATTAAGTTATTTATATGGAACATATGTGTGAACTATTATTAACAAAGTACTGTATGGATATTTATTTTATACCTGCCAAGTTTATCACCATATTTAAAATTATGAAATGATTAAAAAATCAACTTTATTTCAATCCGTTTTTTATCTCATCATTATAGTTGGCGAATAATTCCCATGAAAACATTTCGAAAAACAAGATTAGGATTTTTCTTTCCATGGTGAGACACTAATTCACCATGTATGGTGTAGATATTCTGCAAAAGTGTTAAAATGTTACCTCAAATGCCTATGTACATTTATTAATTTGTAGGTCCTTACATACTGTGGAAGAGACATATGTTCGATGATTACCTCTTCCAAAACAAGACTGGAGGGGTTAATAGTGAATTGCAGATTCAATATAAAAAGGTATTGCTGCAATTCAACAAGAAAAAGGGATTCTTTTTCAATGCTCGTCAAAGATACTGAAGGTCACTTCTATTTATTTGTTCATGTAAAATATAAACAGGTTAAGTGCACTTAAAGAAGCCTTTTAGCCTTCATCACTTCCATACAAGATGATTGACTTAGCTCTACTGAGAAAACTCAATATTGTATAGTATCTGCAATTTCTGCAATGAGAGGCCACTGACAATGGCATACAATTCTTTAGGTAAATGACTATACTAATGTCATGATATTGTAAGGAAATACTGTATATACAAAAGTATTCAGACCCTTCCCATGGTCTCCCTTTTGTGACATTAAAATGATGCATTTGTACTCCGTAATCCTCGTTCTCTGCCCTTGCTACTGCAAGTAACCTTACTGTGAGCTCCTCTCTTTCAGGTATCCCAGTAAGGGTCCCAGGCAGCATTCCCAGCTGGTTTCCCACCATGAGCAGTATCTACCTCTGACTTTCTGCCCGCTGTTTCTACCTACAACTCTGACCCATTTACCCAACGTACTGTATACTTGTCTACAGATGCTTTAGTTTAGGGGCACATACAGTAGTTTCACAAATATTGTGTCTCAATCACTCTTTCCCATTCTTCATTGGCAATTTTGCAATCTGTTTTTTGTCAGTCTCTATGCAAAGCCAACCTCTGGAAGCAATGTTGCCATGATGCTGACTCTTTCTTGTTCAGAAGTTATTCCAATAATCCCTTAGTTACACACACTTTAATCAAAAATCTTTCAATCATCATGCCTAAAATATTCACTCTCACCGGTTGGCTTGAAAACGTCACAAAGCCTTCCATCAAATCTTTTCTTCAGTTTGTTTAAACTACTAAATATATCATTGTTCACACTTTATACTTAACCATTCTGTGTCAGTGTTACAGAGCCTTTTTAACAGTCTTTTTTGTGTGGGTTCTGACAGTCATATCCTCATTGAAAGGTTGTTCTCTCATGTAGGCAAGTTAAGCCAGCAAAACAAAGTAATTAAAATCACATATAATACTGTATATTTATTACCTAATTGTGAGGCTTGTGTTGACTGTTGTGTGCATTATTAATTAATTTAACAGAAGCTTTTATCCCAGACAACTGACAGTTAAGGATGGACAATTATTAAACACTGCTGGAATATCATGGGCACTTGCAACTCTATCCAATAAACATCTGGTAACTTCTTGGTTACCTTAGCTGTTAAACAAATTCTTAAATAAAGCTTAAGAATGGGAAAATGGAAAGACTCACATATAACCTACAGAGAGCAATACAAGACAGGACCAGCATAAAAGCTGAGCAGGTTATAGTGTAGTTATATACAGTAGGTGCACAGGAGGAAAATTACCATGGACCACAGAGGTGATCAGTTCAAGGGTTACCTTTAAGAGAGAATTTGAAACCATAACTATTTGACTTATTTTTTTCCTATAAACACTATTATTTATTTATTTATTTATTTATTTATTTATTTATTTATTTATTTATTCTATATATATTAGACAGCCATTTTAGAATAACCAGATATGCTTTTAGGTGAAATGGTACTTCTATTATAAGTGTTTATATCAATGTACAAGGTTGGTGCACACACAGATTTTTAAATTTAATGAAATTTTTAAAACTCTTCAAATCAATTAGGTAGAATTCCATTAAATAACTGTGCAAACAGGGTCTGAAGAAGTGGCCTAAATAGATTATACCAGATTGTTTGCTTAGGCTTTATTAGAGTTTAATTCAAGGGTAGATGTTTTTTTTTTTGTCAATATCTCTTTTGTTGCTTTGTACATTCAATCAAGACAGAATAGTTTAACTGGAGATTTAATTATTGCTGCATTAGAAATCACCCTAGCTTTGAACAGATGATCCAACATAATTAAAGAAAAATGTTTTTGAAAAGACTAAAAGGGAATATAAGTTGATTGATATTTTCTATTTCAAAAGTCAAATTATGTAGACAGATAAAGAGATGTCTGTCTGAATGCAACAGAAATTAAACAGCTTTTCTATCTTTCACAATTTTTTGAAAACCAGCTTCACCTCTTGTCAGCATATATACAGTCATACTCTGTCAAAATTCCTTTTTGTTTATGTAGTCTTATTATGTTCTTTTTTGTAGTTTTTTGCTTTGGCTTTTTTTTCCCTAAGAATCTTAGAGGAAACTTCACTTCCACTAGAAAGGCTGAGGATTCTTCTTAAAATCTTCAATTATTCTTGGTTAAGCTACAATGGCACATGCAAATCTCCATCTTTTCAAATTTTAAACGTTCCTCATATGTTAATAGCAGCCTTAAATAGGTTTAAAATTACTTATGTTTTTTAAATATATTTACAGTACACACTGCTAAGGTTCTACTACAATTTTATAAAAAACAGAGATTTCTTGCACTCTTTACTGTGCTGAAAAACACAGTCCAGAAACCTTTGTTGTTATTTTTCATTTAAAACTATGGGAACATTTTCCATTTTTTTTCTCCCCACATACAAAACTATACAATTAAGCAAACTTTCCCAAACTATAGTGAAGCAAAAAGCAGATCCAGGTGTATATTACTCTGTTTGAACCTCTAATACGTTTTATAAAAAACGGAACAACCATTTTTTTAACACATGACAAGAAGGAAGATCTGTGTGCGCATTATTCCTACATGGCTACCTGCCAGAGTCATTCTTCTTTTCACACAGTGCAATCAATTGTCATCGATTGAAGAAGAAGCACATCTCTCAGTGACTCATGACTCACAACAAGCTTGTGGATACTCGGCAGGTCCTAGGAGTCACTGTTGCAAAGGAGACTGGAGAAACTCTGAAAATAAGTAACCCATACAGGCAAACTGCTACTGTATTGCTTCTTGAGGAATCTGGGTCACATACAACTTTAAAGTTTGACAATTATTTTACAAAAATCAGGAGCAGATTTTGCTCTAGAGAAGACAAAAGCCTCAAGGATCCTTCTTCTAATTTTGAGGTTTATCAGGATATAGCTAAGTCCAATAATTCCTGAATTTCTTCTTTTTACGGTATGTAGGAAGGTCACAAGCATTTTTACATTTGCATGTTCCTATTTTTGAAGGTGAGCAGCCTGGGCCATTCCTTTGGTCTGACTTTTCTCAGAGAGCAATCCAAAATCAAGACAATGGGATAGTGTCTCCAAAACGTCCCATCTGTACTCTCTAACCCATCCATTAGCCATGGTGTTTTAGAAAATAATGTAATAACACATGATAATGTGGTTAAGGGTTCCTGGGGGTTCCCAGCAAAACTTTCTCCCTAAACACCCCTATATTTTTAGAAGAAAAATAATGAGTTTTCTAAATAATTAACACCCTTCTTTCTAGCCGACTGTGAAATGCCATGGTGAAAATGGAATGGACTCTATCTCTATCTAGCCCTCTGGCTGTTGAACATTCTATTCTTAATCAATCTACACAGATGCCGACATCCCTTCAGCACATTCTCTTGGCACACATAGCACCATATTTATAATTTATTATCTATTGCCTTTTATACAGTACCTAACTCCGGATACTAGCTTTATAACGAAAATAAAGCACAAGTGGTCCTAGCCTTAGTGCTTAATTCAAGGCCACAGGGTCCTCCGAGTTTTGTGCCAAGTTGTGCACTATACTAAATTAATTTATCTGGACATATTCTAGATTTTCAGCAGATTATTTTAAAGTGGATGACTTAAAAGGTGCATTCATTTATTACGACTATACATCTATTCATATAGACAGTTGCCCCCTGTTAATCAAAACAATAAATCCAATAAGTAAGAAGAACTAAATGGGAAGAAATCCAAAAAATGACACATAACTCTAGGATTTGTAGTCTGCATTCATGGCCTGAAGGAACATGAAACCCCAAAGGCTGAGCATTGGAGAGACCAGCACATCTGAGAGCCAAATCAGTTCTGCTCTCATTAACTGAAATGCCCTTTTTACTTTTCTTGAGGATTTGGTGTCCTAAACTACAGTCCCACTTTACAAATTCATTAATCCTAGGTTTACAATGATTGTATTTCATAATGTTTTCATTATGTGTTTCAGTGAGAATTTGTTGCAGTTATAAGTGTTCTTTGTATGTGTTCAAGTTATTATTTGTATGTGTAGAACAGCACTAACTGCTGGACAATCCATGTTTTTTGAAAATGTTTGCTAAGATGTGCACAGACATTCATGGAGATAACAGGAGCAACAGTATTTGTTTTTCTGATTTAACACTATGCTTTGCCATAGAGCCTTCAGCTAGTATTACATGAAATAGACCAAACTGGTTTTCAGAAGAAACTGTTTGGGCCTGTTCCTGTTCTTGCTTATTCACAAAAAAATAATAATTATTGAAAAACTAGTACAGTGATGACAAATGCAAAATGTGCCTAGGGACCATTCAAATATTATGTAATCAGCTCAATGTCCATGGATATTAGCCAGGTGATTATGCATGATCATATACACAGTGGTCCGCTGTAATGATTATGTATTTAACACAACTGTTTTTGTGCTTAATCCTGTTTATTCAGTAAATATAGTTCATCACAATGGCTCCTGTTGCAGTTCCAGCATGAGGCTATCGAACTCTTTCTTTGATCAATAGACACATGCACACACACAGGGTGACTGTGAGGCTCAGAAATGGGCAATAAGTACTTTAAATATGTGTTGTCTACAGTATGTCTTAGACATTGTTTAAGTCTTAGTCCTTGAATAACACATTAAGCTACTTAAATAACTTATTCTGAATAAACAACAACATTAACAGATCCACACAGAGAATATGAAGTGGTAAATTTACAATTTTAGAAGACATTTTGTATAGTTCTTCATAAATGTTTCAATCACAAATTCATATAGGTAATCAAGGTAATCCATATATTTTGGTTTGAAGCCAGAAACGGTTATAGAAAACAGATAGTCTAGAATGGAGAGACTAGTATAAAAAAAGAGTGATAAGGAGAGAAGCAGGGAATGATGCAGAACATTTTTTGATAGAGGGAGTGAGGCTAAAGCTAAGTGTGAAAGAAGTCTCAAAATACAGGGATCTACAGAAGGTGTTGTCACATATACAGTAGTAAGAAAAAAGCAAAAAGTACAAACTGCCCATTTTATTCAATGCTGATTGCTGAATATTGCTGACAGAGCAATGAGTTGTTCCAGGTACTGACCACACACTGTATGATCCAAGGTGTCCTTTAACTATCCATTAATCAGAGTCTTTATAAACCTCCTTCTCAGCCACTTCATACCACCTCCTGATACAGTTTGTTTTGTTACATACTGTGGAGATAACTCTGGGAGAGTCCATGAAATGCCAATATTAATTAGAGATCCTTGATGAAAAACCGGTTGCAGAGTGACAGGATAGCTGTGATCGATGGCATTTGCTTCGATTATAAAGGGGCCGCTGCTATCTGGGTGTATGTTGGAGTATCTTTCTTTGGATTGGTGTATTCTGTAATTAACCTCAGGCTACTGCTGTCCAAAGTCACCATTCAGCAAAGACTAGCCAGCTGTGATAATATAAGAAATACAGAAGCCTGGATTACACCAGTGGCTCATTAAAGCTACATTTTCTTGATCTCACTTTGTAGATAATTTAGCACCACATTGCCACTTTGACAATAACGGGAATGCAAGTCATTCAAAGAGATAATGATTTTCCTAAACTAAACCATTAATTCACTGCCCTCAGGATAGATTAATAAAGAATTCACCTCGATTGGGAAGTTTACACTGGCCTTGGCTGAATTAGAAAACAATAAAAAGGATATTCTAATTTATCATATAAATCTTTCATGATGACAGTTTAAGCGATTTAAATGTTCCATTATTCTGGTGTAAAATTAAGACTTTCTTCTCCTTTAAGATATACTCTGACAGGACATTTGCTATGAATCAGGTCCCTAAGGATCTAATACAGGCTACAAGAAATGTCAACCTGAAGTGATTAAATGTTTCTGGTTTTTGCTGAGTACTTAACCATGTAATTTCGATCATTATTCCTGTTATCTGGCCACCTTTACTCAGTGTTTTGCAGGTGATCATTAAAGACAGATGTAAACCCTGTAGGATCTCTCTGCAGATTTTTGGTGTACTTGAGTTAATGTTTTAAGGGAGGACCTGGGTGGTCTACTTAAACAGAACAGCCAAACATGTCCAGATTGTATGGAGAACTTTCATTTCAAACTCCAGCCATCTAAAGATCTGCAGGTTTAGATGAATTAAATAAATGTCTAGTTAATTGCAGTTTTATGCTTTGTATATTTTGTGACCAGGCTCTAGTCTGCAAGCTCCAGATCAAGCTCACTTTCAAGTGCCTGATACGTATAGCCCACATTAAGTGCTTAACCCTGTTACAGCAAGGAGGCTCCCTTGAAGTAAGAACTCTGAACCCTTTGAGATATCTTCAGGGTGATGTCGCCATACTGTAGCTATCTCATTCTATACCAGAAGGTCTGCTGCACTGAAATGAAATTCAGATGATCCTTTGCATTATTCAGAGCAGAGATGACCACCTGTGTTTTATAGAGAGAAGTATGTATGTCTAGTTTACCACACAACTGAATCAATTTCTCTGGATTGTATCATTTACATAAAGTACATTGCTAAATATATTTGGATTTTAATGCACATCTATTTTACAGTTTCCAATATCTCTTCCTGTTACATCCAGGATGCATCAATAACAGATACCCAATTATTACATTTTCTGTATTCTGCTTGATATTTCATGTAAATCAGAATTCAGTTGACTTTTTTCTAATTTAGTTTTTGAAACAGGTATGCAAAGCATGTACAGTATAGTAATGTATAATCAAGCCATTTGTTGAACTCCTTATACTAGCTTATCTCTTCCAGGCAATCCATACTACTGAACTGTGGTACAGTACCTTCTCTTGTGGAATCTCTGTATCATGAAGGTCCACCTGATTCCTTGTGTACATCTCAACAACCGGTTACTTTTCCACTATTAGCTACAGTGCAAGTTGTCTTGTTCAATTTACTGGAATTGTTTAGTCAAAAGAATCTCTCTATTAAAAAAAAATAATGTTGAAATAATATGGTGCTACTTGTGTAAACGGCGCATGAAATAAAAAAGACCTTAAATGAACAGGTTTAACTGCTAGACGACAGATTTCCAAGTGTAGCACAGAATTCAAGATTCCCTATAACACCTTTGAGAGTCAGAGAGGCTTTTGATATACATCACAGGGTGTATTAGATGTTTCTAAACATAAAACATCTCCCCTCTGATCTTTAAAAATATTACTTTTATATATGAAGTCCGCTACAAAATGTTTGGGTTTCCTTTAAAGATGATTTCTCTCTCCATGGACCACCAGGAATATTAGAAGTGTTGTTCTCTGAACGTTTGGTTTGATCCTGCATTATGCTGCCTTGAAAAATCCAGGGCTCTTAGAAAAAAGTCATTTAAAAATGTATTTTTGGTTAAATATGTTATTCTTTTAGCATGTAATACAGTGATACCAAACTTTGTCCTTTACATCTCAAAGGAGATTAATTCAGGGGCTAAAACTGTGTTTTAGAAACACATATTGGAAAAAAAAGTTTCTTTTACATGTTTCAACTATAATAGTGCTCAAAAACAAACAGAAGTACTGTATATAAAGAAACCCATTTACTCAATCACTAAAATGAGATAAAGGAAGCAAACCTAAACCTTCTAAAACTTGTGTAAAAAGCCCATGGTCATCTAGTGGTCACGTTTGCATTTTCAATTGGAGGCTGTATCAAAGTTCATGATGCCGGTGACTCAGTGTTGGCCAAGTGATGACCAAGTCAAGAATCAAGGGAGCCATCTGGAAAATATTGTGAACACTGATGACAAGCCATCTTAAGAGTGATACCTATATAATTTCTCTGGCAATTATTAAAATATGGTGCTGTAAAGAGTTTTAAAGCATCCCGATAATTTCAGTCTATTTTCTGAAGATGTTTTGTGTCATTAACATGAAGGTCATTGTGATTCTTTGCATCATTCATTTTACTGTGCTGGTGCTATAGTCACAATGTACTGTGTCTCAATCATTTTCAGTGTATGTTTTATTGCAAGCCTTGGTGTTGAGGCCCCCATTTCAGTGGAATTAAGAAAAACGTTTTTGAACATAGGGAAATTTCCAGCACAAAAGGTATGGAAGAGTAAAACTTAAAATAATAATAAATGTAATGATGATATGATGTAAAATAACATATCCTGGGCTAAAAGCTGCACACAATTCAGTGTGCTTTAAATTCCACACATTTACACAACACTGACAAAACATTAAATGAAATTTAAAATAATACCTGCAACTGGAAATGCCAATAATTTTGTGATTGCTAGGCATTTGCTTTTTACATTTTTTGGATTGTTGTTATCTTCCATGAAAGAGAATTCGTCATCTCCTGTCATTTTCTGAAGCCGTTTAATGTCTTGCCTATTTTACATGCTGGCCTGCTGTGGTTAATAGGAGCAGGGGATGTGTAGCGGAGGAAGGCAAGAAAAGGTTTAAAGTGTCCGCTTTGGTTGACTTCACTGCTGGGCTTAATACGGACCATATATGTTTATTACCTTTCTTGGCTGCTGAAACAATTAATGTTTGCTCCAGCATCTGGAAGTGGCCAATGACCTGATCTAAAAAATTTCAACCGCTTTAAAGAAAAACAAAAGTGACTTGGGAAAGGCAGGCAGCGCCAGTTAATACAGCCTAAGATGCAAAACGTATTAAGAGATGACAGCCTTTGAGACATTTGTGTTCTTTGGGAAAACTTAATTGGAAACGTATTCCTGAAAATGGGAAAAGGGGTCAATGTTAGGATATTCACACCGCAGTGATCTCTTCTGTATATCGCACGATCAACAGACACAGGACACAAAACGTTTCTGTAAGTCATCCACATCTGTTTCTAATATACTGGCTATCCTGCTGTGGGCTGTTCTCTGCTTCTGTTGCATCTATTAACATTATTGTCGCAGTCAGTTACTAATTCATTAAAGAGGAGGGTGCTGCCACACTTCCCTATCTAATGATACTCTTGGAATAAAGCAGTTAAATTCTTCACGCCAAATTGGTTCATGGCTGATTTGGAAACATATTCCTTTACAACACTGCATGCTGTAAGAAATAATTTCTTGTTTACCTTCCTTCTCCCAAAATTACGACCCACTAATAATTGATCAATTATTGTTAGTGATGTTGGTAAAAAATGTAAAATAACACTGCAGTTATCTTCCTGGTCAAGGCAGTTGGGAAATTTTCTCCACACCAACAACATGTTCAGTTGAGTCCTTGTCCATTTAGGTTGGCTCAAGATCTGGAGACAAGCTGCTAATGTCAACACATGTGGTGTATTGTTTTATAACGTAAAGCAAGGCAGCAGATAAGGCTAGGAAGGGTCCAAAGCATCCAGGCATCTCAAAGGTTACGGAAAGTTAGAAGACCTGAAATTTCAATGCTCAAAATGGGCACTAATAGACAGAAGTCATAGAAAACTTACAGTGAGGTTCCAATCAACGTTCATGCCTTGTGGTCATCATTCATACAGAAGATTTACAAAGACACTGATACGACATTGCTGGAGATTCACGTTGCCTGATACGCTCTGCACTGAGCCATCAGGAGCAGTTTATGACATGTTTTTTTTCTAGGATCCTTACGGAATCCTTTTGGTGTATTATGTCAGTATCTGAAAACATTAAAAAGAAGAGAAGAGCATTTGAAAAGCTGCAAACTGGAGGTGGCCATTCAGTTTCTCTTGTTCTTTTTTTTTCAGGTTAGTAGTCAAGTCTAGCTTAAATCTAAAACAAAATGTATTTTTGCTGAAAGTTCTAAGAGTACAGTCCCTTTTGAATTTTTTTAGCTCTCTTTTACAAATAATGTGTTATTTTAGCAATGATCTATGAATGCAACTTAAAATAACTAAGTCACACATCATACATTTCGATACTGGCCTCAAGTGGTTGTTTTGCATTTTGAAATATGAAGGCTTAGTTTTGTGGTCTAGATCTGCAGATATTGAAAGAAATAGTGCATTAGGCCTTGGTTAAGCAACAATCAAAGAGTTGCTTTGTTGCTGGCATAGACAGTTTGAAAGAGATAGATAGATAATACTGTATTAATCCCATAGGGAAATTGATGTGTTACAGCAGTCCAGCCCAAGACAAGCAAAACAGACATCAGAATAGTTATAAAACAAAAGACAAACAAAATAAATAAAAATAAATAAATACATAGGTGTGTGCAAAATGTGCTGATCATAGTCACTGTAAAAACAATAAAATATGTGCAAAATGTTCATAGGTTTATACAGACTGATTGTCCAAAAAGTACAATGGAGTAAACATGCTGTCCATAGAGGAGCAAATGAAGGGCTAACAGTCCTAGCCTAGGGCAGCGTTATACACCCTGACAGCCGCCGGAAGGAAAGACCTGTGGAAACGTTCCATTGAACACCGTAGCTGGAGCAGTCTATTGCTAAATGTGCTCCGCTGCCCAGTAACAGTCCCATGAAGCGGATGAGAGGTGTTGTTCATGATGGCTGTGAGCTTGGTCAGCATTCTCCTCTCAGCCACCACCTCCATGGGGTCAAGGCTCATCCCCAGCACAGTGCCAGCCTTCTTGATGAGTTTATTGAGCCTATTTGCATCTTTTGTCATGATGCTGCTGCCCCAGCACACCACAGGTAGAAGATGGCCACCGCCACCACTGATTCATAAAAAATGTGTAGCAGTGTTCCACACACACCAAAGGACCTGAGTCTCCTAAGAAAATAGAGTTGGCTCTGACCTTTCTTGTACAGGGCATCAGTGTTACCAGACCACTCCAGCTTATCATCCAGGTGTACCCCTAAGTACTTGTAGGAATGTACGCCCTCTATGTCCTCACCCTGGATGGAAACAGGGTTCAGCGGAGACTTATTCCTTCGAAAGTCAAAGATCATTTCTTGTGGACCATGTGGACCACGTGCAATTAATTTAAGAGGATAAACAGTATAGGACAAACCACCATACTTTGTCAGTCACTGTTCATAGTGTTTTCAGTGAACCTACTGATGATTTGATTTTTTATCATATGATTTCTGCAATAATTTCTGGTAATTATTGCTTTCATTGCTGTACTTGCAAACAATTGCAAACTTGCAAACAATTTCTGATGTTTGTTTCATGTAGATATCTTGACCTTTTAAAGACCCTTTCTTCTAAAATAATAAAGATTATTTCTTTAAGGTGCTCCATTTTAGAAATTCTTTAAGATTAAACTTTCCAAAATCTTGCAATGAGACTTGGTCACATAAACTTTCATAGTGTTAACTGTCCATTTTAAAAAAACTGTATTGTGAAAAATGGGGACTGAGCAAAGGGATTTTGGACTCAACCAGATGGAACCATAGGTGACAATAATGAACAACAGAGCATGCTACATTGCATGTGTAATTCTGATTCTGTAACCTAGGAACTCATTGTGAGCCCTCTTGTGGACAGTATTGAATTAGTGCCCTCTGTACTGCCATTCTCCCTTTATACAGTATGTATTTCCATTGACTGTTTTGCATGTGGCCCAAATTACATTGCTACACAACACTCAGTTTTTATAATGAAGTTTATTAAGTAGGCCATTTAGTTAAGGACCATTTATGTATTTAATATTGTGAGCACCATCTATTCAGTTTCAGTCCAACTACAGTATGTATACACAGTATGCAGCTCCTGCTTTTAGCTCATATGAGAAGCTGCAGTTTGTAAAACCTGAAAAAGCTCAAACTGTGATAACATGGGACTCATATACATGGAACATTCATGAAATAAGGCAAGCAGCAGATAAGGTAGTACTTCTAAGGGGTGTAATAGTTAGGGTTCTGGACTAGAAGAGTGTGTGTTCAAATTGTATGGTACTTTAGATATTGCTGTTGTTGATTTGAGCAAGGTACTTCACTCAGATTGTTCCATTAACTTACCATACTGTATAAATGGGTACAAATACATGTCACTTTGGATAAAAGTGTCAGTCAAATACATAACAAAGAAGAGAGGAATGTCACTTAAAAGCCTTATAGTGTGTATTTAGAAACTTACTGTATTTCTAAGAACAGAAAGAATTAGAACTCATCTTATTCATGAATATTTCCGGTACCCTTTAGTGTCCAGACCTGTCCCTTGAAATCCACTAGATCATCTTATTTTTAAGCCCTTTTTCTAAATGAATTGACAGAGATTCATAGTACCTACAATGGTAAATTCACTTGTAAAAACACATTGCACTGTATAGTCCAGACATTCTAGTAAAGGATGAGTCAATGAGCTGATTGTTGCTGGGGAGGTACAGCATCTTAAATGTCAGTCAGCTCAACTGGAGTGGTTCTGTAAGAATGACAGTAGAGAGCCAAGGCTGTCCATAATTCTAATCTGGGAATACAAACAACTGGTAAATACAAACAAAAATCATAAAAAAGTACTTCGGCTAAGTTGTTAGAATAAACTATTTGTTCTTATTGATTGATGATTCAGAAGTGTCTTTAAAACCTGCAGAGCAGAGGCTCTCCAGGATAAGAGTTGACCATCTCTGCTTCCCAAATAATTACCACTGTAGAAAGACATTTTTCATTCCTGATATGCCCCCTTCTCCCTTGTGAGTGCTCTGATTTAAAGGAAACGCCTTTATAGAAATAAACTGACACTGTGAGAACACAGTGAGAGGAAAAGATCGCCTTTCCAAGAAAACCTACTTGTAGGGCCTATCTCATATCAATTTCTTCCCCCTTGCAGTGTAAAAGAATCAGACTGCTTCATATTAAAAGAAGACTTTTTTGGCGACTGATGGAAACATTCCACACATGAGTGTGCACTTAAGAGGAGACAATTAATTAGTGGCAAGGCATCTTCAGCTCTTCACACTCCTTACGCACAGCTAATGGAAATCCATTTATTTACCAGAAGTGAGCTAACTCATGTCTTCTGATACAATCAATTTGGTAAGCTGAACAATATGATGAATCTCAGGAAAGTTCTGCTTTCAATAATGACAATTGTCATTACAATAACCACAATCACCAAATTCCTTGTTCTGTGAACCGTTGTTTGACTTCTTTCCATCCAGCCTAAACTGTAAGGTTAGCTGACTGAACAGTACTTGTTCTCTCCCCACATAAGTACAGTACATCAAATCTGGATGATATAGGCGTAGACCACAAGCTATGTGTACAGAAACATTTTGTAAGATTTTGAAACAAATGTATAAACAATATACATTAATAACCAAACTTTTATTGTTCTAAGATCAGTATAGACATATTTTGAGTGGAGCATTTTTTTACAATACTTTCCTAAGGGAATTGCTTTGTAATTCACAGGGTGATTGTACTTTCTTATTAGATGAAAAGAAGAATTGGGTTACAAGTGCTTTATGAGAGTAGCTTTAACATACTGTATTGTAAGCTCAAATGTGAAATTTGACAAGCAACTACAGGTATGGTATCCTGGTATTTTTGTAATTATGAATGTGGACATACACTACTATTAAGATTGGTGACAACGTAAATGTACAGCACAATGTGTTGCCAAGAACTTGTTAGGCCATATTTTATCATATTTGTATAGGTTTTGGACTGCTCTTTTTAAGACTACCTGCCAGCAAAGATCCCCATATGAGTGATCTCATGTGGTGATGATGGTACAGTATGTTTATCAGTACAGTATTTACAGGTTTAGGAACAACAAACATGGATTACATACAGTACAGTATGTGCATGACTTATGTATGGGTCTCCAGAGACGAATAGCCTTCAAGTGAGTTCACCAGAATATAGAAATGACAGGTGATGTTGTTTTCATCAATCTTATACAAGTATCTGATTATCAATTTATCTATCCATTATCTATCAGTTTCTACGTTTTAATCGATCTGCATTTTCTGAATATCTCCCTTGTAGATGTTGCAAACATTTTGACCTGTCTTTGTATTGTACTGCCACCTGTGCGTGTGCGCGCTGTCAGACGTTTCGCAAATGTTCACATTTCCAACTGCACTGGGATTCTTCCACCCTGCTTAAATCATCCAATTTGCAATTCAGACCACGCTTGAAGCCCACGGTGCCCGTGTTGCAGAAAAAAATGGTTAATAGCTACCGGAACAGTGAAGCACCGCTCTCCCCTCCCTCTCTCTGCATTCTCTCCTTCGCCACAAGGGGCTGGTCTTGCTGCGCTCGCTGCAAGTTGCTTCTAGCTCGTGGAGAGGTCTCTCCAATACCAGCTTGGCTGCAGGAGGAATAGGAGCGTGTAGGTCTCCCCGTGTGTTTCTTTCCATCGCGGCGCAAAGGGATCCTACAGTTTTGGAAAGCTGGTCGGCTTGAGGAGTGACTACCCGCGGAGAGTCGTAACGGAGCTCTTTCTACCAGTGACTCAAACTCCCTTGGGTAATAACGAAAGGTAAGAAGTACCTTCGCTTTTACAAAAAAAAAATCCAGCTTCTTATTTATTGGTTTTTAAAAGAATAAGCCGTATCGAGTGTACGAATGTACAGCCGTATCGAGATCAATTGGAAATGATGTTGAATGCTAGAAGTTTTCGTTGAGGCAACTGAATCTAGAGTTGTGTTAAAATATACATGTAAAAGAATTTGGCATACAGTAGTTTCAGTTCATCATCCATTTATACAGTATAAAGAGTTAGTGTATTTAATAATATTTTATTATAATTATAGAAATAGGACAGTCAAGTACAGAAGTACGTAAATACATTTTGTCACATTGAATATAATATTAATAAAGTGTCATAAAATTAAAAAAAATACGTTGCTGGCAAGTTGTCCGTTTTTTAATTAGACAAATGAGTGATTCACAACTGTTACAGTAGTTATACTGGGTAGTTTTGCTCTTTGGAAGGCGACCCAAAACTTTATTGCAGTTTAGTATACCGGTAATACGCAGCTGTTTGCAAGCCTGCTACAGTTAGCCTGATGTTACTGCTGGAATCGAAATACTCCCTCCGAAATTACAGGGCAAGTTAAGAAGTGCTATGCGATTGCAAGGTGATGCTAACATTTCCACTGATGCGAGGATTGTGCAATTAGTATATGAGGTTGTAAACAAGAAGCTACTGTAGGTATAGCTGGAGCATCCGTTACAAGGGTTTTCTTAAATGTGTGCTGCTGTGGGTAAAGTGTTTTTTTTTTTTTAGTTTGAGGATGCTGTTTTCAGCACTTAAAAGAAGTTCATGAAATCTGGATAAGAACACCGATGAGCTTCTGAAATGTATGTTACTTTGTAACATACAGTAAGTGTATTCATTTTAAAGCAATTACGAAATATTTCGAAAATCTTCACACGTCCTGTATCACAACATTCTGCATGACATTAGTCACTAGTAACTCTTCCTGACTTGCATACCATAAAATGGTATAATATTGTTTTCTTTGTAAATAACGTGACGTTAATATGCTTAGTTAGATTTAATGACGTTTTCAAGAATCATGTGAAGTGTTGTATTTACAGTATGCGTTTTAAAAGTCAGTTTTCGTCCACCGAATGATTATTTTCGCGTAATATTTACTGTACTGCAGCGTTCTCGTGAGAGCGATTAATGTTGTAGCATACTAAGTGTATACATAATCAAAATTGTCCATATTTATATCTACAGTATATGCTAGTACCTCTAATAGTACATTACATAGGTTTTTTTATTTTTAATATCGAGGTTTAGGAAAGTAGACAAAAAATTAAACGAGTAATTAAATAGTTCCCTAGATCTATCTGAATAGCTTTTGAGGCTGTCTGAAGTATCAGGTGGGTGCTAATAAATTAACACGTTTTAAAATTTTTGGTGTGTGAAATTGCTGGATTTGCACAAATCTCATCCAGAACGGTATACCCTATGCAAATGGTTGTGGAGAGGTAGTAACGCTTCAAGAAACAACCTAATGCATCTTTACCAAGCTATCGCGCAATGACGAACTTTCTTTATTGTTGCCAGCTAATGCATAAACTACATTTCTATTTTTCTAGTTAAAGTTGAGTCTCAAGTCATACAGTACAGTATGTGCACACTGTGAGAGCGCAGAGTTGCTCTAGTAAAGCAGGGAACCTACAGTACAGTATGTGCGTCTGTCTCTCTCAGCACTCTGCGGTCCAGACACAGCGGATCATCTGCGATTTGTGGCAAAGCGCTCAGCTACAGTATAAAGCAACAAGCGTCTCCTGCATCGACACATACATGCTCTCATTTTAAATAAGCATTTATGTAGCTGTTGATTTCACAACAATTGTCTTTTTCACAACAATTACTCATAAATACAGCATATACAAATCTAATAGATTTTTTGATTATATTATTTTTGGAGTGAGCATACTGCCCTCCAATAAAGAGGGAAAAATTAAGATAAGACACACATAACGCTTATGAATACTTCATTAAGTAAAATATTTAGCATTTATTTTATATACATCTATGACCGTTATTTCCCTCCGGGATTGAAACAATTTTATGCTGGGTTAGTTTCTTCCCGATTATTAAGATGCAGCATAAAAAAGTGTTCTAATGGGCACTTCTATTAAATGTTATAAATCTTGAAAGATAGGCTAGGAATGAAGAGATTTCGATAAGGGAAGTCAGTCTTACAATGAATTCAAAGGTGTAAGTTTTCAAAGAGTCTCACATGAGCTAATTTCACATTTGTATCGGAGCAGGTAAGCGACAAAGTTGTCTACAAAAAGATGCGCTGCCTTGTTCTTTTGCATACAGAACAGCTTAAAAACACTCTTATCGCTGCCTTCCCCAGAAGTATTCATCCGTCACCCGCGATAACGCAGAGTAGCTGAATTTCCCATTTCCAGGCGTATCAAGGTCTGAATTTCGACATGCTAAGTCAAGGGATAGATAAAGAGAGTCAGACAAACGCGAGGTTTTCTTTCTTGTGACAGCGGCTCAGGTACAGTAAGTAGCGAAGATCCGAGCACTCCAAAATGTGACCGGTACCTCAAGAAAACATGACAAGAAGATTCCTTCCCATTGATAAAATAAGAGATATCAGATTAGGGATATCATTTAAAAACGTCTTTCTTTTGGGTTTGCAGTTTTAGTTGATAAAATATAAACCCTTAATATATATATATATTTGTACTCAGCATGAAAGCGAATGTTACAAGATCTACTGTAGGTCTAAGAACTAGTCACTGAAGAAAAACGAATCTCTAAAATAATTGAATAGGCTACATATTGTACATGCAGTTGCTGGAAACTATTAGAAATTTTAATCTGGTATATATGATCCTTTTTCAGTCTAATACAGTATATACAGTATGTATACTGTATAGTATCAAACTGTATTTAGTGACATTTTCTTTTAAGTTTGTTTAAAACTGATCTATTCTATCATATACTACTAATGATCTTTTGTCTACAATATACAACAGCAGTACTCTGAGCAGTCTGGGAAATAATTGTTGCAGTTAAGATAGGATCAGAGGGTGACGGCTCCACTAGGACGGTCTGTTCCCTTGCTCAGGGGCTTGAAGTCCCAGGCTGAGAAACCATGGCATGATTGTGTGGGTATACTCATGTTCTAGCTGCCTCCAAAGTACCAGATAGAATTCTACTGACAGTGGTGTAAGAACACATTTAGCCCATCTTGTTCATTTGGTAGTTTAGTATCTAAGTAAACCTAAAATCTCACTTAGTTTAGGCTTCAAACCTAGCTGCCTGGAAAGCCTGTCTCAGACCTCCACAACTCTTGGTGTAAAGAAGGGTTCCCCGTCCTCCATCCTAAATTCTAGTTCAGCTCCCAAACTGTGACCCTTTGTCTTTGTTTTGTAATTGAGTGAGAAGTAGCCTCCTTTGTTAACCCATTAGATACACTGTATTTGAACAAAAGCTCTTAGTCTGCTTTGTTTGGAGAGTTCGTTCCCTTAATCTGTCTGTAACTGTCAGTCCTCCGAGACCAATAATCATTATTTTTGCTCTATTTTGAGCTAATTTTAAAGTTATAATAAATGTACTTTTGTGGCATGGTGTCCAGAACTAAACATTTTTACAGCGGAAATGATGAGGTCTGTGGACTTAACAACTGTGGATTTAAATATCCACTCTATTAAATCTACATAAATACATTTTAAGATACAGCATATGCTGATGCATTCTGCATGCTTTTTTATTTCTAACCCAGATCGCCTTCATGATGACATAGAGGAATGTGAATCCACACCCAGATCCCTTTCGTGTCCAACTTCTTGCAAATCTGTCATATGCTATCAGTTATTGGGAGGCACGGTGGCACAGTGGTTATTGTTGCTGGAGTTTGTATGTTCTCCCTGTGTTTGCGTGGGTTTTGTCTGGGTGCTCCAGATTCCTCCCACAGTTCAAAACCAAACTGTACTGGTAGGTTAAGGGGCTTGGGGGAAAATTGGTCCTGCTGTAGGTGTACACTAGGTTTGAGTGTGAGTATCTGTATTTGGTGTCTGGTGTCCAGACCTGGGTGTTTCCTGCCTTTCACCCTGAATAGGATAAAGTGGTTAGACAATAGATGGATGGATTTATCTACTATGATTGTTGCTTCAAAGAATTCAAGCATGTTCCATATTTCTCCCTGATAAAAATCTCTTAGTTGTCTTTTAAAATGCCATTAAAACATACAGTATTTAAACTTAGTTTCTTAGGTCACTTCTAATCTCCTTTTTATACATTTTTGTTACATCTTCAGACACTATTCCCATTCTAAGTGAGACCTGAAATATCCTGGCTAGGATCTATGAATAACATCTTTTATTTACTTGAACTGTAGTTTTGAACTGACTCCAAAAGTGCTTGGTTTCAAGCAGTTCCCCTGTTGAGAGGCATCTGCTTGAATTGTACCAGTTTTATTTTTTAATGTCATGTCCTTTAATTTCATTTTCTTGTGCTCTCCTTTCATCCTTTTCATCGTGGTCATCCCCTAGAAATACAAATTCTGGTTGTGACACCAGCTGCTCCTCCTCTGCTGTCTTAGTGCTTCAGTCTTCAATGAAGACTGAAGACTGGGTCTTTAAAGACCTTCAGGAAACCTTGCAATGCATTTTGCTTAAATGTAAACATGCTCTTAGTTTTCTAAATTACCAAAAATCACCAAAGTAATCCAAAGCCATTTAAGAGAACAACAACTATTTAATTTATTCTCTTCCTGCCAGTATTAAATCTTGTTTAATTTTGCATTTTGAAGGCTTACCGCTAGTTTAGAAAATAGCAGCTAGCTTTGGTGTTGACTAAAAAGCTAAAAAAAATCTGTTTCTTTTTAGTGAGACAACTGGCTTTCTGAAAAGCTCTCCTCAAAGCAACTCGTCACCAGCTTTGAATACCCACTCTCTGAGTTTTGATGTTCAGTTCACTGTCTCTCCCACTTTTATGCCATTCTTTTCTCATGCAACAAAGTCAGCTGAGTGGAAATATTTGGGCATTCGGCTCTCTGATTGATGGCCACTTTACTCCAATTCCGCAGGGCTTTCCTAACAAAATGATCATTCATTTCATATTCAAACCTCTCTTTTGAGAATCTTAGAGGCAAGAGTCCACAGAGATAAAGTTCTGTTTAATAACGCAAGCACATGGCAGCATTAGCAATCATGCTGTTATAGGCACAGATGATAGGAAATTGGCAGAGGTCAGTTCACCTTTATAGTGCCAAGGAAACTCCCCCAGTGTCCATTAAGACTGGGAGAAGCATGATTGGTTTTATGTAAGTTCAGATGGATGGCCCACTTTCAGTGTAAGTTAAAGTTGGCCATCAGTTGTGATCATAACCTACTGTAGCTAAATGCTCTAATTGTGTTCATCAGAATAAAATGTAGCTACAGTTAATTCGGTCATTAGATGGGTCAATTTAAAAGGATATTGGGATATTTTTAGATAGCATTTGCTCCAGTATGGTTGGCTCCAAATGTATTCATCCCTCTGATAGATGGGTTTAGCCAAAAAGAATGTGTATAATTTGACTACTTAATAAATAGGTTATTAAAAAATGAAACGTATCACTATTGGGTATTCTAATGATATATTTTCCCAAATTAATTGTATATTGTTTTCCAAAATACACAATTTTCAAATGAATTCACACTTTGTAAATTTGTTTCAGATAAATGCTTACACTTTACTGGCATTGGTAGCTGACTGAACACCAGAGCAAAACACTGACAACTATGTACAGTAATCATTGGGAGAATCAGAGAAAAGTCCAAAGTTCTAAGTTTAAGAATTATGGACCTCAGCAACTCCTGTTACTTCTAATAAATCTGTAAGAGTTTGACTGTGGTGTGCATTATCACTAACAGACCTCCAAGGCTAATGTGAAAGAAGACATCAGAATGGAAACTACTGTAGTAGAACTAAATAATCAATACAATACTTTTCTGTAGTTTGAAAAGAAAATTCACTTTACAGTTTACTTCAGCTAAAATGTTTCCCGCTGCAAAATAATTTCTTAGTCTTTTTTAAAGGTGTTTTAATTCTTATGCTTTAGAGATGTTTAATTTAGCACTTTTTTTCCTGAGAGGTAATTTTCCACAAGATCCAAAAAAGGAACAAACCCGGACAAGAGAACCCTGTTTTCAAAAATCTTATGATAACATTTCAAAAATGTTAAATACTATTTCTTACATTCCAGGTTCATACTTTTGTCTCCCTCGAAGATGTAAAATGACAGTTTTGTGTTGCTAAAGAACTGGGAAATGAAGAGATGACAGATGTTTCATGGTTTCCAGAACGGCTTTCCATACGGCTTAGGTGTACAAATGATTGAAAACTAAAAACAGTGTTAAATATTTCTAGTTAAGTAAATGACTAATTCAGTCTGGTGCTCAAGAGTGTAGGTGGATTGATAATGTGAAGAGAATGCAGTTCTAGGTAAGTAAGCACTCCCCTGCTCCACTTATTTCCACTGTCTTAGACTGCAGTATCTTCACTTGAAACAGTGCTGTGCCAAACACCCACAGCACTTTTGGAAACACTGTACCTTCTGCATATGGACTTAAATGAACATCTTTTACTGTATACAGACATTATTATTTAGATATTTAGATTAATGTGTTTTTCAGTACCTTTGGTGGAAGCAAAGCAAACCCATTATTAATTCTGTTTTAGTAGATGCTGGCCAAAACAATTTCAGTGTAATGCAATTTGGAAGTGGATTTCATTTTTGTCCAGTGAAAAATGTATAGCAGGAGCATTATTAGATGTGGATGTCATCTTTCTTCCCAGCTTCAATCCACAATGCATTAATTTGCTCTCTTTAAAAGAGGAATCGTACTTTTGTATACATGTACTGTATGCCACATTTCTTTTTGTTATCTCAGGCTTTGGCAGTACAATACATGGTTGCTTTTTACCAAGTTGGGTGTGTTTTCTGTAGATTCAGTTGTTCGTTTTCCTAATAAAGCTAAATATGTAATTCCAAAAGTGTGTTTAAGTAGAAAACAAATCTGTTTTGTGCATCTTGCACTAGATCTACCTTTGCATTTCAGCATTTACTTTGAGAAGGAAAGAAATTTTGTACTGGAGTGACTAAGAAAAGAATTCAAACATGTCTTTTCCTCACGGCTCATTCTTTTCTGTTGCGAGTCAGATTAATCTGAGATTGTGTCATTCAAGGGACTTTAAAACCTTTTCAGAAAAGGAAATCTAAAGTTATTACAAATTGCCGGAGTTATCCTCCGATTTGAGTAAGATAATTGTGAACAGATAAATGTAGATGGATTTAAGTGCACTTCATGACAGTGTGCTCTTCTACCATTGTATATTTTTATACTGCTCAGAAATTTGCAGAGACCCTGGGTCCTTCAATGGAACAGCTTATTAAAAAATAAATGGAGAAAAAAAATGATTTTCTTTATTGCTTGACGGCATTCATAAAGCTCAGAAAAAGAAGACTGCAGACAGGCGATTGTTTTCGGAGGAAGGACAATCTATTTAAATGCTATCTCTTGAAATTATTGATTGTCTCCCTCACCATGATGTCCTCTTAATTTTTCACAGCTATCAGAAGCTTCCCTTTAATTAAGTGGTCTGGTGTAATGATGTTGCCAGTAGGGGGTTGTCAATGAGAGATAACTAGCGAGTCAATGATCTGTAAATCCTCTATTTTTGCAAGACACATTGTGGACCTGGGGCACATTTCACAAAGCCTTTCCAGGTGCTCAATCCATTTTAAGAGTTCATAAGAAAGTACAATGGGATAAAAGAAAATCTATCTTTCATGTGGGCTGCCTTGGCTGATTTAAAAAAAAAATAGCCTTCACCATCACCTCTATAGTCGATATAGGATACAAAGATTTCACAGCTAGCAATCTGCCAAATCTTATAAGGGTTTAATCTGGTCTCTGATAACAATAGTTATTGCACCTCAGAGAGTTTCTGATGGATTAAGTATTCTCCTGTTAATTTTATGTCAGATAGATTGCCAGTAAATGGCACACAAAGCCACTTTAAGAAATTAACATGCAGAACACAGTAATCTCTGCAGACATGTACTGTATATACTGTCCATTTTCTTATTGCTGCCCAGGCCACTTCATAGTAGTAGTACACTGTATGCGTGCCATCTTTGGACAAACATTTTAATGGTCTACCTTTAACAGCAATAAGATGTAGCAGTTCAGTGCATGATGATTTAAAATGCTATTGTATTCTTCCTGTTTGTGGAAAACTTGTTAAAAAATCCTTCATAATGTTCACTCAAATCAGAAACTAAAAATCTTTTAAAGTATAATAATTTTTATAAATTACAAACTACAAACTTAATGATTTAATAATATAAAATAATGAAGGAATGCATTTAAGTCTATATCAATTAAGATAATTGAGCTGCCAATTATATCTGCTTGGTTGGGACCTTTAAAGTCTTTTCAATTATCAGAAACATATAAATATAGTCATTTCAGATCTCCATCTTTTAGGAGCTAAAAACAATTTATGTCTCATTAAGCAAATTAACAGTTCAATTGAGGAGCGGAAGATGCAGTGGGAACAGAAAAGCAAGACAATCAAGTCCCAAGCACCTTTTCCTGCTTGAGGACCCTTACTTGCTTCTCTTACTTTTAAATTTTGTTTTCAACCACAGCAGGCTTTTCAAGATCATTCTTTCCCATTAGTTTTATCAATTACTGTACTTTGTTAATTTGGGACATACTGAAGATCTACAGTACTGTATGTGTTGGAAATCCTGAATGCAAATTATGATCTTCGAGGGACGTACAAGTTTTGTGACATAATTGGTCGTAGGGAGAAAAGTGCTTTACAAGGCAATTAAAATAAAAAAAAAAACACAATTCTACTTCAAGAGATAAAAAAAAATCTAGTTTAATTAAACTGTTATCTGACGATGTCTACTGTACGTCTGTAGCCCTCGTTTGGGTGGTAACTTTTTCAACTGTCTGTAGTAAGCTGATAAACAGCTCATTATAGACAAGACTTTAGGATCTATTGATAAAAAGACCTAAAAGTTTAATTAAACTGTTTGACTTTTTCTTATAGTTTAAAGGTGCACATTGCTTCATGATCCCAAATTGTGGAAGCTTTATTGTGTTGTTTAACTCAGTAGCTTGATTGAAAGTCAGGGGGATAGCTGATGTCTACTGCCTTTAAACTTACAGTGTGTTACCAACCCAAGATCATGATAATCTAGGATTATGATAGAAAAATTGTGTATGTCTTACCTAAAGAGGTATACAGTTCTTCTTCAGAAGAGGTTTTAAGCAGGGCCCTGTCTAAACTACTATACATAACTGAGTTTGAGAATCACACTCAAAAACATTAGAAATAGGGCTGCTCATTGCATCCTAGATGACAGCTACAGTACTAGATGAGCAACTTTGAAATAAATAGCCAAACATTCATTGGACAAGCTGTCTTGTCACTTAATAAATGATGTTACTACATGACATGTAAAATAAAATATACTTTAGCCCTTTAAAATGTAACAGAATACACATGCAGATGCATTCAAAAGACAATTAAACTTACACTTGTCACACATCAGATTACAGTTCTCATAAAGGCAATTATGAGTGCAATTAAACTATGGAAGCCTTTTCATTTTTTATGACAGCATTTCTTTTTCAGTGAAGAAATCACTACATAATGTGATGTACTGGTCCTAAATTTTAATTCTGTTTAACATAAACTTAATTTGCACCTCGGCTATTGAACAAAACGAGTAACTGTACACATAATAAAATCTAACACTTGAGGGTCACAAATCACTCCATGTGAAATCACTTTCCCATTGCTTAGCCAGTGGGTGAGAATGAGGTGTAATGTAAGAGTCATGGGTGGGACACTAATACTGGGGATTGTTGTGTGATCAAACGATCCCTCCTGTACCTGCCAGTAGCTGTATCACCCTGAAATTCTCAATTGGCAACCCACTGAAGTTAAACAGGTGTGAGCCTGGATAGTACCTGGATGGGAGACTTCCTGGAAAAAAACTAAGGTTGCTGTTGGAAGAGGTATTAGAGGGAACAGGAGGTTCCACACACAGTAGGTCTGTGTGGGTCCTAAAGCCCCACTATAGTGACAAGAGTACACACACACCCACAGGGGCACTATGGCTGCCATCGCATCATCCAGGTGGGTGTTGCACATTTTGGTGATTGTGGTGAAGGGGAGTCCCCATTACCTGTAAAGTGATGTGTCCAGAAAAGTGCTACTATATATACTGGAAGTGTAAAGATTTTTTTATTATTATTAATATAGGAGGGGGTGGCATGGGGACCACCAGTTCTTTTTCAGCAGCAAGTACCTGTACTGTACCTACAGCTAAGATTGTGCTCTTTCAAAAGTTTCCTACCCTTTCATACATTTTGCCACCAGCTTTTAGCTTTTTCATACCACATTGTTGTTGTGTGTTTTTCAATTGACATGTTTCGTGAAGGTATAATGACAGCCCGCATTTTTTCTTTTACAAGAGTACTCTAAATTCACACTTTGTGCAGAAGTTTGATAACCCCTCTGACACATCAGAACAAGTCTTAGATCACGATGCCCATGGGATATCTGTGACGCTGCTGGAGGTTATGGTTGATCCTTCAGCAGGTAATGCATTTGATTGGAAATAGAAGCCGCAGTTTTAAGTTTTTTTTGGTAGCATCTTTGAAAATATCTCCTTTAAAATGTGGTAAGGGAAAAAGCTAATGTCAGTTAAACTTACTAATCTACTGGCAATGACTGCATTGCATAATTACAATGAATTCATGTATTTAAATATCCTTGTAGCAATGCTAATCACTGCTTTACTTTCTGCAAACACACGATACATTCTTATCAGCTGTTTTAATAAGTTCCCTTATTAAACTGAAAGACAGGGATTTTGGGACTGAAAGAACATATAATTTGCCCTTCTGCTTTTTTTACTTAGAAGATGTCACTTTGAAGTTCCTCTAACACCAGAACAAAAACCAAATAATCAAGGAGCTTGAAAAACAAGTAATTTTAATATATAACTTACTGGATAGGAAAACAATGTCAGTTAATGTTCAGTAAAATTGTTTTTAAATTAGCAGTCTACAATGCAACGGGTTCAGTGGTAGGCCTGGTACCAGAACGTTGTCAGTCAAATTGAAAAGGGGTAGTCTACTCTTTCTTTTGTACAGTGGATAGTGTATTATGGTATTTAGCCGCATGGTATCTAGTTTTTGGACTTCACCAGTGCAAAGTAATTTAGTTTTACTTCACACTGGTGAGGAATTCCTTCTAACCATGCAACCAGACATTTTCTTATGTTAATATTTATTTTCATAATTGAGAAAATGTCATCATACTTGAACATCAGAATTTCAGAGTCTGTTCATATAGCTTTACGGTCAGTCACTTTTAACCAGGTTCTTCAAAACGTCCTTCCTTCTCCCTAAAACATTGCTGTGTACTTTGAGCTTAGTACAACTGCAAATAACGTCTGTACATTAACATTTCCAAACATTGTTTTAAAAAGTAGAATGGTATTAAGAAGGCCTACATATCCAAATACTGCACAAACTGGGAAAAACTAATTTGAATTCTAATTCACCATGTAGACTAATCCTTGAGGTAATCTTGAAACACTTCTTGGGTATGGTATTGAAATCATATTTATGGTAGCACTTTTACTCTTAGTCTGGTTTAAAATGAACTAATGTATATTAAATTCTTAGAACGGACATTAACTAAAAGACTAGTGATGTTTTTCCATAGTTAACATCCTGACTGCTGATTCTTGCAGTAAAAGATTAAAGCCCATCTCACTCCTTTGAATCTTTCAGAAAGAAGGTTTAAAAAATAACAAGAGAGCCATATGATTACTGCTACACACAGCCCTCTGCTGGGAACACAGTAGTAGTGACCCATGATATACTGTATGGATCATAATTTTTTTAAACAAAAACTTAATTTCTGAAAGGGATTAATGGACACATCAAGGGTAACACCCTGTGCTTGTATTGAATCTAGTACGTGACAAAACAGTGAGATAGCATGCATCCTTCTTTTATACAGTATGTACTCTATTTGTAGGTTTAAGGAAGTAATTTTACAGTTATGCTACTTTAATAGCTGCATGCTTATCATTAGCCACTTTGCTTATTAATCTGCACAGAACTGCAATCTCTAATCAAACCAGTCTACTGTTAGGGATGCATTGTTTCTGGTTCAGATGTAGAAAGCATGCACGTTGTCTGGTGCTAAGTGAAACAAATGTCTATTAAGCCATGCAATCGTTCATTGTACAGGATCCTAATGCATAACCAGAACCTGGCTGTGTTTGGCCTTGATGATAGCAAGAATATGTGTCATTTCTGTGTGTGTGGAGGTGCATTAAAATACCCTGATGCACACACTTTGTTATCTTTATGTTGTACATTTTCAGCTTTTCATTATATCATGGCTGTTTAAAAGGACTGTTTAAAATCTGTTTTCATTGGGGTTGCAATTGAAAATATTAGTTCAGGTGGGTAGCTGCGTCAGCATGCGTAGGCTGCAAATGAACAAGTAATAGGTTTATTCCATGCTGAAAAAAAGAAGAGAGAAAAAACACAATGTGTCTGCCATGGAGCCTTCTTCAGGTGTCATATTGAAAACCATTAAAAATATTGAAAATATTAGTTCAGGTGGGTAGCTGCGTCAGCATGCGTAGGCTGCAAAGGAACAAGTAATAGGTTTATTCCATGCTGAAAAAAAGAAGAAAGAGAACACAACGTTTCGGCACACCTGAAGAAGGCTCCACGGCCGAAACGTTGTGTTCTCTTTCTTCTTTTTTTCAGCATGGAATAAACCTATTACTTGTTCCATTGAAAATATTAGCTGTGCTGGAGTTTTGGGAACATACAAGTCCATACAAGGTCAGTGAAATTCTCTGCAGAGGTGATCTATCTCTCTGTCTGCTGTACAAAGTGTATTGTAATTTTACCCTGCAATATGAAAATACTGGAGTCAAGAACACGTCTGGTGACACAATTACTAATCCTTCCATTTTCTAACCACCTCATCCAATTCAGGGACATTGTGGAGCTAAAGCCTATTCCGGCAAGCAATGGATGCAAGGCAGGATACACCCCTGACACCAGTCTATTGCAGGGCTATAGACACACAGACACTTACACCAGGGCCAATTGTCAATTTTCCCACCAGTATAGTATGTCTTTGGGCTGTGGGAGGAAACATAAAAACTCCAGACAGCAGGAATTAAACTCAGGCCCCAGTGTTATGAGGCATCGATGCTAACCACTGCACCAGCCAGCTCTTAACCACTTAATGTGTGGAAACCTTGGTTTCTTCTGAACTCAAGGACCTATGAAAGTGTTGGGTTTATTTCTATTAAACTCTATCATACACCTGTCAAAATTACAGGGTTGTTTATTTAATTATAACATTTAAGTGTTATAAACATACTTGTATTATTCTTCAGAAAAAAAAGAAAATGCAAAACAGAAACATGAAAAATATATACATTTAATACAGTTGAATGTTTATTGTTAAAGCAGCTGGGCCAGTTTCACATTGCCATTGCATCACATTTTATACAGCATATGGACCAAACTCCCTCCACAATGCTTGACAGGTTTAGTAATTGATGCTCCTTCTTTATTTAATTATTTCTTCCCTAATAATTTTCTCTCTTTATATATATATATTGATGCTTAAAGAAGAAGCAGCTTATAAAAATTTCTGAGGTTGGAAATTCAGTATGTCTTTGCTGAATTGAATATACTGAAATCTGCTGCCATATTTGGTAACTCAATTAACTTAGAAATCATTTCTATGTACTAAATGCTTCAGTGAACTGTTACATATTAGTGGGAAGTAGCTATAATGTTGTATTCCTCTTATTCATATCACTGTCACTTCAGTACATATAAAAGCGAGATTTACTTATTTGGTATATTATTCTAAAATATGACTACTGTATATCTGAAATTGTTTTACATCTTTTTCTATTTATTTACTTGAACTACAAACACTTTATACAACCCTTCAATAATATACTGTCTGAAGCAATTTTCAAGGTAAACCTCTATATTATTATATTTTAATATTTTATTCTGCTTGGGTTAATATACGTTTGGAAATGGATACTCTAAGAAGAAATAAATACTATGAAACAAAAAACAGTTTTATTGATGTAGGTTGCCATGGCACATAATAAGCAAAGAAGTAAAAAAAATGATAGAATATTTGAACTTCAATGGATATATGTAGTAGCACAAACTAAATATATGGATAACTGGAAATGAGTTTTGTTAAGGTACCGTTCATGTCCTTTCCTTTAGTACTGTAAAATCTTTCTCTATCCTTTCTGTATTGGAGCTTAATTTTAGTGAAAGATGAGCAGGCACAGATATTTGGAAAAAACATATAAAACACCTAGCTGATATAGTTGTACTGCAAGATGGATGAAAATCAGACAGCTTCAAAATAACTGCAGGACCTTTGTTTAAGTGGTTCTTTACAGAAATCCATTAAAACCTAAAAAAAATAATAAAGGTGGGTTGTTCAGTTTGGTATTTGATTCTATGTACATACAGGGGCATAATCTATACAAAGAGTGCTTATAGAGTCAGTTGGTATATTCAAACACTGTTTGCAACAAGACTGAATTTTGGTACATGTACAGTACAATGGGGATTTGTGGTGGGACATGCTCCCAGAGACAGCGCCAGTATACCCCAGAGGATAACAACATTGCAGGTGTCCACTAGAGGGAGTAAAGCACATTCCTAGAATGTTGGATTGCAAACACACCTTCCAGCATTCCGTCACTTCTGGAGGATGTCACCAAACTCTATTTGTGCAAACAGAAGTTACTGTCAACAAGCATTTTGACAGCAAAAGAGCAATGCTGCAGAGACATTACATTCATATCATATGCTCGCAAAGACATTGGAGCAGTGAAGCGATATAAGTACCCTGGCAGACCCATATATCATATTGTCCTCTTAAACACTGAATAGCTCCATGCAATTGTGCACGGTATCCGATAACACATGCAGACTGTCACAGACATAAATGTTACAGTAGCATGACTTAGCCAATGAAGTGTCCTTTAATGTATCCTGTTTTTGTCCATAGAAATGCTTTCCAGATATTCCCAAGTTAATGTAGTACCAAAGGCCATTGCTTCTCAATAAGCAGTTTTCATGATACAACTGTGTGTATGGGCTAAATGATTTTATGGGCACCTTATGTACAAACTGTGAAGGGCAGAGTGTCAGGAAGACTTTCAGAGCCTTTTCCACCATAGCAGAATTTACTTCTCATTTTCACAAAGACACAAGCTGCTAATCTAGAGAGAGACAATAATAGGTATGGAACATAAAGAAGAAAATACTTTTAGTGAGATACCTGGGATTTATTTAAGTTTAGAAAAGGGAAGTGGAGCTTCTTAAGGTGTCCAGCTAAGGACAGCGGTGAAAGAGGAGTGTCAAGAGTGCTCTTTAACAGGACTACATTTAGTAGAGTTTTAAGGTAATCCCAGCATGGAACTAAAGGGACAATTCCATAGCAAATAATTTTGGACAGGACCCAGACACCTGGAGGAACATGCGCTCTTTCAAACACATAGTAAATGCACACTAGAACACTGTGCTCTTTTCAGTGAGTTTTCTACAATGCCATCACAGTGACTACCATCTGCAAGATATAGTTAAGACAACATTGGATTAGAAAATTGGAAGAACTCCAGAAATGTAGTTTTTCCTAAATAAATTGAACTACATCTAAAACTCTCTTTACCTCATTTAAATTTTGTCAACTTGATTTTAATCGCCACTCATCAGTTTTCTATATTTTTGGACAACACAAGTGGCAAAAAAACAACGTTTTAGGATTTTTACCTTATTTTATACTGTATACAGTATTTTCTTGTAGATTTTATTTTCCCAATTCCAGAGATGTGCACATAGCAAGGAAAATAGCAAGCATTTGAGCCATATAAATTAGAAATTATTATTGAGTTGGTGGGGTCAAAACAATTACCTAAGGCAATTCTGTGTTGCATTTTCAATTTACTAGATTTCTTATTTCCGTCTCTCTCTCCAGCATTCAAGTGGGCATTACAGAATTTTACACAAATTTTACTTAAACCCATATTGCTGATCAACGAACCAACCTTCTATGTTGTCTCTTGCTTTCTACTGGATAGGTAGAATATTTCCGTGGAGTGTAAGTTGTTACAAAATTCGTTTCCAGTCTTTTTGACCACATACTGTATGGTTTGTCCACAGCTGATGAAGTAATTATATTTGAACAAGCTTTTTGTCTTAATATAGCCTGTGTTCCAGGTTCTTCCCAGTGCATACTGTACATATGGGTACAATATGTGAGGATGGGTTGCTCTGCCTTTACTGTATATACATCAGTGCTACAGGAATTGCATCTCATAGACACGGGGGGTATTTTCAAGTCTTCTGCTTTTTCAGTGTTGCTGATCATACAGTATGATTCTGATACTATAAAAAGTACATGCATTGGTTTGAATGCCTACAGCCTCTAATTTGAGAATTCATATTTTCTGAGAAACATTATCAACATTTTTCTGTAAATCTAATTATATCATATCATCTGTTATGTACTGTATATCTACTGTACACATATACATAAGAGCTGATCAACACATTTGTGTTCTCTTGAATTGACTACTGTAGTGCTCTACTTGCTGGGGTATCTAAATCTGCTTTGAACAAACTGCAGTACAGTATGTCCAAAATTCAGCAGCCAGAATCCTGACCAGGTCTAGTGCAAGTGATCACATTACTGCTATCCTGGAGTCCTTTCACTGGCTTCCTGTCAAATTCCGTGTGGACTTTAAAATCCTCGTGCTCACCTATAAGGCTCTGCATGGCTTGGCACCTCAGTACCTGTCTGAACTATTATCACCCTACTCCCCACCTCGCAACCTTTGCTCTTCTAATTCTGGTCTTTTAACTGTCCCCCAAGCTCGTCTACATTGTATGGGTGACAGAGCCTTCTTTTGTTATGCCCCCAAGCTCTGGAACTCTCTGCCCAAGGATATTTTTGAGAGTCACCTTCTCTAAATTCATTCAAATCCAGACTCAAAACCTTCTTCTTTAGAAGAGTCTTTACTTAACTGGTATCAATCTTCAACCCTCAGCTTTTCTTAGTACCACCATCCACAGTCTCCTCTGTATATTGTAATTGTGTATTCTTTTTATTTATTGTTGTTGTCATTCTGTTAAGCGCTTTGAGAAGCCACCTTTAAAGGTGCTATATAAAATAAAGTTTATTATTATTATTATCTACTGTATGACTGATGTTACATGTTCAAAGAATTCTTAACTACTGTAGTAAAGACAACCTAACAAGTTATTTAAGTTAGTCTAACAAGTTAAATCAAAATGTCTATAATGTTTGCAAAACAGTATATCCAAAGTGTTGATCTGTCTATTATCTAGCCAGAGTAACAAATTACATTTACTGAATAAACAAGATTAAGCACAAAAACAGTTGTTTTAATTGTGCAATCATTACAGTACACCACCATGCATGTGATATAATCATGCATAATTACCTGGCTAACATCCATGGACACTGAGCTGATTACCTAATATTTGAATGGGTCCCTAGGCACCTTTAGGAATTTCTCATAAACTGCACTAGTTTTTCAATAATTATTAAATTTGTGTGTCTACGCAAGAAGAATCAAACTCCTCTTGAAGAGCAGTTTGGTTCATTTCAGGTTTAACTAGCTGTAGGCTCTTGGGCCAAATATAGCTACCAGATTTCAGCTACCAGAATTTCCCTTTTAGTTACATGATTCTATGTTAAGTGGATTTAAAGAAGCAGACTTCCAGTACATGAATGTTACTGTAGTGTGAAGTATTGTACCATACTTTACATAGGGAAATTGCAGTGCAATTTCTGTCACAGGATCAATAAAGTATCTATCATAGTGGTCAAATGGCAGAGTTTTCAATCTAATTAATCTAGGCTCCATTCAGTTTAGATTTTAAATTCGTGTTACATTTTAGAGTGGTAATCTTTATATTTATAAAACGTACATTGTTTTGTTTTTTAGAAAACATGATTATTAGACTAAGAAAAATCATTTAATAAATCTACTGTTTCAGTAACATCACAACACAAGTTCCACCTTGATCTTCTGAATTTGACATGCTGAACAGGACTGTAGTATACCACAGCAAGGTTTCCCCTCGTGCAAATTTTGTCTTGTGATCTAAGTGGCTGCATCTGTAGTTGTCCAGCACCTGGTGTTGTCCTCTGTATACTATGTTGAGGTCAACACCACCCTTTCACTTACAACTGCAAAAAAACAAATTATCACTGCAACGATTGCAACAAATTCAGAAAGATACTCTTCCTTTTTATAGTAGATTGACACTGACATTTTATTGATCAGACATGACATAAGTCAATTACATTATGCTGATAAACATTTGGTTAACAGGAGTCTAATGGTAAAGTCACAGGCTAATAGTGTGTGGGTGCTACTAAAAGCAATGCAAGCTGTACATCTGTGATGTGTACTTTGTCCCAAGTTGCAGATGCTGTCTAAATGCCCATTCCTCACATTGAGGAATATGCACGAGCCTGCTCACTGTTATCTGATCCCTAGATGTCATATTTTATCCTGCCAAAAATTTCCAGAGTCTTTATTTTTGCTGTGCTTAAAATAATGTTGTACAAACTGACAAATTTAATGAAAATGATTTTGTTGATCTGCACACTTTAAGCAAATATATGCAAAAGAATGAGCTTTAAGAAAATAACGCTCTACAGTAAGAACATGTACAGTATGTCACAACTATAATACATTAAAATGTGCTAGTTAAATGTTTTTATAAAATATAAACTATAAACATTTGGCTAACTCTTAAATATTGAAATTCAATTCAATTATCGACCCCTCATGCATTTTCCTTCAAAAGCTAAAAAGACACGTCTCTTACACTTTGACTAAATTGTTTCAGATGAGAAGTCAGACTAGAAAAACAAGTACTGTAGTAGTAGTCAAAGTCAACAAATCAATTAGCTTTAGCTTTAAGGTGAGCGTTTTGTTTTCCATGTTGTATGCAGCAAACATATAAATGAAAAATCCCAGATCAAGACATAAAATAAGGTCTTAATTATATTTTTGGAGAATGTGGATGAAATCATCAAATAAAACTAATTTCAGCCCAAAGACAAATCAGAAACAGATACATGTGGAGTGGCAGAAATAATTTGTCAAACTCATTACAGTCTTGTTATCTGTGCTACCTTCCCATTTAACAGAACAAAAAGAGACCAGGCTATTGAACCTGTTGAGCTTACTCCCACCAGAGTGGAAGAGTATAGTGTCCAAACACACCAAACCCCAATGTCTTTGAGAGATGACAGGAAACCGACATACAAATTCTAGTAGACCCCAAATAGATATTTAACCTACCAATCCAGCAAAGTGAGGCAACAAAGGTAGCTTTGTTGGCCACAGCACTGCATAAAAACAGTCTTGCTATTACACGTGATTTTTTTTCTCTGAAGAAAACAAAACATTGAAGGGAAATCTTTCATACAGTATTTCTGTTTTAACAGTCCCAACATGTGTTGCAAACATTTTCTTTTCAGATTGAAAATGTTGTGAGTTTTGTTTTCCTTATAGAAAAAAAAAATCAAATATATAGGAATATTTTAACAGTGTGGACTTTTTATGAATATGGCTCCAAGAGATTTGATTCTTTATTTCAGAAACTGCTGGTTTATAGAGCTTGGACAAGAGCAGCTAAATTAATCCCCAGGTTTTAACTTGTAAGCTATGAGAGCATACAGGGGGAATTAAGTCCTATCAGAAGAAAGACAGCAGAGGGTCACTTCAGGGCCTTTTAACAACAAAACACTAGCTGTTTATGGCTGATTTTGACGTGGTCTGATGCTTCACTATGGGGTAGAGGAGGTTGTCGTGAGGAGTACTTTTTGATATCGAGTGTACTTAATATGATGTAAAAAAGAGAAACCTTGTTGAATATGTTTTTCACTTCACAATGTGGTCAAGTCATGACCAAAGTCTGATACCAGCAGTTAATTCCTAGAGCATATCAAATACCTTAGACCTTCTTATAATATGTGTTTTAATATGGGATATGATCAAGCTTTCTATGTGGTTTCCAAAGCCATTAGGTTTTATATTATGTTCTGGGGAAGAATGTTTGAATGGGTGCAGTCTGCTTGAATATCACTTTTCCATAGCACTTGGTCCTGCTGTGGTTTCCTCCCACTGTCCAAAAGCATTATTGTTAATGGATTAATTGGCTTCTGGGAGACCCAACCTTCAAGTGAGCGTTTGTGTCTGTCTGTCCTGCTATGGATTGGCATCCCATTCCATGATGTACCTTGTCTCACACCTGTTGCTTGCCTGGATATGATTTGGCTACCATGTGACCCTGAATTGGAAGCAGCAGTTGAATGAAAATGAATGCATGAATGAATAATATTAATGTGCGTCAAAGTACAGTACACCTGAAGATACTCTATAAGCTGCATTGATAACGTTACAAGTGATTCTGTCAGTCTAATGTCTAAGAAATCCCCCCCACACACCTCAGACTAATTTTAGCTTGCCCATTCATGTTCATCCATGCTCATTCAAAGAAAAGGGTAATGTACTTGAGTTATTTGAGGTTTTGTTTTCAAGGGTAACTGGACCAATGCTGCTGATGTCCAAAAGTTTAATATTTTAGATTTTCTCATAGGACGTCTCCATTGACAAATACTTGGTACTGTAGGTACAGCATGGACATATAGTATCTATTTGTTTTCAAAATATAAATATTGTATTTTTATTTCAAATACTGTAACTGATTTAAGATGTTAAGATCATGGGTTCTATTTTGGAAGGGACACATTTGTCTTCCGTGTGTCAGACTGTTACTTCATGCTTCAGATAGCTAAATTCACTGAAATGTCTGGAGTTTTGTTTTCAAGGGTGACTGGACCAATGCTGCAGATTTCCCAAGCTCATTAAGGACAAAGAATGTTATATTGCAGTTACAAAATGCTCCCAATAGTGTTAGATCACCCTTGTGCACACTGTATTCTGATGTGAGAAGAGGTGTTCAGTGAAAACATTGCTACTGTAATTCTACTGTCCACATTGAACGAACTCCATTATGTCCAAAATTCGGCAGTCAGAATCCTGACCAGGTCTAGTGCGACTGATCACATTACTCCTATCCTGGAGTCCTTGCACTGGCTTCCTGCCATGTTTTAGGTCAACTTCAAAATCCTCATGCTCACCTGTAAGGCTCTGCATGGCTTGGCACCTCAGTACCTATCTGAGCCTCGCAACCTTCTCTCTTCTAATTCTGGTCTCCTGTCTGTCCTCCAAGCCCGTCTACACTCTATGGATAATGGGGCCTTCTCCTGTTATGCCTCAAGGATATCAGAGAGTCATCTTCTCTAAACTCCTTCAAATCCAGACTCAAAACCTCTTTCTTTAGAAGAGCCTTTACTTAACTGGTTCCGTTTTTCACCCCTCTGCTCCTACTGTATTCAGTACCCCAATCTACTGTCTCCTCTCATTGTGTATTCTCATTGTGCTTGTATTGTATTTTTATTTTATTTTTTGTATTTTTATTTTTTTGTCATACTGTAAAGTGCTTTGAGAAGCCACCGTTAAAAGCCCTGTATAAAGTTTATTACTGTTACTTTTCCTCCTAAAATGTCAAATTTGAAATAATGTGTGTGTACTAAGGTCTTTGAAAAGTGTTTAGATTATAGGGGTGTTTGAGTCCTAGATTCAGCTGTGCTCAGAGAAATCTTGTAATGATCCACAGGGGGAGGGTACGCTGGACACGGAGCAGAGTCACATGACACTGGCACCAGCTGTCTTGTTAGTGTACTAATCTTGCTTGTGCTTTGTACTCATGTAGTTTACAATGTTTGTCTTAGAAATGTTTTTTGTGAAAAATATCAGTGTTTCCTGATATTGATTCGAAACTCATTCCCCATGGTTCAGCAGCTGGAAGCAGGTACTTTGGAATTGAAAGCAGGTTCTTTTGGTGCTCACGCTGTGACTGAAACAAACAAGGAAAAAAGAAAGCCGGGAATTCAAGATGAAACAACGCCCACCCAAAGGACAGAAGGACACTAACTTTTCTTCCTTTGACTGTTATATTGATGATTGTTTTCAGGTTTGCACTTATCTGTTCATTTTTTAGTTAATTAAAGAATTTTTAACTGTGCTCTTTTCAGAAGGACATTTGTTTATTCAGATAATATTCATTTGTTCATCTCTCTTTAATGTTTTTGTTCTTTGTCAAATAAAAGACTCCCCCCCCATAAAAAGCTGTTCTGTCAATATATTCGAAGCCTAAAAGAGGTCCTTGGCCAAATTAATTTTGGAAAAACCATGTTAGATGACATCTGATAAATGTAATAATTACATTACTTTGTATTTCATTATATATGAATTTCTTGTACCCTGACTCCTGGTTTGAATTGAAACCAATTCATTAGATCATACCAGCTGAAACAGCTTGCAATACCAAATACAGTGCAGTACAATGAAGAAAATCCTATGCCATCCAGTCCTGTATATATAGAACATATAAACCAAAATGCAAAATGTCCAGAGACCTGATACACCTGTGAATCCACACTCCCCATGTACAGATGTAGATATACAATTTCTCTTCATTAGCTTTCTAATTACATATCCCAAAGTGCACCCCGTGGACTATGAAACATCAGCAGATAACAGGGCATTGGCGATTCGAGTCACGGCTAGGCAGCTTGTTCCCAAAGCAGGGGAGAGTGTGAGTGCTGGATAAATTATTCATGTCTCAGCCCATGCTTTTGTAAGGTGTGCTGACACCTGATCCACAAAATCAAACACTGCTTGTGGTTCACTTCATGTCTCACGTTCTTGAGAGAGCTGGTGGCAGAGGTGAGGGAAGAGGCTTCCTGCTCAGTGCTGTATTGTCTGTAACAGGGTAGTTTCAAAGAGCATGGCCTTTTGTTTCTTTAATGGTAGGGACTCAAGTCCAGTTAATTGCAAAAAGTGGATTTCAGGACTCACGTCATTAAAAATTCCCTTTATTCGTTACAATTTTCTATATGCTTCTACACATTTTTGTCCTTTTGAAGAAATTAAAAATAAAGGGCAAATAAAAGCTAGATTTAGGTTTTAAGCCTTTGAACATATGCCATTTCATTTTGTTGTATAGTGCCTTTTCATGCAGCACACTCTTTCTGTTAAATGAAAATCCTTCAGACTTTTTGATTTAAAGTGCATTTCGAAATCCATCTGCTTGACGTTAGCCTGAGAAATCTGTTAATGGTGCAATCAGATAATGCATTTGGAAGTTCAGTGGACTAAGCTGAGGAAATATCAGCTGCAGGAGAAAATGTTCCCCATCAAGGCAATTATTTCACTTGTCTTTTAAGCTGCTACTTTTGAGATCTTTCTATTTTCCACATTAGCCATCAGCCCATTTTGACTCCACTGTACATGCCTCAAGCATTTAATGGATTTTGTGACCTCAAGTTACTATCCCATACAAATTGGGTTCTGTTTTGTATTGGCCCTCTCCATGTCTTTTACATTGGTCCTTTTCCAGGAAAGAGCAGATCCTTCCCTACCTGTAGTCTTTACTTTAATTTCTTCCTTGATCTTCCATCCTTCACTAGGCGTATGAGTATTCACTCCAACTCTATGGCACCCAGCTCTTTCATCTTGCAATACTCTTCTTTTCCAGCTGATTCTGTTAAGCCAAAGAGGATTTTCTGTAACAAACTGTGGCTCACCAATACAATAGCAGCTGGTTTCTTTTTCTTTCCTCATTCTCAAAACCTCTGGCTGCCACTCCTTTTGCAGTTTACTAAGATGCTAAGTGTTCTTGATATGTACTCCACCTTATCTAGACTCTTGCTGCCCTTTCTATGAACAGAAGATGCACTGGTTCCTTGTCAGGAAGTGCCTAATCCTACTGTACATGCGCTTCCTCTTCCTATCAGCCCTAGTCCAGCAAACCACTCCTACTTCTCAGTAGCACTCTTTTTCATTATTAGACAGAGCAGCCTGCCTTTTCAGAACCTATGATGCACGTCTCTGCTCTGCATATTCCCATAAATTTGTAACACAGCCCAATCCAGCTTCTTCACATGTAGATTATTTACAGCCTTGTCAGCTCACAGGCAGAATGCCCACCAGTTTTCTTGTTTTTTTTATCTTACTTTTAAAAAAAAATCTTAATGCTTATGGTTAAGCATCTTACAGTCACTTCAGACTGATCATGTTCTGTTCTGAAGTTCACCAGCACTACCTCTATCAGAAGCAATTGCCAATTAGACATTGATTGCAAAGCAGTATGTTACAGCATGTAGGACGATAAAGGCTCTGACCAGAACCATGACTTATAGAATACTTAAAACTTCACAAAGATTGGTTTAAAATATATTTCCCCTATTAGATCATTCAGCATCAAACCTGGAGTTTATTTTTGCATAACTACAGTTTTGTTATAAATTGTTTTTTAGTCTCATGGATAAAGCACTGACATTAACAACATGGCATCCCTGTCTTATGCTAAAAGATACCCTTCTTAGCTTTAAGAGAATAGCAAATTGTTTGATGAGGCTTACTTTATGCTATTGAAGTTTAAAGTGCTGCAAAGAAAGTTTCAAACAGAAGGCAGAGCTTGACAATAAAACGTGGAACAAAATCTCCGTGGTCTCTTAAGAAGATTTGGAGGGGATTTTACGCAAGTATTCAAAACTCTTAAAGATATTAACTGTGTCAATCTAAGGGACAGCTTCAAGCTGTCAAGAGAAATTAAAATGAGGACTAAAAAGTTACAAGTGGAATTGAAGAGCAAGTGCATTAGGAATCAGAATAGAATGCATTACCTTACACAAAGAGAAGATATGCTCTGAGAATTAATTTAATTTAAATTAATTACCTGCGGTATTTCAATAAATAATCCAGAGCTTGATAAAAAAAAATTGATTCGCTTTAAAATGAAAAGATGTGGTGGAATGCTGGCTTTTCATTTTTCTTGTTTCAAAATGTCTAAATCTAAACAGAAATAACAGAGTATAAAAGAACAAAAAATGGTTTACATCTTGTCTATATTATCAGAAGAGATAAAAACAAGCAGGGATAATAAAAAAAAACAGGATATTGGAGAGGTTTGGTACTGCAATTTAAAAACCACAGCTCAAGAACACCAATATCCCTCAACACAGAGCTATGGTACAGCAAAACTGTCAATGTGTTAAAATCTCACTGCAGACTTCAAATAAAATAAAAAGAAATGAATAGACTGTGGTAGAAGCAATTTAATATTGAAGAGACATCTGCATTACTGTGCAAGACAGACCAGTTGAAAAGAAAAAGGGACATCTTCATAATCAAAGAGAGGGAGCAAAACTGTCATTTTCAGTACAGTCTGCCTCAGGAGATGCCTCCATCTTTGATCATCATTTGATTTTGTGGGTTCATGCATCCCTGCCTAAAATAAAGAACTGAGGTTCATGTTGAGAACAGCAATCTACATTGTTTGCAAACACCACTTTGTAGTTTGAGCAGGGGTAAACTCCTTGATCCTACATGTAAGTGCCATCGGTAACATGATTTACTGAGCATGTATTTTTTTCCAATTCAATTTAGAGAGCATACAATTCATCAGACCTGAGTCATCTCAGGATCACCTCAGCGCAAATGTAACATGGCAATGTGTTATCAGTAGGCCTACTGTATGTAGGCAGTGTCAACACAAAATTAGAGACTAGGGTTACATGGAGGCTTCTTTAGCTATATTTCTTCCACAATCAGGAGGTCTCTGCCAGTTACTGTTAGACTTTCACTTCTTCCCTTTCTTCCCAGTGTGACTCTATTTCATTATACTAGATCTTGATCACTATAGTTTGTGAGCCATCTCAGGTCTTGACTAATCGATGGGTGTAAACCTTACTGCCTTTTGAATTCAAGGTGTGAACATACAGTATTTAGTTGACTCCTATTGAACTTTAGTCTATAACTGCCAAATTAAGACAGGTTACAAACAAGGTGAAGCCATTAAGTTCATCTAACTCATGTTGATCTGGACAATCTTTCTAAGGTTTTTTAAAAGGATTGTTATTTTACCTCATAGTATGTTCCAGATATCCACACTATTTTGTGTAAAGAAATGCCTTTCATTCTTAAAGGCACTCTCATTTTCCATCTGGTTCTTCTGCTAGTAGGCATACACATACAGTAGTATTTTACTATTCTAATATTATTGCTATTATATATTTACAGAAATGTGTGCAAAACTTTACTTTTTCCTTATAACGAATTGAATTTAATAAACTTACTGTATATGATGATAGCTAAACAGCCATTTTATATTCTACAACAACAGCTCAGCTTGTTTAAGGTGTATTTTATTTTCAAATGGAAAACTATTAAAATGAAAAACTGTTGTCATGGTAACATATTTCCACCTTTTGCTAGTTACACTGATTAAATCCATTTCAATGCTCATGTGTCCATTTATGTATGTAATAAGGTATCCAAACATAAATTCAGTAACAAAAATGTTTAAAAGTGAAAAGAAACTTTTCTAACTGTATGTTTTGATAGGTTTGAGGTGATTTCATACGGAAATTGTGTTTAATAAGTAAATTAAAAAAATATAACTTGTAAAGACTCATACTAACCTAGCTGACAACATTGTTTCCCCATAACACTAAAATACTTCTGTTTACAATAGAGCATTAATGCTGTACAGTACATAACTATTATGTGCATAAGATCCTAATTAGTTTAGAAAGCTGTTCTTAATTAAGTTCTTAATTATATAGATACATTTAAATAAAATCTAAGCATTATGATCATAATGATTTCCTCCATTAGTCATGGTTTAAAGTTAATCAGATTCTCTAATAAGATAGTGATAATAAATATACTGCTAATACAGTATATCTAAAGTTATGGTAGCTGTTTAATTTGATAGGTCACCACAAAGTCCTGCAAGGAGTCAGGTTAATATTAAGAAGGAAAACCGAATATAAAAAGAGAGGCAAACACGGCCAAAGGGTGAAAATACCAAATATATTTGACATTTTACTAGTAGTTATATGGAACTTTGGGAAATAAAAGACAGTTTTACAAATTTATGATAGAATGTTTGCATTTGCTTGAAAAAATCAATAATAATAATAATAATAATAATAAGTTAAGCAATGAAACTTCATAGGCTTTAGAATAACCCAGTTATTTGCATAGTACTTACTGCATTTTGTTTTGACGTCACAAAATTTACTTAATGTATTATTTCCAACATAAAGGCAAATATTATACTAAAGGGGAAACATGATGGTTTTTATTCAATACCTTGCGGTGTTTTAAGCAGCAAAACACTGCTGAGAAGAAAAGCTGTATCATAACACAGGTCCCCACATCATTTTTATTAACAGAACTGTCTTGTTACTACAGTATATCTCTTGGACCAGCTAGAGTAAATGACAGATGACAAAAAAACATTTACCAAACATGAGCGCCTGTGCACTTATCTACTAGTTTTTACACAATACAGGCAGCAAGGGTAAGCTGTGAGTTAACAGATTGATGCACTTCACATAGTTACCATGGGCCCCCAGAAAACTGAGAAAGCTATTGCCAACTTTAAACCTCTCCAATTCAGGTAGTGTCCAGTTAGTCATGTACTAACTGGGTACTGGGTCATGTACTAACTTGTGCTAACAGGGGCGGAGCGGTGGCTCTGTGGCTAAGGATCTATGACTGGAAGGTTGCCAGTTCAAATCCCACAGCTGACAGAGGAATCCTACTCTGCTAGGATCCTGAGCAAGGCTCTTAACCCCAACTGCTCCAGGGGCACTATATAAATGGCTGACCCTGCGCTCTGACCTCTTATCTGTGTGTCTCATGGAGAGCAAGCTGGGGTATGCGAAAAGACGAATTCTAAATGCAAGAAATTGTATATGGCTAATAAAGTGATCTTATCTTTCTGTGGAGCTAGTGATTGATGAAAATCGGGTAATTTCGTGGGTCCCTCCCTTCTTTTCCACAGAAATAAAGAATCTAGAACAAACTTAACTTTGCTCCAGATCTGTCATATTTATAAAAAATACATTAACACTTCTAATTTTACTTAAACCCAAGACTCAACAATGACAGCATTAAATTTATATATTCTAAAACAAGTAAGATGCATCATTGCACATCAGAAAGCAGCTGCACAGATTTATATGCTTGTCAGCAGGTCTGTATGGGGATTTTTCACACTACCATCTAATTCTGATTTTTAGTACACTCTCTTCTCTTTTGACACATACTGTATTTTGGTAGGGCAGTCAAAAGCCTAGATGGAAAATGGCTTCACAGCAGGATTGATATCAGTTTCCGGAGTCTGTGAGTGCAAGATAAAGCATGTCTCTGGAGACAAAAGGCTGAGATTAGCTGCCTTGCCTGAGTGCCAGCCAGCCTGGTAATGGAGAGGGAGGGTTTTTTTCTGCATTCTGCCGCTGAAGTCTTGATCATCTCCCTTTCTTCACATTAGTGCATTTAACAAAGCCATTGAGCAGTAAAGGCACTAATTACAATTCAAAACAGAAAACCATCATGGGAGCTCTTCTTTCTAAAGAATGCACCGTTGCTCGCATCTCAGAAACGCCATGCTTCTTTGAAACTCAGAGGGAACTCTCTTTGCTAGCTTTGAACTAGAGATAGCTTTGCTGGACTGTAGTGGAGTACTGTCTGTCACTGACAGGAAACCTACAGAAGGCCTAAAATAAGACTGGTGATTCTGGGGCACTGACACTGCATAGATTTCACAATAATACTGTTCATTTGGCTTAAAAAACTACAGTATGTACAGTATGTGACAGAGGAGCCTGTCACGAGGTAAAGATAGCACAGGAAATACAGTACATATTCATACACCTTCCATTGAGCAATTGCTAGATAAGTTCCTGAGGGTGAACACTCAGGGCTTGACTAGTAACTGCTATTACTTAATTTCATATACATTCACATACTTAAACACAGGTATGAGTGTGTACTGTGGTGTGAATGGAGAGCACTCTCAAAATGCATGATACTCACTGTTTGTTTGGTGTTGGTACTTTCAGGGTGGGTCAGCCTAAGGTGGCCTCAGAAGGCCAAACCTAACCCCCATTCTCAAGGCTTATTTAAGGAGATGGGGAAAAACCATGCATTGAATTGGAGAAATGGTTTGTTCCAGTGATGGAGGGGCTTACAAGCTATTTAAGCTGGCTCCTCAGCCTAAGAGGGAGTTGGTTGTTGGTTGTTGGTGGTTGGTATGTCTGGTAGTGTGAAAACCGAGAGAAAGCAATAAGGAGGATTCATCTTCACTTGAAGAAGAAGTTTTGTTTCTTTTTGGGGTTTTGTTTTCTGGTGTAGGGGACTGGGAGCACTGTAAATAAACTGCACTTATTTTACTTGAGTGTTTTTGCGGCAGAGCCATTCTGTTATGAAACGGACCTACTTTGGCCTTCCTCAGGCCATTGTGTGACAATGTACAACAGTTAGGTACATGTGATAGGCCCCAATGAGACTTAGGTGGCTCAAATAATCTGTGTCACGCCCAGTACACCTAAAGGATGCACTACTTCTGTCCTGTTCCTAGTTCCCTGTGGTTATTTATGTCTTTCTGGTATGTCTTGTTGTGTAGCCTATTTACTTCCTGTTTCTGGTCTGCTCCTCACTCAGCATTGACGTTCAGATGTCCTGAGACCCACCTAGCACAAGGTCACTTCTGTCTGTGGCCTGAGGGCATAGGTTTCTATATGGCATTTCCTGAACAGGTGAGCCCGGGCTAACCCCCGTCTCGCCGCTATGACAGGGTCTTTATTGCTCTCCTGCCATTCCACGGTTCATCCCTTCAGACATCCGTGACAGTCTGCACATATTAAACAAATAATTATACAAATAAGTGCATGAGAATTCAATGTAGGGTGCAGAATAATCCCATGAGGCCCTTTATATACTAAAACATTACTTTAATTACACCTATACAAGAATGTGCCCTCTAAACCCTTCAATAATGATCTAATTAAGTAAATCATCATCATCACCCAGTGTGCCTATATACTCATGACAGAGCTCTTTAATGGGATTAAAAGGCAGGTCTTCTGTACTATTACTCTGCTGATCTTGCTTACTGCAGTATATAATTGTACTCTTTTTTTTTTGTATCTTCATTCCTATCAAGTAGACAATAAAATAGGACTGTTCCTACCAATAAGAAGTCTGTTTCAAAATCTATTTGTAGAAAAAAAGATTTGAAAGTTATTTGTTATTATTATACTGTATACACTAACAGGTACTATGAAACACACATTGTAATTCACCACATTGCTACAGGTTAGATGTCAAATCATAAGCTTGTTTCTTTTAATTGTTTTACAATGAGGAGTCCTTCATGAGAAGTCGATATACCTTGTATATTCAGTCCTGAAGGATGCAGTTTTCTGAGTATTATAGTTCTCTTTCAATAGAAAGCACCTGAATAGGTGGGGATGTCTGTTAAACTGCTTCAAGCCTGTAGTGTGTTCAATTACATCATCCGTTGTACGAGAGTAAAAACCTGAGAACTGTGTGTGACTTAGAACTGATCTAAAGCTCATTTCTGTGTAACAATTTTTAAAGCATCAATTCATTGCAGTAAGAGTGACAATGAGACTAGATATTAAAAATGCCCTCAGATTTAGAAAAGCCATAACAATCAATATGTGCAGTGTTCATAAAACCTTTGATGAATATACATTTAATAATACACATTTTAGAAAATTTGAAAGTGCCTCTCTAGAATATTTATTTTTCATTTCCTAATTTACACTGTAAAAGACTAATTTGACAGTAGGTCAGTCTATGATTTCCCCTTATATTATACAATACTTTATGATTATCGTTTATCGTCTTCCTCAGAAATTTGTTTGGCATCCAAACAGTATGTTTTATACTGTATATACTTAAAAACATATAAACAGTACAAATAAACATTACATTAAAAATAAATGTGACAATACATAAAGTCATCCAACCCTTTCATTACAAGTCACTCCTACGAGAATCCAAATAAATTACCAGAATTTTAAAGTTTACTCCCCCACAATCACCCTAAGCCACTCTAATTGCAGAAAAACAACTGTAACAAATAATGATTACAGTTATAAGAACAGTGGAAAGCTGATAAGTACTGAATCAACTTGATTATATAGAATCAATATAGTGAATTTTAATATTAATATAAACGATGAAATATAACAAATCAAAATCAGGTCTTTGGCAACCGTGTTTATTTTTGTTTTAATTACTATTAAACCTGTCTTTACTTTTTGTAATGGAGGCAAATTCTAGCTATTTTTCCCCAGACTATATTTCATTGATGTCAATGTGGCTTCCTGCTTGACGTACTGTGCATTTTGAATGTTTTAATTACACCAAGAACATGGTAGGAAAAAGCTTTGAAAATCATCCTGTCACCACTTTGTCAAAATGGGTTATCTTAGGTCATGTTTTCACTTACAGTTGAACGCAATTCTAACATTTTTGCTTATTATAGTTCTTAGCACTTCTTTAATATGGGATCAGAAAAGGAGCCAATCGCTTCTGTACATTCATGAAGGTAATTACCAGACAGTTGAAACCACAACAGCCTCTTACCGATTTGACAGCCAATTAAGGAATTAACCTTCAGTGTACAAGCTGGTGTTAACTAATCATCAATATAGGGAGACATTTGGAAGCTTTTTCAGAGTCTTAATTGAAAAAGAGTGACAAATTATAGATTCCTTTTCCTAGTCATCAGCGTTGATTGCAAATCTAATTAGGAGCAGAATTTGCACGTCAAAGCAAATGGAAAGGCTGTTATATTGCTTCACAACAGCATTCTCTTACTTATACACATGGTCATAAAAACAAGAATTTAATAAGGTTGAGGTCTAATTAGATGAGGCCATTTTGTCCATCATACTTGTTACAGTTGCTAAGCTCATACCAATTTTAGAATCTTGTCTATCTGTTTCCTAAAGGATTGCAGAGATTCTAAAGCATACATAGACAATTCTGATCCAATACGACTGATTTTAATTTCCACTGCTGACCCTGGGCAGATGTGATACAATCCTATACTAATGCTGGAACCACGCGCGCTTGTAAAAAGTTATTGTTTTGCTGCTACAAAATCTTTTTTTTTGAGGTGAGGGTGTAATATAAAGAAATTGTGTTTATTTAAGCAGTCTGAGGATAAAAGTGTGTGTATTCCAAGATGACTTCAAAATACTGTATTCAGTATCCTTATTAGCACACACCTGCCTATATTACAAAAACTGCCCTAATTAAAAACAATATAAAAAATAATTCCATCAATTTTCCTTAAAACATAAATAACAAAACCAACAATGGTTCGACAGAAAGCTTTTCAATTTAGAGTTAAATTTTAAATTTCAGTTAAAATATAAAATAGTCTTTTTGTTCAGAATCCCTTCTTTGAACTTAAAAATGACCCTGTATTTTTTTTACCTAATCTCCTTTTCAGGTTTCCCGATGGCTTGTTTTGAATGTTTTTTTTACGTTATGACTCCACCTTGGTACTGTAGCATGTATCTGGGTATACATTTTCTAATGTCTTTATCCAATAAAGGCTCTGTGAGGAGCTGGAGACTATCCCAGAAAGCAACAGGTGGAAGGGAGGATACACCCTTGACAGGATGCCAGTCCAGTGCAGAGCACACACACATACATGCACACCAGGCGATTTTACCAGAAGACATTTAAACTACCAATGTCTCTTTGGACTGTGGGAGGAGACCAGAGCACCCTAAGGAAACTCATGTGAACACAGGGAGAACATACAAACTCCACATAGCATACAGTACCAAGAACTGAACCCAGAGCCTGAGCACTGCAAGGCAACAATGCTAAGTACTGCACTAGTGTACCACCACTCTATATAAATAATTTCAAATACCATGACACGAATGAAAGAACTGCTCATATTGTCATTGAAGCATCAGAAAAACGTTTAGCCATAGTGAAGCCTGCCCATCATGTGCATTTCTGCTGTTGTGGAGTCACCATTCAACAGAAGTATGATACAGTATGTAAGCAATGTTATTATCTAAAATAGAGGACAATAAAGTGTCTTTATAAGCATATCTGAAAACCGCAGCAGTTTCTGTCACATACATCCTCCCTTTATATGCCTAATTAAAGATTCTAATCATTGGCACATACTACTTGCTAACCTCAGAATTTCAAGAAATATTAAAACTGTGGCAAATTAGATCTATCCTTCTATAGTCTCACACAACTGGGCAAATCTGTGTTTCACTTTTACCTGCTACTCAATTTTCTCTAATAACCAGACCACACTGTCTCCTCCACCTTCTGCTCTTTCAACTAGATCACAGTGTCTCCTTATCCCTAAGCTCTTACCACTAACCCCACTGGCTCCTTTCTGCTTATCGCTCACCTGTAACCACTAGCTTATGTTGCATCTCTCTCCCAGTCCCTTTCCTCTATCCATTAGGCTAATAAACTTCCTGCTTCCTTAGCTCTCAAGGTGTAATTAATTTATCACTTACTGAACTCTTAATTTACCCTGCAGTGTGTGCGCGCTAATACAAGATAAAACCACTGCATTGGGCAATATCACTATGATAAACTTTTCAATTAGACGGGAACAGATAATGAGGTCTGGCGGTTAAAATATTTTCATTACCACATTTGGGAGGCCTAATTGGTATTTATATACAGCTTAAGAGAATATGAATTATTTGCAACAAAAAACTAAGGTACAAGAGCTTTATGCCGATTGTCTCTACCAACATCGAATAACCCCAGAACTTGCTTGAGGTGGAGTACCGGATGAGGAATTATCGATGTACTCAAGGTATGGCTTTTCATCCATTACGCTAGTTAGTGCTTTTGTAGAGGATTTATTTGTTTGCAACTGATCTATTCATTTGCCTCTAAAGGGAGCCGGTTCAGACTTCCGTGTAGTGCGTATTTACAGTAGGACCCTATGCAGACGATAAAATCTAGAAGAGACTAGAGAAGGACAACAGGGAAACACGACAGGATCAGGACGGGATGGCTGACAGGGGGGTGTGACGATAGTGTTCCGGTGCTCGGGGGTCATGGCAAACAAGTCCAAAACAATCTGAAAGGGGAAATCAGGAAGCAGTCCAAAAGTCCATAGCCGGGAGTTCCATCCAAATAGAAATAGGAATGGGGACGAGGAATCAGGAACAAGGAAGTTAAAATCATAACAGAGCTGGGTTCCCCGAGCCCCGGACCCAGATGGTCAGGACACTGGGGAATAAGACCTGCCCTCGGGCTACTCGCGAGCCCGGGAAATAATAATAATAATAATAATAATTGCTTACACTTATATAGCGCTTTTCTGGACACTCCACTCAAAGCGCTTTACAGGTAATGGGGACTCCCCTCCACCACCACCAATGTGCAGCATCGAGGAGAGCAGAGTAATGTAGCCAGTTCATAGAGGGGGACTATTAGGAGGCCATGATTGGTAAGCGCCAATGGGAAATTTGGCCAGGACGCAGGGGTTACACCCCTACTCATTTTGAGAAACACCCTGGGATTTTTAATGACCACAGAGAGTCAGGACCTCAGTTTTACGTCTCATCCGAAGGACGGCGCCTGTTTTACAGTATAGTGTCCCCGTCACTATACTGGGGCATTAGGACCCACATGGACTGCAGGGTGAGCGCCCCCTGCTGGCCCTACTAACACCTCTTCCAGCAGCAACCTTAGTTTTTCCCAGGAGGTCTCCCATTCAGGTACTGACCAGGCTCACACCTGCTGAGCTTCAGTGGGTTGCCAGTTGTGAGTTGCAGGGTGATATGGCTGCTGGAATAGGCAAGCCTTGTGGCATCCATCTCCCAGTACTGAGCCCTGAAGCCCGGAGACGCCAAACTTAAGTAGTGAGAGTAAAACAGGAAACAGGTGCACGTAATGATGAAACTGAAATACAAAAAGGTCAGAGCGCCCTCTAGAGGATTGATGACGACCATGACATTGCCTATATACTATAGCCTTTCTCAATAGTCTATAGCAATTAAGAATCAATTATGTTTGTTTAATTTTTTATTTTATTTTCGTGGACCCCAAAGCATGTCACCCATCTGGGTGATGCACAGCAGCCATTATGTTTCTGCAGTCAACAGATCAGGTGAATAAAAATACTTCACTTGAATTAAACTGGAAATGTAAGTAGGTCAAGCTGTACAATTCTGCAGTGAAATTTATCAAGTACATCATGATAATACCCCCAGTCTTACTTTTACAAGCTTACAGTTCTGAACTGTTCTCTTCCTTTACGGATATTTCATTAGTATCAATTACTGCTAATTTGAGAGATAACGTGTAGAAAGTACCCATTTGGAGTAATTTTTTTAAAAACTACCCACCAGGTCCTGATGTGCAATTTAGGCAAGGGAACAGTATGGTCAGATTAATGGTCAGTTTTTACAAAATGTATTGCCCTCAACGACCTTTCCCTCCACACACTTTTGTGCATCGCCTTTGCTGAATCCAGTTCTGTATGTCTACTTTTTTTTTATTAGCCACTCGACTCCACTTGGTGCTGTAGTTATCCTGAGGGCTCGATGCACATGAATTATTATTTTTTTGGATAACTGCTTTTAATATTCCTGGGCAGGCTGCAGCCAACAGAAAATTTTAAGTGACATGCAGAACCTTCGTGTCGGTACAGTTTTGAAAGCTGTATTGGAGATGCTACCGTAAGGGATTTTAGTAGGAAATTTCATTATAAGGAAAGAAAAAAAGGGCTTTCGGGGAGGAAAAAAAAGTTCTAGCGTTTAACTGCATTTGGTGCTGTTGTTCCTTGTTTTGAGATCAGCTAGCTCTCAAGGCAAAAGACTTCAGTCACCATGGAATAATTTATCTTTCTATCTCACTTTCCATTAAATTTGCCTGCCTTTCTTTGTGCATCTCCTGTGGGGTATAGTACTCAGAGCCTACTCTTCACACCCAAACAATATGCAGCCTCTTATGAACTCTGGGAAAAACCACAAACCACAAAAACTGTGGATGATCTGTTTATATTTGTCTTTGAAACAAACATTAAATGAAGAACTTGTGTTGTTGTGAAGTAATAGAATTGTTTTATAATATAATTTGATGGATGGCTTCATCCAAGATGCCTTATAGCTAATAAGGCTAACAATTACATTACATATCATATTTGTAACTTGACGGATCTATCCAATTTCCAACAGGCTTTATCCAGTACAGGGCAGATCCTAACCTGGCAACAATGGGCACAAGGTGGGATAGACCCTGAACAGGATACCAGTCCATCACAGAGCACACACACACACCAGGGCTAATTTCTACACCCACAGACCAATAAACCTTAACCAGAGCTGGATAGTAAGTAAGATGTTAGATTTCAGAAATGTGACTTATAATAAAGTGCAATTCTTCTTTACCCATCCCTCTAGGGGCAGGGTCTCCACAAAAAACATTGTCTAAATAGTGATAAGAAAGGCTTCCGCAAACTATAAAGATAAGCAATCTTCCTTGTTCTGATTTGTTCCTTCATAGGCCTTTGAGTCATGCAGTACTTTTTTTTTTACAGATGAAGTTAGTTTTCTTTTTACACGAAAATGTGCACATCTTCCAATATATGCTCTGAGCCATCTGTGTGTTTTTTTCACGTTGTGAACCTCAGATCGCCTGTAGAAGAGATGACACAGACTGGAGTGCTAATGCAGTTTTCCGTAATACAGCTGCAAGATGACTGGTGCCAGGAAGGTCACAGTGATTGCTGTTACATGGCCAAAGATGCTCTTGTCAAATTCAGACACTAGCTCCAGTAGTAGTCAACAATTTGTGTGCCAGTTGAATTGAATTAAACAAGCTTAGAATGTTTAATTAATTCATTGAACCCAAGTGGGTTATTTGAACCCTAATTCTTTGAAGGTTCTGCTGAAACTGTTTATATTCATTTGTTTAAATAAATTTTAACAAAAATCTATGGTGGTGTGAAAGAAAAGTCTTCTGTTCCTCCTTTAGGTGACAGAATAATGAAATTCATACTTTAGTCACAGCCATACTAACAATGAGGGTAGTGGTACAGGATGTGGGACTGAACTGCATATTTCACTAAGAATATTGGTTTTCCATAGAATTGAGAAACCAGATCTTCAGTTCCACCGCTCAATTTTCTGTTAATCACTGTTAATCAAAATTTGGAATTTTCAATTAATCCCTGGATTAGAAAACGGTGTGAACAAAGTGTGTACTTCATCACTAAGACTTTAAGAGAGAATTTAAAAGCTTAATTTATACAGTAGACATACTGTCCCTTTCCACCAAAAATGCTTTAAAAATATTTCTATATTCACTCTAAACGAAAAATGTCACAAATGAGAGGTATCGAGTTAATTTGTTTAGAGTCAGGAATCAACCTTTTTGCTTTTCTTTGAAATGGTTCTAGAGCAGCATTGTGTTTTATTTAATGCTTAATGTCTTTTAAACTTACAAACACTGTGACGATTCTTGAGTACACAAGCATCTGCATAAAGCTTTTACAGGTTTCATTCACTGCACTGACATACAAAATCACATAATAGAAGGGTCAAACACTGGTAGAAGCTACAGCATCTCACACATTCTCTTGATTCTAGACATACAGTATAAACTCTCAGGGTTACCTGACTCTTTAAGCATGAGGGCAATACAGACAATATATAAGAGCAAATTAGTAAAATTGCCAGTAACAGGAACAATGCTGTTAACAAGAGATATACAAATTTAAAGTTTGTAAAATATCTACTGTAGTTTTAAGGTAGCTAGAATCCTCAATTAACATTACCTCAGCGGGGTCTTTAGCAACTGTCCCGTACCTTAGATTGGCTAGATGGCATTGCAGTGAGTGAACTAAAAACACAGGATTATTAAAAGAAATCGAACACAAATCTAGAATACAGTAATGTAATACAGTATGTTAAGCAGATGCCAAACTAGAGTAGAATGGTGTAGGAAGACACAGTACAGAAGATAAAGACTTACAATAAAAGACAATGTGTTTGAATAATGATCATACTGTAAATTATTTTGTATAACACATTCCTATTCATGCACAGAAACTGCGGTTTAAAGCACTGAAAATTAAGTAACTTCATTGATTTTTCTAAGGATGTTTCTGAGTCAGTCGCACCTTACAAACCCGGAGATGTCTTGATGTGATGGAGCCCATATATTGGGAGGTAAGTGGTAGGCAGGCCTTGTCTGGAAGATAGAGACTTGCTGATGGACTCTGCTGTAGGGCTGTGATTAAGAGTGAACTATGGCAAGGGCAGTGCTGTCAGGAGCCAGAGAGAGAAGAGGGAGGGGGGGCTGCAATTAGTGTAATTAGTTTGGCAAGCCACAGCTATTGTGTTGAACATTGGCGTGAGCAGATCCTTTGCCATATTTATTGCCGCAGAGTGAAAATACAACCTTTTCAATTAATGTTTACTTGTGGAATTGTAATATGCGTTTATGAATGTGGTTTAGATGGCCTACAGCAAGAGCAAATTGTGGTCACAACAGCTAAAGTAAACCTTTTCAAAAAGACATAACCAGTGCTTACCATTATTCATTACATTACTTTTCAACTTTACAACAAAACATGCTGCACTTGTCTTGGACAGATTTTATCTTAATCCGAAAACGGATCTGCAGTAGTACATGGAAAGGTTTAACGGAATACATGGAAATTGTCAAATGTTTCATCATTAAAACCCAAGATTTCTACCTCACCAGCAAGGCATACTGTAGATTTCCCTATACCTGACAAAAGCTGAACAGTTGAAATGTTTTTTTTCTTCCAGTTTTCAGCATAGGATTAACCTTTTATTGCTACTTTTTCTCGAACACGTGGAGAGAATAAACCCAACATTTGAAATACTTTGTAATAGACTGAAATGTAGCACTTAAATTGCTAATAAGCCTACCCCTCTTCCACCCTGTGGATTGTTCACATATTTGTCCTCAGCTGCCACTGCCTGCTCAGGGGTGTCCTGCTAACTACAAGCTGGGAATTGAAGAGGCCTGCAGGGAGGAGAGATGGTTCATAAACTCTTAGCACAAAATGAGGGATTCATTGGAGTTGCAGCAGTCTGAATAATTACTGCCTGCGCTTAACATGACACTATGTCACGCTCAGGCAGGCAGACAAGAGTCTCTCTCTAAAAGGCTGTTTTTTTTCTTATTAATCCTTTGCAATGAAGAGCAAAGTGTCTCAGTCAATTCTGAGCAAAGAAGTCACTGTTTTACTGAGATATACCGTGTGCATCACAGCAAAAAACTTTTGATTTGCAGCGAAAAGAAAATGAGCAAGGAATTGTGGTAAGCAATCACAATACACTACAGTGATGCAGAAAACAGTAAATTCATTTTTTTGTGTTAATTTCTGCATTGTGTCTTTTTACTGTAGCCCTCGTGGATTTTGCTGAATAAAATTAATCCATTTTCAAATGCTAAGCCTTTGTGCTTCTCTCTTCTCCAGTACTGATAGTTATTAGACTGTGAAAATAAATAAGTGAATTATTTATGTGTATTTTTACACTGTTTATATTTATCTATGTATCTAAGAAGTATTTTGGGTTATAAAATGAAATGTGACAATGAGAGCTAAAATGTGAGGCTCTTTTCTGTAGAATCTGGTCCATGTACAGTAGTTTTGCTGCAGAAGTTATACGATTAACATGCCCAGCACAATTCCTCTTCGAATCCTCTTAAATCTGCCATATAGTTCTCTTCAGAACAGCTAGCTTTATAGTGCTTTTGTGTGCTTTGTATAATTTTCTCAGGGGAATGTAAAAATATATAAAACTAAAACTTGTGAAAGATATAAAAATAATAAAAAAAATTTCTGTAGCTACTGTACGTCTTATCATGTTATGATGAAAACTAAATTATTATAAACGAGTATACTTTATTTCATTATTTGATCACCAAGTTTTTAAGTCGCTAATCATATGTGTAAAAGCAATGAAAAGTGACACCCTTGTGGTTCTCTTCTTATAGAATAGAGTTACCTACTGTACAAACAATTAGAATTGTTTGTACAGTAGGTAACCACTGGAGCAATGCTGGTATTAAGTAATTTCTTGCAGTTGTACAGTATAGTGCTTTTCATATCTCAAGATCCCAAAGTACCATACATATAGGAATGGACCCACTAAAGCATATAGTACAATATGTGCTCGCAACCTCACTACACAGCACCTCAGTTGGAGAAATTACTCTTATCACAAATATCAGACACAGATCAAATATTATACTGTATTATAGAGGACCTTTTCATAAATCAGATTGGGCAATCCCAGAGTGGAATTTGTCTATGATACCTACTCTGGTGAACAGAGCCTTGATCGAATATCCAAGAAAAAGAAATAAAATATTAAATGGGTTTAATGTCTCATCTGAAGGGTGGCATCTCCTATTGTACAGTGTTCCAGGTCAGCATACTACAGCATTGTGTTTTGATTTTTTTTCCATTCAAGTTAATAAACTTAATTTATGGGCAATTAATTTTAGAGGGCAGATTGCCCGCACCCACAACTCTACCAGCACCACTCAGAAACAATCTGATTTTGCTTAGGAGGTCTCACATTTTTGTGCTAAACAGGCCTGGGGATAAAAGACTTATCTGCAAACACCACTATAATATTTTCATTGCTGATGCATTAGAAATTGAAAATCAATGCAGTGCATGTGCTTTCATCAGCACAGGCTTGGGTATCTGAAAATGCAAAAGGCCTGCTGATTGAGGGAGTCTGAGTCTTTGTTTTGACAAGGCACTGCTTGGTAAGGGACTGAGTGATTGTATCCAAACTAACTTCCTGGTCCTCCCCTACACACCAAATGTGAAATCAATAAAATCAATATGAGCTGCAGTAGCACTGACACTGGTGGGGGTAGAAGGGTTATAGCCCGGGCTATGCATTGTTTTTTTCCATTTTTTTTTTTTTACCAAGGCCTGTGTTAGCAAAGTAATGGCCATTCCTCAAGAGTGATGGCTAATGGCCCCCAGTGGAGGTCTTAATCACGCATCACAGTCTGTTTCTTGCCTCAAGTCCATCACCTTCACTCTCTAACAAGCATCATTCCATAATTTATTTCCACTTCATTTGAAGGTATAAGCATTATAGGTTCTCCCATTGGTGTAGTATTGAAGGTATAAGACTTCCACAACTTTAAGCTCAGAATTGAAAACTAAAAGAGGATGGAATAATTTATTTTATTTTAGCTGTGGGCTCCACATTGTGATACTAAAAAGGTAGCATATGGAAGTTTTCCTGGTAAGAAGCTATGAGATCTCTAGTAAATCAAACCGCATGTCAACAGTTCTATGCATATACCTGTAGCATTACTGTTGCAGAGAGTAGATTACAGTATTTAGAAAACTTTTCCAACAATTTTACAAGATAAATGTTTAAAACGAGCAAAAGGACTCTCAAGTTTGGAATGCTGCATGGTGTAATTGAAGCTTTATGCCTTTATAGTTGTATATTTTTTGTGTGAAAAAGCAAATGTAACTTGCCTTGGTGGTAAATGTTTACTGAATATATCCGGGTCTCTAGCAGGGTGCTCATATTATCATCATCACCAGTCTCCATGAGTGCATTGCCTGTTAGTGTGAATAGCATGTACAGTATTAAAAGCAGCATTTCTCCTCTCTGCAAAGCTGGACTTTTTTGCAAATTTCCCCATGATTATTGCTGATCTCTTAAGCTCCTCGCACAGTGTTCATAATAAATCACTTGGTATTGCTCTTGTCTTTTAAGAAGCAGGATTGAGCAGAATGTATGGCCATGCTCCATAAAGGAGTAATTTGTGAAGAGCCTTGTCCTACTAAAATGAACAACATTAACATAGAGATAATACAAGTTTGACAAAACATAAGGCACATCTCTGCTTGGTGGCTTCACTCCGAGAATCATGCAAACCAGTCATTGATATTTATACTGTGGGTGTGGAAATGAAGTGAAAATTGAATAATTTCACTAAAGCCTATTGCTCATTGTAATATGACAGTGCTCTTTATTGTTCTTTTTCATGGTGGCTCATAATTATTTTTTATCTGCCAATCCCAAAATGGCCAGCACTAGTGTTACACCATGCCTTTTATCTGATTTATCCTTCCAGATCAAAATAACCCATTATCATTATATTCGCAAAGTCCATCTTGTAATAAAAAAGACAATATGAAAAAAAACCTTATAATCCAGATGAGGGCATTATAGGAATCAGCACAGTGCTGCCACTGACAGAAATAATAGAAGAACAAACCTATTATCTCAAGCTGTCAGATATATATTTATTTCCAGCCCATTGTAACATGAGTGCTGTAATTTTATTATTACTTTTAACTGAGGTATTTTGCTTTTCGAAAATGTCTCATTTTCTAGGCTCAGCATTATCTGTGCAATTTAATCAGCTCTCTGTTGAACACACCATGTAATAAAGAGGTCTCTAGAGTGTCTTAACTCTGTGGCTATCCCACATTCTGGACAATTGGGAGTTTCTTGCTACTGCATTTAAAAAGGGCTATTGGAACCATATTAATATTTTTTCAGTTTTTTTGCAGTCATTCAGCTCAATATTTTCCTAACTTTGGAAGGCCTAATAAAATTTTCATTAGCTTACATATAATTCAGGCATGCTGAAGATACCTTAACCACATTTCTTACTTGGCAAGAGCTGTAACACGGACAGTCACAGTGCAGGAGTCTGAACAGTGAAGATGACTGCCAGTCGACAATTTGAATTAATGCTTTGAACAAATTAAACACCAAGGCATGATGTATTTCTAATGTACTGTAGGAGTGATGCCAAAGTCTGTTACATACAGATGAAAAATAGATCTGAATAAACCACAGGTAAACATTGCATGGATATGGTCCCATATGAATGTGGTTTCTATATCTGAAGCATGCATTAAGAGGAAGAATTTTAACTTCCTCAGTATTTGGCCTTGTTACCCAATCCCCAACCCGTCAATACCAATGTAGTGTTCTGTCTTGGGCAAGAAATAACTGTCCATAACTCCATAGATGGAAGAATCTCAGACAGATCTCAACCCCCTCAACCATCTTCACACTTTAGGGACTTACTGAGATCATGTTGAAAAGAGGGAAGGAGAGACTTATAACATTTCATATTCTTTTCTTGTGATAAATAATGCCTTCCATCCTTCTGCTTTGGTTTGACTGTCCTAAGCCTTTTATAAAAATCAGTGGATTATTTGAAATCCCCAATTTTTTAATCTCTTGGCTTTTTACATAAATATTGCTTTTTTTCCCAAAAATATACAGTATATATATTTTTTCTAATACATATACTAATGCATAGACCTAACTCATCCAGATTAATTATACAGTAAAAACATATTTTAAAAACATAACCTGAAGAGATCATCTGGGTACCCAGCCTGTAATGTATAGTATGCATGGTGTATATTGTTGCTTACAGTAGGTGTCATTTTCCTAACTTACCATTGTACCCAATCAATGTTGATATAAAATGCCACATTCTACCATTTAATTCTCAAGGAATTTTGAATCTATAAGTATCAGTCTTCAGGAAGAAAAGTTTAAAGCATCTCTTTGCTTTCTCTCTTTTGTGTCAAGTGTGTATTTTTACTTTTCCAAGGAAATTTCAGCAAGGTATTTTAACAGTTTGCTCCAGACATACACAACATTTTTGTCCAAAGATATACAGCGTACTTTAACATCCAATCCAGAATGCACATTCTCAAAATTTGTTTCTGTCCTAAACTATTCTTTTAGGCTGCCTTTGTCACAACTTGTATTAAATCCCCTTAGTCTTGTCAATCAAAAATGATCTAATCTGTGTCTGACTGGACTTTCTGTATTGTACAAGAGGGGAATGAGTGAAGGGAAAGAACAGGCAGAGGAGACTGTGAAGTGAAGGTGGCATGTCTGAAAGAAGACTGTACTGTGAACTAAAGGACTCTGCAACATACTGTAAAAGGTCTGAAGTCAAACAACCTCTCTAATTAGTTCACCTGAGTCTGAACTACCCTACTAGAGATCTTTATTAATGGCGGCATCAAAGTGGGTTTTCTTTCTGCAGGGTTAATTTCAAGGTTGTGGCTAAGGTGGCTATTGGATATAGGATGGATTGGGTATAAATCGAAGCGCAGTGGATCTTTCAATCAGTTCATTCAGTTCTTAGTCCTCTCCCTCAAACCCCATCTATTTTATGTGTATTAGCTATGGCTATCAGTCATTATCTTTATCCTGGGGGGATAGAGGGCCAAAGCCTCTCATTTAGATGCACAAGGAGGAGGTGGAAATTGAGCAAGATTTCAGTGGGAAAAGACCAGGAGAGATGTATAGTGTACCAAGAAAGCAAATTATTCTAATGTACAGTAAGTAGCAAGCTCTCCCTTCATTGCCTGGGAAGTAAAAAAAACATTACTGCTATTTTACTGGTGTCTAGTAATGCCTGTCAATTCATTCATTCCTGCACAGGGCTCCCAAATAAAGCATATGATTTTTTTTATAGGCAGGTACTGACATCTTACTACTCCATATAAAAGCAGATATTTTTGGGCAGTCAGTACTGACTGATTAGTGTATTCATAGCTACAAATACGAATACTGAACAGGAGCATTTTGCAGTTAGTGTGGTTAGCCCTACAATGAATGATTGCTTTGAACTGCTAGGTGGTAGAGGGTTTCGACAAATTAATTTTTCCCCACCATTTTATGTTAAATGTGCTGCCAGGTTGGTTGTGGTTTGCTTCATGAGTCTTTTACTTTGGTAATGGGTATCTCCGTCCAACCCTAGCATGAAAACACTATTGCTGTGAATAATGCTTTTTTTGGTGGTTTTTATTCCAATGGATTCCAGAGCACTTAATGGGATAACTATCTCCAAATTAATTTTATTATGTGGTTTTAATACTGTTTTATTAACATCATCCAGGTGGATACTGCACATTGGCAGTGGTGCAGGGGAGATCCTATTACCTGTAAAGTCATTTGAGTGGAATGTCCAGAAAGGTTCTATTTAAGTGCAAGGAAATATTATTAACTTCTCAATGTTAAGGAGGGACTTCTCATTCTGGTACTGAGCCACAAACATAGGTTTGAAATTATGTAGTAGAGACTAATAAGAATGGGATTGTGGCACTTTTACAAGCAGTTGTAAATGGGTAGACTTGTCCTCAGTGCTACAGTAAGTAAACCCAAGCAGCAACCCTGTATACTGTAAGTGTTCAAACTGGTGTGAAAGAGTCCAGAGTTCCTACACCATCCATTTTGAATCAAATGAGAACAATGCAGCCCCTGAGGGAATCTAAAACTATTTCTATCACACTAATCCTTATGTAGGTGTTGGAATGTGTGAAAATCCTCAATATTATCTGAAAATCTGATAATGAGGATAACAACAAAGAACCAAAGAAACAAAAAAAATGTTTTGTTCTGCTTTAATCTGCTATCTATCTTCTAGAAGAATGAGAGCAAAACTATCTACTGATAGGAGAGCCCAAGATCAGTGTGACCTAAACAAGGTTTGATTTTTTGGGGGGACCTCTGGCTTAGCAACCACAGATGGAAATATTTTCACCTTTCAAAAACTGTGTAGTATTAGTTATTTGAAACACAGATCATCCTGTTATTTGAATTAGGAGGTGCCCGGCTTTTTCGTTAGGTGGGTGCAGGCAAAGCATATCTTATTATGGAAGTTTTTTATTCTTTCAGATAGTGTAATGCTTAACTCTTTGTACATCATTAATTTTAACCTGTCAAAAATGTTAGAGCAGCAATTGGGAAGAAACAGATTAAAAAACAGATTGATGCCAGAAAGAGCAGGGGCCTGTTACTACAAAATGCATCTAAAATAGATTATTTGTAAAGCCATGAACTGAGAGTCAGAAAACATCTCTTAAGAAAGCAAATCAATTACTGGACCAATTAGACAAAGCAATTAAGACCTTTGTTGCAACAGAGCCTAGAAGACACAAATGGATTTAAGGCCGAGATCTGGGAGATACAGCTTCAGAAAGAGTTTTTTTCCTGATGGGTGGCTCAAGGTAACCGAGTAAAAAATGCAACTATCAAGAAAAACAGATGTTGTAAATTGCACCTTTAAAAACATTAATTAGTGACCATTAAAGTTCCATTAAACAATGATTTATTTATTTGCATTCAGCTTACTAAGAACAATTAAAATGATTGATGTGAGGGGAACTAATGCATTGGATTTCTGGATATTAGTTGTAGGTGTATTCCAATTATGCACTCAAATACAAATTTATATTCTAATATGGATAGGACTTCTAAATAAAATCTCAATCACAGTCGCGATTAAATCAAAACATTGACCCACCTGTCAATTGTAAAAAGCTATTATTTGATAATGGGTTTTCGTTTCTGAGTGCTTTTTGTCTCTGTTTAGTGGAATCCTGTCATGAAGTACTGCATTTGTAATTTGCATTTGTTGGATGGACTATGAATTTTGATTTCATCACGGACAGTGATGCATCACACAATTTTCCATCCTCTCTGGATGAATACATTTCTTTCATTTCTTCTAGTGAAGTTCTAATTATTGCATACAAACACTTCATCTGTTCTTCAGCTGTTGAGGATAATTTGCCTAGGCCAGTTTTATTTTAATATCCTCAAAGACAATCTCTGAAAACAATTTGAGTGAGGCAAAACATTTTATATAAAATAATACAACAAAATAAAACAACATGCATAAAAACATACAGTATACTGTAGCAAAATAAAATTTAACATAAATATACTGTAGTTGCAGTTGCACAAAGTTCTTGAATTAACTCACCATTTTTTAATGTTATCTTCCAGAATTTTCTCCATAGTTCTCAGATTAATAGTAAATGCCATTCCATACATTTCTTTATCCAAAAACATTAATATTGAATTTCCAGATTGGAGCAAATAGCATCCTAAACTGAGAATGTAAAATAAAGTATTTTTTTTTTTGTTCAATCCAAGATGGGAAAACCTGCAACCTGAAATTGTGCATTTTCTTTAAGGAGTCAGTGAAAAAGAACACTTAAAACGTACTGTATTATAGTGTTGTAAACTCTGGTGAAAAAAATAATGTACAGACTTTAAATAGACAATCTGATATGAAGCACATGACAAACTAATATACAGTACTGTACTGTAAATGTAAGCTGAAACACATTTTGTTCTTTTTGGTAAACAAAAACTTTTACAAAGTTTTAAAGTTTTTTTTTCCCTTTTTCTCAGTTTTCATTCATAAAACCTGTTTCAAGCCTTCAAGAAAGAGCCCTGCTTTTAAAACTTGCTTCATTGTGGCAGTGCCAGAAAACCTCTTATCACAACTCAAAATCTGCTACAAAATACTGCCATCAGGATTAGTGCAAGTGCAGCTAATGATAAGAACACTGCAGCTTTGTAAATGTGCACAGCTCTGTATTATGTATGCAGGGAATGGTTACAGATGTATCAATCTGTAAGTATGCTGTCAGGACAAACTTCGTGTGATTAGACTGTGGTTAAAGTGTAATTAAAAGGGCTTAAATAGACGTGTAAGTGTCTCCAGAAATCTTGTACTGTACCTTTGTGGGAAATGGGAAACAGGAATTTAATGAAGTCTGTGAGCAATTGAATGCTCTTTCTAAGACAAGCAGTGCTACATTCTGACTCCCATCTCCCCCAACCCACGTAGCTGACTAAAGGGTGTCTTTTTTCTATACCAGAACTGACTTTTTGTTGTGGCATTCTGTAACCGTGCATATTTTTGTTTTGTTTTTCCTTCAAATTTTTTCCTTGGCCACTAGTAAATTACTTCATTCTTGTGTTAGAAAGTCTTAGTTTTTTGATGCAGGGTTTGAAAGAGATGTTCCCAGAGTGAGGAACTGAAAGGAAATGCCAAGAACATCTGATAAAAGCCCTTCACTGTCAGAGCTGAGGGTCAGGTGAGGTCCTGTGTGATTTTATTTTGCCTGACTGTAAGAAAAATATTACTAAGACCAGATAATCATTAAGATAGACAGGAACTCCGGGGAAAAAAAAAACTGGAACGTAACTTCGATTCTCCTCTCTTCCGTTCGCATAAACATACATCTTTATTTTTTCCTAATGTCATACTTTAACAGTTTTATTATAACATATATGCTCTGGAACAAGAAACTTTGAGTGTCACATTTTGACCTTACAAACCAGAGATATATTAAATGGTAGTTGTTGGAATATCAAAACAAAGTGGTTTCCTTACCTAAAGCATGCAGGAGAAACCTCCCTCTTTAATTTCATTTTGTCTTATTGTTATTTCTTTAACCTGAGATCTGATATAGAGATCACTTTGAGAAATGTTTGAAAAAAAAATTCTTAACGGGGAGGATTCCTGAATCTAAGCACGGTTATGATTTGCCTGTTGCTGGAAATGTTTTGAACTTGGCGTATTTGTATAGAATTTAAAAATCCATGATAGACCCACCAGATTGTGCCTGAGATTATAATGTGAGACCGAATAACATGATTAAATGAACAATTCCTTTGTGCTGTAAAAGCAGCTCTTTCAATATCATCCGTTTCATCCCACCACATCTAGATTAACATGGAGCTGATTACTGCAGACATTTACGATAGATGCCAGAGTATGATAACTCAATATGTGTCTTCTTCTATTGCTGGACTTTCAGATCAGCTGTGCTTCTTATTCAGATAAATGAAGAAACAATCTATTGAAAACTTAATAGACCTTTAGAATGAGCCTTTCTGTCTTTTTTAGATTTGTTTTATCTAGTAAGTGTTTGTGCTTCTGATTCATTATTTGAAGTCTCCTGACTGCATTTCTGCTGCATGTCATTCTGTCAGCTTTTTGCCTCTTGCCTAGAAGGCTTGTGATTGCATTCGTACCTGAAATGTAATTATTAGGAAAACAAATTAAGTTTTAAAGAGTCCGTTTTTTTGTTCTGTTTATGAGCATGTCACTTGCCATTTGCAACGTTTTCCATTTTGAGAGACAACAGAAGCTGATGTTTGTTGGGTGGTACACCTGCTTCTGTATTGTTACTTCCTAAAATTCTACTGCTTAAATTGACAGTTACAGTATATATTTTTTAACTTGTAAAAACAAATGTTTTACATATTCTAAAGTATGAAGCAGCTTCATTATATTAATAACCACCTCCAAAATTTTTGAAAGGAAGATTATATAGAGAATGAGAAGGTGCAGTAATTTAACCAATTCTTTTCATGTTCGGTGATAGGCTTTTGACTGGTGTGGTTTTGTTGGCGTCAGGGTTAACCAGTTCTGTTTATGCAAAGGTTTGTATGACTGATGTTGTGGACTTGCTTGCTTGCTACCAGAATGCTTTTGTGTTCCCCTTAACAAGTTGCAGAGAGTTGTCTAACACTCATTTCTATATAAGAATTCATTGAAAAGAGGGAGTGGCCATGACCTAGAGAATTGTCCATTTATGACTTAAATTGAAAATAAATCGGAGACAAAATAGAATATAGGGGTCTTCCAAATATAAGGTGCAGTAAAAGTTTGTGTCTAGAACACAGGATAAGCTTTGTGATTTAATTTTTTTTCTTGTCTCCTGGTCCCTGGTATACTGTATCTAAGTATATACAGTAACATTGGATAGTTGTATCTTTATTCTAAATGTACTGTACATGGTGCCACAATATCAATACTAAGAACATGCTAAAACAGAATAAAAACATTGGAATGCCTCTATATCTATGCTACAAAGCAAATCATTCCCATTGCTCAAATTGACTGGCAGATGCACAAAGAAACCTCACATTTGGCATCCAAATGAATAAATTCCTTTAACATTGTTAGCGCATATTCAAGCGTATGTAAAACAATAACAGACAATTTACATGAGACTTCAATTACAGTATCTTTCATTAAAATTGCAATTACAGGATCTCGTCTTACATTTTTTTTCCTCTGTCATGGTCACTATTTGTTTTCTGTGGGCAGTTGTTTTGAAAGAGAAGGATTTGTAATAATTTGTGTATGTTGATTGTCTACAGCTCTATTTTACTTTGTTTTCTACCGTTTGTTTTGTGCACTGCTACAAGGCCGACGAGGATGCATTTGAACAAGGAAATGTGCCTGAATATGAATTGCACTGCTGTGTGTGAGAATACATTATGCTAAACTTAGAGAGGAGCACAAATAGGGGAAATTTGCATGGGTATGCAATCTGTAATATGTTGCACTAATTTCTTTTACTTTTCTCCTTCTTATTATGACTTCCTTGTAGTTGTTTAAACTGCAAAGCAGTTCAGGTGATTATTTATTGCAGTGCTGCAGGTTCTTACGTCTTGTGCATTCCTTGCATTGTGTGAAATGTTGCGAGGTAATTCTAATGTAAGGAAGTGTAAATGTGTCAGCTGGCATCAAATTGAGCTACAGTACAGAAAAGTAGTACGCGTTTGTTTTTAACGAATACGCGTGTCAGCGCCGGTGATCTGTTGTCGTTTGAGTGTATTCAATACACCCTTGTCAGAAATGCCATTGCCTTGTGTTTTTTCTAGAGCTCATTGTTTCTTCTATATTTACAGTATGTCACTAGAATTATTTACAGCATTGTAATCTCAGAAGTAAAATCCTTTAATTTAGGGCTACTCAACATGTAGCCCTTCCAAGGTGGAATAAAACCAACTCATTAATTGATTAATTGATCTTATAAGTTCAATTATTAAAGAGCTGATTTTTAGCAAAGTTCTGGAGACTATTGGAAAGAACACACATTGAGTATCCTTAGTTTAGTTTTGAAACCATACATGTAGAAACATATTTTGCCTAATTTTTTTCCCCAAATGTATTTGAAATATCTGTAACAATTTGGCTTGTTTGCTCTTGAGTATGTGGTCATCTTCTTCAGAAATAAATGCAAATGATAATTCCAAATATAAATTGTTGCTCTGTTGACTAGTATTGTACCACCTTTCATCTTAGGGTTAATGATTGTTCATCAAACTGTCATGCTAATGTTGCACTGACTGTCTTGGAAGTACCATGGCTGTTTAGAGGCCAACAGAACTGCATTGACACCCGTCAGTCATCCTTTGTGTCTGAAATTCCATCCCTTCATTCTATAACCCCTTTGTCCAATACAGTAGATAAAAGGGAGTTGCAGTCTATCCTATTGTGAAAGATCCCCTTTTGTGATAATGTGGCAAGGGGTCTCCCCATGAACCATAATTGTGTTTTCCCCAGATAGCAGTGGCAATAACCTCTCTCGGTCAATTCCGGTTGGCCAGGTACGCTCATTAACCGTCTTCTTATTTACCGGCGTCCAGACCCAGAAAACGACCGATGCTGCTACCAGTTTTATCCTACTATAAGTCCTCTGACTGGCAGTGCTTAACAAAAAAAAAACCCTTTATCTCTGAATCACCTTTTTGAATCCTCACTGTCTTACTAAACCATGATGGGTCTGTGAAAGAGCAGCTCTGACTGTCCTAGGAACTGCTTTTATAGGGAGCTAGAGTCTCCAGGTGTAGCCAATTCAGTGATTTCCCTGTGAGAATTCGAAGAATGTGGTTCTCCTAAATGAGATGACCCCAGCCCTGGGGAATTCACTTGTGTTTCACACCCCTGCTTTGCTACATTTGTCAAACAAAAGGTGCATCGCAGGATTCACCGTAGAAGGCACACCAGTCCATCACAGGGTATACACAAACACAGACACACACCCCCATACCAGGGCCAGTTTTCCCAGTAGCCAATTAACCTACTGTACCAGTATATCTTTGTTTTGTGGAAGAAAACCAGAGCTCTTGACAAAAAAAACCCCACAAACACAGGCAGACATACAAATTCCATGCACATACTGTTCACGCCAGGACTAGAATTGAACCAAGGGGCCCAGCACTGTGAAGCAGCACTGCAAACCTTTGCACCACCTTGCTACCCTAAACTCAGTCTTCTCTGACAAATTATTTTTTCTTTAGTTGTTGCACATCACTCCTAGGGATTGTCTGATTCACAAAATTATTATGTTTTGTTCCTGTTTTTTTCTGGGTAGGATGATTTTTTATTTACTTATAAACATCTCCCTAACAGTATTTTTTTTTTCTACTCTGAAATTGTTGGTTAATTCCTGAACAAAATCCAGAACTTGAACATTCAGTCTGAATTAAACCAAAATGTTGTGTGACAGTAATCCCATTTCCATCCTAGGATTAAAAATAATCTAGTTATTGCCAGGGTTGAAATTTTATCTTGTTTTACTATCCTAAAAAATGTAGCATACAGGATGCTGCAAGAACACTTTGTTCTTTTCCTTTCCACATCTCTTATGCATCGAATCACCCGTTGAAAAACAGAGGTATAGTTTGGTTTCCATTCAACTCATCCATTTAAGTTGTCCCTTGGTGCATGTTCTACAACCGGAGTGTGTACCAGCGTTTAATATTAGCTTTCAGCTTGGCAAATGGGCTGTGCAAATTAGCAGAGGTACTGCTGAGAGAGAACAAGAGAGGCAAGGAGTCTGGATAGAATTATGAAGGAGGAATTGGGGAAGACAAGGGGGTAGATTACACCAGAGAAGTATAAATGTCACAGTTTGGTTCAGTAGAAAAATAACACCATTACAATGATGTTTATCCTGAATTATTTGTCATACAAGAACAGCTAGATTCTTTGCAGGAATCAGAGAGGGGTGCCTGTCTGCCCTTTTAACGCCTGCAGATGTAGATATGTTATTTTATGTAATTGTCTTGTTGCTTTCAAACACAAATCAAGACTACATTTTTGGTTTGGGGCATTTTGTAAGAATTTACAGGCAATTATTTTTCTGTAGCAATGTTCTTACAGTATGTATGTACTGTACTGTACTGTATGCATTTATCAACATATGTACATACTTTTTACAGAGGTAAGAAACACAAAAGAAGAACGTAAACAAAGAAAGTAAAAAAATGAAAGGAAACAAAAAAGGGATGCTTAGGAATGATTTAACCAAAAAAACTAATAGTAGGATATTGATAGTATCATTAAGCCTTCAAAATATTCTTCTGGTGTTACCAAATATGCTTTCAATTTTAAATTAGTGTAATTTATGTTTAATTTGAATTATCTACATTCTGTAATGAAATCAAATTATTTTGTGTGGTAAACAAATTAAAGAACAAATCTTGTGTTACTTATTTTTCTGATAAATGTCTGCTCTACTATGTTTTAATGTATTCCAATTCTGCAACTGAGTGAAAATCACAGAATGTGCCAGATGGTGTGAAATTGCATGAATATCTTTTGCTTTTTTGTTTGGTGCTATATACACTGGGAGTTGGGTGTGTGTGACAGTTGAAATGTCAGATAACATGTCTCTCAGTGCACGCCTTTAAATGTTGTTTGTGAAGAAAGTACATAAGATCACAGAACAGAATGGGCAGTTTGGCTCATTCTTAATCGCTCAGTTGACAGTAGCTTATTGATCTGAGCATTTTTGCGTTCTCTCTGTGACATTTTCCTTATCTCTGTAATAAGTGCCATTAAAAAGACTGGAAAGGTCACTAAATTGGACATGCCTTGTTTCAGAATTGCCACCAGCTTCATTTTTACACTGGCTTTTAAGAATATAAGAAAGGTTGGGAATGAGAGGAGGGGACTTGGAACATCTTGTTTGTTTGGTTACTAGAAACTAATCAGTTGTAGAATCTACTCTAGATTTTTTTAAAGTTATATCTTGGCTCTCACAAGATAGCCAGGCAGCTTGTTCTGGACACCTGCCTGGGTTCATATTGAGTTGTATCTCCAGCTGAGCTTGTACATTCCTTTGAATATTTTGAATAATCATATTACAGTTTCTTCAAGAACTAAGAAGAATGAATATTATTTTTAAATCTCAACATCCAGTATATAGTATACATTTAATTTAAAAAAATATATTTTTTATAGGTAAACCATAATGTATTGGAATAACTCTGTTTTTGGTTATTAATTGCCATATTTTCTCAATACTACAAGAAAAATATGCTCTGAATCTTGAACAAATGGGTTTTAATAAATTCTCTGCCATTGTTTTTTTTTTCATTTTCATCTGTAATTCTCGTATCGTTGTTCTGGCTCCTGAGTGCATGAACCTTTCTGTTTCTAGAACCTGACAACATTTAGAGAGACGTTCATGCCTTAGAGAGAGTGTGGATTGCGTTTGTGAAAGTGCTCATGTTGAGCAGCATTCTAAATGTCTGTAGCTCTCATAGCTGATACACTGTCTCACCTTTCATGAGTGCCAACTTCACTAAGTCAATATAAAAATACATAACAAGAATTAATTAAAAATCAAGTATTGCAGCTTGTGGAGTGCAGTACTGCTCAGAGTTGACAGAGATAGCAGATGTCTACCGGGCATAGCCTGACATTAAATTCCTAGACCTGCTGTCAATTTCCACCCTCAGAAAAATCTGCACTTGCGAATTATCTCTCCAGGTCAGCCGCTATGAAAAACTTCATAAAGGTACACCTGCTGCTTGGGAGTGAGCACTCTGAGTACTTCTCTACCGATGCCTTGATTTTTTTGACCTCGGAAAAATCCCTCCTCCATTTCCAGTCAGAGAGCTACAGTATATATTAACATTCTGTAGCATCAATCCCTCATCTTGTTGGCATTTCCTGTGGTCCTCTCATCCACTGTTTCATAGCTTGCTCCCTTTGCCATATCTCAGTTTAAGTTTAAACTTGAAGTTTAACTGAATCCATCTAAATATTTTGCAACTACAGCTGCAATATTTTCAATTGTTGAAAACCCACTGCAAATGTTTGGGGAACATAGTCCCCATCATCAGAATGGCTTCCTCATTCTTCATTGTGGTAGTTTGGTTCAGACATTATTAGTGTACATTTTCCTTATCTTTTCATACCCATGGTCACATGTACTAACATGAACAGGATTACAATCACTTCCACAGCTCCAAACTATTCAACCACCTATGACGCATTACAAAAACAATGGATAAAGATGAGTTTTCTACTTTTGATAAAATAATTTTTAAATAGAATAGTTTTGTATGGTTCTTAATTTTAGAACAATGCCTTGAAATGTTGCTGTACTAACCACTAGGAGTTCAGCGAACAGAGAGCGGAGTGTGAATCCACTTGCCGTGCTCAGAGTGGTTAGAGAGCGGGTACACGGTTGTTAAAGTTAGGGTAGGCCAATATCATGGTCAAGAATGTGTAGGTCAAACCCAGTCAAACCCAGTAATTCACAAACAATGGTACCCAGATTTTTTACAAAATAGTTGAGAGCCCATCATGTGTTCTGATCATATAAGGCAAAGATCTGTTTGAAGCACAAGGAAGTGAGAAGTCAAGCACAATATTCATAGCAGAGATCCAAAACTAAGAATTATAAAGGATTGGGATGGAGGATTAAATACAGTACAAGGGAGAATGAGGTAAGTGGTGATTAAGTTGCAAGCAGGTGGTTTTGACAAACTGACACTTTTTTTTTTTCGTATGACTCCAGCGGCAGTTTCAGACCCTGTAGTGATGCCATTGACCACGGGGATGGGGGTTGGGGGTGTTCACATTTCTATGGGTACTGTTTAGTGTTTAGCTAGTTGTCTGAGTCAGGAAATATATTAACAAGGAGCCTGCCAACTTACAGTACGTACAGGTATTTGCAGAAATAATTATTTTCTCATTATAGCATCCTCAGGCTCCAATATCTCTCTGTGTTTAGTGATGCACTATTTAGAAAAAGAATAGGTTCCCATTTTGTTGGCATCTGTTTTATAGAGGTACAAGATGTTATGTCAAACAGTCCCAGGATGTCATGTTTGCTACAGTAACTTTAAGCAGGTTCATCCTTTTTATTGTTACTTTTATTCTTCATATTAATTGCATACTTAACATAATGTGGTATATAAAATTAATAAAAATGCCAATATACTGTACTATACATACTATGTATTATGTTATTAGAGAAAGAGTCTTTATTATGTCCAAGGGGCATACTTTCTGCATTGGCTAGGATTCAAACACCAACCTCCTGCCTGGCAGGTGAGAATTCTACTGTTGAACCACCAATGCATCACAATGTTTGAATGAGCTAAATTAAAAATTACAAGCATTGCTTTTCTGATTTTCTACAAGTATTTCAGTTAAACAATGAGCATGTTATTTTCCATTACAACAATAATGAAAATAGTTAAAATTATAATCAATCTTTAAAATTTTCTTCCATAGCAAGCTGGTGTTAGAACTTGATTTTGATTCTATAACTCCTTATTATAATTTTATCACCTCCCCCAATTTATAACAATAGTATTTACTTTCATCATCTCAGATCAGATTTGCCCCTTCGTGCTAGGATTATGTGTTAGCTTATGTAAATCCGGGCATCCCAAATTCCCAAAGTTGTGCCATTCAGTTAGTTTGTCAGGATATTCTCAAATTATTACGCGAAAGCATTTCCACACTGCTGAGTGCTGTCAGATATCAGTGTTAAACTGATTCATTCCAACAAGATAGGACCTACAGTCCTAAGACTGTAGTCTGGAATATGGGGATGTTGCTAACTGAAATTGAAAGTCTGTAATTCCTGAAAGTAGACCTTATACTTGTATTTGCTAGGAGTTACAGTAATTTCTTATAATTGTTTTAAACTAAGTGTGGATTAAAGACCTGCTACCTTCACCAATCTCAAGTGGATTTTCTCCTGTTTACCTTGTAAATCAGAAGTAATGGTCAGATAAGTTAATAAATCAGATCAAGTTCTGGCTGGTAGGAAAACAAATCAGGCTTTCACTGGGCAGTGTGAAGCAAATTGGAATGGGTCCCATTTGCAGAAACAGCGTCCATCCAACCACAGCCTGGATAATATGAGAGTGCATCAGAAACTCTTATCATTCAATCTTTAGGATTTTATATCTTTTAAAGCAGATAATTCAGAAAACTATTAATCTTAGAAGAAAAAGATACTGTCACGAATCGCACACAGGCATGCAAGTGCTCCCACATTTCCACGAGCTCTACACTCACTAAACGCCCACACACCAATTATCTAAGCGCTACTTAAACCCTCACTTTTCCTCACTCACGATTGAGGTCTCCTCCCTGAGCTCCGTACGTGTATGTTCCCATCCCTAGTCTTATGATTTCTACTCTCCCGGCAATTCGACTTTTCGCTTGTCCTCGACTACGACTTCACCTCTGTTTCTGTACCTTCAGCTCTCAGAACCTTCCCAGCTTTTTGACCTCCTTAAGTTTGTCCAAGACCACGTCTTCATCCCTCGGTTCGGCACTGAACCACAGATACCTGAATTGCCATGCAGAGGGTCCTACCTCCTGTAGTCTGGTGTTACGTGACAGACACTTTTCAGACCATGCATATAAATTGTGATTCATTTTGGATATTTAAAACAAAATGTAAGATGAACCAAGATGATATAAAATATAATATACTTAAAATAAAGGTGTGACAGTATTTGGACTCATAACTGGTGGGTTTTGGGTTTGAATCCTTCCTGCAGACACTGCAGTTGTGTCCTGACTGAGATGCTTTACCCCAGTTGTGTTTTTCCACACAGCTGTATAAGTAGGGATCAGCATTGGTTTTGGTATTCCCTTTGATGTACTCTACCAGCATCCTGTTCAGGGGTAAAGTCACTTTCTTTCTTGTTTGTTTAATGCCATGGAAACCAGGATAATCTCTCGCCCAATGTGTGCTTTGTTTAGATATGGAAATTATCTAGACCTGAGATTAATTAGAATCATATGCATATTAAGAGTCTACCACTTAATGTCAAGTCAGGATATGTTGCTTAGTACATAGAATGATGCTGCTGACAGCAAGCTATTATAATGTGTTTCAGTTCCTAATTAATTTATGTGCACTTCTGCACATAATTGAACAGTTTTCTTATGTATTACCTGCAATATCCTTCAGTGATGTTATGGATACTGCTGAACATTTGAAAACAAAATGAGAATCATGAAAAGTACTCCGCCTAGACACCAAGAATAATAATAAAAGGTAATTAAAATATTAGATATAAATAAATGTGTACATATTGTTCCTCTCAGTACCTGAAGGCACCTACAGTATGTAATGGTTTTTTTGTATTCCACAAGATGATCGTGATTCAAGATAACTTTCTGTGTTTGGAGTGAATGTAAATTGTTGTTTTTCTTCTGTTCCTCCTTTCAAGCAGTTGTAAGGGTTTGGTGAGTGCCTAGCAGAAGAAGGGGGGCAGGCTAAAGCTGTAGGAGCGACATTCTTAGATAAAATATAGAGTGTAGCAGAAATTTTAACATGTGCATAAATTATTTCCTTTACGAGGTAGCAATTTGTGATATCGGTTTAGCTCTTATTCCACAGAGACTCTTTCTCCTGCTGCTTGCAGTCGTTTACAGTCCTGTTAAGATTTTTTTTCCTTTATTCAAAAACAAATTTAACTTGAGGCCTACTGAATATGCTGCACATATGAGCCGGCACCTTCCTATTTCTTGTGTATCATTATTGTTTGTATCAGCCTTGCATAACTTTTTTCTACTCTTTTAAGAAAAAAACTTTCTTGAGCATGAATGCAATTAGCAGGCTTGCAAGCTAGGATTGAGCCCCATCTTCTTAAGACCCAGTGTGTCTCTTTCGCTTTGGCGTAATTACTGTGAAACCTGTATTTTGCCAGACACCAGCATCATTAACTGAGCACCTTGTGCTCTGTAAGAAGATAAAAGGGGAAAAAAATCTTAAGGAGATTTTACTCTGAATTGTGTGAGTGCAAAGTGGTAACCTGCAAAAAGAGAGCCATCTAATTAACTTGTTTGCTTCTAAGAATTATACAAAAGTATATGTATGCACTCTGTTATTCTTTGCTGGTCCTGCACAGAAAATTGACAATTTCAAACAATTTCACCTGCCTGGAAAATGGAGTGGTTGGGTGGCACAGACTTAGGAGTTAGTACTTTAAGCCTTTTCATTTATGGCAGGTTTACAATGAGGTCAGAGAGACAGATACTGTACATTTAACACACTGAAAGTAAAAGGCAATTCTTTATCCAAAGAGCTATGGAAGCTGTTCATTCAGGGAACCATCAACAAATGATTTGATAAGGTTTTGGCAGCATGCAGGTACAGTATTAGTGCCACGATGTGTTTGCACTGAGTGTAAGGTATGAAAAGAAATGCTGGCATGAAATTTATTTTATTTTGTAGAATATTTTAGAGAGCTCAAGATGTTTGAATATTTGAAAGGCAGAACTTCTGTACCTGTGCTGCAGAGTGAGTGCATTTATTTCTCCAAGCATTTGGTCAGTGCCACTAAACCAACTCTGGTTTGGCCAAAGAAGGTGCCATGTTTTTAAGCTCTGCTTAATCACAGTGGCAATACAAAATTGTTGCAGAATACAGTAACTGCAAAGTTGCAGGTGATTGTAGAACTACTGTATGTGCACATACAGTAGCTTTTGTTCAATGGATTCAATTGTAGAGAAAGGAACCGGAACACATAGAAGAATAAAAAATGCCAAAGGAAAGATGAAAACCACGCATTCCTACTTACAGGCTCACCTTCCTAACCTTGGCCTTACTTTCCTTTCAGGAAAATCTTAAGCATCTGCTATTAATGGGTCCCAGGAAGTGTCTTCAAAATCTATACATTGTTTTTCAAAATCGAGTTTTCTGTTGCAATACCATGTGCACTTTCCAAGTCTTCTTTCTCTTAAAGTGCCAACTATTGCTACAAACAGTAAAGAAAAAGAGTGTGTGGAGAATTATAGGAGAACTAATAATAGAAAAATAATATATTATGTATTCTTGCTGGAGAATTAGAACTTAATATTCAATTTAATTGGGTTCTCAATTGGGCTTAATTGTGTTTGTAATGTGAATGTGTTTCAGTTAGGGAACTGAACTTAGTGTTGAATTTTCCTGCTTTTCTGCATATATCTTCTTTACTATCCATCCATGCACTATCAATAAGCTGCCTGGCTTTTAGTTCATTCTTCTTCATCTCCACTGGGATGCCGTCTGTGGTTTAGAGTGGTACATTGGGAAAAGGGAAGCAAAAAAATTCTTACCAAGGGTTAATTTACCTATCGTACTATAAAAAATGATAGCACCCATCCATCCATTTTCATTAACTACATTATTCTTATAAGGTTTTGTGAGCCATATCCAAACCCAACAGGTTTCGGATGTAAGGCAGGACTACACCCTGGGCAGGCAATACATTGTAGCAGACAAAACAATACATCAGGGGATTAAACAGTAAAAGAATATGATGTAGAGTTGCACAAAATATGTTTTCATTCTCATTCCAGGCTTGATGGAGTTAAGGATTGGCTTTGGAAGTGTGTTTACAGTGCATCCATTTTTCCTGGAGGTGTATTGATTGTCTGGTTATTCTACTTGTGCAATGGAATGACAGTGAAGTTTGCAAAAATTGTTGTATTATATTAAATCCATTTAAAAAACGTAACAAAATAAAAATTAAAACAAAATGACCAAGAAAAGGTAATGATGTTTCTTTGACTTTATTTCAAAACCTCTTGTTAGGGTCATTCTAACCCCTTTTTGTTTCTTGGAGCTCTAATATGAACATCATCTGAAATTATACCAGTTTTTTTCTTTGTTCTTCTTCATTCTTAATGTGTAATCAAAATTAATCTTAAATTTGATAACCCAGTGGTAAACCTTTACATAGTAACCCTTTGGATACTTGTTATTTTCAGCATCCATTTCTACTGAATATACTGTGCCACATTTCTAAAATATTGTCATTCGACATTAAAAAATGGCTCCAGGTGCATCGTTATAGACTCCCTGCCTGGTATTGCAACTACATTATCAGTCCCAGTCATCAACTGGGCAGGGCTCCAAGCAAAACAAAAACAGCAAACTTTCTGATTTTACTTTTCATTCCCCTGGTATTTACAACCAATCGAGATTGGTCCCTTAATTCAAAGTGTTGTATCATGCTAATGGGGTGTGTGATTTCCTTATCCCATCTGCTTCCCCTAATTCTGTGACAGCCGCAGGTGTTTACTATCTAAGGAGAAAGAAGGCAGATATTGAAAGTTGATGGCTTTGGCAGTGGATGTGAAGTTGTACTATTAATTCACTGATCACCTTGATTCATTTATTTTTCATGTGTTTGTTCCTAACCCACTGCGTTAGGAACCAATTCCCCATGTTACTCCTTTTCTAATTTTCCTAGTCTCCATTATGGACATTTAAAATGTAATAATTGCCCAAGTAAGTAAAAGAGGCAAGCTTATTGCTTTTTTGGGGGTGAATGTGAATGACAGTGCAACTCTTTCATACCTAAGAGGCTGTTGGTGTCTCTCCAGAAAGAACTTTAGTGCACAAGCTGCATGAGTATGGTGTTAATTCATCTTGCCTCTAGTATTATTAGGTGCTGCCCATGGGACCCTGAGCTATTTATTGCCTTAAATGAGCACCACCTCAAAGCCAGGGTGATAATCAGCTGGGGAGAGAACTATGTCAGAGAAATATTGCCAAAAACCTTCAGTTTCTGCTTGAAACTAAAGATGAACTTTTTAATGCTTTAATTAACAACATTTTGGAGTCACCTGAAAGCCCAGCTTTTGCTGAACTATTTCAGACAGTATGGTACAGTACTGTACAGTATGTGTGGAACCCGTTCTGACAACAAAACAGTCCTATTTCTTGAAAGTGCAAGTTTGAGAGAGGGGAGGGTCATTGAAGGGTTCAGACTCTGCTGGATCAGCATTTTCCCTGATGCAGTTAGTGCTGTTGAATTGAAATACTGCGACATTCTGGCTGAATATCTGGGCTGTCTACTTTGTGAAGATGAGTAGTGTTAAGCTTCCAAAACATTTGGTCTCATTGGCCATTTGCCATTAAACAATCATTTTTTTCTAGTTTAATTTTATTGCATGCAAAGTTAGACAGCAATCTTATCCTTTTTGGCAGTTTTCTAAGGATTTTCAGCTACACAATGTTAATTTTATATGCACAACATATAAAGGCTACTGAAGGAGTAGCTTGTTCTGGTTAATGCTATTTGAGAAGGTGTATCAATACTTATTGGATACTTAGCAGTAGAACAAAGTTCTATATTAAATTACTTTAGCATAAAAAAGAGAAGCATTCAGGATGAAGTCCCAGGGGCCTAGAGACTTTCAGAAGCCATTGACAACGTTTTAAAAAGTCGTTTAAGAGTAAATACTCAAATGGAGGTGATGTACAACTGGGATCTGTACTAGGTCCATACCAGTGTTATATCAGTGTTTTAAAAATTCCTGTATAGTTATTAAACCAGCCAGGGTTTCAGATGAAATCAAATGAGGAGGATCAAAAACCTAGAAGCAACAATGAAATTCAAAATGTTTTTGATAAAATTCAAGACTGGGCAAATACCTGGCAGTTGACATTTAAAATAAAAGTTTTAAATGCATGTAGTAAAAACATAAACAAAAAAATTTAAGATGGGAAATGCTGAGCCAGAAGAGGCTACTTATGAGAAAGAGGTTACTTACAGTATGAAAAAGGCATAATTCACATGCTGTCGTTACAATGCTAGGATATACAGTGAAAAGTGTAGAATTTAAATCTATGAATGTTATGTTAAAATTGTATTTTAGTAAGGACTCATTTAGAATACTGTGTACAATTTTTGTCACTATGCTTTAGAAAAGATATTTTGCGGTTCTAGAATCAATCCAGACATAAGAAAACTGATACATTCCGTGGCTTAAGGGAATGTCTTACATGGACAGGCTAAAAGAACTAAACCTTTCTAGTCTTGAACAGAGATAATTATGATGGGACATGATACAGATATTCATAATCCTCAAAAGCATTGGCAAAGTTAATCTACCTGTAGTAGATTTCTTTCATTCACGCTTCACAGTGAAACATGAACACTGACACAAGTGGAAACATGTACAACTACATTTAAACAAAATACATTTATTGTAAAACTATGAACAGGATGCACTTTTTTTTTTACCTGAAAGGTTGGGGAACAAGTTACCCAGGCAGGTTTCTGAAGCCGATACCCTGGTTTCATTCAAGAAACAGCTGAATGCGAACTACTGACAACCTACAAAGCTAGATAGGGCGAAAATATTTGTAACCTTGCTAATATTCTTATGATTTTATTGGAGCTACAGTACATTTTTCTCTCTACAGAGACACTGAAGATGAGGTGTACTGTATATACTGTACACTTGCTCAGATCACTAAATACTTTCACTAAATGCTAACTACCTTTACTTGTAGTGACAATAATTGGTTGAATTATATACCTAGTGTATGAATACCTGCTCCAATAGGTGTATACACAGGTTGTGAAAATTACTCTTCAAGAAACCACTCTGTGGAGTGAACAATGGAAATGTAAAATTTCTATGTTTTGTAGAATAAACATAACAAACAGTGACTTTAAACAATTAATGTCCAGGCTAAAAAGATTTTAATCTTTAACCTATAATAAGTGAGCTGCTGTTGCCTAAGGACAAAAATTATTTGGTCACTGTGGGCAGAATATAATTACCGTATTCTCTGATTAAACTCTGTCGGTTATGTAGCTTCAGGATTTTGTGATAAGAGAGCCTTAAAGCTGCAAGGTCCTGGAAGGTGAGTGGGGCCTCGGGGCAAGGAGGTATTAAGAAGTTTGTATTCAATGAACGAGAGAGATTCAATAAACACTCACCAGCTCCAAAAATGACGTTTATGTTTACTGAAAAGGGTGCTTTGAGCTCTGCTAGCGTGACCTGATATGGAACTGTTCCTCACAAAAAGCGAGGAGAAAAAGGAACTGTGGTTTCCTTAGCAACTAAGTGTATAAAAACTCTCGCCTCAGGGACCATTAGAAAATCTTTCTGTTTTTTGTTTGGAATTGCAAAGCACTTTTTCTTTTGATACAACATGATTATAGGAATGACATGTTTTATCAGTTCTTCTCACCACTACAATCCTCCTTCAAGCGCAAGAGATTTCATATGCACATTCTCTGAAACTTATACTCTCATCACCTGTCTGCTTGTTGGAAAGCTACTGTATTTTCTTGTTTTCCAGCAGAGCTCTCATCTGCTTAATTAAATCCTGAGTGGAGCACTAGTTATCTTACTCAGGTCTTTTTTGTGTGTTTCATGTTCAGCCATCAAACAGTTTACATTTCCTGCAACACTTCAAGCAACTTCAGCTACTGTTTAGGATCTAAAAATGAATATAAAGGGCCCATTAAGCTAATTATTAGTTAAGGATGAGTTAAGTAAACCGTAGCTGTGAAATTCTTATTCTTCATCAATAATTTACAATTTAATATGTATAAAACTGAATGTCTTCTCTTAACAAATTTGCATTTGAATTCTTGCTCTTCCATGTGTTCCTAGTGTTTTCCGTTAAGAATTCACTAAAGAAAATGGTGTGCTGTCTAATTTACCAGAGAAACAAGTTAGATTAAACAGGCATAAGGCCAGGTTTTATGTGAAAATCTGGAAGGCCTACCTTATGTTCTAATGTGTAAAAAAGTGGATTAACTTAACATAAGAAATAGGCAACTGTATTCTCTTTTTATTTTAAAAGTGTAAATTACATTTCATTGTAATCTATGATTATTTACAAGCAGCTTCTTCAATTTCATGAGTTGTAGGAACTCTAAAACCTCCTTTGTGAAACTCTGATATCAAAAGATAATGGAAAGCAAGTGATATTACTTTTGACTTATTGGAGGGTGAAAAACTAAGATACTGTACGACACTTGTCTAGAATGATTTCTCCAAATTGCGACCTCTTTCTAGCCACTCATCCAGTGACACAGAAACATTCTGTGGGTATTGCATGATTATTGCAAGCACTGTTTTGAAGCATCTACATAAAAGAGGAGTCCATGTTCATTGATCTGTACAGTCCTGCTCTCAGACTCATCCAAGCTTGACTTCAATGGACTAACCAGTACACTTTCTGGAATCAGATCCATTAGGCTAGTGTGCTTTTCTGTGATTAATCAACCCATCAAGCATCACTGGGACATCTTTGATCATCAGGTTAGTGTTCTTCAAAGGTAGCCCCAAACCATAGCTCAGCTTCCTGCTAGTTTATCATGGTTTGAAATGTCTTTTTCACTCATATTGTAACTGATTTTTCTCATATCCGTGTTTATTGTTGGTATTTTAGATGAATATTTTTTTTAAAGCCTTACACTTGATTGAAGGGCTTAATTGTTTAATTAAAAATAGATCTTGCCTATTGATATTGCAGTTGTGGAAGGTCTTGAAAACCGTGAATGCAGTACCCCTAAGGACCTCCATGTGTGCCTGCCTGCCTTTGTGTGAGTGGCAGATAACTCTGAATCTAACGAGTATCAAGCAGCAGGTGCTGCCAGTCAGCACTTTACTTCTATACTGTAAGTGACTGTGGGCTTTGCTCTGACTTTGTTAATGTTTGCACAATACCCTCCTTGTAAAAATTAATATGTTGTATTTAGAATATATTAGAACATAATCTCTTATACAGTATTTAGAATACATTGCAAAGAAACTGTATGTGCCTTTCACTATGGGTTTAGATAACTTCATAGTTAAGAAAACATTTAGATCTCATTTCTAAGCTAATTACACCCATATTTATGTACACATGAAACCAGACATTAAACAAACACTGTTTGTTATACTGTTCTTATGATTTTATAGAATGGATGCAACAAAACTTTTTACATGTGAACTCATACAAGACCAAAGTTGATTGGGTCTATGTATCAAATCTTTAATGTGTCAACACACATTATGTTTGGCTATTGATGTTCCTGAAATCACTCCAACTAATAAAAATTGTATTATTATTATTCATCCATTCATTTACTAACCACTTGATTTAATTCAGGGTCACAGGGGCCGCGAAGCAAACAATGAGCACAAGGTGGGGTACACCCTGGATATCCATTACAAGGCAGACAAACGGAAACAAACACATACACCAGGGCCAGTTTTCCCAGAAGCCTGTTAACCTTACAGTATATGTTTGGATTGTGGGACGAAACCCACTGAAACAGAGGAAAGAAATACAAACTCCACAAAGACAGTACCCCAAGAATTGAGCACAGCACCCCAGCACAATGAGGCAGCAGTACTAACCACTGGGCCATGTTTCCACTGTAACACCCACATATTCTGTGTAAATCACCCAGTGACACATCAAGCAACCAGTGAAGTGTTGTCTTTGCAAGGTTGCAAGGTGAGGGAGGAACAGTATTGAAACTCTAAGTTCTTCACCTGACCTTGTCTAGGCAAGAGGTGTTCCAATAGATATTTGAACCAAATTGTAAATGAAGTTGCTTGTAAATTATTGATGTTTAGCATCATAACAGTATTATAAATTGCAATGCAAAATTAAATGTCAGAACAAATCTATCAAGTGTATACTGTAGATTCATTTGCTGGGGAATACTTTTGCCACTTAACTGTTATGAATTCTACTTGCCAGAAAAGAATGATTGAGCCTGATAGAGATGTCCCTTAACTACGATTGGAACATGAGCTGAGAATTAATTGAAACAGGATCTTTTGAATTCATTTAAAATCTGATTGATGTCTTCCTTTAGTGAAGTCACACATAAAATAAACCAAATACAAATCGTGGCTCATACAAAGGAAATTTACTGTCAAATTGTTTTTAAATAACTGTCGTTGTCAGATATCGCTTCTTCCAAGGGAGCACAGTATAGACAGCAATTCCACACTTTCAGTCTCTCATACTCATCTTGCAATCTACAGTTTTGTTACTTTTAAATATGTGCTGCACTCAGATTTTAAAAGCATTGGAAAATCTCACATGCCAAAATCATACACCTGCCATAGTTTGAGGCTTAGAAAAAAAGGAAGCAATAGTACATTGTATGTAGCAAATCAGCATGATGTGCATTATAAAACAAGAAATAAAAGGTCCTTTTTCACAATTTTGTGAACCATTGCTACTGTATGTAGAAGAGCATCAGCAGAATTGTATCCTTAAAAATAAAGGGGGATGCTGTGTGCGATTTTCTGTTGCATTTGTTATATATTACATATAAGTCAATATTGATTGAATTCTTCATTATGCCTATACTTTTTATAAAGCGTATTACCAATGGGAGGCAAAACAGTACGATATTACCAACCATGCAATAACTGTTGGATTAAAGTATTGATTTATAAAGCCAGAGCTAATTTATTTGATACGGGAAAGAAAGAAAAAGGAAAAAAACAAAAGAGCACTACTTTAATTTTTGGAAAACTGCAAAAACAAAATAGGCTTTAGACCTACAGTATTAAAGCTGAAGCTTATTTTGCTGCCTGTCTTTAGCTTAGTCATTATTTGTAGCAGGTTCTGTTTCTGTTATAGTCCTTTAAAAAAGGTTACAAGTTTTTGCTATTATTTTTTTGTTTTTACTTTGAGCCCCATATCCATTTTTTAAAAGAGGAGCTAAAGGATTTAATCAGTCATTTTCTCAGGAATCCCATGAGCATGGATGAGGACCTGGATATGCAGACGTCATACTGTATGAAGGCTTCGGTTTTCTTGGCCCTCTTTACAGAAGCAGTGGATTACATTTAAAAGAGATGGGCGCCAGTCGGCTTGGCACAAGAATACACAATGAAATCCAGAAATGGAAGAATCTCGAATGGAAGGGGGGGGACAAAGAAAATCAAAAAGGGGGGAGCATGGGGAACAAAGATCAAGGGAGAACTGCAGGGAAAAACAAAATAAAGCATTAGGTAATTAAATGCTTATACCTAAATGCTAAGAGTAGTAGAAACAAATTAGTTTAGATAGAAGCTACCAAATTAGCAGATAATTGTGCTATTATTGCAATCACAGAAACATGGCAAATGTAAAATAATGGTGATGAATGAAATATTAGATTCACTGTTACAGAGATTAAAGAAAAGCTAGGAGAGAGGGAGGTGTAAAGCCAAATTGTTAAAATTAGTATTCGTGAATGTGATGCAAGGCTAGAGGAATGAACAGGCTCTGAACGCATTAATGACTTCTTTCTTACCCGTTTTTTTGGAGAAAATATAAAATTAAATTCTTGCATACATCTAGTCTTTCCCAGCATCAAGACTGAGGCAAACATAACCATAAATGGGATGCTTCGAAGTATATTCTGAAACTTGTGTCCAAAGCAAAAGTTTAGCATTTTCAGAAAGAAGGCTTAAGGAAGAGACACAGCTTAAGTTTGCAGATCACACTAAATTAGCATGATTAGCAAACACTGTAAAAGCATGAACTGAAATTTTAAAAGACTGAGATATACTGTATATTCAAAGTCTTGAATTTTATTACTAATTGATATTTGCTCTTAGCAGTGTTGCTCAATAGAGAGTATACTGTGAAAGTCACAGGTTAGTGATGAGTGACCACCACCATTACAGTATATGCAACATGGACTGTGAACCAAACTCTAGATTTTATCCCTAGATGCAACATGTCATCCCAACACAGCCTTCAAATGTTCAGTCAGGCTGAAGCCTAGCAAGTAGGGCATCCACTGTATACTGTAGCTGCCACATTTGTATCTTGTGAGGAGCTTGCTGTTACATATGCTGAAGAAGATCATAGACTGTCCAGCTAGAATGTTGTCATATTAGCATAAGACCACAGGGAGGTGTCCCAAGACTCGATCAATGTAGCACTATGCAGACAGGTTACCATCAATCATTACAAGTGGAGTATTGTAGCGACTACGCAGACCATCACACTTGGGCCTCCTTATCAATTTACATATCAGTCTGCAAATCTTGTCCATCTGGTTTAGTCCACATAAAATCTTGATTCATTGCGAAGCAGAACTTTGCTCCACTACTGAGTAATCCACCTGAAGTACAGCACTTTAGTCAACCCTACAACATACAGTACCAACAGTGTTGTCATAATAAGCAGGGTATTCTGGTTTCTTTCTGTATTATCCATTCTTGATGTTCAGCACCCAAAACAAAGGATCAGGGTCACCTCATCACCAGTGTTCATACAACTCTCTCAATAATTAGGTGATTTAGTACTTATGCAACAGACAAATTCATTCAAATACTGCACATCACAGGCAGCCAAGAATGGTGATTTATTCCTGAACCAAGAACAACTGCCAAAAATATGTCATCAATGTTTAATCAAATCTTATACTTTTTGGGGATTTTTTTTTCTAGAAACATACAGCACATGCATAAAATTGGGTCTAAGTTTCTTGTAATGTTCATTTTGGCAAGAAATAAGTACTTCTTTAAGTATTTTTATTCACAGCCTTTACACTACGGACACTCTGTCCAAACGTAGCTTATATCAGCTCATGTTATTATTACCTCATAAAGTAAACAGGGTTATCACCAGAACTCAAATTTTGTCATACTGAACATCCTCTCTGAAGTTGAATTGAGCTTGGAGCAGAAATACACATTAATACAAACTAAATACATGCCCTTGTGCAGTGATGTTTACTTTTCAATTCCCCACTGTGCTCTATGAAATGTCTACTCTGTATGTACAGTAGACAGGACATGAATCAAGTTGTATGATTTGATAATTAAGGCAATTGGTCTGTAAATTCATATACAGTATATACAGTAGCTCAAAAGATACTTGTACTTGCTTCGCTTTTTTTTGTAGAATATATTTTTTGTTTTGTTCTGTTCTGTTAAAGTCACTATAATATTATTTCATTAATTGTGCAGTAAGTTACCATCCTGACTAGTGCAATTAATTTGAAAACTAATATTAAATAAATATAAGATACAAGCTCTTGCAAAAAGTACATTTGGTATGCATAAACTAATCCAAGATATACACAGCTGTATTGACTTTGAAAGTACAAACCTATTTTACACAGATATGTAATGTATATTTCCATCTTGGAAAAACTGAAATGTATCAAAATTGAGAAAGAAAGGTTGTATTGCAATGCTCAATATTTCCCTTGGATGCACAAAGAAAAACAAACATTTATGTATGTATCAATAATGCATGTGACAAAGCCCTCAATTGCAGAATTCGGGAGGTAAAACAAATATTGTGAAACGTTTTATGCAGCTAGATAAAATAAATCAATAATACCAGTTATATAATTATCTCTCTCTAGCCACACTATGCTGTTGTCCCATGGGGTTGAACACAGAAGATATATGCATAAAGCAATGTACACATGCTCAGGAATGCTGTGTACATTTATCATCAGGCAATAATAGTCTAAGCTCCGTAGCTAATAAAATAAATAGGCAAGCTGGTATTGAGGTGGTGTTGTACAATTGTATAATGGCATTGCACTCCATTGGAAACCCAGGCCATTCTTCTGTTGGAAGCCTTAGAAGTGTGATTGTGCTGCAGCATAATTGCTCAGAGGGAGGCTTTTCGTGAGCATTGTAATATGGATATCTGATATATGTCATTTGTACAGTAGATGATATGTATGCAGGATGGAAGTAAAAATTGGATGATTTTGTAGACCAATGGAACACAATCTCTGTTTGTCATCCAGTAAAAATCAAAACACAAATATAGCTAAAAGGAAATTTAGGGCCTTGATGATTGCTTTTTAATTTAAAAAGCTCACAGATTATGTTTTCTAATATAACTAAATCAAATGTATATAATCTGCTGGATGCAAGAATAACTCATTCAATTAACCACTGGGTTAAGGGGAAAAAAAAACTTCTTACCAGGATCAGGCCTCAGTTTTCACTGTCATTTGCAATTTGCTTAACCTGTTTGTCTGTCAGATGGGACGTGTAACTGTAGTTAACAGATCTACATTATCTGACCTGTATTGGTCTGTGTTCTAAAGATAGATGCCTACAGTGTATATAGATAACTGTAGTAGATTGTAGCAGTTTATGAAGCAGTGTATTATGGGTTATGCTTTAGTTATTCAGTTTCTGTAAGGAAATGGCTTTTGTGTAGACCTGTTATCAGAGCAATGCCTACAGTGTATATGTCACTCAGGGTTGTGCTGCGCAATAAGAGAAACATTAAATAGCAAAACAAAACTCTGTGGTCCCCAAAGTTATCACAGATTCAATTCTGGTGTATCTTTCGGGAAAGAATAATAAAAGAAAAACAAAATGTAAAAAGTTAAGAAAATGCGTTCTCCAGGGCAAAGAGAAGAGAGGGAGCTTTGCCAAGCTTTTATGTGGATATCTCTACCAGGCAGTAGGCAGTAGTGTTGCTGAACTTGTTTAGTCTTTTAAACAGTCTGTGCACAGTCGAACTGCTGCTTGGGTCCAGCCGCAACTGAGAGACTGTTTGTCCCCGCTACAGCTTTTACTGAATATACTTCGATATTCAGCATGTCAACTTAAAAGTCCAACTGTCTTAATTTCCTTGATCAGGTTTTCTTCTTTTACAGACAATATTTTGGACAGAATTCTGTACTTTCTTGACTCTCTCTGTCTGGCATCTTGGAGTAAAGTTTAGGTCCTGACTCGAAATGTTTGCAATTGTATGGTTGGAAAAGAGAGGTTAGTTGGAGAAAGAAGATGAACAGTGAGGTAACCAATGGAAATGGACTGAATTCTAATATTGAAGGTACTGTAGGACGATTGGTCAGGTTATTATCAGGTACAGTCCCATTACCCACCCTTCAGGTCCCTGAATGGTGGATTGTCCTTTGTGTAATTGTCAGAGGGGCCATTTTAACTGGATTCCATTGCTTTTACACAGAGACCCAAGCTTCTTTTTTTAAGGGAGCAGAAAGATTATTAGAAATCTTTAATCACACTAAATTCTAAATGCGATAATACAGTATGCCTTGCTGCTACAGCTCAAGGTATGGTGCCTAACCCTTGTGAACACCAAGGTTTTACTGTAAATAAAAATCATTATTATTACATTATTCAGTAAACATTTCATATCTATATAATGTCAAAGATTTCCCAAGGAAGACATAATGCGGCCCACAGAATCCCTACAATCGTCTCCCCTATGACTCCAGGGAGCTAGCTGTAAACATACTGTACATTTCCTGAGGAAAAGGCTATGAAGTGTACAGTAGGTAGGCTTTAAAAGAGAACTAATCCTGAAGTTAAATAGAAATAAAATATTTATCAAGCTCCTGGAATCACATATTAATATGTTGGTATTGTCTATCTATGGGGTATTCAGTTTTCTACATATTGGACATGCATTCTTGTTGATTTTCTAATGAATTCCTCTTATAGCAATAATAATAGATATAGAGGTGGATCCCACAAGTATAAGAACTCATCAATATTATAGATATTAAGAGGTTATTTAACCCATTTGGTTGTTAATTCCTTATAGAACCGAGGAGCATACAGCCAGTTCAACAACGTGGCAGGCAGTACTCTATAGATACTCAAACCCTATTGTATTAAAAGTACTTCCTGTTTTCTGTCCTAAACGGACACCCACCAAACTTCTACTTGTGTCCTTGTTTTACTATAGTTTATCATGTCGTTCTGTAGGTTGACTTTGTGAGCGCCTTTCGAGAAAATACATCTATCAATTCCCGTTGTACTCATCTCTGCTCAAGACAAAAAGTATTACCAATCTTTAACACATCTGAGACTAAGACATTACTTTAAGGACAGGTTAACCTTGTTTGCCTTCTTTGGAGTTATTCCAATGCAGATCCTTTGAATGTCTATAACAGTTGTCATTAAGTCTTATCTTAAACAAATTGTATTTTTTTTCCAAGCAGGCAAAGTGATTTATCATGTTTTAGAATATATCAGTTGTTAGCTTGCAGCCTTATCAGTTGGTCTGTTCTTCAGATTCTGTCCACAGACAAGAGATGCCCGAGAGTAGTCTTTCTCGAAATGCTGATATGGTATAAGCACCTGTAATTGGTGTTTCTTTAACAGCTACAGCAGATATCACACATACAGTACCTTTTAGAGGGGGGGTCTGACTTATAAATATTCAGTCATAATCCTACAAATGGTAGCTTTGCACCACCAGCTCTTCAGCCTGGTACAGACATTAATTGTTCCTCTTATACTGAGCAGGATTACTATTATATGTGTATACTGTATGTACACTATTATATTTGACACCTCTGTACATATATAAGAATATAAGAAATCTTACAAATAAAAAGAGCCATTTGGCCCATCTGGGCTGTTTACAGATTTATCAGGACATACAGTATACAATGAAAATGCAAAGCCACAGGTATATATATATATTTAGAATAGATATACAGTTACTGGTCAAATGAATAGTCTGTCTATATGGTAGGCAGCACATGTTTATCTTGAGAAATACTGTATGAGACAGATTTCTATCACTTTCTCTGGACAGAACTGTAAGAACTCCATCCTGTTGAAAACCGGTAGAACAGCTAGCCCAACCATAACTGTACATGGTGGGGTTTCCTAATATTTTGAACAGTGGCTGAATATACAGTGTATATTTTCTGAAACTGCAGTGTTTGCTGTCTTAATGACAGACGTGTGTTTTTTCTTTTTATTGCAATGCCCGTTGTTTGTTACAGAGTGATGCCCTTTGCTGCAGGAGACCGTGTTTCACACTGATTTCGAAAGACACCGTAAAAAGCACTTAACGGCTTTCTAGCGCATGCTGATTTATGAAGCACACGAGGTGAAGATTCACTGTCATCTCATTTTACACTAAAAACACATAAACCCATTTTACACCTCTTTAAGCACTTCGTCTCCCTTGATTTCTGTTAAATGTAGCTCATGATTGTATTGCCAACTGTTCTGCGGAACATTTATCCCTAGGACTTTTAGATTGCAATTAAACTGCAAAATCAGAGCCTTATCCATAAGCATTTCCTACTGATGTATATTTAGTGTGGTTTTCCTAAAAGTTAAAACAAGTTCTAAGCTTAAAAATACTTTCAAATGTCTGCAAGGAACTATACACTAGAATTGTGCAAGATGTTATGATTTGTAGTTTATGTCCTATTAAACATTTCAGATTGGTTTGTGAAATGGTCATAATGATTAGAATCAGTCTTTGGGAATTTTATAAGCTTGGGAATTTGTTTTACATTTCTTATTTTAATGATCTTGAAGATGTTTTAATTTATTTTTAGGCAATAATTATGTGATTCATACCTATTGTGTTACAAGTGTGCTTTTTGCACAGCTGCTAGGAGTCAAAATCCTATTAATCACATTTTTCAACTGCATTGCATAACCTCTCCAAGCTTCTAGAAAACTATGCTACACCTGGTGCTTCACCAGGGTAAAAATTGAGTTTTTTATTAGATACAAGTCCCGAAAGCACTGTAGTATGGGCACCATTTGTGATAAATCACAGAACAGAGAGCACTAAATAAACATAATAAAAACTGATAATCTGAAGACAGACTCTTGTTGATTTACCAAATCCATGCAACTCTGCATAGTTCTGAACTGGTGATTAATGTAAATAATTTTAACAGATTAGTACCACAAGGCAAATAGCATTTTTGTATTTTGTATATGCTAAAATCACTTTATGTTAATCTTCCTTAATATCAATATCAAGTGACAACGTGACTCTTAAGAATAGGAGCATGCATTTTATTTCTTGAGATACTGTACATTTAGAAATTGAACTTATTTTTAGCAATATTTGCTCCTAAAAAAGTGACAATGATTACATACAACTGAATGTCAATGTTTTTACTTATTATGTAAATATTATAGCTACCATTTAACTTCTAAATATTTTGTTTTAACTGGAACACTCTACACGTTTCTGATTGTTTGCTATCAGTTCTTCAGTTTAACCATCACTGGCATTAATTCCACATGGAAAACTATCCTTATGAAAGTTAAACGATTTCAATTTTGTTTTAAATAATAAGGTAATGGGAAACTGTAAAATAAGGAAATTTAGTACCCTTTTCTTTGTCACAACTTCAGAGAGAAATAATTCTTGATGTGGGGTTACAATTCTGTTTTTTTTTGCCAGAGGCCAGCGTGCCTTCATTATTTCTCATTGCTATTTGTCGTAAAGATTTATCTTAAAAGGGTCGATAACAAAAGCTGTTACAACAACACTACCAAAAATGAAGGAGTCTTTAGATATCCTCTCAAGCTATGAAAATGAGCCAAGAGTGATTGTACACAGATCATTTGCAGTATAGATCTTTTAAAAACCATTCAATTGGTCCAACTGTCCTGGCTCAATCAAAATCTATTCATACTGGCAGCCAGCATTAGCCTAGTAGTCAGACCGCTATTTTGCTAGTTCAATTAAATTGCAGCTCCCTCATAATTAACAGCTGTGTTGTCTATAGATCGATACAGAGCTCTTCATTACAGAGATCCTGAGCTTTCTTAGAGCTTGCTGAAAAGTTTCTTTACTAATCCAGAAAAGGCACCTGGCATTAAGGCAATATTATATGTTGCATTTATTAACACAAAAGATGGATTTTGGAGACTGTAAGTACAATCAAAATTTAAACCAAGATATCTTATGTTATAGGAAAGACAAGGAACCTCATTAGATGGATAATTGTAAAATGTGTACCTTTCTGTACTTTACTAATACTTTAAGAGGAGCTGCTGGCTTAGGTGACTTAGAGTAAGCCACAGTGAAAATCCGTGGCTGTACAGTTACATTTGTGCACGTATTTTCAAAGACATTTTTGATTTTCTGAACATACTATATATAATTTGCAGTTTAAGGTCTTGGCTCTGTTATCTAATTACAAGCAAGCAAGTATGCATAAAGACAATATAACTCTGCTTGTTGAAAAAGCACTCATTATCTTAACATTCAATCCAATTTCCAGTTCAAGTTGGAGGGAACAAACATATTTTCCTTCCTTAGAAAACTAGGGTGAAGATGGTCATAAGAGAAGACGGAGTATTAATCTCAAACATAAACTGAATTATTTTTAAACCAAGGACATTCTTTTAAAAAAAAGGATAATTTTAAATAGTAAATGTCAGTTTTTATGTAGCTGTAATTGACCATTTTACTGAATTTGTATGGCAGAAATTGCTACTAATCCTTTGAGCATTTTAATGTGTACAGTGTGACAGAAGGTTAAATAAAGCAGTTGTCAATAGTTAATGAAACAGCATGTGCTTAGGAGCAGAAGCTGTTTATAATGCATCTCTCTCTGTGGTGAAGGCTATGTGTGGCTAAACAATGGCAGCTCTCGCAATAGCACAGTCGAGTGCACAGTCTATTTGGGCAGTGTCAGTTTCAAGCTGGGCTTGTGTTAGTGCCTGGGGTGGTGGACTGATTGAAAAGTACTGTTCTTTAGCAATTCAATTTCTAGTCAAAAAGCAGGTCGTGGTATTTTGCTGGGAGTTCACCTTTAGCTCAGTGTGCTCTAGAAGGTTGGTGTAAAACTAAACAGAAGTGTTATCCATGCTGCCTTTGCTGGAATTTCATTGATTGATTGATTTATTAATTCATCTAGAAGCTTTTCCAAAAAGCATGACCCACTAGTTCCAAGATTTAATCCAACAAACGTGGTCTTTATTTTAAAATCCACAGTGCTTTGTGTGTTTAAAGTAGAGCAATGTACATACTTTACATTTAAATGAATTACAGTCACTGTAATTGGGCTAAAATGTTTGAAACACCCCAGTTAATGTTGTATTTGGTTTTCGATGCATTAAACAGTAACGTCCCTGACTAGTATATTATTCATACTGTATCTCAGTAATATATATTATTGGTGGAACATGCAGTCCAAATCTACACACCTGTCATCTTGTGACAAGTGCCAAGATCTCCCCAAGAACAGTCCAGAAAGTCATCCAGGAAGTCACAAACAACCCCAGAGTAACATGCATCAACAACCAAGGAAAGATCGACACATAATGCTTTTCTCTTTCTAAAAAGAACATTATCATCTCAACCTGGCAACTTGACAGAGCATTTGGACAATACACAAGACTGCTGGAAGAATGTTCTCCGGACAGGAAAATGTTTTGTGTCACTAAACCATACCGTATTGCCATCTAAATTAGGAATGTGCTGGGAGTTTCATGGTTTGGTGCTTAAATTATTTGCTGCATTAGGACCTGGACTACTTGTCATTATTGTTGGACCCATAAATTTGGTGTTGTATCAAGAAATACTGGAGAAGAATGTCAGGCCATCCCTTTGTCAGCTGAAGCTGATTTGAATGTAGATCATGCAGCAAGACAATGACCCTAAACATACAAGAAGATATACAACAGAATGGTGGGAGAAGATTAAATTTCTCAGAATGGACCACATTTCGAAAGGCATAAACAGTTTGTCTAGTTAAAGTCATTGTTGATCTACTGAGAACTGAGGGTTCACATACTTCACTTACTTTTGGATCATATTATTGATCAAATAATCCAAATTCGGTATATCTTACATTTTTGTGCTATATGTTAAATCAGGTTTATCTTAATTTTTTTATTAAGACTTACATGAAGATCTAATTATATATTAAGTACATTATTATTATTAAAATATATGCTAAGTATTTACCGTTTATATTTTATATGTATGAACCAGTATGAACCAGACAAGAGGGTTCATTAACTTTTTCTTGCCACTGTGGTCATAATTTGCCTTCAGAACTTTGTGGACTTATAAAGTTAGTTGACCAATTCGAGCAAATATACAGTACCTTGGAGCACACATAAAAGAGAGCTCATAAAACAGGGCTATGTGCCCTTTGAGAATGACAATATACAATGACAAGGTCATGAACATCAACTCTGTCCACCAAGAAATGTGAGCAAGCTACATCAGTTGTTAAATATATTGTATTTATATATTACATTCTGTTGTTGTCTTTGGGAACATATGCTCCATGTTTAAATTTGCTTGTGTATCAGATTTATTGCACTGTGGTTCACAAGTCAACTAACTTTGTTTATTTACTAATGAACCCTGTACATTTGAACTTCCAAACAATTTAATACCAGTAGAGTCAAGTTTGTCAAAATTCTTTTGGAGATTTCATTCATATGTATTATACTGACTACTTCTTTACAGGTGATGAATAGTTGCACATGCTCTATTAAGTGTTCAAACTTATACAGGTTCATGCAGGGATTACAATAAGGTCTGATAACCAGGTGTGTGAAACAAAGTCAAAGAAGTACAAGTCTACTACTTCTATGATTAATGATAATATTGAACAGCAGCAATTTTGTAGCTACAATCGGAAGTAAATACATAATTACTATAATTTATTTAACAACAGATGGATGTTAAACTATCAGCTTGTCACCTACATGGTCATTATTTCTATCTGTTCCTGTTTTCCATCCTAATGTTTATGTTCTGAGTCATTTTCCATTGTTATTGTTTCTTGGTCTGTTAATTGCTATTAAATGTATCTGGAAAGCATTTTGAGGGTCTGTGAAGCTAAGCAGTCGGCTGAATAAACAGATTAAAAATCACAAAGCTCCAGAACAAGTGAAAAATATATCTGACATATACCTGGAATTAGTGACTTTTAAGTGAGTTATATGCAGTGTGAGTGTGAATATAGAGTCTTTAACCTATTAACCCATCAGTTAAAGAGCTTCATGTTTCATGGTGCAGTAGGTGGAGTAGAGTATAGTAAAACATGAGTGGAGGAGTAATACAAAAACATATATACATGTACTGGTAGAGACAAGTAAAGTATTTTAATTACTGTATATATTTTAAATTAGCTACTTCATTTCAAAATATTAACCTCTGTTGAGATGAATGATTGAACGTACAAGAGGTATCAAGAATAAATATGGGTACCTAGTGATGTTTAGGCAACAGTATTGAATAGAGGGCAGGAAGGGTGTGGGTTCCAGAGCAGGAAGGCTGTGGGTGGTTTGCTGCTATGGTAGCCTACTTGACTCATGTGCCTTAAGTGAATTCCTTGCTATATAAATGGGTACTCTCTATCCATCCATTTTCTAAATATTTCCTCCAATTCAAGGTTGGGGGTATCCAGAGCCTATCCTGGAAAACAATGGGCAGAAGTGGGGTACATCCTGGATGGGAAGCAAGTCCCACACACACTCACGCCAGGGTCAATTTTCCCAGAAGCCAATTCACCTACAGTACCATTATCTTTTTGGACTGTGAGAGGAAAACCAACTGAACATAGGGAGAACACACAAACTACATGCAGAAAGCATCACGGGTTTGGGATTGAACCTAGGGCCCCAAGATTGAGAGGCAGCAGTGCTGACCACCACATCAATGTGCCATCCCTCTCCAGATTGTGAATTACTTACAAGCATTCATTCTCAACAGACTGGTTAACTAACTTTTAACGAATGTTTTTTTTCTGAATGACCCGGTTCTAGTTTCCGGATACCATTATTTATGTTTGAAACATCACAAGATGTACTCTTCCAAGCCCTAGAAAAACTCAATGCAATTTATTGGAAATTCTGTACACTGAAAAAAAGAAAACCAAGAAAATATTAATTTGAAAAACGTAATGGAATAAAAGCCCACCCATCCTCTTTGAGCATTAATGACTGATCCACTGTGCACATAATACTTACTGTATGACTAATGACTGTGATTCCTGCCATAATTGCTTCAAAACATGCAGTAAGTGGATAAAATGTGCTACAAATGAGAAGATGTCCAATCTTGCTCATCCTTTTCCTTAAAGATGTTTATTGATCATTGTCTCATCTCAGTGTGACTTGGCAGTATTTTCCTTAAGCCCACATTGCTTTGTGTAATGATGTGCCTCCTCTTCTCATGGCTTAATCAAATTGTGCTTAATTTCTATTTATGATTTAAGTCTTTGGTGAGTCAGCTGCAAAACATCTACAGTACACATATCAAAGAAATAAAAGGTCACTTACGAAAATGGAAACAAAGCACAGTGTGATATTTTTACTTGAAAGTGATCTGAAATGTGGAAAAAGAAATCAACTGCATGAAGTTTTGGGAGCAGAAGAGCAGGCCTTAAAAAGGTTACTTCCCCCTCCAGCAGTGACAAAACGGAGTTGGTGGAGTTTTGTCGCCCAGATATGTGGCTCGATTTGAGTTTGGACTGCATCACTAACCAGGATTCTCCTAGTAGCAGTGTACAATTGGCTTAGAGTTAGTGGACAGGATTCTTTCATCTTTGGATCTAAGAGCAACTCCTAAGAAAGGCTAGGCATCTTTAAGCTTGCTGTCATATCAGTGTAAGACACACGCTTGTGAGATATTGTGGAGCTCGCTGTGTTATATGGAATATATGAGTGAGAAGTGAACATCAATTTCCCTACGGGATTAATAAAGTATTATCTATCTATCTATGTCAGTGTACTGTATCTGCAGCTCCCCATTTTACCTGTTCAGCACAGGGGTTGCGCCCACAAAGGTGAGTGATAAAAAACCTTTCACATTTGATGGAGAAATCATCAGTTTTTTATGACCCACCTTTATAAGAAGTAGAAAAATTATAAGATAAAGGAATAGAACAATAATTGGAGAGTGAAGATCGCTGTGTCCAGAGACTGCGTGTTCCAATCTTGAATATGTCTTTAGACTAAAGCTTTCATTTTTAATATAAAAAGTGCAGTGATACAGTACTGTATATCTGTCACACCCTCTGCAGGAAGAGGGCACTTCTACTCTGTCCTGTCCCTAGTTTCCTGTGCTTTGCTGTCCTTCTGGTGTCTCTCTGTTTGGGGCTATACTGTATATTTCCGGGTCACTCAAACCTCTTCACTCAACATTGACGTTCGGATGTCCTGTAACCCGCCTAGCACCAGGCCGCTGCTAGAAACCGGCATAGGTTTCTATATGGCAATTCCTGAACTCTCGCACTGCTGAGCAAAGGCTAACCCCCATCCCGCCGCTACGCATAGGGTCTTTTTCCGCTCTCTTGCCATACCACAGTTCGTCCCTTCTGACATCCGTGACAATATCCTCCAGGTTTCTTTCTGTTTTCTGTCCTTCACAGCTGCTAGAAGAATGGTTGTGCCCAAACCCAGAAGGTTCTTTTGTTGCTTTTGTTGCTGATGTCACTATACTATCAGATGATAGTTCAGTTTATACCGGCATTTTCAAAGAGAGATCTGTATTTCTTAAATTTGCCAAAATACATGTACTGTAGGGGCATTGCTTTTTTAACTGTGGGAATATCTTATATCTAACTTTACGTTTTCTTTTAGAAATTCTAGGTATGGAAGCTGATTTAATTTTTTAACTACTTCCAGTCATTAAAAAAAATAGACTAAGCACTACAACCCCTGTACAGCACAGGGTCAATAAGGAACTGCGCATACACACCTCTGACTTTCCAGCCTGTCAGAGGTGTTTGCCATTGAAAACCATATGAGCTCCAGAGTGCCTCACAGGAGAGTTAGTACTGATCTGAGAGAGATATACAGTATCTCTCAGTGACAATGCTGAAAGGTCTCAGAGTTCTCTGTAGCAAGGAATCATGGGATTTGGCCTTAGCTGACTCTGTACTAATTGAACACAACTGCATGAGATATCCTAGTCACAAACAGTCAATGTCAGAGCACAGACTTGCAGCTGCTTATTCTGAACTTGCCTCTGAGCAAGCTACTTCACCAATTGAGCTTCTGGCAAACCCCCTGCTATTCATTTTATATCCAAATTGATATAGCAAAGGTGATATACACTAGGTGACATATCAAAAATCACATAATCTGCTCATAAGAAGACATGCAGTTCATCACTTCATCCTATTTCAATTGTAGTAGAATAACCGTAAGAAATGTGGAACCATTAAAGCCTTTTCATTCTTTTGACGTTTAAATTGAAAGGTGGCTTATAATAATAATAATTGCTTACACTTATATAGCGCTTTTCTGGACACTCCACTCAAAGCGCTTTACAGGTAATGGAGACTCCCCTCCACCACCACTAATGTGCAGCATCCACCTGGATGATGCGACGGCAGCCATAGTGCGCCAGAACGCTCACCACACATCAGCTATCAGTGGGGAGGAGAGCAGAGTAATGTAGCCAATTCATAGAGGGGGATTATTAGGAGGCCATGATTAGTAAGGGCCAATTGGAAATTTGGCCAGGACACCGGGGTACACCCCTCTCTTTTCGAGAAGAGCCCTGGGATTTTTAATGACCACAGAGAGTCAGGACCTCGGTTTTACGTCTCATCCGAAGGACGGCGCCTGTTTACAGTATAGTGTCCCCATCACTATACCGGGGCATTAGGACCCACATGGACCACAGGGTGAGCGCCCCCTGCTGGCCCCACTAACACCTCTTCCAGCAGCAACCTTAGTTTTTCCCAGGAGGTCTCCCATCCAGGTACTGACCAGGCTCACACCTGCTTAGCTTCAGTGGGTTGCCAGTTGTGAGTTGCAGGGTGATATGGCTGCTGGCTTTGTGTAGGCCTTTATATTTTATAGTTTATAATATGGTTTATATTTTGGAAAGAGAGAATGGAAAGCTAAAAGAGCAATCTATACAATGCTAGAAATCAGCAGAGAAACAATTGGCTCTTTAAAACAAGGTCAGTGCACAGATTAGAATATTGAATGTGGGGAGAGACATCTCCAAAGAGCTCATTGCAAAGTAAATAACTTTGTCTTTTTTTCCTTTTCAGTGGCGCTTAACCTGCTTTAAGCAATGATGATGGTCATTTGGAAAAAACACAGCATGAAATCATCATTCTGGTAGATTGCCTCAGTACAAATAGACCTCTGAATGAAGCAACCACTATACACAGGTAAGAAAAAGACTCAGCATCATTTGAATGTCATTACTAGCGCTAATACCTTTGTAAACTACAGGGTTGTCCACAGCAAAATGGTCTGTTTTATGATTATACTGCATGTAACATTCACTTCCATGCCCAGACTCTAAACTGCACTGTAATCATCATCCATTAATCTTACCATCAAGGTATAATAGACAACTTTAAGACAACTATTGCATAATAGAACAATTGTTTAAAATTAGGATTTTCAAAAGAAGATATTTTCCACAATCTCAGATAAATCTCAAAGTGGCAGATTTGGAAAAAAAAAAGCAGAACACAAACATACTGTATATGGTTCAAATATGAACTTTACAGAACAAAATATGTAACTAAAACATAACTTTGAGTTATTAAAAATATAACAGCAAGAAAAGTGCACCATTACCACACAACGGCATCCATTGGCTTGTAGTATAACCTGTTAAACTATCCATTCAAACAACAGTCTTATTAACTCAGACAACAGCCCAATTTCAAGAGCCCAGTACACACCCTATAAGATGTGTCAAGGTGATCCAATCTTTAAACCTGGGGATCTGCAGAACATCATGTTTTATGCATCCTTCACCATCACCTTAAGGTCTGTGAAAAGCTGTTAAACTTGCGTAATTAAGTCAATAATTAGTGGGATTGGCCAGTTAGGAGCTGGAGTACATCCCTGCAGAGACAGATCTAGATTAGATACCCTTGTGCAACAGCAAATATGAGGCCTCCTAACCCAGGGGATTTGTACACCCTTGAGAATTCAGGGGAGCAAGGTCACAGCAACAAGCTCATTATGTACGCAGAGATTATCCCTACCAATTAACAAGCCATCTATCATCTGGTAAGTTAAAGGACATTAAATGCAAATTATATCTGAATTTTAACCTGTTATTTCAATGAAGTATGTGTATTTTATGTGGGTACATTCATCCAGTCCATTGAGACTTCAAGTTCATGATAGACTCATTATTTAATAATAACTGTTATATGGGAAAATGCAAATTTTTATTTCCTTACTTATTTAATACAATTTTTGTGAGGGAAGAATAATAAAGGTATTTAAATATCCTTAGGTTTTAATGGAAAATGGAGAAAAATTGCCAAGATTCATTTTGTTCTTTGTTTTTAAACTAAGTCTAATCAAGTGGGAAGGTTGAGAGCCAATGGCTCAGTTTGATTGTGCAGACCTTGACCCTATAAGGTGAAAATCCTTGTTAAGCCTTAGCAAATTTAAACAGGACAGACTGGGTATGTTGAATGTGCAGGTATTTCAGTGAGTGGGCAGACTGTATCGATTGCGGAAACAGTCTGTCTCTTCTCACCCTGCAGCAGAAGTAATGTTTCTCCAGCAAACAATTCTGGGATTCATCACACCAGAGGATGAAAAGTAAAAAAAAAAAAAGTTTTTTTTTAAGAAAAAATCTTTCTGTCTTTTTATTTGTAAGATTAGCATCCTAAAAAGCTGTCTAATGCTTTCTCTTCTTTTGTGGAACTTCGTGAGGCAAAAACCAAGCTTCAGTTTTTAACTGAACAGAAAAGTTAATTCAATAACCCCTTAAATTAGTGCAAGTGTAAAGAGTTACTAAACAATGGACACTCTAAAAGGCAGCACTAGTAGCATGTGCCAATCACTTATAACAATTGTGACACTTAGTGTAAAGTTTTGCTGGGAGGCTGTGACAATAATTTTAAATCACCGTAGAATCAGAAGGTGTTCAAGTTGAGCCACATCCTTTGTGCTTCTATTATTACTTTGGTCATGCTTTGATAGTAAAGAGGGTGAAATTAGCTTTGTTTTTGTTGTTTTTACTTGGCTTAACACTTATCCTCTACATCACTTTTTAGCAACATCAGTTTAATAAAGCAAGAGGAGAATGTTACACTAAGATTGTACTGTCTTTTCACAATCACTGCTTGAAACACTAGGAGTCTGATGCAATGCAGAGCCACACATTCGCACACATCAACCAGTCATTCTTGTTTTCTTTCAAAGAAGAAAACTGCATTGAGAAAGAATACAAGTTTCTCTTTTTTAGTTCCTGTGGAGTGAACACAATGCTTTTCTCCAGTATTGTTTTTGTTTATCAGTTTTAAAGTTCTGAGGTAGCTTTTCAAAATTAATGGATGACCAGACTAGTTGTGCCATGGTGCAGATAATTAGATAATTCTCAAACTTTGCTTGTTTGCATGTCAGATGCGCAGCCAGTTAATTGCTCGTGTGCTCAGCTATAATGTGCTCATTAATTCTGTACCCCCAATGACCAAACTATTCTGATGAGCCTGAGGTGCTGAAATGCCATTATTTTGTGCTTTCACACTTTCTTGTTGAAACTGAATAGTCATGACAATGAAATACTGTAGAATTCAACAAAAGATGTGTAAAGTGTGCACACTTACATTTGCACAAATGCATGCATGTGCAAATATAATAAATAAAATACAACTACAGCAAATGTACATATTCAAAGAAATCACCTTCTTATAAAATATGCAAAAATTCAGTCTGAAACTGGTTCTGCTAACATGTATTAAAGCTATGCTATGCAATGCTGGTGGGTTAAAGGAGAAAAAGAATCTGAAATTCTATGATTATTTACAAAAAATATATGAAGGTACATACTATAAGAATAGCTATAGCTGAGAGGAGGGCATTGAGTTCATATTGCCCACACTATTGGACTTGATAGTATGTTATTGATCCACAAATCTCATCAAATGTTTTCTTGCAGCCTTTTTTTCCCCTAGGAAGTCGGATAAACAACATGGCCAGGCAATTTGTTCCAGACACACCATGGTGTTTTGTGTGATGTACAGCCTCTGTTTTGACTCCTACTTTTTCTCTCATTTCCTCTAGTTTCATTTCATTCTTTTGCGAGTTTCTATCCAGGATCTTGAATATGTAAAACAAACCCATTTACAATCTCATTTTTTCAAGATGCAGTTTGATTTAACAAGTCTGAGATGTTTTGAAACTAGGAATTATCCTAGTAGCTCTACTTTGAGCTCTTTCTGAGACAGAAGTCTTTTTTTATTTGAAGTACATTACCAAAGAAAATTTAAAAGATGGTATCAGAGATGAACATAGTCTTAGGTTGTCTATCTATAGCACAGTCTGACAAAGGACTGTTAATAAGCTACAACCTTTCTTAGCACAGATATGATTGGTGTGAAGTCTGTAAAAATAATAAACTGTAGGGCCTGAACTTCCAATTAACATCCCCAGTTTGAGGTTGATGTGGGAGAGAAGGCTTATTACTAGACATTGGGTTTAAAGGACACAAACTGTATCTTCCCTTGGGCAGAAAGACGAGAACAAGCTCTTCAGTGGCCAACATATCGGTTCTCTATCTTGTTTTACAAGTATATCTCACCACTAAATTCTCAAAGTATAATGTGACACAAAGGGTAAATGATGGGACTGTGATGCTCTGTCTTCTGTCTTGTTAATTTTTTGTTTCATACAGTAAATAATGTCTATACATAGATAGTGAGAATAAAGAGGCACTGACAGGCTCCTCTGAACTACTCTCCCACCAACTCAAGTCAGTCTTTTGACCTTTCAAGCTCCTCAGCGACTTACTGTACAGCATGTCCAAGTAGCATAATGAAGAACAGCACATTTCGGATTTGCTACCTTACTTTGACTAAAGTGAATCTGCTTCAACAAATGCAAATATATCAGTTAATATAGTACCTTCTTGCTTCATCTATGACATCTCTGGAGTAATCATTATCCTGTAAGCCTGGATTAAATGGTTATGTACTGTAGTGGGAATCTTTTTACACTTCCCTCAAAGACCCTAAAAGGTGTTAGTTAGTGATATAGGGGGTTAGGAAGGGGCATATGGGGTAATCCTTCTTTTCTTTTCCAAATAAATGTCATGTTTACAGTTCAATATGGCCCTTACCATATCCTCACTTTATAATATAAAACTAATGTATGGCCATTATATTTTCCCCCAAGGGTGAAATAAATTTTTACATTTACATTTTTTTTTACATTGCTGCTGTAGTTTTGACTTCTTCAAACTTATGACAGAATATCCTGGAAAAACTGTCACTTAGTACCTTGACTGTTTCTTTTTTTACTTTCAGAAAGAACCACACAGTATGAAATATCAAATTTCCTCTTTATCAGATGATGATTATTTTATTTAGATTATATCCATCTTTTATTAAGAACCCAAGTGAACTTCACTCAGTGCATAGAGTTTCAAATATCTCTGTGAGTCAGAAATAGTGGTAAAAATAAATATTCTTCCCAGTTTGATTTATTAAAACAGGTAGATACTTGTCAGTGTTGTATAACAGAGGGGCAGTGTGTCTCAACATTTATTCCACAAATGGGATTGCTGTTTAAAATAACTGCTTATTAGGTACAGTATCTTACCTGTGTCCAAATTAAACAACATCTCATTAGGATTTCAAATCTTCCAGAGCTCTCTTTTAAGTAAAGACATAGAATAACTGACAATCCAAATACTATAACTTTATACTGTATATGCTATATGTATGTACATAGTATATAATAATGCTATTGTATATCTTAAAAAGACTATATAAATATGGGAAGGAAAACACAAACATATTCATTCAACTAATCTGTAACATTCTGGTAAGTGGTCATTAAAAAACTACCAAGAAATGTGCATATAAAATATTTTAAAGGTCCAATTTTAAAGATCAGATATTCCACAGTCTTCAGGACAGTTAATTTCAATGTCCTGATATTTACCATCAGAAAGATAGTTTAATGATTCCATTTCACGGGTCCAGCTCTGTTGGGAAAACTGATTTGGACTCCCAGGTCATGGAGTTGTCTACTTATAATTGCATTGTCTCAAATTATTTGCTAAAACAATTCAAGTACATAGATTCTGCTTCAGTGTTTTATAAAATCAACTCAAGATGCTCACAATTTAGTCTCACAATTTAGATATGTAAAACAGAGGTTGGGACTTTAATACTGTACATACAGTATGGTTTGGTTATGTGTCATCCTTCGCTCTCAAGGGCAGAAGATATGTGAACCTTAATCAAGTACTTCCATTAGGTGGAGAAACTTCCATGTTTTTAAATATTAGGAGTCTACATTGGACTCATTAGCGTAACTGAATTTTTTTTTTTATTTTATTTCATTTATAGCTCTTAAAGCAGACAAGGGCTACATACATGTGGGGTATCTTCTTTCCAGATACAGTAACTGTTGTAAACTGGGTAGAATAGGCTAATATCTGTTTTGCCCTTGAAACCGTTTACATGTAACATTCGAGTTAAATTAGAAAGATTTTTATGAAATTCAGGTATGGTGGGAAATTTTCTTCAATAATCAATAATATTTTAGACATTTTTGCTTGGATACTGTATGAGTCTATTACACTTAATGTTAAAGCCCAAATAAAGAGACAAAGCATGGAAGAGATGAAAAGGACATATAATCTTACATGAATGTCACATACCACATGTGCCTAAAAATGTAATACTGTATACTGTGTAAGCTCCTTACAGCGTTTTACTTTGTTTAGGTTTTCTGCTGTACAGTATGAATCTGTGTTTCCTGGAATAAAGAGTTCCAAAAACTGTTAAAAATGGGGTTTACCATCTTATAGCCTTCGTGTAAAAAAAAATCCCTACAGCTTGTCAGTAGAAATGAAAACACTTTCTCTTTAAATACTCCTTTGAAATCAGATTAGATTCGGTGAGAGCTATTTGCACACACTGAAAGGTACAGCTTGAGTTTATTTAATTATTTGCTTCTGAACAAGCTTCCAGCATAATGAGGCTGGTGTCTGCTGCAAGGAGACAATAAATGGAGGGATATTTTCCAGGGTGGAAAAGCCAAAGTGACAAAATATTAATATACATATGCAAATTAGTTTATTTTTGCTATTAGCTTGTTTTAAATGTGTGTTCATGCTGCTTAGTGGTCTCTGTCCTTAGTGGTGGAGACCTGCTGTCCTTCAGGTATTATACTATAGGTATCTTGACTCAGGGACTCAAGATTATGCTAATTGTGAATGATAATTAATAGAGAGAAACACTGAGCCACAAATATTGAAAGGCCCTGTAGCTCTGCAGGGTCAGGCTTATAGGGCCAGTGGCCACTGAAGTTGTGTTATTACGGTTTAGTGAACAATAGAGAGGGCAGCTTTAATATTGCTGCTTAGGAAAGAAGCACTCCTTACAGGCAAATGCTATATTTTGGACATACCTTGTCAATACTTCACAAATGTTCCTACCTTTTAACCATAAGATATTTAGCTTCAGAACACAATAAAGAAAACAAAAGGCACAAGATATTAATACTGATATGGAAAAGGTGTGATATTTGTGCATCTCTTTTCCTTTGGATATGCAGAGTGTGAGCTTTACATTGCATTTTCTTTGTTTTACAAAAGAAAATGACTTGAGCAGTATTTCGTAAATACCAGAATTCTGTCTGCGTTTATTTCCGTTGTACATACATTTCAAATCGCTTTTAATGTGTCAGCTGCTACTGTTGTTATGAAGTTAATCCTTCTACAGAATTGCTGCCTCTTTTTCGTCTCCCTTTGAATAAAAAATGATTTTATAGCAACCAGATAAAGGGAAATAAATACATTTGTAACAAACCTCTGACCATAAACTAGGAAAAGCTCAATTTGAAGGAGATCTGACAGAGTAGAACTGATGTTAAAGTAAGTGCACTGAAATGGATTATGTCTGCAGAGCTCTTAGTCACTCTTAAAAACTGCTAAAACCTTCCCAGTAGATCCCTAACTGAAAAACAAAATAGTCAGATATTCAAGTGATGAGACAAACAGGAGCTTAAAGGACACACTCTTGGTGTAATGAATGGAAAATAACATCCTGAAAGCAATTTCCTTGGATTTCAGCTCCCCCTGACTGCCACCAAATACATGTTGGACATCAGCCAGCAGCATGAACAGCTTGAGCAGGTCATGGCATGCACTGTATTTGACAAGGTTTTCAAACATTTGTTTTTTAATCCCATCACATTTTCTAGCCGGGGTATCTTCAGCTAAGGTTGTGATGGTAGCAATGATGCATGAAACTGGTTCCACTGGTTTTCAGCTGAAGGCTTTCTGACACTATATTATCTGAAAGTTTCCAAGAGGCTCAAACCTCAAAAGCTGCACAGGCCACTATAGAATATATACTGTATTCTTTAGAAATATAGAACCGAAGTGGAATTTTGGTGCAGCAACTTTGTTTGATTTAAGACGCTATAGGAATGTTCTATAGAAAAAATCTACATTTCTCATTGATCATTCTGTGGTAAGAAGCAGTCTAACATTATTTCTGTACGTGAATCTGAAAGCAGATTGTCTAACTTTGAGATTCTTCTGACAAAGGGTACATTGTTGAGTTATAATATGATATGATAGAGTCTGCTAGATCCAGCAGCTTTTTTCTACCATAAAGAAACTGCTAAAACCAAACTGTCCCACATTATTCATGTAGGAGAATACTGTAAGTCTCAGCCTCAACTCTGAGCAAATGGTACCAAGTCCTGGAAAACTAAGTCTTGATTTTCTTTACAAGTCCATTGTGGGAGAATGGTGTTGCTATTTTAAAAGACTTAAGACAAGATCAGAAGCAGAAATGGGAACAGTGTGAAGAGTTTATAGCAGATTCAGGAATGCAGACAGAATTGTCTAAGGGTTAGGTAAATTCTGGTTGTCCCTTCAGCCAACAGGCAAAGAGTCAGAACATACTGTACTTGTCCGGTCTTGTTGTAAAGTCTGCTCAGCTCACTTCCAATTTACATGCTTCTCGTTCCTTTTGCGCATACATGCATATACAGTAGTTGCACTGCTTTCAGTTGCAGTTCACTCTAAGCTTAAAAAAAACAGACACAAAGTTATCTTGCACTGCCAGCTGTTTTCATGGAAGCCTCCAAAAATGAGGAAGTTCTCCCTCCCCTGTTCAACTATCAGGCCCCTCCTGGTTTCCTTGCAGCAGTTGTCCATCTGGCTGACATGACTGGCAACTGCAGTCTGTGTCCAGTATGGAGAGCTAATTAAGAATAATGAATATGCCTTAAGGACTCTTAGTTAAGTTAAAATGTACACATTTGGTTAAGAGATTGTGGCGAAGGTAGCAGAATAACAACTGGGCTTGTGGCTATAATGTGTAAGCAGGCTTCTTATCTGCCTGTTTAACTCAATTGCAAACCTCAGTGAGATTGAAAGCCAGTAGCAATGACCAGCAGAAAATGAAGATGGCAGTCAACATTTCATCCTTTTCCCCCATTTCTTTGCTTCAATTAAATGTTCCCTATGTAGCTTGCTTTTTCCATCTGAATTTTCTAGGTAAAGTCTCCTTGGACCTCTGTTGAAACGTGTAGTGAGACTATCCAGATCAAAATAAACCTCTTGGTTGTGAATGTGTCGTAATCATATGACTTGTGTGTGATTCAATTTACCTGCTACTGTGTCTGTAGTGTGGTGGGTAGATCTCCATTCTTATAACTTGTGAGTTGTGGGTTCAAGGTCCCACTGTAGTTGTATTTTGAGTGTGGTGCTTTACCCCAGTTGACCCACTCCACCTACACTAGCTGTTTAAACGTGGGCTGGTATTTTGGTAGCAATTTTAAAAGACTTTGACAAGATCAGAATCAGCAAAGGGGACAGGGTGAAGGGTTTCTAACAGATTTAGGAATGCCAATAGAATTATCTAAGGGCTGTATACATTCTGGTTGTGCGCCATTTCCAAACTTTGATTGGGATGCCATTGTTAATGTGTATGTACACTGAATTTAGCCATTACATCACCTGAATGTCTGCTTGCCTTATTCTAGAAACTGCAGTTTGTGGATAAAAATAACAGCTGCAGGTGATAAAAGAGTAGCCTGTGAGACATTAATAATGATAATAATGACGATAGCAGTAATAATAATGATGATGCTTCAATATCTCCCCTTGTTCAGCCTCAGTGCTATTCCTCCCACTGCCGCAGGCACAGCAGGACAGGTTGCAGTGTTTGTACTGTACAGTATGTGCTGGTTTTTAAAGAGCATACTACGTCCTACTTGTAAGTACTGTTCATGTAATTATTAAAATGTTACTAAACAGTGCCTGTATTTGTACTGTGGACCAGAACCAACGATATTTCGTTCCACTGTATACTTGTATATGGCTGGAATTGACAAATAAACATGAACTTGAACTTGAAAATGATGAGTGAGTGACAGACCATAGCCTTAAGCACATACCTAAAGACTGCATAGATGAGAGTAGGTACAGTGGAGGTGTCATTTAATAACTTAAAAATGATTGCCAATGGAAGCAAATTTAGCAGTGTTCTCTCAGCAGAAACTCCCAGACCAATAATTAGACTCTCAAAATGGTAGGCAACACATGACAGACTTGAGTAGCATTAGGCACACTTTCACCAGCTTCCATGACCAGAACATTCCCTGGATCCCAGTCCTCTTAATTACTGGTACTGTTCGATCCCACATAGCAATAACCACAACACAGCCATTACCAAAGGCAATCCTCTGAGAAGAATGCAACAGGATTGAGTGCAAATGTTTCAGAACCATGTAGTCTGCAACCTACTGTATATTTTGTTTAGGTTGTTTCTTGCAGTTTGCTGATACTCAGCATATTATGGGGTTGAGGGTGACCTGAACTGCTCAAACTTTCTTAATTTTCTTCAAATAAGGCAAAAAGACACATTGCTCTTCTTAGTCTTTCAATCACAGATGCAGCACGGTTTTTCTGTTTTTGGCAGCTCTGCACTAGAATCCTACAGTGGTAGTAATGAGAAGATGAAACTTTGCATCCCAAAACCTAGGTGGTTAGTTTTAATTTCCCATGACAGACAACACAGAAAGCACACTCAACACTTTGCGTATTTGAGTGCTGTCAGTATGCATCAGGATCTTTTTCACCTGCTTACACACTGTACTGTACATACTGCAGTTTAAGAAAACAGGCTCCCTAAACAGCTCTGACATATTTTAATACAGGATGATGGGAGGCTGTACACCATTATCCATTTGAATTGTGTTTATTTTTCTTTTATCACTTGAAGAACATGATCAAAATTGCAACAGGGATATCATCTATAACACAAACCGACATTTTTCATCACTTTACAGAAGGTAAATATTTCATTGGTACAGGTAGCTTGGTATATGCTTGAGAAGAATAATTCCTTTTACAAATTCTCTCTGACCTTATCCTTACTTGTACTCATAGTTTTAATGTTCTGTAGCCAAAAATATAGTTTTAGATACTATACATCGTAAATCATTTTCATGAAAATGTATTTTTAATTGCTTTTGTAAAGGAGAAATTGGTAGGGTCACCATACAGCAAAGTGTAAAGTCATTCTTAAAATACCATAAAATGACAACACCAGCCCTCCCTGCATTCCCTGTTTACACTGCAAAACTACCATCAACTTATCTTTTGCCATTTTAAGCTCTACTGCTCTACTCTCTGACATTGTTCCCCTTCTAGGGAGGAATGGGCAGACCTGTTGCACCCCATGCTGGCTTTTCTGACACACTCTCTATCTGTCACTCTTCTCTCAAACTCTCTATACAGTACATTTAGAATAGGAGTATTCATTCTCACTGAATCAACTGTCAGTAAGTCTTATACTGTAGGTTCCCTGATTACTCTGTGGTGGGGGAATTCCACAAGGAACCTATCCAGACAGTTCTTCTCTTCTGTTGAATTCATTTCCTCCAAGTGCTCTAGACTCAATCAGCACAGCTGTCTCTCATTCTGCAGCACTTTCCAATTACCAGACATCCATCTTGGTTCAATATCGCACCATAGGGTTATCTATGGTGGGTCTGAATGATGTCAGAGGAACGGTACTCCTGTGCATATAGTGTAATTCTCGACATTTCTTTGCTATCCATATTTCAGTTTGCAATACATGAGGTGCTTTGGAGCTGATGACTGTTTATGAAAAAAGTAGGTCTAGTCTAGTCTCTAAATACTGACTGCTTGAAAGCAAAGCCTCTTCCTTCAGCTTTCTTAGCTGTGGTACTGTAAGTCACAATAAAATTCCCACTATGCTAAAGGTACTCCTTATTTTTTTTGTGAAAACAAAAGCAACTCAATGAGCAATGATTTAAGATTACATTCATGTAATTCAATGTATTTTTTAACAATTTCAACCAGCAGAAATTGAAAGGTTGCCCATGGTTTCTTGGATTCCAACAGCAAAAGGCATGTCTCTCTCTATGGTCTTTTGATTCAGAGGTAAAAAGTTTTCAGTGGTGGTTGAACAGTTTAGAGAAAATCTGTGAGTGTCAGGCTGATGAGGTTGTTCCTGACAGAATGCTTTTTTGCTATTTTAAATTTGTCAGCCTGCTTAGGAAGACGTCTTAGTTAAGTACATCATAATCTAGTATGTAAACTGTATACAATACTGTAGTCACAAAAAAACGAAGGAGACTAACTATTGCAAGCTTTAGTTTTGAAAGTAAAACCGCTCGTAACAGTACCAACTTAATGAAATAGTTTTGCAAGAAACCTAAAAGCTCAGATTTTGAAAACACTTATGTAGCTTAAGAATTTAAGAAATTTACTCCATGATTAGGGGTTTCTTGATGAGCTGGGGGTCTGTCCACAATTTTGACATTGAAGAAACCATGGTTTATTTTTACAAGAGCATAGGTTGTCATAGTCAAGCAGTCCCAAAACAACCTTGTAACATCACCAACACACATAACACCTTAACACAACCATGCTAGCAAGTCACTTTAATTTTCTGCATCTGCAAAAGGCCTGTCATGCAGACTCAAGGATGGAACATCTCCAGATTCCTAATACTTTTGATGGTCCCCTTTCAGGGAAATCTGTGCAGTCTTGATTTGTTCTTCTCTCTGGATCTTACTTATTCAGATCCTTCTTTAACCCTTGTCTTCACTAATCATCATTCACTAAGCTACTCAGACACTGGAGTATTCTACCCAAATCACACCATGTCATGAAATCACTTCTTTCTTCATTAAGCTTAAACCCATCTAACACTTGCAATGCCTCTTAGTACACTTAGTACAGCTTAAGCTATGATTCCTCAAACATCCCTTTGCTCACTATGTCCCAGAAGCCTGTAAGCCAACTCAACCCTTTGTTATTGAGCATTCTCTCTGGAGTGTTAAGACTAAGACTTTTTCCTCCTGGATGCTATTATACACCTTTCCATTAGTCCAGGGGAGTCTTAGTCCCTCCACAGAGAGCCTATAGTTACTGACTCCACAGAGAGCCCATAGTTACTGTTTGTCTCCCTAATGTCTCTCACTCCATGTAGATACAAATTATTCAGTTATACCAAGTGTGTGTCATTGTAACTCTTTTTTATCCTTAATAGTTGTCTTTCTCCTTTAGCCACTTCTCGCTTTCTCACAATCCTATAAACTCCTGCCTGTGGTTCCTACTAGCATAAAACAAATTATACTTTTCCCCCTCATATCTCTCTACAAAAGCCATTTTCTTTCTCAGGCTGATATGTGACAAACTGACAGAACAGATGACATTTTTTTTTTACCACAGAGTTGTCTCCTTCAGTGTATGAATGTTTTTTCATATGTGTCTTTTTGAAGAATAATCTTTGGGAAACAATTACGAAATTTGCTTTAGAGGTGATCATATATTTTGGCTGGAGAGAACCCTTCCCTACTAAATAACAGGATCTGAAATTGGAAACAATTGACTTGTAATGATGTTGATAACTTCAAGTTTTATAGCTCACAGAATTGCAGATAGAAGCAAGGTACTTTTGGGTTTGTGCACATCAGGTAGTTGGTGCCAGCAGTTCAGCTACACAGCAGGTATGGTGAAATGAGGTACAGTATGTCTTGCACAGTTAAATTAAAGGAGTAAATCACTTCTTTCATATCACACGTCTCTAGCAATGGTCTACACTGATTCTTTTGTGTACTAGGCTGTTCATTAATTGAAAATTAACATTAAGTTAAATTTAACTAGGCTCAAAGATTTTTTTAGGGAAGCAGTGTATATAGGTTTTCATTTTACCCACGGGGCTTACAATAAATTAAAAGATGGAGTACATTGCTGTTGTTAGGGGGAATTATAAAATCTATCACCATTTTTAGTTGAGATATCAATGGTAGGTTTACAATGTTTTAAAGGGAATTTTGCTGGAAATGTTTTTAAGAAACAAAATCTGGTATAAATTCTGGTATAGATCTTGTACAGTATAAAAAAAGTCCGGTATAAAATGTAAGCGCTGCTGACTTGTACATTATAATCTATACAATGTTTTTCTTGGATTCAAGCTGTACTGCTTTGCTACTGTACATTTGAAACTTGTAAGTTTTAGTTGGAACAAAAAGAATGGGGTTCTTTCAATGTCCTTAGTAGCTTGATATACAGTAATAGCAGTTATGATTTTAGACTTATTACCAGAAGAATGTAGCTTTTTCACCAGTGTGGACCCTTCCATTGTACCTTTAAGCAAGACACTTCTTCCTGATTGCTTCAGTAGTCCCGACTGTATATATACTGTATATACAGTATATATTCAGTTATCAATTGAATCTTTTGTGAAGCTCAACTGCAATGGACTATCATCCCAGTTTGTGTGAGCCTTGTACTCTCAGTCTTCAAAAATCACATTATGTTTAATTACGTTCTGGAAGAATGTACAGTATGTTAATAACTTACAATCTTAAAATTATATTCCTTCATTTACCTTCAGACTTGCATGCTTGTCACAGCTACTGTAGAACACAATATTTTGTGTTAAGGGAGGACAGAAAACTGTCTAAATAAGGCAGTAATAACAGTAATCAAACAAAAATCTGTGTGCAGCATTTATTATGCTTTTACTTAGAACTTTATACTTTGTGTTAGAGCTCAAGCAGTGCCAGAAATAAATATTAAAACCCCAATTGAGCCACAATAAACTTATAGAGGTCAATAGAAACTATAAGCTTTTAGTGTGGCTGGTCATGTCTGATAAAGCTTCACAGTGGTTGTCTGCCTGTTATTAATATCTATAATCTAAACTTTCAAGTGTTCACTGCTGTACTTTTAAAAGCTTGCTAAGTGCATAATGGGCAGAAAAGGGGTTTTAAAATGTGAATATCAAATTATGTTTTATTATATTTTGGATTCAAGGTTATGATAATTGTTTAAGTAACCCCGTTGAGTAAAAATCTACATAGGAAAATAAGTACTTTGATAGTGAACATAATCATTCTGTGCCTTATTTGGGCAAACATATTATATCAGATATTAAATGGAGAAATGCATCTGTAGCCAAACACCTCCTGTACTTGGCTTTCACCTCAAATATGGAAAATCAAGATGAAGGTACTATCCAGGATCATTAAAATACATTTGATAAATGTCCTCAAAATGCATCTTCAAAGACAGCAATACTATGGATATCCCCACAACCATTTTCTTTTACATTTGTTGGAACTCAATTTCCTGTAATTAGTATTTGCTTGCATTTGAATAGTAGTTTTGAACCCTCAAGGATGGAAAATTTTATAGGAGGATCCAGTTAATTAATTCATTCACTTTTTAATCTGAACGCTCACTTGAGTGATGTGTTTGCTATTTTGTACCAGGAAGGGTTGTGACTTACAGGAGGTCCAGACTCAAAACCTCCATAAGAAGGTTTTATTTAATTGAAAACCCTATTTTTTAATTGTGCTAAATCATTCATCACCTTTCCTTGTAAGTTAATTTCCTTTGGGAAGGGTGCTACTGTATATAACATAAAGTCTGGTAATTGTATTCTTATTTGTATTCATATTTGTATTAACAAAATTAGTTAAATAATTGAATTAAAGGGTAAATATATGGAAAACGGATTGAACAGGCCTAGAGTGGGATTTTGCCAGGATTCCCATTCTCTTTAATGTCCATGTAGTCAGAACCTCAGGTTAACATCATCCAAAGGAAAGAACCTCCTACAATACAGTTGTTTCCCTTGTCGCTACTGCCAACTACTGGTCTAACATCACTTCCAGCAGCAACATGGTTTTCCTCAGAGTTCTCCTCAGTCCAGCCTTAGATCTGACAAGTTCAGGCTAGAATCAGGTAATACTGTTTTCTTGAATTTTATATTCATTCAACAACCTCAGTTGTGCTTCTTTTCCTCAGGGGCTTAGTTACCCTGGAAAACAGCTCCTCGGCACTTCATGTTTGTTCTTCTCTTCAGGTTCTGGATGCTACTTCCAGCATTTACGGTGCCCTTTGAGTACAGATGTAATAAATGTGCTATGTTTGCGTATCTGGCGAAGTTATATTGCGCTTAAGGAACTGGGAGATAAGGTAGGCCAGAGGGGGACACTTCTGCATAGCCTGTGGCAACACATTCAGAATTTGCAGTCTGAATTTTAGGACTCTGAGGAAGCAGTCTGAGATATTTTCATATATCTATATATTTATATGAAGTAAGGTAATCCGCCGTTGGAGTCAGGCAAATAAACTTTAAATCAGTTCACAGTCCCAGAAAAACGCCATATCCCAGACGTATTAAAATGTCTTATTAAACAGTGCTTATTCCAGGTGCATAATTCCATATGTACACAGCGTTAATATGGTAATTGCCAAAAGCTGTCATGGTGGGTGTTGCTGTTGGTTGAAACATATTCTAGCAAAAAGCTTTTTTTAATTCTACTTTATTTAAAGCAGCAGAATTCAAATTACCACTTACAACAGCCATGTTATAACCATCCAGATATCTCTGTAGTTATCACAATACAAATATCTTTAATGTCCATGTAGTCAGAAACTCAGGTTAACGTAAACCGAAGGATGTTTAGTTCTAACATTACAAATAAAAACGTTTCAGCATTATAACAAATACAAATCAGCAGCTTGGTGTTATTGTGAATGCTGTCTTTGTGTCACATTAAAGTTGTTTCATTTAAATAACACTACTTCATAGTTCTGCATCATCTAAAGTTTAAAAGCTTCAGAAACTCCAACTACTGTAGTATTTACGATGAACTCCTGTCAACATTTTAGCCCTCTTCCGGTTCTCTAGCTTTCTACGTTTTGTAGACTTTTTTAAAAACAAAAACTTTATTGAAATAATACTTCTCGCTTTATACATTCTAGCACAAAACAGATTTTTTGCAAGGACACAGGATGCACTGGCAATGGAAATTATTTAGAGAGTGGGTTGAAAGAGCGTTAAAGAAAAGTGTATCCAGTTTAGAGTTGAAAAGCAGCCTCTCTGCCTCATTTATTTCAACAATCATTTTCATGTTAAGGTTAATTAAATACTATATTTCTTCTAACAGAAAAAAAAAATGAATGTAATACAAGTAGTTTTCCTTCTGCTGAATTTCAGGTGTTATCTTCAATGGAACCAGATTATAACTTTATTCTTCTAGATTGTGGAATGATCTGCAATTAGAAGAAACTCATATAAATGTTATTTAATTCTACATTTTTCTTTGTAACATGAAACCCAATTAACCTACCTGCTAGTCAGTTAACCTTTCATTGGTCTTGGTCAATGAAAACTTGGAATGCCTTGAAATTCCTTCCCCAGTAATCTCTACACTGTGCTGTAAATATTCTTTCTTGGGCTGCAGTTTGAGTTTATTGTACTTTGGAAACTGGAGAATGTGGTCACATTTAATTTTATCACCGGCAAAACCCTCTGGGTGATGGGCAATGCATTCCTGATCTATTACGAATTTGTTTACAGGAAAAAAAAGGATTATATGAAGCCTTTGTTAGAATCTTAATGTTTTTCTGTGAATGGCTATGTTGTATTTTATTACTGCATTCATTTTAAATTTCCTAATTGTTCTCTTTTACTTTTGAGTTTCCCTTTTATTTAGTTGTACAAGAGTTATTTTAATGTGCATTTATTAATTATATCAGTTAATACGAGGATATACTGTATTTTGCACTTTGGAGTATAGGGAATGCTGAGATTTAGGTATCATTATCAATATCCACTTAGGGGCTATTAATGGAAATTGGGACATTGAATTTGAAGTGTCTCTTCTATTATTTATTTCACATGTTCCTGAAACAATAAATACATTTCAATCAACAAAGCCTATTTTGAAGCCTTGGACCACATGTGATCCGCTTTCTTGATTCACATCTTATGGTTATGATGGCAATGCTGCATTCATTTCCCTTTCAAATGCTCCTCCAAAAGCTTGATGCATTTATTAATGCTCTTTAATGAGATCTGTAATTATGGTCAGCTGGGAATCCAATGTTTAATGCCTTTCTTCTTCTGTATAAAATATCAATGGATTAATCTAGCTTCATAATAGAAGTGTGAGCTTTGCAGAATAAAATATGCTCAGTAACATGATAGTTAAATATTTTTTTTTAAAATATTTTTTATCCTCATTATAATTAACACAAAAGTTTAAACATATTTTATGGAAAATGTGGATGTTTTGTTGAAATTATGTGATCTAACTTGTAAAGAAAAAAATGATTTTCTAGTGCTGATAATTGTGCATTACAGTATCTCCCTTTTAGTGCACATTTTCCTTATGATTTGGAGTTTTGGTGTCATTGACTGTGTTTAAATCACTTCTAATAAATGCAGTTTCCTCCTTAAAATATTCAAACATATTTGAAGCCCCCAAATTAGAAACAGATGGGTTTAATCCTAAATAGTTCCCTACTGTGTTGTCAGAGTTCCGTGTTATTTTAAAAAAATCTCATTCTGACAGACCCTAAAGGAAACATACTGTATAAAGGGACTGTAAATTCTCTCAGATTAGCATTTTTAATGATCTGCGTGATTCCTTTTGAATTCAGTGAGTCATGGCTCTTTGTGAAAGGCCATCAGCAACTGACTGCCAGTTTCCCCCCTTACTTCCGTCACTGGCCTCAGAGAGAGGTATACCTGTAAGTGATGCTCCATAAAGAAAAGGAAACTGGGTACAAGGAAAAAAGAATCAGAAGGTTTTCTTGTCTTGTTTGGCATCTGGCCTCAGACCTGTCTGCTGAGTCAGAGGGAGGTGTCAGGGTGGCTTTAGGGATTGTAGAGGATGAGCTTCTATCGCCAGTATGATTAGTCATGTCTTTCCTCTCAGTGTGGCTGGCATTGAGCACATTTGTAGCAGTCAGCTCTTTAACTTAAGGATCAGAAAAGCTGAGTATATTGCCAAAGATGCCAAATCCACTTTCCTTCACGGGAGAACAGCTCTATAATATCCCAAACCTAAACACCAAGTAGTTATCCATAGTCTTTGTGTATAATTTGTTCAAGAGAACTAAATCTAGTTCAAGAATCATTTTTAAGGAAATGACAAGAGAATACTTAAAAAGTCCCAATGAAAGAGACAGACATTCAGTATTAGCGATACAGTATACAACAAGTGAATCACAGTTTATTAGAATAATAACTATTAGTTCTTAAACATACAGTATAACATGAGCAGAACAGTGATGCAGTGGTTAACATTGCTGCATTGCAGCACCGAGGACCTGTGTTAAATTCCAGACTTCTGGTGTTATTTGTGTATTTGTGTGTTCTACCCATGATCACGTGGGTTTCCTTCAGGTGCTCTGGCTTCCTCCCAAAGTAAAAAAAATATACACTTAGGTTAATTGGCTTCTGGGAAAGTTAGCCCTGGTGCAAGTGTCTGTCTCTCTCTCTCTGTGTGTGTCTGCCCTGTGGTGAACTGGTCTCCTGTTCATGGTGTAACCTACCCTGTGCCCATTGCTTACTAGAATAGCCTGTGGCTCCCTCGCGTCCCTAAATTGGAAGAACAGGTTATAAAATGGATGGATGGCTAATTTGAACTCATCATGTGTTATACTGGGAATTGCAGTCTCATATTTGCAGGGGGCCCTGCTTTTTGAGGCACTAATGTTGTCACACCAGCTGTACTGTCTATAGCCCTGCCAGTAAGCAGTAAGCTACCCACAGTCCACAAAAGTATTGAGAGCTCCATGAAACTCTCTTCCCTCGCTAGAAGCTTTAATTTGTGACAGAGCATGAAAGTTCAGCTTCATCGAGTCTTTTCCATGGCTTGTTAGATATTTGTAATGGTACATGAACATTACTGTGGAGTAGTCCTGTGGATCATTAGGATTCATCATTTCAGCTCAAGCAGTAAGCATGTTGAATGAAAGAGCATTTCCAGTGCCGTTCATTACCTGCATTGACTTGGCTTCCTACTACAGGTTCACTGTCTATAGATTGTTCGGCTTCTGGCTTTGCATAAATATGCTTTTAGTTAATCTTATTAATTTAAATTTTGTTTATTTATCGTATTTTTCTGATTTGTATATATACAGATAATGAAATGTATTAATATTATTTTTTACTCATCTCTTTCTCCAGAGTGCCTTATAAGATTTGTCTACGTCCCTCTATATTTAATATATATTTTTGAACAGCTACACAGAATCATTCATCATCGTTTTTATCTAAAATGTACTGTATGTAACCAACATTTCATTTTTAACGTCAACCTGGCCAAGAACACCACTGCAGTAGAAAGACAATAAAGAGAGTGAAGAGAAAGGATTAGTTTAAAAGTTATATTACAGGATTAGCAATTGCAAGTTAAATTAATAGTGATTTAACCCTATAATTAAAAAGACACTCTGGTACAAAGCTAGTTTTAATTTACTCTGTGATTCTTTCCAGTCATCTGTTGCAGCATAGTGAAAAGAACTGTTCACAAAAACAGTAATTATAACAGAGAATTTAAAAAAAAAACTGTATTATAGGTTGAGCAACACATAAAATCAGATAAAAGGAAAGCATTTACAATTAAGGTAAGTATGAGTGTGTTTTGGCAATGTGTGATGTCAGTATGTGTAATGCAGAACAAGGTTCTTAAATATACAGTAACTGCGCACAAAACATGAATATGACTTCAGGTAGTTTACAATCAAAGCTGGGCTATTATGTTTTATGTGAAACTATGCACTGGAGATTTTAAAATTGAAGATTAGGTGCTGTTTAGATAAGAATTTGGGAATTTTAGTGTTCCCCAGGGATTAAGTTGGGAATCACTGCAGTGTATGCCCTCAATGCTGAAATCCATTGCTTAGTACTGTATATGACCATCTTTGCAAGAGTTCCCAAAGCTGTCTGTCTGAAAGCTGGCTTTGATATTCCATCAAGAGATAACTCCATTCTTTAGTTAAGAGCTCATCTACAGGGCTTAGATATTGGGAGGTCTGAGCTAGTTGTCTTAGGATGCATTTGTAATGTTTGTCTCTGAGGGAGTTGTAGTTTTGCTTTGACTGCACATCCTTTACAGGAATCACTTCTGCCTACATTTCCCAAAAGACTCGTTAGAAGTAGACCCAGGCTGTCAAAATATTTATTAGACTTGAAAATTCTAAAAAATAAAAAAAAAATAAAGCACATAGTTCTCAAAATGAACATCTTATGTGAATAATACTGGCATGAAAGCTGACAAGTTATAGTGTAGAGCCAGCCACCTATTGATTTCTGACTAGCTGGAAATAGCACACTGATTCGCTGAAGAGAGTTTTCTTAATATTTATTTCACAGTGTTGCTATACAGTACTGTTGCACAGCTAAAATACAATTATTCTTCAGCAAAGAACACCATGTTATATTTTAAAAAGTGAGTAAACAGATTTCTTAATTATATTAATAATAATTGTACTTCAAGTTATGTACACTTTTATTACTGTAAAAGGTGACCAGCATTTTTTGTGTGAGTGAAGTGCAAATTGTCAAATTGAAACTTGGTAATGTATACTGTAAACTTGTACAAAATAGCCAATAAAAGCAGTATTTCTCATTAATGAAGAACACCACAATACAGGATTGTGCTGCCCCACATGAATAATGAAGATTGCCTTGGTACTTGGCATGGTTGAAGGCAGCCTGTCAGTGAGAGAACATGCCCTGGAAATAGATGCTCTGCCTCAAAAATCAATCAGTCCAGTCCAGTGAAACTAGGAAACCGGATCTAGTAAGGACTGTCCATATCCTCATTGGCTAACAGTCATCACCGGTGTCTGATACAGCTGTGTAATCATTTCCAAACTGCAGTCACTACATAAAACACTGCGTAAAAAAATCACTGACAAAAATACACTACACTGCCTAAAAAATGCCAGGTAGAAGCATCCTGATCATCAGCAGAATGACTCACTCTGTCCCTAAAAAAATGAGCAGGCTCAGAATGCAATTCAAGGATAAAATCTGAGACATAAAATTGCCATTTTCTGTGGCCCACAGGTCTGTCTGAGGTATGAGCAGGGAGAGTAGTGAAGTGTTTTATTCAACAATCAATGCCGCCTTGCCCTTCAGAGATCTGAAGGAAGTCATTATGTGTGGAATGATGATAAGCATTATGCAGACTGTTTTACTGTTTCAAGCCAACTGGTGGGGCAAAGGAAGTAAGAGAGAAACCTTAGAGTTCAGAAATACAATGACCAAGTCCTTGAACCAATCTGCTCCTCAATCATCAATCAGTGAGGGAGTGTTGATTCTTCAGGAGGAAAATACAAGACCACCCTATACAAAAAGGCACAATGTCAAGTGAACAAATTAAAGGGGTAGCCAGATTTTTCTCCTGTCCAGTAGAACATCTGAAGGATCACCTTGCCAATGCAAAGAATAACAGATATAACATACTATAATAATGTCAGTGTCCATAGGACGTGTACTGTAAGTGCTGGTAGTACTGTTTTAATGCATAGTGAGGTCATTGCATTTTCATTCACATTTTATGTGGTTTTATCTGATATACTGTATATATATATGCTTAAAATATTTTATTAACTTATTTAAAACTGAAAGTTGAATTTGTTTTGTGCATCAATCTATACTCACAGAGTGTCAATGTGTCATAATTACATGAGGGAGTTAGTGATATTGTATTAAAATGGCAACTGGAGCCCCCTGCAGAATTCGTGTTAATTGTAGAATCTACTTGTCAATATCTGAGAGATCTTGTATATCTTATGTTTATACTGTATAGGAAGCCATAGCATATCACATCACTTTCAATAATCACTTATCCGATACAGTGTTGTGAGACTAAGAAGCAGTGGGCACAAGGTGAAATACTCTGGATGGGATACAAGTCTATCAAACCAGGAACAATTTTTACTGATGCCAGAAATGAGAGCACCCAGAGGAAACCCACATGAACATGAACAAAACATACAAATTCCATACAAATAGCACATCAAAAACTGAACCAGCACAAGGCAGCAAGTCTAACCATTGCTTCATTAATATAATATTCTTCCTTTATATTTTAATGTTACTACAAAGCCCTTTTAAGAGTTCAAAGTATTCCTAAAAGGACAATCGTACAGATAAAACTGTACACCAATTGTAGAAATGCAAAACAAAAAAGACTTTTATTCCATATAAATACCATGTGCCAGGCTGTATAAAGTTATTGCAAAGTCAGACTACTGCAATGCAAATTAAAGATTCTCCGCCTATAATGTAGAGGATAGAACAATTTATTATTACCCAAATGCTGTTTAAAACTGCATCTGAAAAAGGAGAGGCTTGTAGCATTGGCCATTTATTTTTCCAGTCTGTTGTGCTTGCCTGCATCTTTTGGCATTCTAATTTTAAGCATTTTAAGCATAAATGAATAAAACATGTTGGTGTTCTAAGAAATGTGTATGCTATTAAATGAGGCTGTGCTTATTTTCACAACATGAATTACAACTTTTTTTGTCTGATTTTCTTAAGCCCTTAAATTTCAACATCTGTGGAGTACCTCTGAATTAACTTTTAGTTCACATCAAAACAGCATCTCCTTAAGATGTAAAAGTAATTCCTTACACAAAAGTCAGCTGTAACTGTAACAGATCAGTTTTTTTTTTAAATAGCTTTCCAAACCACTGGATATGATATGGAATCTAGTGCAGTATTTCAGATGCCTTGGGGTTTTGGTCGTGAGTTTCAGGTGCTGTGCCAGTCTGCAGTGGTGAAATGGAAGGTCAATTCTCAGAAGAACTCTCCAGTTTGAGCTACTGTATGTGCTGTATCATCCTCACTAATGGTCATGTGTTCTGGGTAATAACTAAAAGCACAAGATCACAAGGCCAATCAGTAGAAATTAAGTTTCTTTCCAGGGGTGTTGAGCTTAATTTACATTACAGAGAAACTCAGTCAGCTGGAAGTAGTGCTGCTGCTCTTTGGATCTAAAGGAGCCATACTGAATGAGCGGGTCTAGGCTCTCAGTAAGCATGCCTCCCTGGAGGCATTGATTGGAGACGCACTGGGGACATGCTGTCCAGGCTAGACCTTAAGGCTAACCAGAGGATATGCTGGAGAGATTTCATTTCTCAGCCGGCCAGGAAAATGCCTCTTACTGGAATCAATGGAGGAGAAACAGATCTCTGAGGGGACCAGACATCTTGAGACAACTAAAGATTGCCACCGTGCCACAGTGACCCTCACCAGAATGAGGATTGAACAGGATGGAATGGAATCTATGATACAGTCATGTAATCCAATGAGCATGTTTTTTTTTTTAGTTTATTAAATACATAACATGATTCTTGACTATAACCATAGTATAAATTTACAGCATGTACATCTGATTGAAAACCTTAGTCCTTGCCTACTACTGTCCGAGCCATTTAGTACTACGCTGTACATACTGTATCTGCAGTCTCTTATTGTGCCATACGCTCCTTCCTATCCCCATCCATACAGTACCTCTACTCACTGGACTTCCTATACCTCTTCTCAATTCTCAGTTCAGAGTCCTTGGCCTTGAGTAGCCTACAGGATCCTTCAGTAACAATAACATTCTATTTTACTCAATCTAATTTTCAGTTTGATCATTTGTTGCACTTACTCAATACAAATGTTTAACAAATGATTACTGCATATTACTGATTTGCATCTACACTACATGTATATAAACTTTATGATTGTTTGGACTGATTTATTTTTTTTCAGGCATTTCCTTTGTACTTTCCATACTGGAATTATGCCTAATTGTAAATGAATTGTATCTTGATTTTACTTCATCATACTGCATCCATTGTTTGTTTTCATACCTGCACTTTTTGTGACATTTTTTAAACATTATATGTTGACCTGGATAAAGGTTTCTGCCACCCAAATGTTTTATTGCATGTTTTATTTTCAATTTTCACAGATTTCTTTTTCATGAATGAAAATAGAATCAATGAACAGTAAATGCATATGGAATGGTACTGTTTTTGTTGTTTCATTGTTCGCTGCAGTTACTGTATTATACCTACAAGAGACAGTGCATACTATACTGTACGTTACGAAATTGTGTGCCTTTCCCCTTGGGTTGACAGTGAGTTGGCTCTTGCACTGCTGCCCTGATTGACAGCAGGGGTTGAGAGCTGATGCCAGCAATCTGTGAGTGATTGAGTCGTACACAGACGAGCCTAGGAGCTTCAGTCTAGTGGGCAGTTCTGGGTGAGGGTGGGTGCCAGGAGTCATGTCCTGTCGCAGGGCACTGCTGTGGGCAGGTGATTAAAGGCTGACTCCAACAGGGCCTGTGCTTTGGGGTTGTCACAGAGCGAAGGATAGCAGGGAGAAGCTGCAATTAGTATAATTAGCTAACAATTTCAGAAAGAGACTGACAATGTACATGTCATTTCTCATTACATCCTCCACCTAATTGAGACTTCATTTCTTCAATTTGCTCAAAAATAGTCACATTTAGAACTGGAAATGATGTTGTACTCCGTACAGTTTGGCTCTCCATTTAGAATATCATATTGTGCAGTGGTACCCTGTGTTCCTTCTATCTGGCATCCAACCCAAATACCTGGCAGTATTTGTAAGACAAAATACATATAGTTACACATGCCTGCAACAATTTCAGATGTCTCTTTTAGGACATCTTTAGTTTTTCCTATTATAAAATTTACTGTGTATTCACTTTGTGATTAATGTTGGAATCTTCAAGGATATGTGCAGGATTTTCAGATCCAATTCCTTTAGATTTTCTAGAGACAGGTGAAATGTTACTTTCATCCCAGGAAGAAAACATCTACAAAAGGTAAAGTGAGAGGGAGTTGTAGAGAATGTGTTACAGACCACAAGGTTTAGAAACGTTTGCAGCCTAATTCCATCCTATTCCTCCAGGAGGATTTCTTTCATTTGTTGAGATTGTGTTAAGGGCCGCTATGTGTTGGAATGAAATTCATATTCCTCTAGTTTTCAACTTTTAGTTCTGCCCATGGAAAGGAATCCTGTCTCAAGCTCTTCAAACCGACAACTGTCTCTACTTGTCATAGAGTCCGGGGGATTCTAAATGTTTTATAATTGTAATTGTAAGCAAAAACAATTTTGTCAGATTTTCAAAACCTATTATTCTCTGTTCTATAGAATGTTTCAAATAAGGGGGAAATAAATATTAGCGTAACCAGGTTTAAAAAAAAATAATGCCATTCAAGCAAAATATCAATGAATGAATAAAACCAGTGTAAACCACCAAATCATTAAACTATGCTTACAAACAAATGTTTGCTCATCCTTTGCAAATGTTTTTTTTTTTTAAGTGAAGAATACTACTGGGATTCTCACAAAATATCACTGGAGAGTTTTAATCAAGAACTACAAACAAAAATGTTTGTGCATGTCAATATGAAAGTAAAAGCTTGAAATTGAACCAATTCAATGAATTGGGCAGAGTTATTTGCTAAAGATGCATTGGAGAAATCTTTTTAGAGGTCATAGTTTCCCCTTTCTGTTTTTTTAAAATGCACAAAGAGTTTGTCTACATCTTTAGCAAAAAGTATAAAAAGAAAAGAAAAACTGTGTTAAGGATGAGCCTTGACTTCGAAGCCTACAGTAAGCAGCTTCAGTATCCATTGTTCAAAGAAAAAGCTTTATAAAAGCCACTGAAGAAGACTTGACTACTGTGATAAGCTCACTTTAAAATGGCGCTTTTGAGCTCTTCTTTCTGTCCATGGAGTTTTACCATTCTGTAGTGGCTCTTTCAGATTGTCAGGAAGAGAGACAGCTTATTAGCACTAGTGAAATAAAAAGCTAGAGGTCACAAGACACACCACTGAGACTCTACATACAGTCCCAGAAATAAATACTGACACTCTAAATACTGTAAATCTTATACCTATATTTAAGTACTGTATTACTATTGTTTATTAAAGAATGTGATATCCCTTCTGTGTTTGAATATTCATTAATCATTGTGCACAGCAGCTGAGATTTGTAATGGATAATTTAAGGCAAGGTGTTAATACTTATTTCAGCAGCTCTGTAGTAGTCATGATAGTAGTGCCAACACCATATGATGCTGTTGCTTATCTGACTACTGTAATTACTGAGTAGCTGAACATGAAAATCCAATACACCACTGCCCCCATCATATTCACAAGTGATGTGATCTCAGCTAATCTTTATTGAAGGAGTGGGTTGAGATTAGAAAAAGTACTCATCTGATTTCTGCTGTTTAATCCCAGTATAAGTAATTACCTCTTAGATCTCTCCCATCTCAAGGCTTTCCAGAGTTTTGGAAAGTGAATTGTACTGATTCTTGTCAAACATCTTTGTATGGTCAGTAAAACGGACATGGAGATCTTGTACTTACACAACTCCTTCTGAAAGATTTCTTGGTACATTTTTCCAGTTCTTTGTCCCCTTATCATCTATAAAGTTGCTCTCTCCCCATTTGATTACCAGTTGTGCTATCAATATAAATATCTGGTGAAGTATTGTAGTCATATGACTAATGAGACTAATGCTCTTGTGCAAACCATGTTCAACTGATTCTGGTTTCTGAAAGTCCTGTATAAGGGGGCGGAGTGGTGGCTCTGTGGCTCTGTGGATCTGCGCCTGTGGCTGGAAGGTTGCTGGTTCAAAACCTGCAGCCAGCAGAGAAATCCTACTGCATTGGGCCCCTGAGCAAGGCCCTTAACCCCAGCTGCTCCAAGGGCGTTGTCTTAATGGTCTTAAAGACCAGAATCTTCCAGATATTCACTCATTTCTTTGCTTGTCATCTCATCCTGTAGATAGCTGAACTTGACTTTAATATATTTTATGACCCATACCTCAGATGACTTTAATTTTTTTGCATCTGGAACTTGCATACAAATGATATGCCAGTCAAATGTAACCCATATATAGACTTTTAGTTATTTATGTCAATTCATATATCAAAGGTGACTTACAGTATAAGAGTTACAGTAAGAAAGTAATTAGTAATTTGACAGTATATTCAGTTAAAGTATGATGGTAATAAGATGGGATGGGATCTTTAACAGTGTTTAATTTAGAAAGTGTCAGTTTCCTAATTCAGAAGGTAACCTGTGGAAATGTATAAAAATCTACTTATTAGACACCACTGTCAACAATTCAAACTGATACTGCCCTATATAGAGTCCTGGCAGTCTATGACAAACACCAGCACTCAAATCGCTGCAACTTTCCTCTTTCCCAGCTTTAGCATAAACGCTGACAGAAACCTTTTTACTCCCACCTGGTCCTACAAGCCTCTTAATCAGCCCATAGGAGTGGCTAATTCCACACAGAGTCTATCCTTACTGCTTCTTTCCCTCACGTGAAATCTCACTCACTTTGAATGCTAATTACCCAGACTAGCCATTTCCCATTCTGTAGGATTTCCCAATTAACAGATGGCCATCTTAACTAATAGATCACATCACCAGGCTTGAGTTTTGAGCCAAGATGGTGAATTTCTCACAAAGCCAGCTTTCAGTATCTTATACTGCCCCCTTTATTTGATTTATGTCTCCATAACAGTAGCTTAGTTGTGCACAACTCCAATCCAAGAGGGCTGTGGTACCTGCAAGCTTTAATTCCATCAAAGCTCTTAGTTACCTTTTGTATCTAATTTGTATCTAATCAGTTCTTTAGGCACTGGAGATACAGTATAAAGAATCCTCTACAAACTGCAGGGCTGTGAGCCTCCAGTACTGGAATTGTGTATACAACTCTATTGGTACATATATATATACTTTGAAGGTCATTTCTGCCATTTTTTCTGGCTATTTCTCTTTCTTCTCTTAATCCTGTCTGCTTTTATTCACTTGTATATTATATAGTTCTTCCAGGTGGGACCTTGCAGCACACAGCCTCTCTCTGTGGACAGAGTATTAGTTTTTATTCTTTGTTTCCATTTTAATCCATGAAAGTATAACCCCAATCTTCTGTATAAGGTAGACTACAGAAATAGGACGTTTGGGTGTTTTGGGGTTGGTGTGGAAGGAGTGTATAAAGAATCAATACATTCCTCAGAGATTGTAAGATGAAAGGGAAAAAGAACAATTTTACACAGGGAGAGAGTTTGATTGTTTTGGCCTGAGCCTATCAATTTTAGGGAAACAGGCTAAAGTCATTTGTTTTCTGCAAGCTGTCAGACATTGTGAATGGATTGGTGACTAATTAGAAGTAGCAGCCAAGTTTTATAATCAATTCCTGACCTAATAGGGCACGAATGGTTGTGCTTGGCCTGCCAATAGCAATTGGTGAGGGGAGAATGCCTTACAGCTGTATTAACTGGCCAGGCACCTGACATGCAGAGCAGTGCTAATTGACACCAGGCCAAGTAGCTCTGTCTAATCATCATTGTGGTCTGCATTCTGCTACGATAAGTGGAGGCTCTGTCTTTAAAGCAGCAATGCCTAAAAGTGAGAGATACACATGTTATTTTATTGAAATCTTCAAATTGAAACCCTATCCATCAATTTCCTAAGCACTTTATCCAACACAGGGTCACAGGAGAGCTGGAGTCTCTGACAACTAACAGATGTAAGGCAGGATACACCCTGCATGGGACACCCGTCCATCGCCAGGCACACACTGACTCCAACACACACACATTCACAACAGTGTACATTTTCTCAGAGGCAAATTAACTTACCAGTATGTCTTTGGTTTGTGAGAGAAACCCACATGAACATCAGGAGAACATGACACTCCATACAGGTAACAGCCCAGGAATTAAACCCAGGGCCCTTGTACTGCAAGATAGTAATGCCAACCACTGTGCTACCATGCTGTACAATGCAGAAAGTCTTTTTTAAGAAAAACAACTGAAGCAGTACATTTGGCAATATAATACTGACCTTGGTCGGCAAAAGAGAAACAGCAAAGGCCATTTAATAAATCACTTTATTTTCTTCACACCTTTTCTTCTCACATGTGCCTGTAACTTTTCATGATTTAATAACAGATGGATTCTGATTTGTCTTTTTCAGAGCTGCGACATCAAATTGTTGTAGTAATGTGAGGCAGCTAAATAATTAAAATCTTTATGGTATTCTTTCACAGACAAGAGGACTAGACTTACTGTATATATCTTCCCACCCTTTCAAAAAAGACAAATGTGTCAACCTGAGTACGGTATATCCAGACATTTGTTTTAACCAAACCCTCAACCCTAATTAACTGGAAAAACACCTCCGCTCAGGTTTAAAAACATCTTACCGAGACAATATTTTTATTTAAATTCATATCTGGCATAATCAGCTTTGACAAAATATTCTGTTTACCCAGTTACGCCAGTAATTAAATTGGTTAAGGTGCAGTGAAACCTACAACGTTTCTAAAGTGAGTGATTCAGGTACTTGGTAAAGTTTAAAATGAATTTGAATTGCAGAAGTTGTACCATAATGTGTATTGTGCAATTTAAAACTGATTCTGGTTTGCTTTCTTAGCCCGGATGCCTTGCTGTCAGTGTACACTGTAAAGATTTTAAATCTGCCTTTAAAATGAAAACCACATAAATATCACAAATATTTTGAAAAAACATTCAAATTACTGAAGAAACTTGTCGTGAATTGGCTAAATGAATTGCTCATACAGTACTCGTTAAGCCCAGTTAAGTCTCTGCTGATAAATGTGTTATTTATTCTGTTCTGTGTGGGTGACAGGAAAGGAAAAATATCTTTGCATTTTATATTCTTAGATTAAATATTCATTGTCCTCTCACCCTCCTCCCCCTTTGTGTTTTTCCCTCTGTCCCTCTTTCTCTCTCTGTACCATTCTTTCTCTTGCTGCTTCTCTCCTGGGACTAGAAACTATTTTTGTTCTTTCAGATGTATTAAAATGTATTTTTCTACTGCCAGGTTAGAATTTTGTGATGTGGAGCCCACGTCCTAGGCTTTTAGTTTTGCTTATTTTACATCTAGAGCTCTTATTGGTTTTCATGAATAAAATTTTAATGTTTTGTTGTTGTAAACATAGTGAAGACCACATCCGTGTTTTATGCATGGATAAAAAAATACTCTTTGTGGATTACTATTTCTTTTCTTGACTAAAATTAGGCCCCTCTCCATTGCCTTCATATGCATTACAAGCTGGATGGTAATCTTGACTGGGATGCAGTCAGAAATAATACTTTTTTTTCCTCTGAAAATGTTGTACATCAGCTAATCTATTTTAAACTTGGATGTACAGTAGCATGTAACATTTTAGCAATTTCAGAAGGGCCTTCAATAAAGGTTCCTTAACATAGGTATAAGAAACATGTTGGCACCATTCCATAACAAATATCTTACAGTATATGGATAAATAAGGTGATGTTCACTAAGATGCTTGCCCATTGTGCTATGGAAACCATTAGCAATATAAGCATAAGGTAAGTTCATTTCAAATACAAGTCAAGCTCTTAGGATGGACTCTAACTGAATGAAGTGATGCCCTAGATAGGGAGCACTGATTGTAAAAGAAGGAACAGAGATTGAGGCATTCATAGGAGTGTAGAAGGCAGAATGTTAAGAAGCAATTGTTTTGTCAGAGCATTAAAAAAATTACAAAGGTTTTGCTATTTTCAAGTTCATAAAAAATCAACAAAAATTATGTGCTATTAAATGTATTTCATAAAATACATGGGCCATAAAAATGCACCTTCATTTTCAGAAAAAAATGAGTGAGGTGACGCTGGTGAGGCTGCAGACTAGGTTTCAGGACAATTCACAATGAGTTTCTTCAATAATCTGAATTTTCTTTTCAGAATATTCATGCTGTTTATGATTTCTTCATTTTAAATGCAGGCTTCTCTATGTAAATCTTTGCCTTTCAGGCTGGGAGACCTGAAAATGAAAGATTCAGAAGACAGAGTCAGTACTTTATCTTACTCTGTATTTTTGCTCGTTCTTAATCTTGTGAGTACTTCTCGCTCTGACAAAATAGGTAATTTTTCAGTTCTTCTGAAAACTTTAGGAATTGCCATACATTAGGTTCTGAACTTTTCTTCATTCTCTCTTCTTGGATCTTTTTATTTTAAAAAAGAAGTTCTGGTCAACATTTAATAAAAACAAATTACTGATTTGGAGTCAGTCCAGAGATGAGAAACGTGATACATTGTTGTGCTTTAAGAAATGTGCTACATTGACACGCTAAAAGACCTAAATTACAGTATGTTGGGGTCATTTCTTGGTAGTATTTAGTACAGTATATGCATTTAGCATTGAAAATGGGAAAGGTTTGTGGGGTCTGGAACAAAATACCATGCCATGTTGTTGAAGCAGATGTCTTGAGATCCTTCAACAAACAATTGGATAAGATCCTCAGGTTAATTAACTGATACCAACCAAGTAGGCACGATGGGCCATTGCATGCTCACTTTGTATTGTTTTAACATTCGTTTTAATGTTCTTGGAGATTGCTCAAATAAAGTAAAGAATGAAGCTTAAACAAAAATTACTTCTGATGCCAGAGAAACGCCAAGGTTTCCTGCTCTTGGAATCTCAGTGATCCTTGGTCCGTTCTTTAAGCACAGTATTAGGAAAGGGGGTTGCCAAGACCCACAGTATCTGTCTAATTAGGAAGAGCATTAGCTGTGAAAACCCAAATTGCTTTCAGGACCAATGCCAGTTTCTACGCCTGTCGTACAGCTTGTACGGGCACAGCAGGTTAAATAACCAATGGCCTGAAGTGTGTTTTTTTCAGAGGGCCAGCTTTTGTAATTACTCTTCTCTGACAACAAGCACTGCTGGAAATGTAATCTCTTAGCCTTGAAGTTGTGACGTCGCGGATACAGTAAATGTGTTTTTGTATCCTTCGGTAAGCCCAACAAACGGCAATAAATCATCTCCCCCATTGGGCTTCTTTAATCTCTATCCCTCTTCCCAGCACTCATTTTAAGAGTAGGGGTTGCCGTAGTGATGAATTGCATTAATTGATTAATACTTTTATCCAATTAGCGCTCCTTCATGCAATTCATCAACTGGTCTCCACACTGGGATGACATTTGTGGCCTCACTGAGCTGGCCGTCTGCTTACTGAAAAGCACTCACCCTTACAACATCAATTACTACACCTGACTGCTTTGTAACACTCCACTCACCCTTACAGCATCAATTATGTTACCTGGCTGCATCGTAACACACCTGACCCCTCACTTTGTCTTCTGAAGTAGTCGGGTCTTCACTGGCTGACACCACAGGTTGAGATACTGTACTGTAAGTACAATGCTCTCTGTTTCTTAGATAAATTAATGCTGTAAGTCAGGGTAAAATGTCAATTTACATTTACATTTTCCAAGGCTTTTCCTTGACAATCTCCAAATCAAAAATGTAAACAGTTTATTCAATGGAAATACTGAACAGCTTTTATCAGCTATGACAGAGCACGTAATGTACACCTCTGTCAATAGATCTTCTCCTTATTCTTATGACTTTTCCCTTTTTGTTTATTTTTGGAAAATAGCTAGTTTTGAGGATTCCTCAATTTTCCAGCACATGTGGGAAACCTACAGTACCTTTCCTGTTTTGTCTGGTTTGATGCTGGCGTGTGTTTTTTAAAACCACAGCAAACTTAAGAAAAATCCCCCATTGAACAGCATAATGACTGACTCCAATTCTACAGTCCATCATCCATTTTCTAATCACGTCTTTCAATTCAGGGTCACACGGGAGCCAGAACAATCCTGGCAAGCAACAGGCGCAATGCAGGCTACATCCTGTCCATTGCAGAGCAGACACACACAGACACAAACACACACAACAGGGCCACTTTTCTGAGAACCCTACTAACCTTCCAGATTGGTTTTGGAATGTAAGAGGAAACCAGATCCCTCAGAGGAAACCCCCATGAACACACCTCTACCATACGTGTTAAAAGCTCACTCCCCATAATTTCTATCCCTTTATTTTATTCTGTTGATGCATATTTTTGCACATAACCTATTACCTTTTTGTTGTTTTGCACATTGCCTGTTGTTGTTTTTTGTACATTGCCTGTTGTTGTTTTCTTGCACATCGTCTGTTTTTGTTTTTTGCACACTGCCTGTTGTCTCTGTCTTTCTTTTGCTACACAATTGTATTGTTGTTGTTGTTTTTTTCTCTTTGTACTACTTATGTCCAAGAGCTAGCTAAATAGCATTTCGTTATACCATATACCATGTATATGAGTGTAATGACAATAAACTTGAATTTGAACTAGAACAGGGAATAAGAATAAATTTAACACAGATAACACCCCAAGTCTAGAACTGAAGCAAGGGCAACTGCAAAGCAGCACTGGTAACCAATATGCTAGCATGCTCCCCTACAGTCTAAAAAAAATAATTAAACTCAAAGTACAGAGCTACAGTACGTCATAAGAATATTTGTTGGAATCTGTGTCCTTGATATTAAGTATTTGTCTACAAATATTATTGTAACTTGCTTCAGCACTGCTCAACTTGCTTTATTAATGCTTCTGGAAACAGTAGCAGAGCACATACACTATTTTCTACATCATGGTTGCACACTTCCTCTCCATAATGTTTATCAGTTTGCGATAGCTTGCCTATGCCAGGGACACTGAAGTCCTTGCCATGGTTTTATTAAAGTGTTGACCAAATCCAATACAGCCCTCTGAATGCCAGTCTCCAGACATTCCATTTCTCTGTATGACGTTAATGGGACCTACCATTTCCGCAGGCACAGAATTTGCAGACTCAGTGGTGCCTAGTTCAGTGGTGATTGCATGTGCCACCGGGGTGTTATTACGAAGAGCAGTGTGATCGTTAGTGCAATTTATAAAAAAAAAAGCACTAAAAAGTCACTGGCTATTGCAGCTGTAACGAGATTTGTTATTTTTGTGTATTTCTGTTCCCATGGCCACAGAGAAATGACTTTCAGCTTGAAAAAAGTTGTTTTAAGATATTTTACTGAACTTCAGAGGTCTTTTATGAACAGCGGCAGCCTGGTAGTTCTCCCTGTGCCAGACATCCACTGGCAATCCTGAAAAAGAGTTGCTGTTGATATTTTTGTATATCTAGTATCAGATAAGAAGTCACCTTTTTTAAAGTAAGCTTGTGCCTTTGGACCTATTACACAATATTGTTTTATTTATTTTTTATTCAATTGAACAAGTACATCAATTGAGAATGTTTTCTCATTTAATGACCTGGAAAACATCCATTCATATTTCAGAGAACAATTTTGGAGCCAGTAAGTATCGGGGTAAAAGCACCTTTTCAATCAGGATTTGAACCTGATTCACTGGACTAGAGACTAGAGACTAGGGGCACTCAGACTAAGTCAACAGCTTACTTTGCTCACTATTTTTCTGTCTTTATGCTTGTCTCCGGATTAATAGAGTTATATATATATATTAAAGCAAGTATTAATTAATGTATTTTTTATCTCAAATTTGTGTGAGAGGAAGGTTAGATCCTAATCTCACACTCTTCCACTTGCCTATATTGTATACTGGATGTCAGGGATGTCACGGATGTCGGAAAGGGCTAGCCTTGGAATGGCAGGAAAGGAAAAAAGACCCTATGTGTAGCGGCAAAATGGGGTTTAGCCCGGGCTCAGGAGGTCAGACGATGTCGGGTAGAAACCTATGTCCTCAGGCCGTGGAGGAGACGACCTGGTTCTTGGCAGGTCTCAAGACATCCGATCCCTCAATGCTGAGCGAGGAGGAAAGGGTGACCCGGAAATATATACTGTAGCCCCAAACAAAGACACGCCGGAAGGACAAGCAAAGCACAGGGAAACTAGGGACAGGACTGAGTAGGAGCGCCCTCTGGCTGTAGAGGGCGTGACAGTACAGTATACTGTACTGTACAGTATATACTGTACTGTAAGTCTCAAACCCAGGTTTCTCTCTCTTATTATCCCAGATAGGCTGCCATTACCTCGGCTAGGCAACCCATGCCAAATACTCCATACATATTTCGTCTGTGTCGCAATTATTAGGATCTAATTGAACTACTGAAATAAGCTTTTGTTTATGTTACGGAAAAGCACCTCTCTGTTTTTATGTCTTTACAGCATAGATGTATTTTTTTCTTTCATGACAGATGTTCAGTGCATTGTCTTACTCTCGCTCCTCTGTCAAATTATTGTTTTCAGTGGAGGAGCTACTTCTACTTACTGAACACTTTCAGAAAATAAAAAAAAACGTCTCCAAATAGAAGGAACTGAAAACAATGAAACAGTCTTTCCCATTTTCTTTGAAAATCTCCTTCTGAAAACAGAAGGAAGGAAATACAGAGCATTTAACTTGAATCAAGCCCAATTATCTGCCAGCAGGACACAACGATTATCTTGTCAGGACTGGTGTTGTATTGCATGTATTTATTTTCCCTTTCCCATTTGATGGGAAATGATTTTCTATTCTCACAAATATCTCCTTTATCAGTTAAGGGCCCCTTAGTCCTACTACACACAGCAATTTTCTTCAAGTCGGTATATTGAGGTGTTTTTAAGTTCATTTGAACAAACATAAGCTGAAAGCAGTGGCCCAGCTGTGCTACCAAAGTATTGTCATCCAGTGGCAAGCATCCCCTCCCTATGATTTTAGCTGGCTGTGTGACTGTTACAAAGTGTGTACAGGAATGTTCTAAAAATAGGAAAATAAAAAAATACACTTGATCCCAGTCCTACTACCACATTTACAAACAAATGCACTGTAACTCTAGTTCATGTTTCTTTTTTTCTCTAGTTTATCTTGCTTTCAGTAGTCCTTAAAGTAGTTTTTCACTGGGCAGCATTTCATCAGACTATTGTAAAACAATGACTTGCTGTGGTTAAATATGTTATGCACCACAGGATAGAACAATTACTATAGTAAATCAGTGGTTTCAGTTTGGTATCTGGTGTAACACCTAATGAAATCATGGTAATACCATAGTACAGAATAACACATGCTAAGCATAGTACAGTATGTTTGCATGTAATACACAGAAACCATAGTAGAAAAATTCTAAAATCTCCATGGCACTCTGCCTAGTAAGATACTGCCATTATCAAGGGACGCTCCATGTATGCGACCACACCTGGGATGATACTTATACAGTACCTGACTCTTATGTGTGAGATACCCCTACCCCCTTCCCTCACCTCAGAATATAAACAATCCACAAACACAACAAAGTCCACAGTTTACAGTCATGGCAGAGGTAAGTTACATTGACTTTTCTGTAATCCCACAACTGGTGTGAATCTGCTGTGATGGCAATGAAACGACAGAAATAAACCCAACAGTCTAGCTACCTTGGCTTTAAAGATATTACCAGAGGCTGAATGCTAATGCTGATGGAATTGTCTCACCATTTTAATTAGAATAAGTACAGAGTAAAAGCCTTTCCTGGTAAACGTTTATAGAGATGTATTTCTTTATTGAATTTCTGTGACGGTCAGGGTTCCTTAATTTGACTCAGGCGCTTTCTTTTTCTTCTGTCCCCTCCTGACAAGCCAAGCTGGTGGGCTATAATATGTATTGACAATAGAGGGAATGTTACTCAATTAGCACCGATCACAGAGAATATGCTGTGTAGGCTGGAACCAAAGCTCTCATTGCAATAAGCTCTCTCTCACACACAAAGAGTGAAAAAAGCACTATCAATGCAAGGAATTATTATTAACCTTGTTTGATACCACTGACTACACTTTGAATGACGATTGTCTGGCATTTTCAAAGCCAGTGTACCTTATGGGAAAGCTTAAGGAGATAACTCTTGCAGCCATGTGAGAGATGAGTAGGCTTCCATGTGTTATACATTGCGTGGGAGAGCTTGCATTTATTCTCATAGAACTGAAATTAATTTGTAACACTGCTTATCACAGATGGAAAGCAGCTGGAAACTAAAGCTTTAATTTTGTTGTATCCTTCTTCATAGAGCTATATCAAATTAAGAACCGTGACAGTACACACTGCTAGGTCATTAGTATGCCCTGTACTTTAAATCAGATTGATTATCTTTAGCTCAGATATTATGGAAGCTGTAAAGAAAATACAGTGGTTCTGCATTGTGAATCTGAATCACTTTGGAATATAAGATTTAATAAACACCGTGAGAGATTGACTCATGACCTATAAATAAGGATTTTTCACAGAGTATCTTAATTGTGATATTAACTGTGTACTTAAATCTGCAAAATACTGCCCCAAATTATTATTTTTGCATATATTTTATTTGATTGCATTTTGAGTTTGTATTCATGCACAGATTTGTATAATTGTAATGATAAAGCAGGGATTGCGGAGTCAGTAATTAAGCAGTTTTTCTTAAAGCTTTCTTGCAACACCCTACATTTTTTATTATTTTTTCCTTATTAGAAATTCTAATAGTACTTATAGAATAGGGAGAAGAATAGGAAGAAGAATGGAGAAGAATAGGGAACTATTTATTCAGAAATGAGAGATGCACAAGTACATTTGTAGGACTGAAAATATCTAAGAGAAAATACAGGTGTTTCAGAAAGTCTTTCAGGAACCCTGACTTAATAATTACATCATTTTCCTTCTTCACCAGGTGAGGAATAAGAAGATGTTTCCTTTGGATTGTTCCTCCCAAGATATAATGGACAAGACCACCAAGCCAGTGCAGCTCTGAAATACCTGGAGAGACAGACAAAGGACAAGAAAATCATCCATGAACAGGAGAACTCAAATTAATTGGGAACTGAAGAGGGATATAATCAATTTTCTGTACTGCTGTCTTCAGGAGTCTTTGGCCAATTCTCAAAGAAGCCTTCAAAAAGCCTATTATCCCAGCAGTATTATTACCTGCATTTCCCTCCAGAAAGACAGGGGTTAATACAATAGTAAAAAAATGTCTATGTGTTCTTGCATAGGCATTGTGAATTGTCCTGGTTGGATTGGTTCTGAAACATTTCTAGGGGATGCCAGAGGATATCTCCGAATCTAGTTTCAACGGAATATACTGACCACATTGTTAATCTCCCACTCACTGTGATTGCTTGGTCCTACACATGACCACTTTTTATTGACATTAACATGGTCAAAGGAAATGCTGATCTGATAGTTCTGGTTCTTTAAAATAAATGTTTGTCTTCTTTGAACATCACATAATAGAAAAGCTAAAACTCTCTGCAATTCTTTGCTGACATAACATTCCTGGGATAACTTGACCCATAGCATAAAATAAGAAAATATATACAAACCCATAATTAAAAATTTCCTTTTAGGTGGGTCTATATGTGTTCCTAGCATGGGGAGAGGAGTGGAGTCAAAGTTAAGACCTATTAGAACCTGTCAAGGAGCATTGTGTTGTCATACATCATCCTTAGCTGTTTCTATTGTAAATCAGTGTCAAATGTTCACATTCTCCTGAATTCAGCACTCCCACTTTCTAATTTCATTTTTTAACATTTTAAATGTCCCTTCCCAGCCTTTTAACATCGCATTGATGAATTTTGAATTGTAAGGACCTCCAATGTCTTTTATGGGTTACTAAATGCAGACTCTATCATTTATGATATTTCTAGTGTCTATTTCGTATCTATAGATTGGTTAAGGAAAAATAAAATCTTCAAAATTGGAAACATTTTCCAAGTGTTGCCCTAGTCTGTTTATATAATGAACACAATAAGAACAAAAAAGTCTACACATTTCTTGAACACTTTGTTTTTTTAAAACAGAAAAAAGACCACAACATTGAAGAACACCTTTTTTAAAGCATCACAGGAGTTGGGCATTCCAGCCAAGATTAAAAAGCTTAAAAAAACCTGAAAGTGGATTTTGCCTTTTTCAGATCCTTTCCGAACCAATTTTGGAATAAACAGAGGTGACTTACAGAATGACAAAGTTTGTTCCTTGTATATAAATACCAGTTGACGTTGTTTGTAAAACAGTACACAGCTCCTGACTACATCTGTGAAACCAGTGCAGAAGAACCATAATTTATTTTGATGATGTGCAAGTGGGACTGTTATATTCTAACTAAATCCATCAGTCAATGAAAGAAGTCCTGATTTCAGGAAAGGTTTGCGAGTGGCGCTATTTCTGTTTCCCTGAAAGGATTTGGAGCTGAACTTTCTAATTGGTGCGGAAACTGTGAGCAGCTGGAGAATCACAGCCTCAGTTTCTTTGATTCACATTCCCAGTCTCCATGTAGGATTTGAGAGGGATGCATCATGGCTCCATCCAGGAGATTGGGAACTTCCTTTGTGCTGCTGATTCTGGGAGTCTTGGACCACTGTGGATCTGTGTTCTCTATGGGCAAAAGGACTAGTGCACCTCAAGGGAAAGCTGAGGACATGAGCTTGATGTCACATGAGAGGGTAAAAAGGGGATGGGTGTGGAACCAATTCTTCGTCGTGGAGGAATATACTGGGACTGAACCCCTCTATGTTGGGAAGGTAATATAACATTTATTTTTTCTAAAGGATAGAAAGGGGCTTCTTTCTTTTTTAATGCTATCTGCAAGAATTACTATATCTGATTTTTCTGTTATATTAAAAAAAAATGATTGAGCCAATTGTGTTTGATAGAAGGCATTTTGAAAAATATGAAAGACTTATTTTTTATGCGGTTTAGAATATTAACTATTAAAAGAAGAATCCCGGATAATTTTCTTGTGTTCTGTGTATCCCTATATTCCTACTAGGTTCAAACCTAAGAAACAAAACAAGATTCAAACATTATCATTTTTTTGTGATATGTTTGATTACTCATTACCTAGGACTAGCTTGTTCCTAAATGTCCAAATGTACAGTACCATGCTGTACATAAACACACCAGCAAAAGCTGGGTGCTGGGTTGGCATTGCCTGTATACAGTATGTCGCAATAGTGTTTTATTGTTCTCTGCTGCACTCTTGATTACTGATGCCTTAGAAATCTCCTGTTTACAAATCTGCCATAGGTTTAGATTATTGTCTCATACAGTAAGTGTGTAAACTGTATACACAACAACAAGTTTCTTTTTATAGAGTGTTCTATAATGTGATTTTATGAATCATCACAGAAATATAATTGCCAAGAAAATGTGTATAATATTCTAGCTGCAATATACGGAAAAGAAGGCCACTTGTTATTGTTACTTTAAAATGCAATCCATCACTTGTATGTTTAAGTCTAGCTACTGATAATGGCAATAATATACATGTATACTGTAATCAGAGAGATTTCAGTGGACAGCAAGTTAATTTTGAGGTCTCGTTTGTGCAATTATCACAATTAATTATTTTCTTTGTTTTTTTTTTTAAGATAAAACTTTCCATTGCATCACTAATTGCAGAGCACTTGATACATACAGTAATTGCACATAAATACATTGCAGCAGTAATGTTAAGGTGAAGTGAGGAGTGGGTGAGATCACAGAGTGTGCTGCTCAGCAAATAGAGATGGCACACATTGATTTCAGGCTACTAAAAGGGAGAAGCACCTAACCCGTAGATGTGGTTTTGTAATGAGACAGGCACTGAGCCACTCAATTTAATTTAAGCTGTTAGATACAAGTTCAACTGCAAACACATACTGATACTACCCCTTGGGAACTCTGTAAGGACAAAAAAAGTGATGATAATTTTTAAAAGCTTTTTTCCTTGCAAACACATCCCTTAACTGGTGTGTGGGCAGTAAATTCACTAATCAAACGTCAACATAGGAAACTAAAATGAACGCATTACAGTTCACATTAAGATGTAGACAGACAGTTTTATAGTTTTTGCTAAATTCATTGTCAAGGGCCTTTTGTTCTGCAATGTGTTTCCTGCCAGGTAAACACACCAGATTTTGTTTGTAAATTGCGAAAGAAGCAGTTGTTTTGGAGGTAGAAAGGAAAACAAGAAAGATTGAGGAATTGTCACAATTTGTTGTCATTTGTAGAAGAAATAAATCTCATGTTACAAAAATGCTTCCAGTGAAATAGAATTAACCTTATCTAAGTCCCAGGGTACATAAGAAGGTACTGTATAAGATATCCAGTGTATCTTGTAGTCATAGGTATTGTACTTCTTATGTTTATTTTTTTAAAAACCTGTCATTATTTTCCGCCACACATCTGCCTTAGTGTTTCTTAACCTTAGTCATAGAAGACAACCAACATGACCCTCATTGTTTTGTTGGATTTTTTTCAAACAATTATTTCAAACAAGACATTATTCAACTGTACAACACCAATATCCCACCACGAACTCGGACCCACAATCATCTAGTCTATTTTTATCAACATGCAATGTGTTGTATCTGCAGAATTCTCAGTCACAGCAATGTAGTTATTTACATAGTGCCACAGGAAGTGTGTGTGTTTATACAGTGCTGTAGAGACATTTAGACAGTGTGTGATGCAAAGCAGATGCTCAATTAATGAAATACAGAAGTGAAAGATATGGTGAGTTAAAAATTGGATAGATGATATGCAGAGAAGTACAAAACTAAGTGCTGGGTAGAAGTGTACATTACAAAAAACAATACTGTATGTGCTACATTTTGACATACTGTAAGAGATGACATAAAGTCTAAGTGTTTTATGCAGCATAGATTTAAAAATAAATTACCTGGTGAAAGGTCAACAGACCTAGACTCAGATTAGACCATTATGGCCTGCTGTATAGATAAGTTAAATGTCAATTGTGCAGTCAATGGAAACAGTTTCCATATTTCATACTTAAGATATGTCACAAGATGTACAGTATGCAGTCATATCCACGGCTGATTATTTTATACCAATTATGCAGCCTTTTTATTTTGCCCCTACCAACCCCCTTGGGTTTAACTAATTTTCCTTGATCATACTTTACTGTGTTTTACTGAGATTTACTAAACTGTCATAATACAGGACCAAGACTTTAGTAGATCATCACATAGTGCCTACTATGGTGGACTACAGGAGCATCAGAAGTTAGGTTAAGCTTGTAGAAGCTGTATTAGAGCATACAGGGGAAATTAATATTAAGTGCAGAAGACAACCATGCTTTACTGTAAAGTGTTACATTTGCCATTCAAAAGTAACATGGTGAACTTTCAGCAAGGAGTAGCTCCAAGATAGACTTGTGGTTAATAACATTAAAAGCGCCAGGGGCGTCTGACAAGACTGTACATCAAACTCGATTCTGCCATCACAGAAACTCTTCACAAATTAATACTTTATTACTACACAGATGAGTCAATTTTAAGTCAATGCAAAAAGATAATGGATTATCAGTGTTACACATTATGTTAAATTATTATGACAGCAGTTAGTTTCTTATTGCATATAGAATTACTTATTCACAGGATATTCAAAATGCAAATAAGCTCTATTTTTCTAACATTCAACTACTGTACTTTAGCAATTGTAAATTCTATTTGTTTGGCCAGCCCTTTGCAGTACTAAACAGCACTTAACAGATATTGAAAAGGGGCAAGGTGCTGTTACATACAATACGCAGATTTTGGTAAAATAGACACAAAACACAGCTACAGTATAAGGTAAAAACAATGCTTTTTATTTATTGCACACACCTACTGTATGTTACCTAGCTTTTTATGCTTTGATTCACCTATTAACAACTGTGCATCTAACCTGCTTACACACTGCAAAACCTGAAAATAAATCAGTCCATTCGTTCTTCCAAAAAGAACTCGGAATGCTCCTAAAATTCCTAAAACATGCTCTCGAGCTCCATGAGTTCCAAAGTTGTTCAGATTCTTCCTTCCTTTCTCCCTTTGATTTCTTCCTTAGATATCAGACCCACATTCTGTTCTTAAATGTCATCTGACCAATTGTTTTCCTTTAATTAGTCAAGTGATAGAGGACCATTTCCTTTAATTAGAGGTGAGAGACATTCACCTTCCTGGGGAATGTACAGTAGCTCAGACAAAAGCTTTCATCTTCTAAAACTGCCACTCTCTTACAATGTGCAATGGTGCCACATCATGTAGAGACTAAATGGGACCATTCAAAGTGGAGTGTTTCTGTATAGTAAATGTAAATCATATTATTCTTGAGTATATAACCCTGCAGCTCTCAACTGGCTACCCACTGAAGCTAAACAGGGTTGAGCCTGGTCAGTATCTGGATGGGAGACCTCCTGGGAAGCTATGGTTGCTGCTGGAAGTGGTGTTAGTGAGACCAGTGGGGGGTGCTCACCCTGCGGTCTGTGTGGGTCCTAATGCCCTGGTATAGTGGCAGGGACACTATACTGTAATGGGCGCCATCTTTCGGATGAGACGTTAAACCGAGTGCTGACTCTCTGGGGTCATTTCAAGAGCTCCAGGCATTTCTCGATAAGAGTAGGGAGTTATCCCAGTGTCTGGGCCAAATTTCCTCCTTTGGCTTGCACTTTGATTATCCGGCAATGGACTAGTCCAGGGTGTACCCTGTCTTGCGCTCGTTGCTTACCAGGTAGGCACCGGCTTTCCACAACACCGTATAAAGCAGATTGGCAAATGACATGACATGATATGACATTATTCTTGAGTAATTCCCTTAATTTAACCCAGCCTTTGAATTAACAGTGCACTTTGTTGAGAGATTTAAAATAAATGCTGCTTTAAAGGATAGGTAGAACCATGAAAATACCAAAGCCAATGACTGTGGACAGCACAAATGATCTTATGTACTATATGAAATAAACTATATACATTACTGTATTTTTCTAAAGTTATTTGATGTTCTCTCAACCCGTCCTTCAGGTGGCTAGAAAATTGGGAAATGGGTCAAATCATGTTCTTCCCAGATTATTTTGCTCTTTCTGTCCAGTGCATTGTTCCCCTCCTTCAGCACAGAGTGCTGAATTTTCTTCTTCAACCTGCCGAGTTGAAAGTCATTGACATGGAACGTGAAGGATAATCTTATTGAATTTGGATTTCTTTTTCAAAGGCGATGATCTGATTCAGTGAAATGTGAAAATATCTGAGTTCTGGTATTTTGGGGTGGGGTGTGCTATTCTGTTCTTTTTCAGAGTGTCTGTCTTTTCTGTACATAGTACACCTTCGCCGAGGGACAGGCTGCTCAAATCAAGTGTATTGATTTGAGCATTTGAGTATGTGGTATGCATCTGGGATGTAAACCAGACATTTGGATGGGAACATTGTACAGTACATAAACAACATAACTACCAAACAGGCTAGGCTAGATCAGCCAAATGGCCTGCTCACTTTTTGAATTGTTCTTATGTTCTTAATACAGCACAACATTACTCCCTTTTACTAAAGCCACAAGCATTTACCACAGCTGTGTGTTGTACTAATTAGTTAACATTTGGTAGCATTCATCCCAGCTCTCTTAAGTAAGAAAGAATAACAAAGTAATTGACGTTCCTGTTCTTTTCTTATCCACATTTTATGCTAAAGTGACCAGTTCTTCATTGATTATAAATACAGTACCTCAAAAAGTTTTGCACACATCTCATCGACTCTAATCATAAAGATATTAACACAGCTTTAATATCATACACTGCACTGCATTTGAGATCCTGCACAAATTTAAAACTGATTTTACTATACACTCCGGAATACAAGCGATGTTCATACTCTTGATGACAGGGGCTTGCCCATGTTTCAGTTTTTGTATCTTGTAGATCTCGGACTCTTCTAGGCCTTCATAGTCTGCAGGACACCACTTCACCTTCCCACCAGGCAGCAGTCACCATGAGAGATCTAGTCTCTTGTCTTTTATTGTTTCCTCACAGCTACTCTACCTTTATATGGAGGGCAAAACAGGCTCTTGATTGACTTAATTATCAGAAACTGTTCCTGTAGAAAAAGAGCATGGAATCCTACCCCATCAAAATCTGTTTAATTCACATCCTTTTTTTTTCTTTGAGCTGTCACTTTCTATTGTGTGTGTTTCTGTGTCCTGAGTCTGGGAGTTCCTCTTTGGGAAGAAAGTCATTAAGATTTCATGCTTAGATCAAAACTAATGACTTACAGTATCTCTGGGTGGGCATTCTGACTTTAGGGGTCAGAGTTGACTTAATTAAACAAATGACTTGCCTGATTGATCAGTAATTTACAGGTGTTTTAACACCCTTGAAGAAAAGGTGATTTTTAAGAATACATTGGGTTTTAAAGAATAGATTGGGTCTCTCTAGAACACCCCCACACTAAACCCTGCCTTGCTTGGCTTGTGATCATATGTCTCTGTGATGTAGAATCTGTATAAAATTCTATAATATTGTATCCAAGTAGTCTCTCTCGCAGTGTATTATTTCACAGTTAGGAGCCATTAACTTTGGTAGCAGGTCTGCATGCAGAGTGACAGCAAGAGAGAGAGGGATCTACATTTACAAGTAAGTCATTACTGAAGTGTGCAGAGAGGTGAGCAAAGAGCTGATGTATAAATTAGAAGGCATGAGAGAGAGATGATTTTATTAATAAAATTACAGAGAGTTATTGAGCTCCATGCAGCCAGGGCATATGTCAAAAACTATTAATAGTTGCTACTAGCCTTGCTGGGCTCATCAATCGCCATATGTACCAGAGACTTTAATTACGGTAATACAGAATAAAATACATTGAGTGTGTGTTTTATCATTGGCTTCTTTAAGTCATATTTTACCCCATATTATTTTTTTGCTCATGAGCTGAGTAGTTTCTAAGATTACCATACTCACTGATCGACAAATATATATATTTTTTATAATGGTAGCCTTTCACTATAAACCAGCTACCTGTTGCTGCTTATCATGTCTCTGTAAGACACATTTTCAAAATGACTTCTTCTGCGAGTTCTTTTTCTGGAACACCCTGATGTGACTAATTTGAACAGTACCCTGGGGGTGCACAGCCAGTTGTGCTCCATCACTTGAGGAAGCTCAGGCCTAGTGACCTTGTGACATCTGAGGCATAGAATTTTAATTTTGAGGGGCAGTATCCTAAGAACTGAAGAAAACTGGATTATATCAAAATTCATTTTGTTTGCCTGAAGGATACAATACAAGAAAATCAAACTGTGTTTTCATTTTTGTTTACATCGTTATAACTTTGCAGTGTTCTGAAAATACTGTACAGTAGATGCTGCAGGCTCCGTGATGTCATTGATCCACAGCATGTACACAGTGTTTCATCAATGCAACACATTGATGATGAGTTATCTAAAAGGACTCAATATTTTCTGGTCCCTGATAGTCCAGAACTGAACCAACACTCCTTAATTAACTGAATGTTTGAGTACTTAAATCAATTATAAACTGAAACAATTTTTCTGACTTTTAAGTTTTCTGCAGTGCCCTTTCCCACTGCTGTTGTGTTTAAGAGGGTAAAAGTTTTCTTTAGTAAAACATCTCAAAGCATCAAAATGCACATCAAGAAAGTGAAATAATCACGTTTTTACTATATCAAACATTAATAAATATTGTTTTGACAAAAATATAGTAAGAGTCTTTTTAAAAATAGGTAATTGAGATAATAAAATGTATTTTCACTTTTATTTCAAAAGTCCACACAGGCAGACTCTGAATGTCTGAAACTCCAGTCTGTGGATGTGTTCTTAGTTCTAAGAATGCTTTCTATGTACAGTACAGTACAAATCTGAGTCAAATAGTGACAAGCTGCTTTATCTGTGGGGGAGGAGTGATGAAAAATAGTGGATTTGTGTTATAGCACTCTTCACTGTTTGTTGTAAGAACATTCTGTCATGTCTTTCAAACAGAAAATTAAATAATGCATAACTACACATTCTTTACATCTAGGCAAAACTGTTCCCTAAGGTTGGCAAATGTACTCTGTAAACAAGCTTGTAACACTCAATTATATATTGAGCATATATAATAGCATTCTGACTTTGATAATAAATGTTGTTAATCATTTTATTAATCATTTTAATGGAATAAAATGTTATTTATTATATTGCAGATTACAATGAATAAGTGGAATAAGTATACTGTAAGTGAGATTTGCAGACTCCTAATCCAAAGTGTTATAAAACACTGCATTTTCTATGTTTTGAGAATATTTTTAAACTGCACCATATTTGGCCTCTTTATTACTGTGTTAAAATTCCTTGTTACATTTACTATCTTTTAGATTCCTAACATTGATCTAAATTCAAATAAATCACGTGTCACTCGCTTTTCAGATCTTTTTCGTTTCTTCCTTTTAACAGCTTTTGGAATGTTGTCATGCCTAGAAAGGTGGTAATTGTTTCAATTTGTTAATCACAGGTCAGCTTTGCTATAAGCCAATTGCCCTGCACAGTTGTACTGTGTATTTGGGTGCATATTGCAATCATGCAAGAACAGAATTTCACAAAACCTTCACTCTGTTGGCAGAGTGTGTGAAATGGAGCAGATTGGTGTGTCAGCAGCCTGCTTTGTGACCACATGGGTGGTTGATGGCAGCTCAATTGAGAGTGTTCCAGTGCTCAAGAAATGAAACATGAAAGGCTAATTATTTTTCTCGATGGGAGAGCCTTTTACGAGTACCGTGGGAGACAGGTTGTCAGAGGCAGTGAGAAAGTAGTGCTTGGAGGCAGTCCTCATTCCTGGTTTTTTATGTACTTGCAGAATGCCCAAACCTGTGGCACTGCTGAGCATTCTCACATTGCCTTGTTTCCATTTTGCATGGGCCCTTAGTTCATTGTTAGAAGTATTCTATATTGCTGAATAGCATCACTGTAATCTGTGAGGTTCTGAAACAGGTCTGCATGTGATGAAGCTCACCACATTTCAAGTCAATTAGTGCAGCAGTTCCCAAAGTCAATGGTAATTTGAATTCTGCAGCTACCCCATTTCAGCACATGGCCCTAGAATGGTACCTGTCACTTTGGAGTTAAATGGCCAAACAATCCTTAAAAGAGTAGTTTGCAAAATGGGCCATGTTTCTCAAAACATTCTAAAGCGAGTGTCAAAAATATTGTAGCAACTTCTCAAAATAATTTCTTGTCAGTCAGGCATCTACAGTTGTTACAGATAAGCCTTTATATTTTTGAGAATCCTGGGGTCCCGTTTCCACCATGAGGGCAACCTGACTTACTTATTTGAAAATCCTGGGTTTAAACCACTATAGCTACCCGGCCAGCACTTGATACTTGCGGACTTAGCAAGTATCAGTTTGCAAGTAACGTTCTAAGCCACATTGTCTAAATAAACATAAAAGCTGCTACACCAGAAGATGGGTCCCCTACCAAGAGGGTTTTGAATGAAGTTAACAACCTAGCAGAGCAGTTTCACCATAATAGGATCATTATATACTGTGAGACTTGTTACTACAAGAACCAGAAAATATATAATCAAAGAAGCTTTGTTTGACATTGGAACCTTTATTAAGTTGAATTTATTTATTTTTTTTAAATGTACAGTAGCTTCATTTTGTCAGGATATTCACAGGAATTTAAAAATGCACTTTAGAAAAATAACCTCGCAAGATCTTAGCTTGAGGAGATCCTGCCACATATAATAAAAGTATGCTCAGACAAATTGGAAAAACAAGGCGAATCACAGAACTGGCTAACAACAGTTGGATGTTATATCTGTAGGCCCAAAAAGAAATGCGTAGTTGACCTACAACCTTCACCTGCAGATGAGGCACAGGCCTATGGACTTCTTGAGTAATGGATCAATACATAAGCCTACATTGGAAAGCAAATTACACACCCTTCCTTACTAAAACCTGCAGGCAAATTGGCTAAAATCAATGAGTTCCCTCCCTGTTATGTCCCAGCTTGTTTTAAGATAACAAAATGTTACTGTAAGCCCTAGGAATATGAAATCATTTGTTAGTTGGCTTTACTTGCAGGTTATGAATAGTTTCCAGATTGCATTTCTTTTCTGTTAATTTTTTAAAGCTTTTCTGCTCCCAAGCATAATCAACATTTGAATAAACAATGCGTGGTTCATTTCTCATTAGCTAACCATGAATAATGCATTCATTTAGGCCTTAAGGGGATAATCGTATAATCTATGTAAAATTCTATTAATGGGCTCTGGAATTTTTACTATTAACAACAGTACCCGAGTCTATGTTTTATTAAATAAGCGCAAACAGATCTTCAGTTGGTAATTGTGTTTACATACATTTGTAGACAAGAAAAAAAAACAAAGAGAAACAAACACAAGGGTTGATGGCTTTTCAGACATCAATGGAAAATGTTGTGAAATTCCTTTGCAGTTTTTTTTTGTTAATATTTCGTCTTTCAGTGATTCAGAGGCACTTCCAATGCTTGTGTGGTCAGTGGCCTCTGCCCAACAATATAATGGAGAAATGCAATCTGCCATACCAATTTACTTCAGTCTTATTTAATGTACTTTAGCTTCTCATGCAAGTTACTAATCACTGCTACTGAGTTGATTCCCAGTGATTGTTATTCAGCCAGTTACATAGTGTAATATGGACTCTATTATGGTAAATATGATCTCTTTATATTCACAGTGCATCGGTGAAAGCTGGTGCACTTACTTGGCAGTGCCTGAGCAGAAGGGAAAGTAATTTTCTAATATTATGAACACATTCTGTAATAATCTGGGAAAGAAAGCAACAGTGCCCACTGCCAGATGGATTCAGATACAGATTCATGCTTCTTTTCTTTATATTATGCAACCTATTACCCCCAGTAGGCGCATGTTAGTGATTTATATTTCTACTCACAGTCAAACCACCAGTATATTAAACAATAAAATATAAAAACTAAATCATTTCATTTAAGTTATACAAAGTTGGTGACAAATAGTACACTAAATAATTTCATTTAAATTATACAAAGTGGGTGACATTCACTAAAATACCTTTGCACTGTTTGTGTAGGATGATGTGTATTTTTTTAAAATGCAGGGCAGAAAAGGCACTGAATAATATAAAATTACCAATATTGCTAGGCTTCATTTGAACACATTTCGCTTAAAATGTGATATAATTGCAAAATATTGTGAGATCTTTGAATCTCAGCCAGACTTAGAACCCAGAGGGTTCTTTTCCCTTTGACTTAGAATTTCTGAAGAAATGCCCCAGTCTGTTGTTAGGACACACTGCACTATGTTTCTAGAGAAATATGACAAAACAATTGTTACAGTAGGTAAAACAATATCACAGGAGAAAAAATAAATGTAATGAATGCTTCAAATCTACAAAAATAAATGCCTTAAAGGTTGAAACATTTACAATAGCATCAACATTCCACAACATTCCATAGCTGATAGCAAGTTGTAAAAATTAAATAAACTGTGACTAGTACAGGATATCCTGTACTATAGTCTTGGAAGAACCATTACATTTTGCAGGTTGACATGTATGAATTTATAGAAAATAACTAATCTAGTGCTGCATGTTATATTTAGTGTTTCACTCTTGTTTGATTGATATTAGTTGACTTAAACCCTTTGAAGGAATACTGTATATTCAGTGATTCATAAACCTGTTTTTAACTGTTAAAGATTTCTTCCAACTCTGAAACTGTTAAGCCTGACTAAGCCAGAGCTTTTGATATTTTAGGCTTCTGTATTCCTGGCTGTCGGAGATATGAATGGTTTATTAGCGCTTAAATATTGATACCCTAATAAGTGTGTATTTTCTGAGCATTCATTTGTCTTGCTGGGGGAAGGTTTAAAATGAAAAAAAAAATGCAATATCGACACAGACCTTGCATTATTTCCTTGGTTTGTGGCAAATACTTAATGAAAATCCCTAGAGGGAGGATAGGAGCTCATATTTAATTAAGGGTTTATTAAATATTAACACGAGAGAGATTATTTTAGTAGCTTGTACTATATTAGAAATTCTTCTGGAAAAGAAACTTTCAAATACCAAATAGTGCTGGAGTTCTCATTGTTAAGAATACCAGCTGTCTATGACATGCATTAACAATGATACTGTATATTCTCTGCAAACAAAATTATGAAGAGAGTTCTGTTACGAAAGTCTTCTTATTGTTACAGTATGTGCATTTCCTGAAAACCTTCCAGTCTGCATCCATCAGTCTGTAGGGGCTGGAGGCTGGAAACTGGGAGCAGGGGTTTAGTGTAGATTTAGTTTTTTTTTCTTAGATTGTTAGCTTAAGGGAATTACAAGAAAAAACATTTCCAAAGTACCAGAACAAAGCCAGCATCTCAAGAGCACTGCTTTTTGCCCCCAAAAATAAAATTAAGAATTCCAGGATTGCTTGTCCATGTGCAATTTTTTAAATGGGCAGTTTTCTTCACATAACTGCAGAAACCGGATCACATAGTGAAAGCTCATGAGCACACAGTAAGAACATGCTAACTACACATAGATCAGGACAGAATTGAACCCAGCATCTAAGAAATCTGAGGCAGCACTGTTGACTGCGATGCCACTATGCTGTCCATTGTTGGACAAGTCATATATGTTTTAAATGCACTTGGTTGTGGTACAAAACAATAGAAAATCTAATTCACAACAGGGTCCTGAACTTTCCTTCATTCCTCTGCAGATCCACTCAGATTCAGATGAAGGGGATGGCTCCATTAAGTACACCATATCTGGAGAGGGCGCAGGTACTATCTTCATCATCGATGAGATCACTGGTGACATCCATGCTACTGAGAGACTGGACCGGGAGGAAAAGACTTTCTACACACTTCGTGCACAGGCCCGCGATCGTCTCACTGACCGGCCACTTGAACCCGAGTCCGAGTTCATCATCAAGGTGCAGGATATCAATGACAGCGAACCCAAGTTTCTGGAGGGACCCTACATTGGAAGTGTGCCTGAGTTGTCACCCATCGGTAAGGGGGAAGGGAGGGAAAACTGGGGTTAAATCTTCATAACCAGGTAAGACGATGAAAGGGTTCTTAAAATATTATCCGAAAATATTTATTTGATACTTGATTATGATCGAGGGAGATGCAGGACAGCAGCAGGACCTTGAATGAGATAGTTTATCCAACAGAATATTATTGCACACACATTACACTGCCAAAGGAAGAAATTTGCATCGTCTGACGCTTACTGATTGAAATAACCATACCACAAATGATAGTATTCCTGCTGCCTTTGTACTTGACTGGATTGACATGACTTGACACTGTTGTTAGATATGATAGACAAATTGAAAAGTTCATATTGCTAAATATTCTTCTGAACTCTTAAATGAATGTCTGGAAAAATATTACATTTGATTATGATTGAGATCTGTAGATGCTGGCACTCCAAATGTCATGGTGGACATCATGTGATTACCACCTTCAAAATCTCTAATAAAATGAATATTTACCCTATCCTAAACACTGTAAATAACCGGTTATCACCTGGTTTAATGTTAATGAAGAAGAATCATGAAGCTACTGTCTTATTTAGGGCTATTTTTGTAAAACATTTGCACTATTGCACAACACTATTCCTCTTGCCACCTCTCCTTGCTTCTTATTTTGCTTTTTGACAGACATGTCTTTCAATTGTGAAATCCAGTGTAGCACAAGAAAACATTAGTTTCAGACCTAACATGCATTTCCCAGTGCAGTAGTAACTACAGGATCTTACACAGTGCAGGATTATATCTTACATTTAGGATGCAAGTACAGTAACTGCAGAGCAATGTACTGTAAGAGTTGGTACCATAGGTATAAGGCAGTGGAGGTGATTTGGGGATCTACAAGAGCAGGGTGAACTGGTGAGAATTGTTGAAGACCGATAAATTGATACCTGGAAGAAATAAACCGCGAGTGAAAGGATGTTGAAATGATTTTTAAAAAAGGAACTGGAGGCTAGGATGGAAAGAATTGTTTTATAAAATAGGCAAGAGACTGTATCAGTTTGTACAGTATGTGTAGCACAGGGGGATAAACCTCAATCACTAACTTCTCCTTCACTTCCGGAAACCCATTCCAAATGAATTCCTGCTTTTTCACTGTCCAGCACGAGGAGACAGACAGGTACAGTAGCTGTTTAAAGAAACAAAAGGAAGTAAGCTTGGCTACTTATTGTGAGAACACCCCCAGCACACACACATTCCCACTCCTGCTCAGATTATACATTAAGCGGTTGTGCACATCATGTTTTATACATTGAACAAAGCACTGGGACTAATGAGATAAAAGGAGTGCTTTGTCGAGCATTTCCAGTTTGTTTTCAGCTTCTTGTTTGCTCTCCTGTATAACAAGTACTAATAGAAGCAGATTAGGGTCTCTTTGTTAAGGTCATTGTCTCTCCTGCCTGCACAGTTTAGGAAGATAGATTTGACAGAGCAGGTGTCAGGGCTCTTCGAAGACACTGACAGGACTGCTTGAATAGCATTCATTATTTGACACTGCTGAAAGAGTAACTATTTATACTTTATATATTATTTGGCCAAATGAAAAAAATGTGTTTTTTTCTAATCACACTATTTAATAACTCCCCTGTGTACATATAGTATGTGCTTACTGTGAGCATATGTGTCAGATCCTGCATGATAATTTATTCAAAATCTAGCTTCCAAAAATTATTACTCTATTTCTGTCTGGTCCATTTTGTGCTTGGTGGGATGTAATTTATGCAGATATATGATCTGTACTTCATATCTACTCGTTTTGATAGGGCCAGACTCAGCTTGTCTGAAAAGCTCAGAGGTTTTTCCTGTAAGTGTAATTTCTTATGAAGGCACCATTAATGAAAACAATGAAATTTCATGGTGCTAATCAGTGGCTGTAGAGAAAAATGACCACCATTCAATTTCCAAATTAGCTTCATAGTTGCATTTTTATATGCTCATTTGCTTCTTTTATTTATTTTATCTCTGAGGATATAAAGGGATATTCTATTTCCACCTGTGTATTTTTTTTAAAAAGCTACAGGAAGACACTCAGGAAAACAATTGTCCTATTTTCTATAGGGTGCGTACAGTATGTACAAAAATACACTGTGTGAATCAGGCTGCAGTGTGGAAAGCAGTTTGTCTGAGTGGCTCACTGATTAAGTGCTTGACTACAGTTTATTCAGTACGTGTGTTTAAGTTGCTGAGCTGAAGAGGGCTTTGGAATGCTTCCTGTAAAGAAAGAAGTAGACAAAAAGAAAGAAAGGAAGAAAGGGAAATGCACTAGAATCTCATGAGAAAAACCTACAAACGAATCATTGCACATTTTCAAAACATATGGCTTGTAATCAGATCAGATGTAAAAAAGAAAAACACAATGAAATAAAAAAATATCTGTTGAGAGGTCACTGTGTGATGCAGTTAGAAGTATTCGAGAGACATTCTGGCTCTGTTCTTTGGGAGGTGAGCAGGTGCTGGCAGTCTGTGTTTGCAGATGATTTTGAAAACTGCACAATAATATGGTTAAGCAGTATTGTAGGATCTTACAAAAACAGAAATATGCTCATCTGTCGATATTAGATGTGATGGAAGTATACATTTACTGCTTAATTGATGTACTTTATCTTTGTACTAAAAATACTTTGGGAGACAAAAGCTTCCCAGTATATTTGTTTTCATTCCAGTAATAGCCTGGAGTGTATTGCTTCAGTGCTTCTTTTAAGCTGCTGCCACTGGCACCGTGCAGTATGTTGGCCTTTGTCCAGATATCAGGCTGTTTACTTTCTCATCAAACAAAGGGAAAGGTTGGCAAAACATGCTTAAAACTCTGTTTTTAAAATGGCAGTTCATGCATTGTTAATGGGGATTTTATGTTAGCAGAACATTCAAACATACACATCTGTGTATCAAATAATAGGACATCCCTCATCATCATTTTCATGTAATATTACTCCTGCATAACGTGCTACCTGGAAAGCTTTAAACATCAAATGGCCTTCCAATGGAATATGTTTATAATATTACTTTGGGGATTCCATGACTATTCTAGGATACAGGCAATGTCATTTACCAGCTGTGGCCAGAATTCTCAGTGGCCACATCTTTCTGACCAGCAGTGGGATTGCAAGGGCTTAAACTGATAAGGGTTTCCACCATGTGTCATTCAGTACTGACTCCCAAATACTGCAAAGAACCTGAAAGTTTGGAGTGAGGTCAGTTAGAGATGTGCAGCTCTTCACGTCTGTGCTGTCTGCTGGGCACTGTGCTGTTCACAGCAGTGTCAGTTAATGAGTCACAACGTGGAGCTTCCTTAAGGTATCTATTGAGAAGCCTGAGCAGAAGTCAACACAAAGCATTCTACTAACTTGTCTCGCAGTGATCGTCCATGATTACAATTCTACAAACTGATGCAGTTACCTACTGTATCTAAAAATCTTTCAAATACTGCATTTTCAAACAACACTTGAAATACAGTAGGACACACAGAACATAGAAACTGTCATGTACTGATATTTAAGCCTTTTACTGTATATTGAGGAGGAGAGGTGGCTCAATGACACAGTGGTTAGCATTGCTGCCTTGCAGCACTGAGGCCCTAGGTTTTAATTACTGGGGAGCTATCTGTGTGGATTTAGTATGTTCTCCCCACATTCTTCCCACAGTGAAAAGACATATCCGTTGCTTGCCAGGATAGGCTCCGGCTCCCCCACGACCATGTATTAGATAAAGCATAAAAATGAAAAGATAGTTATTGAGCAGCCATATGATCAATAAGTCCCATAAGACACATCTTAAGACAATGTGAAAGACATGTTTTATATCCAAGATTGGGAGAAAAACACTTTACAGTAGAAGAGTGAAACAACACTTTGGATCTGGCTATTTATTTCCTAGATCCTGACAGCTGAAGGCTTGTTAGACAAGCAGAGGCATTAATAATTAAGCCCCCCCAAACTCTTTTCCTCCCCTCCAGCTGTTTGGCCTAACCAGCTTTTTTTAAAAAAAATATATTTAAAGTTTGCTCTTGATCGCTTGGCGTGTGTGCAATTTTAGAATGCATAATTACGGTGTGGAATATAAACCTCTGCCCCCCTTAGCTCCTATGAAAAAGACATCTGTAGAGGACACAAAGTAGGTTAAGTTTTGCCCATTTCTAAAACCAGTCATGAAAACTGTAATTCATCAAATTGCACAACCACTTCATTCTCAATGTTTTGGAACCTTTTTTTCCTCTTAGGTTTTGTAATGAATGAGTGGTCACAAATTAAATTTAAAAATCGTGTATACATTCTAAAACATATCATATATACAATAAGAGCATTTAAACTTTTATTTAAAAAGTTAATTTAACAAGGGAATGAAGACTACTTTGAAACGTATCCTTACTTAGATTACATTATCAAAGAGTCAGTTACCTCTTTTGATCTCATTCTTGGGAGGTGAATTTGTTTCCGTTCTTTGACGTGATCATTTTACAGTATTTCTGGCTTTGAAACAGCGTAGAAGATTTATTCAGTTTGAAGATTTCTTGATTATTATCTTATCATATGGAGATTATGAGATTGCTGTTGATTGAACTCACTATTTCACATACTAGGGGACTTCTTAAGCCTTTCATCTGGCTTTACCTTGGCAATTGTTCTTCATCTGTTATGATTTTTAAATATCAAAGGTTCATTTTTATGAAAACATTGAATTTAAAAAGTAAAATGATTTTAAAAAATCACCTATTTATTTCAAATGTTATTAAGGACAGAAGAGGGAAATAAAGTCTCATTTAGAAGGAGAAAACTTGAAAAGTAATGGAACAGCTAAGTGTTTAACTTCTTAAACACTTCTTCTTTCTAACTTCTTCTATTACTTCTAAGTACTTCTTTCTTGCGTCAGACATGTCTGTAAAAAAAGAGTGATGAGGCAGATTTTTAATCGTTAGAAACAGATCTCTTTTAATTGCCTTTGAGTTATGAAGTAGTCATAAACTGAATTAAAGCTTTGTCATAGCTATGAGTATCAATAGCTTGTTTATTATGCATTCATAGAGTGTCATTTGCAACCATTCTATACTGAAGTGTAACTGAAAATAGCATAGCAGAGCTCCTAGGCAGACTTTCTGCCTGCAGGCCATTGGGTTTTATGGTACAGTGCTTTATGGTGCGTACTGAAAAATGAATCACACTTGGAAGCTGGGAGAAATAACTTTTGAAGTAGAGATGGCTAGCCTTTTATGTCTCTCTAAATGATTCCATTTTGGTCCAAGAATTTAGTAGAAAGCCATTTCATACCATTTTGTGCTGAGTGTTAGGGAAGCGCCTGGGTGAGGAGGCAGTATGCCACTCCTGCCATGAAAAGGGATACAAATCTCCTTTATGATTCTACCTCTTAAAAAGCTGTCACTCTGACATCTTGGGCTCCTCAGGCCCCTTCAGCAGTAATTGAACCATCTCACCTGGGGTGCAAAATGTCGTCGGAAGCTGTTTTAACACACTACATAGGTGATATTAAATGGATCCTTCACCTAAATCGGCGTTAGGATTGATTAAGAGAAGTGGCCAGACCTCCTTTTTTAAGTTTCCTTTGCCACTGCACTCAATTTTCAAGCTGGTGATACGTGATCATCCTTTTATCTAAGTGCTGATTGAGAACTACTGTATACACATTACTTCCCTACTGCCAGTCTTCAGTTTCCAGTCCTCCAGATCTGGAGCTGTCAATGTAAAGTCCACACATTACTGGGAACCACAGATTCAAGTGGATTCCTCCACTTACAGTAAATGCTATGTAGCTTCAGGAATATTTGTACAGTTATAAACAAAACGTAAAAAACAAAATGAACTGATTTAAGTGAAAATAGATTCTCTGGTTATTGTGTTAATATTGCAGGCATTGTGGGTAATATATAAAAACATTCTTATTTTATTTTGCGAAAAAAGTTACATCAAAAGCATTGTTACCAGCAGGTGTTTTGCTGTTAATGGATTTCCAATGGACAGTCAATGCAAACAAGGTTAATCATAAGAACAGAGGAAGGATGTTAAATGAGAGGAGGTCAATCAATCTCTCCTCTGTGCTTAACCAAAATATAACTGCTTTTGGCTAATATTTTGCACAAATTTCCAATCTATGCTACTTTAAACATAGCGGACACAAGTTTAATTAAGAAATGGGTGACTTCAAGGATACTTAGCTGCATCCTTGGTGCATAACCAGTCCTCCAGGCCCACAGTGTTTTCTGGGATTTCGTTACACTTGAACTCTCACTTGAAAAAAATGAGATGATTATTTACTTCTCTGGGCCCCAGGCAGTCAATGATTTAAATAAGATCAAGAAAGCCCTTAAAATATGAAGAAGACATACTGTAGATTTGCAGTATAATATACTGCACCTCCTTCTTGCTGTGTGTTCTTTCATATTCATGCTTGAGTTATATCATATACTGAGAAAGAATTGTTGCCTGTGGTGACATTACATTTCTTATGCCTACCTATTTATGCTGTATATAATTCATCAGTCACATTATCAGTTTCTGGAGGAAACCTTCTCTAAGATTCTTCTCATAACTTCCGTTTTCTTCCTCCTACAAACTTTTTGATTTCATTTTAGCAGCTTCCTGAAGGTTGTATTCTTGGTTACTTTTGTACGTAGGGATATAGTCAAGTATTATACAGCATAACTTTTTAAAAATGTATAATAAGTGTGCAGTCAATTATCACTTGCACTAATAAGAGGATACATCTTTCCATGGTTTTTTATCCAGCCTAATAGTTCAACAGATCTCCAGGGCTTTTTGTCCACTCGAGTATTGAGTTTATGAGTTTCGTTGATAAAGATTTAATATATGTCTACAAAAATGCATGCAAGTAGTATCTTGTTTTACAAACAACATACATGTACATGCAAACATAAAAAACAATATTTACAATAGCCTATATCAAACTATTATTATGTCTTGCTCAGTAATTTTGCTTTGTGAAACTACCATACTTTCATTTTTAATATTAATTTAATATTTAACCTACTGCAATATATAAAATAATTAAAACGTCAATATAGTATATAAATTTGGGCTAGGCATTGGCCAGGATTCAAACCTAGGTGTTTTGTGTGAGAGTCCAGAATTCATCCGCACACCACGTAAAAGCATTCATTTTGCCTAATTGGTGGTTTTACAAAATACCGCAGTGCTGCATTGAAAACTAAAAAAGGTGTTTTGCGTTACAATGCTATATAATGAAGTATGCCATTTGCAGTATGGCGCATTATACTTCGAGCATTCTGAATGGCTGGATCTACATCTCTTATGTTGCAGAGTTAATTTGATTGTTCTAAAATAACAAACATCTACTGTATACTGTATGTAAGCCAAGGAAGAATAATAGAGAGAACACTGAGGAGATTTACTCCAACCGACAACTTTTAATTCTTTAATTTGGTGTCTCTTATCTAATGTATTTTTTATGACATACCTATCAGCACTAATCTGCAATGACTGCTCTAACAGAAGCAGGTACTGTTATGCCAGACCTCTTAATCATGTCTCAGGCCTTGTGTTGTTAAATGATTAGCAGTAATGGAAATAGCGGAACTCAGCCAGGATCAGAATAACAACATAGCTTTTAAAGAATATTTACTCCAAATTACTGCCATCGTAACTAAAACCACTATCTCTATGGATTTTTCTTTCTCCCTCTTTTCCTAATTACTTCTCCGTCTCTCTGTCCCATCATTTGTCTCCAGACACAAATCTTCCGATACTCCCACTTTCTTCTCTTTGTGCCCGTTTCCCCTTCTCTTCCCCTCGACTGTCACCCTCTCCATCCTCCGTCCCCCGTCTTTTTTCTTAATTCTTCTTCCGTGTCTTCTACTCTCTCTTTTATGCTTTCGCACTCTCGACGTGTCTCTCAAATTCAGTTTAATCTCCAAGGCCTTTATCGCTCATGCTGTAATATAAATGTTGTCAAAGACTGTTTAGGAAAAGGCAAATCATGCTAATGATAAGAACAGAGTCTTTAACTGCCATAAAGCTTGAAATTGCTGGCTTTTCTGTGGTCAAAGAACGGTCATCAATTATAGCCTGGACTCAGTAAATGGAAGTCATGATTTACAGTATCAGTAAGTATAACTACAGTAAGGATAGGTTTCTAATTGTCTTTATTTCTATTGGAATCCATCAAACAACTATCTGAATAATAGCTTCCTAGTTTAGAATCTAAATATCATAATACCAATATTAACCTGAGAAACAATAGTTCAACTTCCTGTCAGTTTAAAGTTTTAAGATGTATTTGATTTTAGAGGAAAATAGCGGTGGGTTAGGTTTATAACATTCTTCCTTGTGAAGTATTTAGTACATTTCATCATGTTCTCTAAAAAATTAAACCAATTAATCTATTTTCTTCCCCCAATGAGTGTTTTCTCATTTCATTCCTGCTTAAAGCTCACAAAATTATAGATACAGAGGGTTCTAAGTATAGTGTAGTTACAATGTGATAGAATAATAAGAATAATACAGGCACTTGTACTAAAATGATGTTAGAAATCTGTACAGATTTTTTTTGTGAGCAGACTTTTGTCAAACTGCATTTGCAAAAACTGTTCAAATAAAAAAAAATGCCTCCGCCTTTACTTATTATGGAACACAGTATCAATAACAGAAAAAGAGATCTGTGCAACTAATTCAAGTTCTCCCATTAACAATCTTCACTTCAAACTTGTCACCTTCAAAGTTTGAGAAGATCATGAACTGATGAGTTTGTGCTGAATTGTAGTTGTGAATACATCAGGTGTAATATGATTCATAAAAGGGAAGAGGATGTACACTCAAATTTTTGAAGGTGCTTGTGCAGCAAACAGTTACTGTTACAGTCAAAAACAGTTACTGTAAATGACGTGCACTTCTACTCCATAATTTAAGCTGTCAACACTCCTGTGTGTGTGCATTTGGCTCAATTCTTGTGTTATATCAGCTGACAACCAAAAATATACAATACCTCCTGAAATCTGGTTTCCCAATCCAACAAGCAAGTAGTGAATTAATCTATTATAATCTAGGTACTGTATATAAAATATCCCTTGAAGATATACAGCAATAATTCTAAGGATAAATATCAATAAACTGGCATACACACAACATACTGTAACAGCACGGTGGTGCAGTGATTAGCATTGGTGCCTCATAGTGCTGAGTCCTGTGTTCAGTTCCTGGGATCCTATCTATGTGGACTTTTGTATCTCCCAGTTTTTGCATGGGTTTCCTCTCATCACCGAAAGACATACTGGCACTGTAGGTTAATTGGCTTCTGAAAAAAATGGCTCTGGTATGATTGTGTATGCCCTGAAACGGACTAGTGTTCTATCCAGAGTTTATTCTGCCATGCGCCCAATGCTTTCTGGGATAGGCTTTATATGAATAAAACTCACCATCACTGTTTATTCAAAGCTAAAAGTACATAATACTGTTATATAAAAAGATTGTATAATCATGCTCAACAGATTTGTTTTTCTGTTGATCAATAGCTGTTTTTAAAAAGAGTAAAGATTTAGTTCAGTGTTCAATCCATTTGGCATCAAAGCATTAAGATGAAAAATTCTGAGTGCTCCCCTCTTAAAAGGACAGCATTAATACTGTCACCTCTCCTAGAGATCTAGAATTTCTTAATATCCATCTATATAAGCAGGGCATGATTAGGTTCCACAAAATGAGCAGACATGATACTTTAAATCAAATTACTGTACAACAGTCCTGAGTGGTACTACATGGAGTGTTGGGACAAAAGAGGATTTTAACTGCCCTGTCTCAAAAACCTGTTCTTAATACCCATGAGAATTAAAGTCAGTGTATGAAACCATTTCAAAAATAAGACTTTTAAACAAATCCATAACCTTATTAATTTATTCACATTGTCTGCTTGTTGGAAGCAGTATTGAACAGCCAATCAGTATTATACGTTTACAACACAGGGATGTTAATTGATGATTTTCATCTTGGTGAAGCCATAATGATGAATTGTCAATTTAACCCCTTTTCAATTTGAAGCCAATCCTGTCTCAAAGTATTGCTGTGATCACAGAGGCAAATGATCACTCTATAAATGTGTGATTAGCATGTTTCATCATGATGAACATGAGTGAATAGGATCTTAAAACTATTTAAAAGCCCTTTTGCTGTGATGCTAATTAGGGATTGCTGTTGGTAAAATTAAATAACAGCATGTTCTTCACTACTGCTTTAAGAGAAAACCAAAGTGTTTATTCCGCAATACTATGGTATAAGTTAATTTACTATTGACTGGTACCGTACGTGAATAAGTAACAACTTAATTGGAAGTCATTAGGAAAGTCATTTTGTATGTAATTAATTAAACACTAATTTGTTAAGATATAAATCACTGTGATTTAAACTTACTTTAGACCCACAGAAACTGATGCAATCATACCAAATGCATATTTACTCCAAGGCAACTTTTTCTCTTCATCCTTTTTTGCTTTCATCTACAGTACTTTTCATTTTCTGAGCAACCCCCATTCTATGCCTATCAACATTATATCATTTCTTGTTTCCCCTTTTAACCTCAGAAATACCCTCAATGACAGTAGTTCTACCTACAGTTACTTTTCTTTCAATCAAAAATAAATTACTACAAGCATATCCTGGGTGTTTTCCTCTGTTGAGCATAATGGATGTTGCCTTTGTTTGAATAGGAACGAGTGGATAGAATAGAGATTGTATTGTGTTACTGTTTATGACTTGCAGGGGCTACAAGAAAGAATAAAATTTAAAGGTCTGCAGATGTAGCTGTTAGAGAAAGAAACCAAATAAAATATACTGTATATATACCAAATAAAAAAATTGTACTTTACAGAGGGTGAAAGGATCTAAGACTTTTATACACCTTTTCTAAAGTAGACTTAACCTGTATAAGGAGGTAAGAGATTATAGTGTGTGTCATTATGCAGGGGCGTGTTCAGTGTGGAGCCAGAGAGATGGATAAAGGGCGATGTGTTGCCTCAGCAACCACAGCTGCCCTGGCTAATTAAGGAGCCGCAGCTGTGAGGGTTCTTTAAAAACACACTGAACATCTCCCCGAAGGAACGAGCAGAACCCCCGCAAAGGGAGAACCCTTAGCCGACAGTCCTGGAGGGGATTGTGATGAGAGCGTAAGGTCATTGTTTTTCTTGGTTTCATGTTCTCCTTCTTTTCGCCTGTCCTACCGTGCATCTCCACTGGAACAGGTTGAGTTCTCTTTCTGATTTGGCCTTGAACTCCCTGTTCTTCCAGACTGGACCCTGTTAAAATAAGGTAAGTCCAGTCTGGATGCTGCAGTACACCGCAACATTTTTCTTTTTCCTTCCCCCCCCATTTTCCACGAACCCCACACCAGTGCCTCTGCCCCCTCAGCCAGGGTGGCGACGTGGACTGGTGCTCGCCCTGCCTCCTCCCACTCCCGCATTGTTACAAGTTTTTACTGTATATGACGGGCAAATTGAAAAAGGATGAAATACAAGATACTGTTCTCCGATTTTGTTTGACGAAAGTCTGGTTTCCAATAATGGTTTATTTCCATTGGCATTTGTTTGTTTGTTTCTCTGGCTCATCCAGTTAACCTAAAACATGCTAGTTGTGGCATGACACTTGTTTGATGCCATTGGCTTCAAGGTTAAAGAGGTAAGACTTAACGATCCACTTAAAGCAGAAGGTAGTGTGCAATGATGTTGGCACACTTGGCACCAAATGACTAACTGCTAGCAAGTAATTTTAGGTTTTTGCATTTTAAGTGGTCTTGTCCTTGTTCTTCAGATACCCCACAGAATACTATGTAATGTGTTGGCCCGCTTTCAGGAACCCTCAAGTTGTTACGGGTCTTTTCAAAATGTGGAAGGCATTTCTTGCAAAAAAAATGTTCACAGAGCATTGACACCAACTTTCCACTTTTTCTGCTAGATTTCAGGATTTCCAACATTTTACCCTGGTGATGTCTTTTCTGATTAAACCAGACAGCTTGGATACCAGCAACATGGAGTTTTCAGCAAGGCTCACACTACTTGTTAAGACATACATAATGCATTAATTTTAGATATTAATGTATTTTACAACTGATACTACTTGATTCAAACTAAAGCGTTTTGGGGAAAAAGAATAACCCAATAAAGGAATACATTCTTTATTGTGTTGATGATGACTCCTCCATACTTTTACTCTGCTCACATTTCTTCTTGGCTAAGATTTTCATTTAGACGATAGTACTACACTGTATAGTACAGGACCTCTGTGGATGATATTCCTATATTTGTCTTGACCTGACAGCTCCCATTGTAGTCCCCCTATGGCAAATACATAAATAATGTCGCATAAAAACTATTGTACAACTGCACAATTCCCTAAAGAACTCCATTTTAACACATTAAAGTAATGCCAATACATTAATGCTTATGTAGGTTTTATAGTTTTGTCTTATGATGAAATATTCCATAATTAACTGCCACATTCAATTTATCAGCAATTCTTTGCAGGTGTTTTTGCAATGGCTACAATATTGCTTCTCCCCAAAACGCATTTACTTATAGTTTTCCATAAGGAGCTACAATTCATGGTTACCGGATTAAGCTGCACATTCTTTCATGGTAGTTTTGCTTTATTTGTTTTGCTGCATTTGATTTTCAACCTTCCTTGCCTACTGAAGTGTAGCTAGAATGTGGAGATTAGCAAGATAGTTTAAACACAAACCACTTGAATGAGATAACTGAAACCATAGCTTGTCTTTAACATCAGAATTACTAGGATTTCACAGTTATTGGGTTAATTCAATCAAGCTAATTCAAGAAAATCCCAAATTAGTTAAACATGTTTAACAAAACAAACCCCAGGTTACTTAAACTGAGGAATTTACTGTAACTCAATGAGCAGGCCCTGGATAATTCATTTGTAGTATTCACTAAAATAATCCTTCTGACTCAGAGACACTGGAGCATTGAGCTTTACTTAGCCCTTAATGCTCACCTTCACATCAATAACTTCTACAACATGACTCTTCTTACTCTTCAGCCACCAGACCTCCATTTGCAACTAATTGCCCCCCCACCATCACAAGTTTCTAGATCCCATTTAGCCAGGCATTCCACTTCATAAAATCAAAACATACCACAGCAGCCATCTTGTTTTTCCTTGTTCATTTTAAGACCGCCCTTTAATCTACTGATATGACAGGGTGGAATCAGATCCAGCTCTCTTTGACTCCCAACTCCTGACAATGAGAGAAAAGTACACTGCCTCTTTTAGGTCCTAACACCTCCTGTCAGCCGGCTCACCCCCTTTCCTCTGAGGCAAACTATACCCAAGAAACTACTTTTTTCCCCAAGTGTTCCTAACTCAATTAGTCTTGTGGACATACAATATAATCTTTCTAAACCTTTTTAGTACTTCTCTTTCTCTTTCTCTTTCTCTTTCTCTTTCTCTTTCTCTTTCTCTTTCTCTTTCTCTTTCTCTTTCTCAGTTCAAGTCTTAACACAGACTAAAACACTTTTCTTCTATTTGCTTTTATAACCCTCTTAATTAGCTCAGAGGTGTGACTAATTCCATGCAGCACCTATCACAGTAGCTGCTCTTACTCACGTAAAATTTCAGGGGCTCTGAGTACTAATTACTCACTCAGAGCAGCTGTATCTTATTTTGCAGGTTCTCTCATCTAACAGCCAACCAGCCTGACAGTGTTAGAGAGTATTGCAATTGCAGCTTACTTATAGTCTATATTGAGTATTGCCAGACAAGTGCAAATGTGAGTCACAATATTCTAGTTATTTTGTTCTCTTTTTTGCCTTGCTTTCTGCTGATAGAGCACAAGGCATAATAGATAATAAAAATATAGCTTTATGCAGTACTGTTACCTTATTTATTTTCCTTCAGCCATTATACTCTTACAATTGACAAAGAATAAGAAAAAAATGCAATGTAAACAACTCCTGGGTTTGAGTAAATTCTTGAGCAAGAGAGTTAATCTTTTCTCAAGGTTGAGAAACTCTTGAGATCTTTTGCTAATAGATTGACAACATATTTAGAATATGAATTGTGAATACTGTGCTCTACTAGCACTTGAGTTGTGGCATAAAACCTAGACTTTTATCCCAAGAGTGAGTAAACATCGAATTATTAAATCTAAAGTATATGATCACCTACTGTATACAAACACCTATGTAAGAGATCCCAGAAAGTGGACATTATGGATTTGGAAATGGTAGGTCTTGTCTAACCAGACTTTTAGATTTCTTTGAATAAGCAACAATAGTAATGGATACACAGAGAGTATTTAATTTGTAATTAAATTTGTAAAAAATTAAATGTATTTTAATTTGTGGGTGATTTTTAATAAAGCTCATAAAAAAATAATTCTCGGATTAAATGTGGTAGACTTCTAAAGAAACGTGCTTAGAACTGGTTAAACAGCCTTCTTTACCCAATATGTTGTGGAACAAGATATGCAGCCATGTTATTGAAGTTAATAGCCTAGCTTTTTTAAAGAAATGGCTGGATGAGATCATTGGATCAATGAATTACTATCACATGGGCTTAGATGGGCCGAATGCCCATCTTTTTATGATCTTATGGAGCTCTCCAGTAAGGCCCTCTGGAGCTCACAGAATGTATAATTGTGTTCAGCTCTCATTCCCCTTAGTGGTACAGGGATCATAATTGTTCCATCCCTTTTCTAACAGCTTTGTCCAATACAGGCTTGCGGGGGAGCTGTAACCCATCCCAGCAAGCAACTGGCACTGGACAAGATGCCAGTCCATCGCAGGAGACACAGACACGCACACTCACAGCAGGGCCAGTTTTCTAGAAGCCAATCAACCTACTGTACCAGAATGTCTGTGGACTGTGGGAAGAAACCAGAATACCACCATAAACACAGGAAATCCACATAAACACAGACAGAACATAAAGTACAACAGCAGAACATGCTGATAACACCCAAGTCCAGAATTGAACCTTTGGCCACAGCTCTACAGCAGTGCTAACCACTGTGTCACTGTGCCACTCCAAGAATCATAATATGAATCTAGTTTGCTTTATAGCTGGTGATTTCAAATCTGTAAAAAAAACTTGAGAGAGTTGCTTGAACAGCAAGTATGCATTCTTATGTTTACACAAATGTTTAAGACATACTGTAGCCTGTAGTAATTTTACTAATTTTTGTAAATTTACTTTTCATTATTCATCATTCAACAGGATTTCAAATTTACTTTATTTGTATCTGAACCTAGAATATGGCACAGGGACAAGCAACTGAACTGACTATATATCTGTTATCACTGTTTTTCTCCTGGGCCTTCACACAACAGAAGTGCTTATTGCTACAGCTAACCTCTAGCAGCTGTGAGTGGCAACAAAATGATTCACACCTGCATTGAACTGTAGCTTCTAACAAGTGATGGTTTCAATTTTATTTGCAGAGGACTAAAATATATAGCCAGGAGAAATTCCTAATACACCTGCTTAAATATTTTAAACATACAGTAACATTGTACTTCTCAGAACCTTACTACTTGTTTTTGAGGAGCAGAGAGCAATCATTGAAAATATAATTATATGTTGTGCAGTGATGGCAACATGGATGGCCCTCTTGCAGTTCAGTACTGCTATCTTCTTGGAATCAGAAAATGTCCTGCTTGCTATTATCCTTTGGAGCTAAATCAAATATTTGTAATACTTGTCTCTAGGTGGTTCTAAAGAGAGCCTTTTTATGTAAGTTTTTTTTTTAAATCCAGAAAGAGTCCAGATGCTTAGATTCAGAACCTCATCAGAGCTTTTACTCAACTTCCAAGACATTGCTTGGCAGTTTTTCCATGTACTTACAACTTCTCTGGGAAGAAATGGTTCATGTTCACAGTTTTGACTTTTTAGCTACCCTTATTTTTTAAGATTTTTTTTTTTTGCACTGGTTTATGTTTAGTTTGTACATCACTATAGTCACACAAATCGTATTTTTATATGGCTTCTTAACAGACCAGTGCATTTCTCATAAGCCTAAGGAGCTTATTTCCTATTTTTTTCTGTTACATAGCTGATCTTCATTATTTCCGTTTTTTTTAATCTAGTGAGTCAACACAGTACGTTTCACAATGAGGTCATTCATTCAAGTACACTGAGAATAATTTTAAAAATAAGGACTTTTTTTCCATGAATTACCAAGGGTGATCGCCCTCTGCAGTTTTAAATTATCCATGCCTAAATGTTGATAATAAAGTTCTAATTTGGTACATTTGGGTTCCTCATTCTTATTTTTGGCTTTCTTTTCAATTTAATCTTTTATTTTAAATATTTAGTTAATATTAATCAATATTTAGTTTTGACAATATGCACCTTTGTGGTAAAATGGCAAAGTTGCATAGAGAAGATCCAGACAAGCTTCAATAATGTGATTCCGCTCTACCGCATTGATAAGATGTGAACTTAACTCACTTGGTTTGCAGGACAACAACTTGTGACATTGATGAGGGAGTTGAACCCATCCCCATGAACGATGGTGGATGTGTGATAGTATAAAGAAAGTTTCTAAACAGTGATCTGAGGGCCCACATTTATATCCTAGACATCCAGTGACTGGGAGGAATAGGGGTTTCATTATGAAATCCAATTAGGGTAGGCAATTTCCACAAACACACATGCAGGAATAAGAATAAGCGCTAATGGCGAAATAAACTGACAGCAATACAAATGATAAGTCAGCCATTTGGATGTGAAAGCCAACTTAAATGCTAGCTGTTTGGTCCTGAGCAGAAAAATAAATACTCCCACAAAATGTAAAAGTAGCTAAATCTGGGAAACCACAAACTTGCCCAGTTGTGCTTTGAAAACTTTACTGAATTCCCCCCAAAAAGGCTGTCTAAACTACAATGATGCATGTCATTACTGTAGGAAGGCCTGTCTCACAGTCATGTTGGGGATTTGTGTTTGCCTTCTCCTCTATTGCTTTGCTATTGCAATGTGTGCTTGGCAGCCAGGTGACATGCAATTAAGCTCCCCACCCCCCTCATTCCTTACTGTTGACAAGCCTGGGCATTTCAATGAAGTTGTTTGTGTTTCAAAAGCGTCCCTTTAGGTGCAGGTGCTATGTAATTGTTCCAGTGCAGCTTTCTCAAGGGACTGTTGCAGACTGGAGTGTCAATTTCATGAGGGAATGTATTTGCATTCCTTGGCAGGGGGCACATATTAGGATGATGAGTGCTTCATCATCAAACAGCTAAATGTACGGGCACTGATGGGCACAGCCTGGTTCTGTTATCCATTCTTTCTCCATTCTTTCTGCCATCAACCATCCAATTCTTAGATACCACGACATGTGAGTTGTCACACGGCCAAAGAATAATAAACTGGGCTGTCTTCTGGTGAATTGTAAACACACACAAATCAAACTTGCCCCAGTTTACTGTTCATTGTTTGCATGGCAGAGTACAGAGATATATTTAAGTCACCTGGCTGCATGATGGAAAATCTTGCTTGCGTATCCGTACTACTTTTAACATTTCTGTTTTTTTCACCAGTGCCTGGGCTTGACAGTGTCAGCTCTGCACGAAAGCCAATCGAATGATTTCAGAAATGGATTTAAGGTTACAATAAAAGTCAGTAAATAACTCACAATTTTCATTTGGGAAGGAGCAGCAATACAATAAAACATTGTATCTCTCCATAAAACATCAATTGAAAGATACACTACCCCAAAAGCAAAAAGACATACAAGATATAAAAAGGAACTTCTTTCTTTGCTCCCTGTGATTCTGCTGTCTTACACTGGGTTATGTTTTACATGAGTTCCTAAATGAATCCACATTTTTTCTCTATACTGTATGTCTCTTGTATGCTGCCTCCAGACAGGCGATAGGTACAGAGGTATCTGGGCAGAGGCTGGGGCAATCCATCAGAGTTTATCCTTGGCCTCTGTTCTGGGTTATCACTTTCTTCCTCTATGCTCAGCGCTCTTCTTATCCAGTCTGGAGCAGGATACACAGATGATGCTGCTTCAGTGATTGCTGGACCTCTCACATTGCCTACGATTTGCCCATCACCATATTGGATAAGGAGAAGCTTCAAAAAAGACAAAACAAAAACCAGAGGGAAACGTATGTCTTGTGTGGCACATCTCTAAGTGGCATCATGATATATTTGGAATATACTGAATAAGGAAATGTATTAATATTGAACATCAAAAATACATATAAAAAGCTGTAATACAGTATAAAGTAGCTTTCCAGCCATGCTCTTAAAAAATGTTTCTTTCAAAAAATGGCTGAATGGATCAATTAACTATTAAACATCACACAACCTAGATGAGCCAAATGGCTTTCTCTCATTTGTAACAGCCTAGATGAGCCAAATGGCTTTCTCTCATTTGTTACTAGCTTATCTTCTTAATATTTTGTGAAGCTGGCTTCTACTTCTGTTAGACAGAAGTATACTGTACTTTTGACATTGGCCTTACATTTACACATGCTATTGAGTGTTAATTATTAAGTCAGCTGAGTTGAATCCTTATATTTGACTAAAATATGTGTAAAAGACCAACATTTGGCAGAGAGAATTAATAAAAGAAAGGATTTACAGTATATCAGTTTTATAGGCCACTTGACCACCTAGTGGTGCATCATGTATATAAGTTTCAAAGCACTGATTATGGATTTCCATTTATTCATTTGTTCATTTTCTAACCACTTCTTCCAGTTTGGGGTTGAATGGGATCTGGAGCCTATTCCAGCACGCAATGTGCCCAAGACAAGGTATACCCTGGACTGGACACCAGTCCATCACAGGGAAGACACAGATATCCACAACAGGGCTGCTTCTACCAGAAGCCATTTAACCTACAAATGTGTTTTTGGACTGTGAGGGACAACTGGAGCACCCAGAGGAAACTCACAAGAACATGGGGAGAACATACAAACTCCACCACAGAGTGCACCCTAGGTCCATATTTGAACCCAGGGCCCCAGTGCTGCGAGGTATCAATACAAACCACTGCACCACCATACCACCATTGTGGATTTCACATCATAAAATAATAATGCATGAGTGATGTACATTATAGTGCTTTGGGCAAAACTTTCCCCGGGCAAATGGTCTTTTAAGCTGCCCTTTGTTTACAAAGGCAACAGATATGTGGCATTTGTATGAAATTATTTGCTTGCAGAGCAGTGGTATTCACAACAAAGGCATTGACTTTTTCTCAGGGTCTGAAAGAGGTGAAAATAGATACATTAGGCACGTAGCAAGAAGAAAGACTGTGTAAAGGTAACAGCTGAGCTCTGATATGGAAAAACAGCAGATGTCAGCAGTCATCTCGAAATAAACTCTTTTTCTTATTTAAGACAAGAGGATCAAAAGCAATAAAAAATGATTATATCACCTTCAACACTTTTACTTCAACACTGTTTTTAAAGTGGAAATATATTACTTTACATTGTTAGTTGTGGGATTTGAAAGAAACCAAACAATGAAGCACAAAACATCTGTGCTTATTTTGTTTTATCACGAGAAAAAAATACCAACAAGGAAAATATTAGTATCACAATTTACAATGCTTTTATGTTTCCCCAGTGTAAAAAAATGTGTGATTTTTATTTTATTTTTCTCTTAGTGTGTATTTGTGTTGTGAATATTAGACCTGTTCTTCTTTTGCTGTAATTCACTCAGTACTAAATCATCAGCTCCAGCTGGTTTTGAAGTCAGTCTCTAAGGTGGGTGTGAGAAGTAGTTGATAGAAGCCTTTGCTTTCAGGTGCAGCATTCCAAATCTTTCACACTGCATGATGATCACACAAATTTAGCTTGGGTAAACAGGCGCTAACTACAGTAACTCACATTAAGCATACTGTATATTCACCACAGTTTTTGTTATGAAATAAGCTCAACAACTATGGGAAAAATATGGCACATTAATAACACTAGACAATTAATCAAGGAACAAATAATAAAATTAAATTCCTTAAAATTTGAGTGTACTGTATACAGTATATTTCCCTCTTGGCTTCATAAAAAATAAGAAGTTTTGTTTGCTAACTGGACCCAGACATTTTTTTTTCACTTGGGAAAAGTGCAGTAAATTTTATAGCTTATATTGAGAATTACTTCTTCCCCAAAAGAAATAGAGTGGTATGCAAGACCTTAAAATAAGGTCAGTCTCTTATGTTTGAAAAGGAAAATGCATGTAATAATATACTGTATAATTTACAAGTGGCCCTCATGTTCATTTTGTTCATTTTGTGCACTAACCTTTGCATGTTTTGTTGCCACACATTTCCTTCAAAACACTTTAAGTCAGGATAAGCTAAGAAGCTAACAAAGTTAGGAAACATGTCAAGTCATTTAAAAAAGAAAAGAAGCAGCAAATAACCAGACTTGCGAGAACCAATATGTATAGAACAGAATCATATATTGCACATAACTATAAATGTAATCTGTATTTTTTTTAAAGTACAGAATTTACCATTTATACTAATTTCAATTATTACTTTAAGATTACTCTGAGACTGTTTTAGTAATCACACTAGGGATCAGGGAGCTGCTCTATTCAACATGCTGAATTTCAGTAATTTAGACATTTATTGTTGAGATCTGAAATGGTTTGAATCTTAAAATGACTGAAACTTCACATTACTATCTTCAGTTAAATTAGAAGAAAGTGGTGTCTTCGTAGTCTTTTTGCTCCATTAGCACATACAGTATGGGTGATTATATGTGATTATTAAATCTGCCATGCTCCTTTTCTCAATATATTTAATTTACAGGAATAATTCAATGTGAAGGTGCCATAAACTGTAAGCTAGTGGAAAATAAGAAAAAGAACTGAAACACTTCTCATTAAATTGAAGTCATTTTATTGCTTTACTTTGGTGCACTAAAATATAAATGTCAAGCAAGGACAAGATCTGGAAAAGTTATAGATGTTTTTATTGTACTTTTTTTAATTCAATCTTCTGGATGACACAGAGCCATAGAATTTTGGCTGAAATACAAAAGGTGCAATAACAGAGTAGGTTAAGGTCAAGACCTTTGCCTGGGAACTCAGCCCCTGCTAATCCCATTGGGATCTAACATGGTTCATCTTTAATATCTGCTACATTTACACCGAGACACCCACCTGATTTTCTGGCCAAGAACAAACACACAAACTATACTAAACACTCAGGGAGCACAGATTCCATTAGCCCAGATTCTACCAGAGCCAGAGTCTACAGGTGAGCACAACTAGCAGCAAAAGGGAAAAAGTCTTTGACACAGTGAGGGGCCCTGGGAAAAAATAATCTCTTATCGGATTTACAGAGGGGATTTCCGTCAAATACTGCAGCTCAGGCATTCATGATGTTTGCAGGGAGTGAGTTACCTAGATAAGCCAGGCAGAGAGCAATGTAATTTACTATCCCCAATCTTCCATTCCATATTTAAAGAGTGCCAACTGCTAATCACCAAGAAACCAATCTTTCATGTCTTCCTTCCAAGCACTGTATTTAGAGTGATTCTGACCTGCATACTGTTATTTATGGGTTTTGCAAGTAACGTGAATCTATGGAAGGTTAGCTCTAATTGTGACAGAACTGTCAACTATAGGTACAGGTACTAGAATCACATCCGATAAACATATTTCCAGTGTAGATGGCACCCTACTGTTCATACTTTAAAAAAAGAGATATTATTCATTAGGCATTAATGAAACTCTTTCAGCAGTGTCTCAAGATAGGTAGAACCAACTGAATTGAAAATTGCAATGTTGTGCCTAAATGAAGCAAAGCTTTACAAAAACAAAGTAATAATAGACCAATAAGTCTTATTTCTGTTACATACGGGATTGGTTATGGAAATAATCAGATCAAAATAAAAGGATCATCTGTATTTGTTAAATTCAAAAGTAGAGTTGGCTGGATGCACACTCTAAGCTCCAAAATATATTTTATTGAACAATTTGTTAATAATCCTGCACAAAAGCCCTCATCAGAGAAAACATTTGGCTTACTGAAAATCCACTATCCGTATGTGTTCCACAAACATTCTCACTCCATGTGAAAGGAAAATATCCATTGTATTAAATTGGAAATTGGTAGAATCATAGAACCATAGAACCATAATTGAATTAACAGGCCCATGCAATTGTATAAATAACAATTACTATAAAAAACAATTAAATACATATACAGTGCAGTACTAACACCATCAAAAAACAAATATTATCAAAGCAAGAATATTAATTTAGAATTCGTTTTCAGAATTTATTGGGTAGTTTTATCAATCTACTCTTATTTTTATTTCAGGTTGAAAATATAATTCTGTGTTCAATCAATATGGTGTCATGAACTTAAATAGGAAATCAAGAAAATATCTCTTTAAAAGTTCTTCTGACAAGTTATTAGATTTAAACCCTTTTAGTCTTGAACAGAGTAGATTATTAGGGGATCTAATTCAAATATTCAAAATTCTCAAAGATATTGACATACTATAATCAGATCACTGGGAATCTTTAGAATCAACATTAAACATGAAACATGACACATGTGGAAACTATGCTGAAATTGTTTTAAAACTGAGAAGAGGAGTTACTTCTTTACGCAAAGGTTTGTGAAACAAAATACCCAACCATGTTGTTGTTGAAGCAGATATTGTTTTTAAGAAATGACAGGATAAAATCTTCAGATAAATTAGTTACTCTAAAATCCAATGAGCTAGCTGGCTAAATGTCCAGGCCAGGGTCATGTCATTAAATTTTATATACAAAACATCAAGATGAATGTAGAAATTGAATAAGTTCAGAAAAAGTATAGCATTAAATATTGGTACAATTTGTTACAACCATAAGAAAGGAAAGCAGGAAGAGTTCTTCAGTGTCCAACATACTTAATCTGTTTTAAGTGTTTGTCTTTATTGCACTAGGATTGTTGCCTTGAGGCTTCTGTCTGTTTGATTACTGTAAAGTTAAATTAAAGTCCAATTACTTCTTTTAATACCTATATGAGAAAAAAAAAACTAGCGACTTTAAGAATTCTATTCTGTCTTCATTTAATGATTGTAGTGCAAGACCAATGAGAATAACACACAATAAACACGATACAGGAGGGGAAAATAAAATTTCTAATAATCTTATTCCTAACTGGGTTATTTCCTGTGCTACTTTTGGAATTTTTCTGACAAACTGCTGTATTAAGCACTTTTTTCTCACACACACTACTAATACAGGAAACCAGTACTGTATTCAAGACAACACATTACAGAGATGCAATTCCCTCTCTCTTTTCAATATAGATACAATACTGTAGCATTTGCATGTATATAGTGAATTCACTGCAACCACCCCCAGGCACTTTAAAACGGTCTGGTTTCATGATGATTATTGCCTAGAGAAAATTAAGAAAGCAGTCTCATAAAAGAATACGTTAGTGTTAACCAAGGCACATGGCCAGGTGTACAAGATGATTATTTTCCAACTTTTTGCATGTTTCATAATTTGTGTTGTTTTCAATGTTTCTTATGTGCTATTTAATTTGAATATGTCTTTCACACAGTTTTCTAGGCCCATGCAGATGCAATAAAAAAGGCAATTGATTCATTAAAATCTTATACTGTAGCTATATGAATTATGTTAATATCACTCCTAAAAATGGCAGCGGTCTTAACAGAAGAAGAAGGACAACAAGAAAAAGAATATGAACAAACAGAAAACAATGAATCAATGAAATAACCACAGCAAGAGCAGTAGTGCTATTAATTAATGAGGAAATATCTGAGTTTCCTCTCTGGGTTCATGTTTTTATGTGTATTGTTACTTCTGGAGCTTACTTTGCATTCTCTGGCTCAGCCTGGTATTATTTATAAATGTGCAAATGTGTTAATATCTAGAGGGGATTGTCAAGTTGCACAGGCACATAGGAGTAATTTAGGTTGAAACCACAAAAGGGTTCTGTAAGTAAATCTCTTGTTATACTAAACTGGGACAAATCATCCAAATAGACAAAACCACATGGTACCGATGAAACGACATGTAACTTTACATTTGAGCTATCTCAGAACTTTACTGACAAGATTGGGACATTAATGAAGACTTTATGATCAGTTTATTCCAATTGAAAATCACCCCAAAACATCAAACATTAAGTCTTATAGTGCTGTGAGCATTGAAAGTCAGTAGAAATAAGCCACACATTGAGTCACTGATAAAATAAATGTGACCTGAATCACATTATGTTGCTTGATCGCTAAGCTATATAGAGACCTGTCTAGGGAACACACAGAAAGGCCAGGCTATTCTAATGATGAGACCTGAGTAGATTCACACAAGTGTTCAATGCAACCTCCTTACTCATGGGAACTTGGATGATGACAGCAAACAAACAGGCCAGTGACACGTCTCTCTAATTAGTGTAATTACCTTCATGGTACTTTGGTGGCTACATGGCAGCATGAAATGTCTCTGGGAAACCTACCTACAGCTGTGAGCTTTCAGGACAACACCAACTGTCAATAATTACTTTGTGCTTAATGTGAGAGAGGTCATTTCCATCCTTGTCCTTGAGAAAGGTGTTTTAATAAATCCAAACATGGATACTGGGGCAGAGATAGGTCACATGGCTCAGCGTTGCTGTGTTGTGTTACTTCTCAGAGGCTTTTTATACAGGAATGGAGATAAGACTCCCTTTGCCAGAAGCTGCACCACCTGATAATGTAAAATCTAAGGCACCGAACAAGACTGGCCATAGATAAGAGTGATCTAGGAAACATCTGGGCAATTAAAAATCCTATAATTCCTTTTACTTTGTCACCCACACAGTGTAGACCCTGTGAAAAGCCATGCAGATACAATTTACTGTATATTACTATACAGAAGTACTGTCCAGGCCATTCAGTAGGTCTTGAAAGTAATAGTGTGTAATAGTACAGTTTTGCTCTAATAATTATTTAGGGTTAGAAGAATCCATGACTGGTTCATGATTCTGTGTCTCCTAATTTGATATTCCCATTCAGTTTTGCCAGTAAAGGTGAACACTTGAACTGTATCGCTGTATCAACTGTATCAATGAACTGTATCACCAGGTGTCACAAGTTTAACACCTGAGTGATGTCATTGACTGTGACAGGGATTCTTCAACTGACAGGGAATGGCTTGTCCAACACTTCCAGGAAGCCAGGGACTGGCCAGCAGTGACATTGATAAGGGATGTTCCACTCCTTCACTCAACACTGAACTTCCAATAAGTGGCGCCAGAGATTTGAACGGATCTGTGAGCTGGCAGATTGAAGGAGTTTTTTCTGACCTTGCTCATCTCCTTGTACTGTATGTGCACTGTGGTTGTTACTGTGAAGAAGGACTTATAAATACAATGTGAAATGCCAGACTGGGCCGGTACTGTATGTAATAAAATATATTGCAATTGTGCAATAAATAAAAAATAGAAACTAGAATTTGACTGTTCTGAAATATAGAAGGTTATACCATCCTTTTTATTGTAGTGCTATTTTATCATTAATAAATTTGCTTCTGATGTCAGGCCTTAAATTTCTTCTATATTACATTCTGTACCTAAATCCAGAAAGCATCTACACATGTGCCCGCAGACAGTGGGCCTCCCCTCTCTTCTTTGTTTGTTGGCAAGAACTAAAAATGAGTAATGGAATGGGTTTCCATTTAATAGCTAAGTTTTACTGAGGTTGGAAAAGTAATGATAGCCAGACCAATTTGAATCTACTGAGTTACAGGTTTACCATTAGACACAAGAAGCTTTTTTATGAGTGTGGGAACAGTCCAATAGTATAGACATCATTATTTAAATTAGCTGACTGTGACCCAGAGTCCCTATACTGTGGGACATGATTGGCCAAAAGCCATTGGAATCAGGAGGGTATGAATCAGTGTGGATATCATAGGTATCAGCCTACATAATCCCAACAATAGTTGCCACATTGATATACAGTACCAGGTGCCTGTCTTTCTACATGGTTAGGAGGGACAGCAAAACCACTCCTCAAGGCAGTGCTAACAGCTTATGTGCATGGACTCACAATAAGATGGATGAATGTCACTTGTGCACATTTCCAGTGGTGTGCATAACACCCTCACATTGGTAAAACATGGGTTATGGCAAATACAGCATGAGTAAAAATAGAATACCAAGTTTACTTGGCCTTCATAATCCAATGCACACCATCAGGTGGATACTGTACCACGAATTTCTGAATTTAAATGACTTCATTAATTTTCTGGTTGCATTTTGCATTGACTGGTGTTTGGTTACAGGGACATCAGTGATGAAGGTGACAGCCTCAGATGCAGATGACCCCACCTACGGCAGCAGTGCCAGAGTGGTGTACAGTGTCTTGGACGGAGAGAGGTTCTTTACTGTGGACAGCAGGACCGGTAAGACACAAACATTGCAAACACAGCAGAACGTTTTAATGCACAGTATTTTACATACCCACAGTGGAGTTCAGGAATTCAGATTCTATTTAACTTAATTTTTTTTCACAGAAGGTTTTAGGAATCAGCAGCTCATGAAACCTTGAAACGAGTGACTTCCTATACAGAGACAGCCTCACCTGCTTTCCTGCACTGTTATTGTTATAGAAAACCAGGTCTTATTAAGAATAATCTCTGAATAATTGCAAAACTGCAAAAAAACAATGATGATGCCAAGTAAAAAAAAAATCAATATTTGAATCCACTATAGAGCAATGTAGTAAACCTACAGTCTAACTTGTAGTTGTTTATTTTTCCCTACATTCAGCCTTTTTAGTGCACAAGAGTGGCACCCCCCCCCCACCCCCACCTTTGCAATTCTGTATTATTTTTTGCAAGTTAATACATTGGGAGCTTTCAGAAACCCTTGTAGCTTTTGCTGTCCTGTTAGGGGCAGAGTCCCTGAAGGAAAGCACTAAACTTTTAATGATTCCTTTTTTAGTCTTCTTGGTTTAATTCCATTTCTCCTCGAGCTAGGATGATGAATGACCCTGACTCAGGAGAGAGCGATGACAGACTCACTACTCAGTCTGGCCTTTGCAATTGTGCATGGTTATTGAGCTCAACAAAGCTGTTTAAAGGTACAGATGAGAAAGGTTAGAATGGAGGAGAAAGCCACAGAGGCCTCTTATAGTATATACTCTTCCTAAGCCAGAACTGTCATCAGCTCTTGTCTAGCAAAACATTTACCTATTAAGGAAAAAAAGGCTGTCAGGTTCTTCTTTCTAAACTATATGTAAGTAGATTAAATAGTTGTATTTAAAATAATATATAATATAAAATTAACGTTTTCTGTGCTTTTGTTTTAAGAAATAGAGTCCTGTATCTCTGTTCTAAAGCTGCCATAATCACACCATAGTAATGCATATGATACATTTCCATCATTTGAAAATTCAAAATTATATTTAAATTTAAGTTAATCATTAGTTCTGTGTCCCTTTCCACTTTGATAACATTTTGTGTTGTGGGAACAATATTTGTTTGCTACTTCTAACACTTAAGAATATAGAGCTGTAGCAAGAAACCCTGCAGCCAGTCACAGCCTAAAGATGTCAAACAGCATTATTTTTGGTTGGTGGACTCGACTATGGAAACCATTGAAAATGCACTTTTCCACACAGAATATTATCTCTTTTTTAAGACATTAATCTGGGAAAGACATCTTTCCCAGTCTTTAGTTTCAAAACAACACTAATAATATTCTAATAATAGTGTAATTATAATGTTCTTAAAGCGATAAACATCTTTCATGATTTGTCTACACTAGAGCACAAATATGATTGTCTAATGCACAAAACTTCTTCTTTCTCTTTCTGTCTTATCCTTCTTCCCTTGTTCCCCCTTTTTGCCTCCTCCTCAAATTCTTGCTGCTCTTTCAGAATTCAGACAGTTGTGTGATGCTAATGAGAAAGAGTAAACTGGTGAAGAGTGCAAGTATTTCAAAGTTCTATGCCCCAGAGCCCTTCACTCAGTGATTTACCCTGCAGCATGTTTACACAGTGCATTTACGAGAAGGTTTTTCTTCCATTGCACTAATTGGGAGCGTAGGTGTCCATAGGACTGCCTTCATAAGCAGGAAACCAGATCTCCTAGCTTCCTATTTTCTCTGTTTTGTCTTCAAAACTGAGAGAAAAGAACGAAGTTGTGTAGTGGTTTGTTCAGCAGCCCTTTCTGTGACTCAATGACTTCTTGTCTTGAATTACCTGTGGCCTGTTTTGGATTTGGTTTTGGAAAGTTTTGTTTTTGCTGTTGCTGTACAGTAGCTTGTAAAGCTTAAGTCTTCAGGCAAGCCTTTTGGAATACTGATTTGGACTGACTCTTGCCCATTTTGGGCATTGGATGAACTGTATACAGTACATCCTGTAATATACCTGTTTAGATACCTACTAGGTTTTTTGACTAGTTTTTCAGTGCTGTGTTAGTATCGCAAGGGGAAAAATGAAAATGAAGTAAAGTTGTATTTCCAAAAATAGATTGGATAGCTCAATTGGGAAAGCTTATGCATTCAGCTATACATACAATTCTGTTCAGTTTGATAGCTTTACTTTCTCATGACAGAAGACCAGCCTTCTGGCATAGTGTAGATCACTGATTTATAAAGAGGCGCTACTTAGTTCAGAGCCGGGACTCGGAAGTTCTTGAGTGTGCACGTGCCACATATGGACATATTGTATATAGTACTCATACACCTACATGCAACGATGCATTGTTACTGTATTTTACGGGTTCATTTATTTAATTAATTTTCTGATTTAAAAAGCATACTTCAATCCCCATGATACAGGTGCAGCTGACTGCAAGTCCTAGTGAGACAAGAAAAACAGAATCTGACCATGACAAGCATATAGTATGATTGCTGTTGGTACTTCAGCAGCATACTAAACATTTGAGTTATTTTGTTTTGTCTTTGTGTTATATTTAATTAAATTCCTAATGTTCCCTTTTTATCTGGGATTATTATCCATGCAAAAGAAAGCTCTCACAATATTAAACAGCTGCTTTGGTAATAGTAAACAATAGTAAATGTAGCATTTATTAATCATGTTTCTGGTATGTAATCAATAATTTTGAATTAATTGCATAGTTTATTGTATATAATTATATAACCTAGCAGTATGCTTTCTTATATTGCGAAATATCGCCAACCTACAGCAAACCTTTTTTCCCCCTGTTGTACTTCTTTCTATGACTTAAGTTGTTAAGCAACATTATCATATAAATTACAAACACAGCATGTTTCTTTTGCCTGAAAATAGCAACAACCTACTGACACATTGTATTGATGGATATCTCAATTGTGAGACCAGTTGACAATTTAAATAATACCAAACAAAGGCGAATCTGCTGTAGTATAGCTGGAACTAAATTGGTTTTATTTTAAAATAGCAAGCAATTTGCCCTTTAGTATTCTCATTAATAAGTGCAGGACGGGGGGTGAGGGCTAGCTGAGTTAAAGCAAATTTAGCAACGTTTGCACTTTGCAGCTTGAATACCTTACTCAGATGGTTTTGAACAATGGTATTGTTTGGCTGTATTTACATACTGTAGCTGCCCCTTGACAAAGAAACAAGTAAACATGGAGGAAAATACTGATGACCAAAAGGATCATTTACTCAGGTTAATTTAACTCATTGTAAATCAATTGAGGCCTGGATACTGAATAATAAGAATTTAACAGAAACCAGGCCTTTCCTAGTCAGGTCATTAAATCACCCTTCATTGGACCATAGTATACTGTAAATACTGGATTACAGATACATAGAAATAAGAGAGGAGAGAAGAGAGGAGACATGTAGATGGAACAGGAAGCAAAGAACGATCATCTTCATCCATCATGCTATTCTTCCTCTGCAAGCATCATGAGAGGGTGCCTCCTCAATATGAAATTTGAAACCAAATTATGTCCAGATAATCTGAACTCTGAGCACTGTACACTGAGCTTTATTAAATAACAGGGCTTCTGGTTTTATTTACTGAAAATTCTGATTTTCCTAATGGTGAAATCTGTAGGCTAAATACATCTGCCTGATTTTGATGTAGAATAAAGAAATTCATTTATGAGCATCTGTTTAAGATGAGAGAGATTTAATGCTGATTAGGAAACAATTTGTTTATTAGGTTGCAGTTCTCTCCATATAGTTTTCTTTCTATAGCAGGTTCTCTCTCTATAGCCTTTCATGTCTTTAATGGCAGTTAAAGTGGCCTTTCTTGTTACGGTTTATTAAGGAGTCTTAGATTATAAAGGCAGAATTCCAGACTTCCTAATGTCTATAGAACATAGGTCTCTGAAGCTCACTGAATTGTATACATAATATTTGTGTATAGTGTAACTGGTGTATGCCATGTGTTTACTGCATATACTGTAGTTGTGTTTTTATTCATCATGTGTTTTAATCATAATGTGTTCATTCATATGTTTTTAATAAATACATGTATTTAATATTTAAGCCAACGATAGCTTCAGTAAATAAACATAGAATCTTTAAACATATTAATTTTACTTTAATAAAAATAAAAGTAAATTTGAATGTTCTAAATGGTTCTGTTTACCATAATCAAAGCAGACGGTTTTTGTAAATTATTTCAGCATCTGTACCTTTTCTTAATGAGAGTTTCTTATGAAATTGAACAGTACTTACCTGATGAAGAACAATCTCAAGTACTTTGACCAATATAAATGTATTAGAGAAAACCAGGAGTATTTCTTTTGCTGTCATGAGAAAATAATCAGTATACTCAGACTGTTTCTGAAAACAGTCTGCAGTGTATAGCTGCAGACAGTCCTTTTGTTACACTTATCAAAACATGAAAATGCAGGAACAGCAATGAAATAATTCGTTGGATTAATTAAGCATTCACATTAAGAAGCACATTTTAATTACAGTTTAAAAAAAGGTGCAGTATGCCATTGTCACTGTTATTTTTTGGCACAAGAAACATTTACAGATACTGTATGTACTGTAGCAGTGGATGATGTTAATACTGAATCCAATAAACTGTAGCAATATGTTGCTTTGAAAATTCAAGAAGTTCCTGATGTCTCCTAGGAATCATACAATCTGAACAAATGGGGGCATGCACAAACATTAAAAGAATACATTATAATTTTTAAATATAATAGTAAAAAATGCCAAATAAATCAATTCAAGTGTATACAGTATATTATGAATCAATCTACCATGATACAAATGTCTGATCAATTTCTCAGGTATTATATCATAACAGTATTAAAATATGATGACTATATAAATTACAGAACAACTCATAACGATCTCATGCAAACACTTCAACATTCATACATGCAAAGACAGATACTGTATTTGGAATAGCAGCTTAGTTTTTTTAGTGTTGTTATCATTAATTGTATAGTTAAGAACTAAGAAAGGTATGTTATTTACTAATTATTAATTAGAAATTAATTATGTTTTGCCAGGGGTGAAGTTTTAATGTGATTTCTAAAGTCCCATGACAAAGATATCTGGTTGGTCCAGGAAAAGAGGGAAATGAAGGTTCAGATTAGAAGACAGCTTCTTGAATTGAATGTGCACAAAAATTCCGGACTCAGCATGGCCTGCAAGTTATGATTTTGAGGGTGACAAATGGAGAAAGTACAGTACACTGAATATTAAATTATATTAAGTAATGCTGAAAAAAGTCCAACTGTATTATTCAGTGATCGGGTGAAAATACTATTGCGAGATCAAATCAAATGTATAGATGGAGTCTGTACATTCTCTCAGTCCAGTAGATATTTTTAGGTAAGTGTGTTACAGTTGCATTTCAGACACTGATGTTCACAGCCATGTACAATAAGTTGCCAAATGTCTCAGAGAATATCACAAACTATTGTGTAGAGAATTTTGATTGGTTGTGAGATCATCAGGTGTAGTGGTAATCCCCATTTGGCATATTCTTCATTATTGGATCACTCTGGTGTTTCCAATGGGTTTATAACAGATGGCATCCAGCTATGACCAGAGGGCAGATATGCATGTACACTAAGAGATGTCGATGTCTGCCACTTCACCAAATTTATTGCATTCTGGTTTGTGTTAGGGAGCTAGTACATACTCCTGGTTAGACTTCCATCTCAACAGCATTCTTGAGAAACTTGAAAAAATTTCACTTTTTTTTCGGTTCAAGACAAGAGAGATTAGAGAAATTCGTATTATTACATTTCTGTACTCTTAATTCTAAACATGGTCCTGCTGCTACAGAGCTGTCACTAGGAGAAGGTGAAAAGGTGAATTCTGGTGAGTGAACAGCATGGGGTAGGAGCATTGGAAAGTATAAAACTGAGTGCAGAGCCATCTGAAGGCTGGATTCCACATCGATCTCTTTGTTTCTATGGTTTCACATATTAGAAACTAAGAAGGTGTGCATTTAGCACTGCACATAGTACTCATTTCTTATAAATAAAGGTTGCAACATACCTTGAACGAATGTCTTGGGCATGTTGCCGAAGTACTGTATATTTCCTTGTGTCCTTCAGAAAACAACTAAATACATGTTTTTAATTCAATAAACAGATAAAAACCAAATTATCAGGATTGGTTCAGAACCCTCCTCTGGTTTACTAACCTTTACTGTGTTCTTATGAATTTTAATACTCCAGCTAGGTGCTGCCACTTTCTCTTAATTCAAAAATGTAGATTAATGTTAGCAACATGTAAAAGTTATTCTTGCCAAAATAATGGAGTTACAATCTATAAGTATTTGCTTTGTATTATTTTTTCCACCATAACTGACAATTCTCTTCACACAGCTTAGGGACAGCTTCAAAGAAAGTTCTGGCTATAGATGATTCACTCAGCTGAAACAGCTGGAAATCTAGAGGCCAGATACTGAAGATGATTGTTCTTGATTCAATCAAGAAATCAACTCATTGTGAATCCTAGGCATCACTTGACAGTGGCTTCCTACTTGCACAAGACTTTTAATTTTTCTCCTCAAATGGATGATATCTAACTGCACTAAGGCTAGAATGGCTAGAATTTGTGATTAGACGTTTGAAGTTTCATTTAAACTAGGCTCTTGTTTTGCATTTAAAACAAATCCATTGCACACAGAAAAGTGTAGTGGATGATGAGCAAAATTAAGTGAAGACTTTGATTTGCTCTGCTCACACTGCTGAAGGCACTACCTCCCAAAATTCTCTTATAGACCTTCATCGGACAATAGCAAATTTTACTTTAGGTTAAAAGCTATGCAGCACCTAATAAACTGTATACCATATGCTTTCATACACTAAATACAGTTAAATACAGTATGTGTTAGTCTGGCTTGGTTTATCCATTATAAATGCACATACTGTACAATGAATACTATGCCGTACTGTACAGTACATGGGGACTAATCTTCTTCCTGTCACTCTGTCAGCTTTATCGTTATTTTTAATCACATTAGTAAATCTGAACATTAAGTTGTGTGCAGGCCCCAGTAAATTTGATTTCATACCAAATGTCAGCTTCATATTTATAGACTGTTAAATTTCTTACCTTCTGAAATGCAATTCTCAGTGTACAGGCATGATAAACTCTATCTCTAATACACATATATTTGACAGCAACATTGCTATCATGTAGCCTGATCTTAAAAGTGAAGCAAGGGATAGAAGACATCTAAGGCAGTGGATCCCAGCACTGGTAGAGCTGAGATCAAAAACACCATTAATTGTTAATTGATGGCTTTAATTCAACTGCCTTCTTGTTTAGATTTTTGGTTCATGTTTCTGTACTGAGTTGTTAATTTAAAAAAAAAGGTTCAGGTATGTCTTTCCCATTTCAGCAGATAAAACTTGAAGCACTCCTCAAATGACTGAACATTATTTCTGACTACATAAGTATTGCTAGCTCAGTTTATGATGAAAAGGCTCAGGTGGGAATAGCAACACTTTAAATTCCCCCACAATGACCTTTTCTTCCTCTTGCACAGATCCAATTGGTCACATTTCCAATATCACACCTGAAACCAGGCCAGTTCTGAATCTCAGAAATACAGTAGGTACAATGTTGATACCAGTTACAAATCTCATCTGACCTTTTAAGAGCTGAAAATTGAAATCATTTATGTTCTTGCAAAGCTCTTCAGTGCCCAATGGCCCCAGCATATCCCTCACACTACTCTGTACATGTTCAATGTATAACTGCTGTTTTTGTCTTTTTTTAAAACTGTATTTCTTTACAGAAGAAAATATAGTAATTTCTACCTACCTGTATGAATTAACTCCTAATATCATGAGGTTTAACATTTTCCCAGAAATGAATAATCAACAGGTAGATTTAGATTTATTAGGGCATGTACTTTCTGGGTGATACAGTACCAAACAGATCTCTAGCTTCAGAAAACACCATCTGCCTCTTAACATAGTAGACAACAAAGTGGAAAAAAAGAGACTCAACACATGTAGGGACTGTAGATGTACTGTAAATGTAGATGAATAACAAGGGCAAGTGTCATCATTTTAGTTTAAAGTATATTTAAATTATTTTAACTACTATCAGAAAAATCCACAGACACACTGAATATTGGATACTTTTAGAACACAAATCAAATATCATTACTTGTGTTTTCTCACATTATATTCGGCTTCCTTGTTTAACTTATTGTGTAAGACTATTTCAGTTTGTTACACCTCTGTTCTTAATACTACAGTATACTCTTCAACTATTTTTCACTATCTTGGAGGTTTAATAATGCTTGTATGTCTAATATAATTGTATTACTGTTAGGTTAATTTGGTTAAATGTAAAGAACAGTATTAGCTTAAACAATAATTAGTAGTTAACAACTATGACAATTATTCCTAATTCTATATGCCTTACTTTTTTTGCTTAGAAATCTAATTTTCATTTTTGTGTGTCCTGAGGTGTAATTCTGAATGATTTACAAGTATAAAAATTACTCCCTTGGAGATTGTTTAGAGAAGTACAGAGAGCCAAGGTTATTATATGTCACTTGAATAATAAAATAAGATTTGCAGGTTTTTAATTTCATACTTTTTTGTCAGTATGGACGTCTAGTAGTTGTAGTTGAAATAAAAAATAATATTGAAGTTAATACAAGTTTTAATATTGAGCTTGTAGACATTGCTCAGAATTAGTTATTTTGGTTATTGGTTATTTTGGTATTTTTTCTGCAAAATATATACAGTAAGTTTACTCCACTTCAGACAAAACACTTGATAAAATTACAAGGTTTTTTTTGTGATTACTAATGTAGCCTGTTATTTGCATCTCTTAGAATAGTGGTGCTAATGGGGTTTGTGAGAGTCTTTCAAAATAACACCCAAAATGATATTTGTTACATAGAATAATTTGAGTGAAATTTTGTAGGTTGTGTTACTGTATTTTAGGACTTTGAGCTTCGGTGACTGCTATTCTTAAATGATACACACAGAAACACTATTTAAAAAAAATGAAAGTTCAGGACTGTATACAAGGCGTCTGTAATAATGTTTAGTTTAGTTATTGTTTAGTAGATACGATATTATTTAGTTTTAAATTCTGCTAGCACACTCATTTACTTTGTGGAATACGGTATAAAGGTGAAAAGAATAACTCTGTGGCCTGTGAAAGTGAGGGCTCTTTTTTTTCCTGCTCTGGCTGAACAAAAAAGATTTTAATGCTCTCAAAACTAGGCAGCGCTAGGCTGGCAGATCTGTATTGATCAAGAGAGTGGGTATATTTCTGCTTTAGATCCAAATGTGCACAAGGGATAACAGTGCAATTCAGCTGGAGTAATCATGCATTAAACTAAGACGATTCTGAGTGTCAAGTTATCTTTTGGTGTTGATCTCCACTTACCAGGCCCTCTCTCCTTTTCTCCAGGAGTTATACGGACAGCTGTGGCTGACCTGGACCGGGAGACACAGGATCGTTACGAGCTGGTTGTCAAAGCGACAGATATGGCAGGCCAAATGGGTGGTCTTTCCGGCTCAACAACTGTTACAATAGTGATCACTGATGTCAATGACAACCCTCCTCGGTTTCCACAAAGTAAGTTAATTCCTTTATATACAGTATACTGTATATCCATGTACATACACAGAATAGCATATACTGTGTGTAGCAAGTGTATATAAATGATTACATATACAACAAGGATGCATGGGCTGAATTGTGGCATGATGGTTACTACTCCAGATTAACTGCTCCAGGATTCTGGGTTCAGGACATACAGTAGTTTGAGGATTACTAAGTGTGAAGACAGCACATTCTCCCCACATCCCTTTACATTTCCTCCAGCATCCCAAAGACACAATGGTTAAGTCTGGTTGGATGTGTGTAAGTTTCTCTTTCTTGAGCTAGTGTCCCATCAAAGGAGAAAGCAGTTGTGTGCTCTCAATCCCACCTTGAATCCCATGCTCTGGGGGTAGGGTTAAGTAGAGATAAGTAGCTTTCTGTTAATGGTTGGATGCAGTATGTACAGTATGTGTTTTTTTTAAACATTACTTTATTATCAACATTTTTGATATTTCAATTATTAAAGTTAGGTAGCTATTAGCTACCGAAACGTTTTCCAGTCACATTACAGTAGGTGTTGATTTAATGAAGTAAGATGTTATTTATTCGGGAGTTTTTTTCATATAATCAGAATAATGAACCCTATAACTTTTTCTGTGACACAACTTTAAAGGAATCTACAGTACCTCTTCCACTTAATTTTCTACTCCGATGGTGTAAGAAAACAAAACTCCTTGAGTGAACACAAGTGTAATTAATTTATTTTGCATAGATAATAGGGAACACAACAAACACAATAATTAATAGCTGTATCTTAGCAATTGTATACAGAAAAAAATATTCTCAAAGATGCTTTCTTTCCGAACTTTAATACCAATTGACCAAGGATTTTGTACACATAACATCGTACCAGGAGGAGGCTGGACAGTCTCTCCATAAATTAATCAGTGTCGCTCACCAGACCAGCAGGGCACATTTATTCCCTGTACTTAGGACATTTCTTTACATTGCTTATCTTGTTCACAATTTAAATGGACCTCAGTGGCTTTAGTCCTACATTATCCCTTCTACTTCTTGGCCATGGCGAAAGGATTTTAAAATGTTATTTTTTTCTGTTAGACTGTTATCACTCTGAAGGAGATTTAAGTGTATGTTATAGAATTTTCTCCTTTCCACTACCATTTTCCATTATATCCGAGCATGGTTGTCTGATTTGTTTGCCAACATTCCTGTTGTATTTTCTTTTTTGAAGTTTGGTAGCTATTTGTATTATACAGTATTTCCACCCAGTTTGGAATCTTCTGTTGTTTAAGGCTCTGATTGCTGTCAAGGGCTCTTGTACAGTACAGTATCTGCACGGTAGAATGAGGCTTGTAGGTATGTTGATTTTTCTGCGTCCATTAGAGGAATAGCATGTCTCTCACTAATCTTACTGCAAAACTGGTGGTCCCTGGCAAGGACCTGCTATTGTGCCAAAAGCTGCAAATAACCTTACTGACTAATGTCCACCTCAGCTGTGCCCTGCCAACAGTATACCAACAGGATTCACAACACGGAACTCCAGCTATGGTCTGAGTGACCCACAATTCTGCACACAGTATCTGACAGGTCATCAAGGTTTCCAAAAAAACAACTTGAATGACGTGAAATGTTCAATCATTTTATGTAGCAAATTTGTTCTATTAAGTGAATAATGGCCAACTGGGGTCCTTGAGAGCTACATTGCTGCTTTGTTGGCATTTTCATTTTCATGTATGATCTCTACACGTCTGATTTTGGGAAGATCATTTAAGCATGAAGCATAAAGCCTGCTGAGATTGTGGTTGTCTTGAATAAAGGTTGGTCAGTCCTGGGCTAATGACACGATCCATTTTTAGCAATGTTTGAACCAGCATTCCAAGTTAGCGAGATGCATCCCTGCAACTATTTGCATTCATTATTACTTAATGTCAGCTGATGGTACTTATTGTCCCATTTTCTTCTTTCCCTGTTTAATTCTCATCATTATTTTGTTGCACTGCACATCTAATGTGACATATTTTAACTGTAAACATGCAATATTAATGATGTAAGGATTTATAAATATCCTTACTTTGGTTGTTTATTTAATTACATCTAAAACAACTTTGTTTTTTAAAATGAAAACATTTCTTTACACTTATTCTCTACAGTATGTCCTCTTGCTACAAATTACCCTGAAACAGGAAAAAACATTTTACCTTCAAGTTAACTTAGGGATGTATGGCCCAATTTCAGATATGAAACTGCTCTGAACAAGTCAAGCCTGCAAAGGTAGCTGAACCACTGTGGAAATGGCCATCTAGTTCAATTGTAGATAGAAAACATTACACATTTATGTGAAACATAAACAATGTGTGGTAACGCTAGCAGCAAGGTTTCATATCTAGGACCAAGTGAAATGTTTACGTTTGACACCTGAACAATACATGATAACAATTGTAACTGGCTTTGAATTATTGTTCTTGATCTTGGAATTGGAAAACTTAATATTTAATCAAAATGATCTTTTTAAACAAACATAACTGTTAAGCTGTTTTGCCTAATTACACTGAATACGTAAAACTCAACAGAAAAAGTTAGTTTATTTTTTTTAATGTGTAAATAGGACATTACTATTTACAGTACCTGACTTTTCAAAGTACTTCATAATAGGTTGCATCAATATAAACAATAATGATTAAATAATTGATAGGACATAAACCTCCAAATTTAAAAGTAGTTGAGGGAAGGGAGTTACGTTACTCATTTCACACAGAGTTTTCAAGTCCAGACATCTGATAAACTGCATCCCTCTTCTCCCATTAGGCACTGAAATAACTTCAAACTCCTGTCCTCTGGTGGTTTCTACAATCTGGAATGTAGAATGTGACCTGACTCTAAACAATATCCCTCCAGTCCCAAAGACTTATTTTCTTTTGGAATATTAATACTATAGTAAGATTTAATAAAGATAACTCTTCACGTGGTTAAAAATAAGCACTAACATCTTTTTTCACCTTGAGGGTAATTAGTTTTATTCAGATGTGACAGGAATACGTGGTGGCACTCTGTGAAATCGTGTTTATAGAGCTCTTAAATTACAATGTTTGAATTTATGCTCTAGTCCACAGGATATTTCTTTTTTTCCCTAACCTTGGTGCCTGACAAGAAGCAGCATTAGTCATTAGACAGAAAAGACTCCTCCGTCTCTATTCCCTTCTCTCTCTCTTCTTTGTTTGAATTATTTTCTCGATATATACATTCTTCTCTTTCCATTTCTGTTCATTCAGTCCTATTTTTAGCCAAATATTTTTCATAAAGAGACAAATGTTTTAGTGCTTGCTTTGTTGCAACTCACAGAAAGTAAGGTTTGCCTTTCACCTCACTTGGAATATTGCAGTCAGTGAAATTCTGAAAGCATAAAAAATACTTTGTTCCATGAGATAGAACAGAAAGAAGAAATAAGAAGTCCTAGGCTATACAGGTTTTAAAGATGTTGTGAGGAACCTGTGTGACCCTTGATGAGGCAAAGAGCTGCCCTTGCCTATTCCAAAAAATAGTATGCTATTTGATTCATATTAGACATATTTTCAAAATACAGTAGATCACATAGAATATACAGATAAACAAATAAAGGATACCTATCATTTTGCCATTTCTGATTAACAGCACTGTAACAGAGGGTGGCATGGTAGTGCAGTGTTAAGTATTGCTGCCCCATAGTGCTAGAGCTCTAAGTTCAGTTTCAGACATGGGGTACTAGCTGTATGGAATTTTTCCCATAGTACAACAAAATATTGGTAGGTTAATTGATTTCTGGGGAAACTGGCCTTGGTGTGAATGTGTGCATGTCTGTGTGCACCTTTTGATGGACTGGCATCCCATATAGAGCATACAGTACACTGTCTTGTGCCTATTGCTTAATGGGTTTCTAGGTTCCAGTTCCCATGCAACCTTAAACTGGAAGAAGTTCTTAGAAAATTGATGGATGGTAGTATAATTCAATTGCTCTATTTCAACCAATGTGGTCCTTACATAAATTATGCCCCACACCTGTTTCTGGGTACTCTACTATTACATTTAAAACTTTTTTTTTAAAAATGATGCTTTCATATGCTGTGTGCCTTTCACAGGATATTGTTTTCAGGGGGTTTTGCATTTTGAATGCTTTATAAATGTGCAGATAACACTGTCTGTAGACCACTGTAGTCTGTCTGTAGTCTGTACAGTGGGATTGGGACATCAAATATTTTTTCTGATCAAGAGACATTGTTGAGTTTCTGTATTGGCCGTCTCTATGCAAATGGAACAGAAAATGTTGCTTTGTGTTCTAATGAACTCACTTATCAGCAACACTGCTCATTGTTGATCATGCGACAGCCACGTTTACATATTTATAAATCATTCTGAATTGTGTTCCAGATTGTGCTCTTTGCAACATATGTGGAAAGTGACATAACTATTAGTATTTGTAACTATTAGTATTTGTAGACCTACTGTATCATTAATGCAGACAGTATTAAATTACTGTACATAAATTCCTGTTGTGACGATAGAGAAAATGTTTCATATTTTAGCATTTTCAAACTTCTGACAGATATTACCAGCAATAACAGCATAAAGCAGATTATATAGTCTAGAGGTGTGTTGTAAAATAAAATGAAAATATGATAATTGATTTTAGTTAATAAAGTGTTCTGTTCGTTTGTAATTAATTGTTACAAAAAGCAAATCGCAATTTGCAATTTGTGATTGTATGCAGAAAATATAAGTATATACTGTACACTACAGTATGCACACTAGATCCTAGTCTGAAATAATCATTCTCCAGAACTGATTTGGCTGTTAAAGGTCTGTATCTAAACAGGAAGTGGTAACTTACTCACTTACAGAATTTACACTGCATAATTCATTCAGAAAATTATTTCTCATAACTTTAAAATTGTTAACCCTGAGCAGCCTTTTTAATTAGTCATGCACTTTCTAATGAGTTAGTAAAGTACTTATATTTTGTCACAGTAGTATATAATACATGTAGGCTAATTACTGAATGTAAATGTACTATGAATATAATACAAAGATTTGCTCCTTAGGTTTTTTTTACTAAATGGCCTATTAGAATGAATCTTTGTTTATGTTGGACATGAGATGCTTATTGAATTATATTGTATTATTTAAATGCCTTGTATTATATTTGCACATCTGTCAGGGAAAGGTGGGGAGATGAAATTCAGATGAATATTGACAAAATAGCTGATTACATGTGAATTTTAGGAAAGGTCAATTTGGTTAAATACACTTAAAAAAAGGTGTGAAAAAATGAACACCACTCTTTGAAGATTAAGAGAAAAGATGTTTTTGTAAATTATATATGTAGACCTTGTTCATTAATGTGAATAAAGAGCCTATGCTGTGAAATAATATGAATAATGATTTATGTTTATTGTTGCTCCAGATTAAAACAGATTGGAGCAATTGAATGACCTAAATTGCATGTTTTTGTACTCTATTAATTAGTACTTGGATTTAATGATTGTGGCATCAGCTGCTAAATCATTCTGGAAATTTAAATACCTTATTTTTTTAACTTTGATGCATTTAAATTTAAAACTGACTCTATATCAGGAGTCATTTTTCAATTAAGCTTTACCTAGTGTAGGTTTAATCTGAATTTGGTGGCTGTTTTGATCCTAATTAAAATAAGGTGAAGTGTCCTGCAGGGATGGAGACTGTATAATCTAATTGACACAGCTTATTACATATTAACGGCAACTCAATAGCTACAGACTAAATATTTAATGGTTTGGTTGGTGAGAAATTAGAGATGCAGGTGTGGCTGTAACCCTCTTGACAGCTCATGAGGAAGAGTCAATGGAAACTCCTGTACTGAGCTACAAGGGCAACAGAGTCTGTTATTCAAAATCCTCAAAGGCAGTGGCTTTGTCAGTTAACTCGGTGAACTTCTTCAATACTTCAGCATTGAAACATGAACCACATTGAAGCATGTTTTACTCTAAGAACAAAAAGGGTTGTAGGAATATAGAACAAGCTACCCAGATCATTTTGTTGAAGTGAACACCTGGTGATCTTCAGATCAATTAACTACTAAATACCAAACCAGCCTTCCAACTGGCCTTGTTTGTAATCTTATATAATGCTATCCATAACTCCTTTAACTTGTTAAGATGAGAAAGTTTAAGTGTAATTCTTAACATTCAAACTTCTGTTTGAAGCTCCAAATAGTCACTCCCAGGATGTCAGCTTGTGTTTGTGCAACGACGTGCCCCTTAGGCTGTTGTTCATCTGTTGCACTTGCAAATGTTGGAAAAATATAAACTTAATGTGCTTCATGCAATAAGGGTCTGAAGACAGACATTGTGTCCAGAAGCAGAGGGTGACATCAGATACTTAACAGACTCAAGGGCACTGACATACTGAAATACATTGTATTAGTCTTCCAACTAATACTTTAAAACCTTTATCGGGATGATAAAATCAAAACAATGTTGTCATGTTAAACCTGTTAAACAGGTTTATGAATATAACATCTGATTTAATGAATAACATTATATTTATCATAGAACCTTGGTATTTTTTCAGTGGCCCTATACCCTCATTAACTAAGAGTGTATTCATCACCACCTAGGGTTTTTTATTAATATAATTACTCTTTTTTATAAATCACATTTTAAAATGATGGTTTTGCAATTCTGTACATTTTTAGATATTTTTTGTCATATGTGAAAAGAAACTCATCCACACCTTTGTAAAAAAGTTATTGCTCAACTACATTTGAATAACATTAGAGCTTTTACAGTAGTTGAGACAAGAAATAAAAAAACAAGTTACTTAATTCTTTAATTAAGTAGTTTTTTTTTCATTTTGATTAAGAAATATTTTCAGATTAAAATATGTTTAAAGTCATAATGCAAAATCAAAAGAATTTCAAGAAGCCCCAGTCCTACTACTAAGGAACTGCTGAAATAAACATAGCAAGTGAAAGTGGCTTGTGTGAATCTGACACAGCAAAGGCTCCATGATGTGGGTTTTACATGTGCACAACATGCCTGCATGCTTTATCCACAGCAGGGTTGCTGGGGAGCCTGAGCCTATCCCAGCATGCAACAGGCACAAGCCAAGTTACACCCTGGATGGATGTCGCAGTGCAGACATATACTGTAGACACAAAAATTCACACCAGGGCCACTTTTCCCAGATTCTAGTTAATCTACCAGTATATCGTTGGAGTGCAGGAGGAAACCAGAGCAGACAAAGTAAACCCACACAAACATGAGGAGAACATACAAACTCCTCAGAGTTTGCATCCCAGGAATTGAACCCAGGGCCCCAACACTGCAAGTCAGCAATGGTAACCCCTGTGCCACCGTGCAGTCTGAAGATGTCCTTGGCAGAAAACAATAATCAATGCCTGCCAGACTATATTTCATACAAACATATTGTAATAAAACACATATTAAGAAGGCATTTTATGAACTTATATGACATTTTAAATTATAGATAGATACTTTATTGATCCTGTGAGGGAAATTGCAGTGCAACAGCAGCTTAACACACACAACACAGCCACAGTGTAACAAATTATATAATAATAGTACAATACATACAATACAATACAAGAGTTACTCACAGTCCGGACACACAAAGAACAAAAAGTGTTTGCTCTTTTTGTAATTTGTTGAAATAGAGGAAAACCCATATGATAAAACACTTTGTATTACTGTTTGTAGAATCACTTTTGCAGCAGAATAACCACTATATGATATACTGTACAAATAATGTAGTAAATAGGATCACATTGAGTGCACAGAATCTTGTATTTTGATTCCTTTATACCACATTAGTCATGTTGCATAAAGGAGTCTGTGAAATGAAGAACATTGATACCAGTTACGAAACACTATATCATTTTAGAAATTCCAATAGTTGATCCTTCTTCAAAACAATTTGAATGCATTAACTGTACAAGAAAAAGATAAAGGTGGAAAGCACAAAAGGAAACTACTGCAGTACATGGTGTAGTAATAGTAAAATACATTTTGATAAGTTTATATGATTAAATAAAATCTGTAAATATAACAGAGAACTTCACTAAATGTTACTTTTGTGGCACTTCATCCAAGAAACCCAAATGTTAAAATTATATGTGGGTATACAATGTAGCAAAAATATAGCTAAACATCGTCAGCTAATATCACTGTGTGTTGTCTTATTATGTGGATGTCTTACAGACAGATTGTAAATTTAGCCTATTTGTGCATGTTTAGCAACCTTACATGCAGAGTAATTCTGGATGTTTGAATTAGTGTGCCGCAGTCCTTGGCAGAATTTATCACAGTTGAGTTTTTAGCTGCTTTGGTAAAACAAGTATTTCTGTTCTTTAAGGTGTTTTGCTTTTACATCACTTTAATGGAAGTTATCAGAAAAAGTAACATGAACTTATAAAATGACCCACATTTTTATTACAAAAAGGTGAACTTTAGATTTCCTACTTGTCTCCCTTTTCTGCTAATGCTACAGAGCAGATAATAAAGACTACACTGTCACATTTCTTTCCTGATTTTCTTGAAGTAATAACAGGCTTTGGGAAGCTTTAATTGTGACAATTAACTGAGTTATCTCTTTATTAATTAGTTATTAATTAGATAAACTTCAGTCTGACTTTAAACATTGTGAGCTGCTGTCAGAGTCAGCTGCTGAAATAAAGTAATTAAATGTAAAGGAAGCTGCACTGTTACAGTAGTTTCTTCTATTTCCCCTCTGGCAGAGATGTACCAGTTTTCAGTGTCTGAAGGGGCACCAGTAGGTACTCCGGTGGGCCGGGTGATGGCTGAGGATGCCGACATGGGAGAAAACACAGACATGAGCTACTTCATTGTAGACGAAGAAGGAGGGGAGCTCTTCCGCGTCACCACTGATGGAGACACTCAGGAAGCTGTTATCATTGTACGCAAGGTGAGCATATCTGGACCCTACCCTCTTTTGATTTCAGGCTTGTTTCATTTTGAATTTGTAAGGCAGCACTTTTGAGGGACCGCCTCCAGATCATAGGTCTACAGCTTTAAGGCTTGATTCATGAATTAATTCATAAGTCGTGGTTGGAGGTTTGGGGGTTTTTGGAGGACGGCTGAATTATCAGTGAGGGATAAGATTGCGTACTGGTGCACTTTGATGGCAATCATATCATCAAGGTGGGGGTAGTGGTGGAAGGCAGGTTCCATTACCTGTAAAGCTTTGAGTGTATGGTAACTTGCTTTTCCTGTAGGACTAATATGGGAGAGGAGGTGGGGAACCACGGCATTAGAAAGGTGCAGCTCACAGCTGTTAGTTGGACAAATTGTGAAAAACGGTGTTTTTAAAGCCATTATATCTAATATATTTTTAGAATGAAAATTTTAATAAACTCCTTCTCTAATAATAAGATCTAATATGCATACTATATTGACAATTGTGATTCATTTGATATATCAGTCTGTAAAATAATCACTTTACGTTAACAATCTCTGACACCCTTAGTAGCTGGCTGCCCAGCACATGGAAAAGTTTCAACTTGAAATGATTTGTTGCAGTTGTGAACATTAATTTAATTGTTTTGTTTCTGGGTTTTGTCATGTAAGTGTGCAATGATTACTGACCAAAACAAATCAAAATATCCACACTTATGAATGTGCTGAAATGAAATAGGCCTTGATATCACAAGCGATTGTGGTAAAAAAGAAATTTAAATCAATGTCTTTATTTTTTAATTTCTATGTACATACAGTATATACTGTAGTTACTTTGTAGTGCACACTTAAAATGCACATATGAATGTAAATAACACAGTTAACACAGTAATCATGGGAAAGGTCTAAGAATATTAATAGTGAAAAGTCTGGTTTAGTAAAGTTTGCTTAGTTAAGTTGTTAGTTTACCATATGTTAATCTCATTTAACTGAATTTTTCATTAAATCATTTATACATTCAACCTGGGAGAATTTTTTTCAAACAGCATCTTTGTTTGGTTAGGACGATCAAATTATTGATCAAAGGGTGATGTCACACCCTGAAATACAACACTTTATATCTCAGGGGGTGACGGGGCAAATTCATGGAGCTATGTGACAATGGTTCAATGAGACAGGTCATGTTGTCATATAAATTATACTTTATCTGATCATGTTTCCAGTATTTGTCTTTGAATATCATACACCTATTAGTATTTAAAAATATACACTTAAAATAACTAATACTGTATAGATCTGTATTAATTTTATATGTCACAGTATGTTAAATATTAAAATACTAAGAGTAGGGATGGCTGTTTTGCATTGGAATAACAGTATTTTCTATGTGTTTACATCAAAAGTTAAATTAAATCTGTTTGCAATATCTTAATGCAACCACAAGAGTTGCCATTTTAGCCTTAATAAGGGACTTTTATATTGGGTCTTTTAAATTACATACAGTATCAAGATTGATTAGTTTTTCTTTAATAAAGCTTGAATCCAATACTCACACACAATGTATACAGTAATTATAACCTATTCTGAGTTTATGGTATTTTAATTTACAGTATATGGTCATACAGTATGCATGCATTTCACATAAATAGGTGCTGATCTGTAACTCTTGCAGAATGAACTGATGATTGTGTAAAAACAAAAGGCTACTGTAAGCTTTCTGAAAACACAATTAGGGCATAGATATTATCATATTTAAATAAAATGTGGGGGAAAAATCATAAATAGTGGTCTGTTTGTGGTCTGTCATTGGTTTGAAAGAAAAAACTGCAGAAGCATCAATAAAAAGATGTGCAGTCCATACACAGAGAATCTCAAAATTTAACAATTTATTTTATAAAACTGAAAAAATAAATATGAAATAACACTGAGATTCTTGATGTTCTTATTTGGTGACAAAGCAAAAAGAACAATTAAAACAGAATGTAGCAGCGGATTAACTCAGAGTAGCTTACAAAGGTCTAAAGGCTACATTCTAACAAAAGTGTATATAAACTGGTAATTGAAAATAGAACAAATGTATTATATTGTGTTCTTGAATCTCAATACAGAGTCTTATTTTAATGACAGTCCTAGATTAGTGAGGTGTTTTCTCCTTGCTTAATGTGTTATCATGTGCATTTCTAAATACTGAAGCAATCTATTGCTTCTAATTCAACTTTTTTGCCTTTTCTACAGACATAACTTCATGCTGTTGTTTTGATCTATTGTCACCAGCACAGGCACAGAAGGCATTTACATGGGCCCACTTTTTGAAAGTTTTTTTTTATTTTTAATATTCATGTAACAAATAAGAAAATAATGTTTTCTAATTACTATTTATTCACAAATGCTAGTAATTATGTATACTGTATTAAGTGAAGAAAATGAAAAGTTCTGTCAGTGTTACCGTACAAGATGACTAGCTCAGGAAAGCACTAATGGGCGACACATGACACGTTTAGCATTCACTGTGCCACCTGTCAGTTTTACAAAGTAGTACAGTCCTGTATCAGATTATTTGAAAAGATTAAAAGGAAAAAAAAATGTTGGGCATTACCTTGCAATGTAACACGGCATGTTCATGTACTGTATGGTGCATTACACCTCAAGCATTCTCCATGGATGAATCTGTTTATAGCAATTGTGTATACTGTAGAGCAGAAAAGTAACTCCTGTATTTAGCAAGCTTAATCAATATTTGCTCGATTCTGGCAAATGGAAGGAGAAATCGCTGGATTTCAGATTTGGAAATACAGTACAAATAAATGTCTTCAGACAACATTAAATCCACAATGATAAACAACAACACACATCTTGATCTATGGCCAATATGACCCTGCAGTTGCTGGTGATTTAGTCTGTGACTTTGCACTGTCTTCTCTAGACCTGGGCAAGACAATGATTCAATTACTAGGAGTTGATTTGTTGAGAACAAATTTATAATTTGAATGAGTATATGCACTGATTTGCTTGTGTAATAGTTGCCGGGTTATTCTATTTATGCAATCAAGTGGAAATGATGCACTTAATTAAAACCAGAATGATGTTGCATTTGATTAAGTACACCAATAAAAAAGAGAATGAAAATACAGGTGTGTGTGTGTACGAGGAATTCCCATCTCTTTAACCAGGTGAATATGTTGATTCCACTTCTTCCCACAGAGTGCTGATTAGTACATACAACTGTACAATTAATTTGCACAGCTGTTCTTCTCTTTTAAGTGTTAATCATCCCCATCAGTGACATTGTAACATGCCCCCAGATTATGCAACTGAATTGCTGTTGTGGTTGCATTGTTTATGCTGACCCAATCTAAAGTGAAAAAGTGTTTTGATGCCATTCACAAATATCTCACAGCAGTTCATTTATAGGAGTGCATGAGTCTTTTTTGCCTGTTGTTTATTAATAAAATGCTAAAACATTAAAATTGTAAACATGAAAAATTGGTCATAGTATTAAGTGAAAACAAAATAATGCCCTTTCTAGAGATAAGGTTTCTCCCTATTTTTATACCTCTTGTTGTTACAGTATGTACTCCTGTTCCCTTCTTCCACTGCGCACCTGCTTACTTCTCTGTCAGTGACTATGCTTGCCTGTTCTCTCAGCCCCTAGATTTTGAGAGTAAGCGCACTCACAATGTTGTGGTGGAAGCTGTCAACAAGCATGTGGACCCTCGCTTTGTGGACCTGGGCTCCTTTCGGGACCAGACAATCGTTCGGGTGAGCGTGACAGACACCGACGAGCCTCCCCTTTTTCGTCCCCCGGAGGGTGTGATCTTGGCTGTGCAGGAGGACGCAAGACTTGGGGCACTGGTGGGCATTGTGACGGCTATGGACCCTGACATGGAGAATGCACCTGTTAGGTATGACAGGAGAGAATGGTGGACATTTGTCACTGAAAAACTGCTTACATTTTCTTTATGTGCTTTAAAATTAGAGGAAGACTGACACATCAAACAAATTCACCAGTAAATCAGAAATTCTCAAGCAGCGCTTGATTACGGTCGCAGGCAGTATTACAGGTTGTCTCTTTTTTAATAATGTGTTAAACAAAGATCCTGTCCTCACTGGGAACATTTAGAAATTGAACACAATGTGACTGGTCAGATGTGGTGAATGTACAGAACTGACCACGGTAAATTGTGTATGGACATTGGAGCAGATTTAAATCTCCGTTGTAGACCAGAAGTCTGTTTGCTGACTGTTCTGTAGTTCTGTAGTGTGATCAGCTAGATATACAGTACAGTACAGTAACTGGCTCTGCTCAGTGTGCGGGAATATGGTTCTGAAGAAGCTGTATCCTTTTTGCTAGGGTCAGCCAAGGATCGGGTAAACAATTTTTCATTATATTGCATTAAGCCAGTGAAGGAGAAGATTCACATGTTTTGAAGTGTGGATGCAACCCCTGTACTGCATTCCATTACTGCTCCCATCCTACACTGTCATCATCAGTGTAGCACGCAGAACTGGAGTCATGTCAAATGGATCTATTTATAGAACACCATAGGAATAGGTCATACATAACTGTTATTTTGTCTCAGATTGTCAGGGTCAGATCCTTAAAAATAACTTGACTTGGAGGCAAACTCGGTTCTCTTAAAAACTGAGGGATGAAAATGGAATTTCTTATTAAGCAGTCAAGGCTTGTGAATTACACTTGGGTTGACTGAAAATAGCTCCAGCTGTATACAGACTGAGATAGACGACTATTCCGCAGACATCTATGCTGTTAAAAATGCATGCATTTTACTTTATTTAAATGCAGGATTAATTATACCCAATAAAACGTGGTCAGAAGTTTCATTACATATCATTACATGAGATGAAAACTGTAGCCTGTTAAGAGTGCCATTTTTCAAGGATGGACCTTTCAAAGCTAGGACGTCAAATTCAGTCCCCAGAGAGCTACTGTGCTTTCTTGATTTTTTGCCCAACCGGGCTCTCAGATAATTGATTAATCTAATTATTAATTATATAGGACACCTTTCCAGAAGCTGAGAATGTTGGATAGGGAGCTCTATCCCTGTAATCAGGAGCATTTATGAAGTTGACAGCTACTTATTCTTAATTATTAGTTGTCCATTTAAAGAATCATAAAAGTTAATTTGAAGCTTATTTGGAACAAAAAGCCAAAAGTTACAGCAGCCTTAAAGAACTGTAAGAAAAGAAAAACCCAGAAGGACAATAGATGGTGGTCTGTTCACCATGCATAAAAATAACCATGTATTACTTCTACTAAACTGTATTTTAGAAGGTTCTTCAGTATGAGTGAGATTACATCACTGACTCTGGTCTGGAAGCCTTCATGCTCTTGCAAGCTGTTTGTACACTACTTGTTACCTAAATTCTCTTTTACAGTCACTTGGAAGAGTTAGTGGGCTGAAAGCCAGAGCTGGGGATGTAGTCTGGCTTTTGCTGCAGATTCTTCTGAGAGACCCCCAATAAAACATGATAAATTACATTACAATTTATTTAAATTTTTACAATGTAATTTTATGAGCACTTTTAGAATCTTGTGTTTGGTATGTATTGCTGCTCTGGAATCGGTACAGAGAAGAGCAACCAGATATTTTCTCAGTCTCCAAAGGAATTAGTTATTCTTACTAGGCTAATAAAAACACATGACTATTTGGGGACCTAATAGATGTATAGATGTACCTGTGGACTTTTATAGAACAGGGAAACAAGACCAGAGGACAAAATTCAAATGCTAAGAACCATACTTCAAACTGAGAGCCTGCTACTAAGCTACCCAGCCATTTTGTTGAACCATAGTTTCAGAACCATAGTTTCCTTCAGAAACATCTGGAAGCAATCCTCAGATTAATTAGCTCAAACAAGCTAGATAGCCTCCTTTTGTTTGAACCCTAAACACCCTTTCTCATGTTCTTATGATTTTATCTGAGAACTTGATTATGAAGTAGAGTTAGAGTTAGAATAAATATACTAAACAATCTGTAGCAATTACTGCTGTCATTTATCTGAGTTTCTGAATGTAAAAATGTACATTTAGTTCCCTGAAAACAAGATGTGAGCTCATCAATGCCTTATACTCTTTCAATGTTATTTGAACTTGACATTACAATAATCTTCTGAATAGGTACAGTATATACTGTATTATTCCGAGTTTGTGGTCAACTGGACTTGTATGAAATGCAACTTGTTGTGCTGTCCATGTGCTTCTCTATGCATTTAGCCTCGTTTTCATTCTAGTAATGGCAATGGCAGCTCTGTGTGAATTGAGCACACTGTCCACAATCAATCCTCCTGTTGTCAAGATTGATTGATTTTCTGGTTTGTTTGCTCCTTTCTGTTTGCTGTGGCTGCTGCGTCCGGCAGCATCGTGTGAGTCGGCACCTCCAGTTCATTTCTGCAATTTATTTCCCGGTCTTCTTTTTGTCTATCAGGGAAAAGGAAAAGTCTCCAGCAACCGCAACGCCAACAGTGTAGAGCAGTTTAAAGATTAAAAAAAAACTTTATTCTGGGGACATAACACAAGCATACACACATGCACACACTTGCATACTAACTTACGGGCACAGCAAATCACCATCATGAAATAAACATGAGGCCGAAACGAAAGAGCTCCAGGTGTAACAAAGTGCATAATTCTGGCTGCCTTGTTTCACTGGCATACAGCCTTACCCACTGGTACCCCTTTAATCTTTTCTATCAGGCTTGCTAAACAACCACCTACTGCCTGGAGTACCATCGCTCATATGCAATAATGCAACACTGCTCTGATGGGCTTCTAACCAGGGACTGGGTGAAACAGAGAATGCTCCGAGCCACATGGACTGTGCCACTATTCTGTGGACGTTTTTTTTAAGCAAGAACAAATGACTCCCATTTCTCTCCCTTTGTGGCTCATTTTACCTATGAAATCAAACAATTGTTTCCTCTTTAAAGGGGTTATATTCCTGTTTTTGCAGAAGCATTTTTCCATTTGCTTAATACCACACTTTGATTATTTTTTATTATTTTATATCAGCATACTTACTCACTTTGAGAACATGAAGCTATAATTAGTTAACAGTTACACTTAGTTAACAGTTAACAGTTTAATGCCTAAGGATGTTATGAACTCATGGGTACGTTTTCAAACATTTCAAAGAAATAGCATATAAAAATGGCAAATTTCACATATACTAACTACATTTTAATCAAATTTCACTGTAGTTTAATGCTGTACAAACATGTCTTTTAAAAAATCTGTAAGAATTACATATAAGCAGAAATAAATACTACAGTTTAAGGATGTGTAGTTTTAATGGAACAAGCAAGAGAAGAGAATATTTGAAGATATCCTGCACAAAAATGCTGCAGTTAATATTTATTCCTTTTGTTTATGTATTGTTGCTTGTCAGAAGTTAACAGGCATAATTGGTTGCATTGCAAACAAAATCTGGAGTCTGACTTGCACCCCTGCAGTACAGACTTACTGTATCTTTATCAATATTGCGTTCTGTTACAGTTTAGTGCTAGTATGTCAGTGTTTAGTTTGGGGGTGGTTGAAAAAAGGAAAGTATGGCTTTGTTATCATTCCTATGAACTGAAAATGTGGGGTTGTGTCTTATTTTTTATTTGTATTAAATTATAGAGTGCAACCAACATCTGTTTTAGCACAGATAATCATGAATGCATCTATTCAAAGTTTTCTCTACATCTACATGTACAGTACATCTATCACACCTCTGTTTGTTTGAATACCTGGATTATAAGCAGCTTTGCAGTTCATATTTTATTTATTGTTTCATTACAAATCTAGTAATTCATCTTATTTAAAAATTGTATCTTCCTCCTTATTTATCATGAAAAGCAAAGTGAAAAAGGTTATTTTATAGTCATACTGACCTTTCATGGGCTGTAGCACAAATTCTTATTAGCTTTATTATCTCTATAACAGCTGTAACCCCTTAAGTATTTACCATAACAATAAAATGAAAATCCCATGATTATTTCCATACATAAAGTTAATTAGTCCAATTAAATTGCCTTACATATAAGAAATGACAGATAATAAACATTAAAATATATACCCCAATAATGTAGCTAATTTGACTGACAAATCTTCAAATAACATTTTAAAGAAACCATGAGAATAATTATTAACAGTCAATTCAGTCTGTTGTTTTACAGCTCTCTGTGTAAAGAAGAGCCTACTGTTTAAAAGCATGTTCAAATAAGAGGAGGCACATTCTACTTAAATTATAATCAGTGCAGACAAATAACCTCACCCAACTATTAGATGTGGTGGAAGCTGAAATATTAAAGGGAAAGACTAAGAAAGAGTTATCAGCACAGCCGGAAACCTCATTACCACTTTGCTCAAAGGTCAAGTGTCATTTTATTTCCTTTGATTTTCAGCAAAGCTCAAGGGGAAGTGTAAATATTCAAAACATGGCAAGAAGTGCTGGAGTTCAGCTATTGGAAGAGTAGCTAGACAAAACTGAAGTGTCCTCTATAACAAAAAAGTGCATCGAAAGTGAGACTCAGAAGGAAGTGTTATCTACATTTGAAGATTTTGCCAGTTCAGTAAGTTTTAGATTTTTCCCTGTGGTGAGAGTGCTGGCCCACAATAGTAGCTCCCTGCAGGGTATTCTTGCTGTTGATGTCTCTCTTAAAACAGTGATGGCACATAAAGACCTTTCTTCACTTGCTTTCCTCCCATTGCTCCAAAAAGAACAAATAACAATAGCGGCTACAACCCCGACCAACTACATGACATGCCAAGCTGCAGCATAAAGAGGACCTTATCCTTAAGGATCGGCTCTCTGCAAGTGTGATTCTGTAAACTAGCTGCAACCATCCTTGTGTGTCAGTTCAGTTTTGGGTTGGAAGGTGATACATGAAAAGGTGAAGCGTTTTGGGAACTAAATGGCCTTGGAGACTATATGGGTGATAGTTTTAAAGTTAAAAAAGGATATGCAACCCCTGGTCTAAGCTAAGCTATGGTCAAGATTCCAAATTCCAGTTGAGCAACGTGTAATTTCTAGAAAAGGATAGGAATATTTTACTTCAAGTTTAAGCAGTTATTGTAATCACTCAGTATTGTTAGTAATTGAGATGCAAACATCTCTTCTCATCGGTTATGAATCTTTAATTAAACCTGCTAACATTAGCAGCCTTTTATATCATCCCAAGGATGTAAGAACTGGCCACATACTATACATCCATTGTATGATGCAAACTGCAAAGTTTTGCTATTGGTCAGAGGACTAATAAAGCCCTGTCTAGTATTACAGTACCTAGATTGTGGTATTTCATCATTTTATCACTGATGTATGAAAAAAAACAGGTTATTATCATCTTTCTATAAGTTAAAAGAGATGAGTCTCTTTAGTCATGAATAGAGGCAATACAATGAGAGTTAGTTTCAATGAGGGATTGCTGACAGCCAATCCTAAGTCTACTTGGGACTGATTAAACAAATATGGAGGTGAGAGTCCATATACTGTCTTACACTGTCTTGCAATGGACCACACTGGGTTTAAGGGCCTCAACTTCAGTCTAATGTTTTCAGGCATATTCTTTTGCTGTAGTCCTGACCAGTAAATTTTGTGAGCTCCTGTTCTCATCTGAGGTGCTGTTCACATTTGTTTGTAATACTGCCAGACCAGGTGCAAGTATCCAGTCAGGCACCACACCTGGACTTAGTCTAAGGTGCTTTTAAGTTGAAAAACTTAAGATATATCAAACCAAACTTTTTATTCAATGGGTTAACAGGATTTTCTACCCTTGCTCACTAGCTCTCCCAACAGGCATATTGTAAATAGTATTTTAACAATAGAATAAAATATTCCAGTACTGCTTTTATGGTTCCAATACAAAATTGCATTCAGTGCACCTCCCTCTTGAGAAAGAAATATTATGATTTTCTTAACTACTATTGCTGCTCGGTGCATCTCATATGAGCTACAGTAAGGAAAAGCAAAAATTTATCTCGAATTATTATAGCCATTTTGGGGAAATCACGTTTGGTGGATGTTGTGGACATACACCTAAAAGGCAGAGAAAGTAAGTTGAGCTACATTTTATCCACTAGATAGATTTCACACCGTGAGACCACCGTCTGTCAATTTGGTGGATTCCATGATTTTTTATGAACGCCAAAAGACCCAGGAATTAATCTTCGGTTTCTGGATAAATTTAAGCACTTTGTGTGAGTTTCCCGGACTCGTTGGGGTCTCTTCCTGACAATCCCTCATGTGCTTGCATAAAGTGACAATTTATCAGTTCTTATCAGGGTGCTGCATAATATATTCATACAGTGTTTTCTGGGGCTTGGGCTTTAGCTGCCATGCCAAGCACTGTGCCTTTGGAACTCCATTCCACAGAAAATTAGGGAGGCAGAAACTGTGACGGCTTTTAAATCCTGGCTCAAGGCTTACTTTTTTATCTGGCCTGGGGCTTTAATTTTTAGTTTCTTAACCTTTCTTTGATGCTTATGAGCAAATAAAAAAGTCTGTTTATTTGTTGTGTCAATGCCCACAGACTTTCTTTTAAAAATAACTTTAGGGGACTGGTAACACTCAGAGTTTTAAAATGGACCCATGAGTCATAGGCTTCTACTGTAAATTTTCTGACTTGAATGCCTAAGGATCGTATCAACTCATGTGTGCGTTTTTAAACATTTAAAAGAAATTGCATATAAAAAAGGAAATGTTCACATGTACTCACTACATTTTAATCACATTTCACAGCGGTTAAATGGTGTACAACTATGTCTTTTAAAAATCTATAAGAATTACATATAGGCTGAAAAAAATAAGTGTTTAAGGATGTGTACAGTAGCTTTCATTGACGAGGCAAGATAAAAGAATAGTTGAAGATACCTTTCTCAAAAATGCTAAATGGTCAGTTACATTTTTTCCTTTTGTTTATTGTGACCTGACTTTTAGTCTGGACACAATGAAGTACAGGTACTGTATTTCAGTATTTTGTCTGTGGTGGTTGAAAAAGAAAAAAAATGGTTTGATTATCATTCATAAGAACTGAAAATGTGAGGTTATATTTAATTTTTATTGTGTTAAATTACAGACAGCACCCATCTTCCTTTGTAGTACAGGGAATCATGAATATTTCTATACAAAGTTTATTTATCATCCATTGTCATATTTCCATATTTATGATGTGCTAGTAATAAGAATAACCTGAATGTGTCATGGCACGGTGAATTATTGCACTATTTAACACTGTTAAGTTGTGATAGAGTTACAATTTAAAGTAGAACGCAATGGAAAATAAATTCCTTTCTTTGGCAATGCAATTTGATTTTCTTGGATAAGTTAGCAGGTTTAGATACAGAATTCAAGTACTCAGTAAATTGACAGAATAGAAAAAAATGTATTTGGCAGTTGAAATATTTAATTGTTGTGAGTAAAAGAAGAGTTGGAATAAACATGGATATGGATAGGTATTATAAGGGTCACAGTGTGCAGTTAAAGTGAGGGTTGAAATGCAAGATGGTAACATTAGTCATCACTTGTGGCAGCTTGTGTGTAGTGAACATTTTTCTACATTCATTGTATCTTTTGGCATTTATAAGGCTGAGGACTGAGCAACATCACAAGGTAGGAAAGCACTAGTCAACATATCTTTAGGACAGATGAAGTACAGTTTCTGGTATTATATTTTTATAATTGTGCAGTATATGGCAGATTTACAGTCAGTGCCATTTCTTTGACAGTCATGAAATATACAGGGCCAGATGAAATACTGTAAATAGGAAATAAGCAGTGAGCGTTCCCTTAGACAAATGTCTATTAATGCAGTATTTGTTTTTCTCTTTTGTGTTTTTCATTCAAGACACATGGTGTTGGAAAATGTAAATATTTACATCAAAAAGATGGTTTTAGAAAGTCACATTCTGAAAGGAAATTAGTTCAAATTGACAGGGGGTGAAATTGGAATGTACCCAGTGACATTGAGACACCTGACAGTTCTGTACTGTATCTTTTAATACTAAGATAGAAGTCATTTTCGAAACATCATGGTGCCTAATGGTGCCATGTGTGATGCTTCATTTTGTTTTCTTCTGTTCTGTGTTTAGCAGCCATCTGTCTTTGAATTTATCTTGCTGTTTATTGAGAATTGGATGCTCCATGGCTGGTCCGTTGTTTGTAATACTTATCCGTTTATCCGTCAGGTACTCCATTGATCGGGGCACTGACCAAGAGAAAATCTTTAACATCGACCCTGTGACAGGAGCCATTACGTTGGGCAAGATCTTGGACAGGGAGACAGCAGGCTGGCACAACATCACTGTGATGGCTGTGGAAGCAGGTATGAGCTGCCTTTTGCTGTTCCCTGAGCACCACCTGTTTATGGAAGTATTAGGAATTCCAGCTTTCTTTGTCTATTGCACACAAAAACTACATGATAACTTGTATTTATGGAAAACAAAATCCACTGCTTACTGTCAAGCTTAATGCACTGATAGCCCTATTACTCCCGTTACTTTCTAACATGTAACTATTCCTTCACATTTTTTTTTACTACCTTGGCATCTTTATTATTTTTGAAATAATAGGGGTATGTCCATATTATTTGTACGATATGAAAGAAATCTTGAAAAAAGACAATACCATCTTTACATTAAATGTAGAATATTTTTGTTTCCTTAAAGGATGCTAGAAACATTCGATCTTCAAACATTGGTCACTGTGGCTTTTAAAGGAGGTGACTGAAAGAAACATTAAAATCTTCCAACCCTGTTCCCCATTTTGACAGCTCATATCACAGCACATGGACAACCACACAGTAAGAGTGAGTGCCAATGGCTGATGCCCCTATTATGGGGCTCAACCGACCTATAAAAAGGATCATTTCCAGGACCATTCCCAAGTCATTACACCACAGTGAGATAACAAGAAGCAGATAATTGCCATCTTGACACTTTGCAGTTAAATGACAAACAGTTCTATGTTGTATCTACTTTGTGGTAATAGAATAACAATTTAGAGTTGTATTGCAAAACAGATCAATGTTTTACCCAATAAAGTCCTACATCAGGCCCAATGTTTTAGACTACATAGAGTACAGAAAGATACCTCAAACGCTGAATAAAGATGGCATTCGTTTTAACACGCTCAACCAAATATAAGAGCTAGAAAACTGGGTCTGAGTCTAACCCTAACCTTAACCCCGGAGTAGCCATGTTTTTATTGGTTTAAGTTTCCAGTTGTACCGTACTCTCGGCTTTCTACAAAATAAACTAAAATAATATTAAGCTTTAAACATAATCACACAAATCCACTTGTTCATTTTGTTGTTGCTTAGAAACTTTTGCAGGTACCTTCCCTACCTTTCCATCTCCCATTGCTTGAGAATTTAAACACACTTTAAAAGGCCACTATTTGGAAATGATTCAGTATTTAGTGAAGCAACAGGGGATGTGGCTGACATTAACACTCTCAAACACAGCTCCAGGACTAGGGTTGAAGAGGTCTGATATATTGTCTTTTTGCATTTCAGCTTCTGTTGAAGCTTCAAGGTTTGTAAAAAAGTACTAGACATTGACTCAAAGCAAATCACATTGTCAAGCACGCTCTTTCTGAAGTGTTCTATTGAAGACAACTCAATTAGTTCAAAAATAATGTAAAAGCTTGGCATGTTCAAGTGCTTATTAGTGGCAGGAACTTCTATGTGCAGGGTGCTTCAGCAGTGTTCACTGAATTTCTTTGAGGTCTGTCATGCCTCAACGACTTTCTCTCATTAATTTATAGACATGGGTATACTCAAGAATCTAGCTTTCGTGTCAATGAGAGTAGCACTTGGTTTTTGATCTAGACAAAAACAAGTGATTGATGGAATAAGTACTCAATTACAACTTCCTAAGGTTTTCTGCAGCAAACAGAGACTTGTGTTCTTGTTGTGTATTGAATTTTTTATTGTTTTTTTGTTTTGTTTGTGGTTTTTTCCATCTTCTGAAATTTCTTTATCTCACTTGGTTACAGTGATACAACCGATAAAGCTCAAAAGGTCAGGAGTATCCCTGGCTAATGCAAATGACTGTAAAGAGACAGAGAAAATTGTTAGAAATCTGCTAATGACTTTATGTCCCATTCTTCTGGTCAGGGCCTCCCCTTTTCTACCAGCATGAAGCTGGCTTTCCCAGGTTTGACATTCTCTTGTTTTGTAGGAGAGGTTTTTAATGAGAACATTGAATTCATTCACTTGCACATCAGACTCCTATTAACCCTTGACTCACAAGGTACAGCTTTGTATGCACCATTGCCCATAGCAATAGATCTTCATAGTTTTGCTGTTAACTCTTTAAGTGTACATTCAGCAGCAACTTTCAGCATTGCTTTCATATATACAGTATGGTGGAGAAGTGGTCTGTGATTACCCAAGCAATCTTCTCGAGAGCCTTTCTTTTTCTGAAATAACAGGTTAAGATTGCCAATAATGGCCTTGGTTGAAAAAAATCAATAAGGACCACTGGGGAAACTAACTAAATAAAACTTTAGAAAATATCCCCGTTATCCCTGCATGTCAAGAGCATCTTGCCTCCATTGTCTGAAACTAGCAAGATATTGCATGCCTGAATTCCCAAATATCTGTATTTTTTATTCACATAAACTACTGCATTGACATTTTTGAGGTGCAATCTTGAGTAAAGACGACATCAAACCTGACCTTTTGCAGTCCTCAAACTATATTAATGACCTAGAGATAATCTGATAGTTAACATGCCTCGCCAGGGCCCAGTCCAATTATGGGATTAGTATCTTTGCTTTTGGGGAGGATTTACACAAATTCTCTGCAATCCTCTGGATCTATTGAGCTCTCAGCTCTGCCTAACAGGCGTCTAGCATCTGAGCTCTGGAAAAGATAATGGCTATAAATAATATCCCTTTAAATACAGGTACTAGTGTCTCTTTAGCACTTGTTTGTGTTCTGCATTTTTCTACTTTACCATGAATCACAGACACTTGGCACAAAGCTCTATTTGTGATAGTGACAGGAGAGTTAATGTGATTTAAAGTCTAAAAATAAAACTGAATCCTCTCTAGAGCCAGCAGACCCAAGGGAAGAAGCAAGCAAACAGAAAATATTTAATTGGAGAATGGATGCATAGGACATCACCATATTAAAATACAATACATCCATCTCACTGAACAGTGGAATATTAATCATGGTTTCTCAGTTTTTTCTTCCTATAACTGATTTAAAACCAACCACCTGGATCAGTTTTTGTTCATGACCTAACAAGTGAATTTATATGTGAATAATTAACCAGATTCTGAAATTCCCCAGACAGTAACTGAAGTTTCAGTTCAGTACAATGTGTTGATTTAAAGTGTTTCACACTCCTCTGTGTATTCCAGACCAATATCCAAGAGTGGCAACAGTGATTACTATCAACTTTTTGGCTTGAAGTAGTGAAAGACAGTGGATTGGATCCTGGTCAGGGACGAACTGCAAGTTTGACTCTGCAGTGTGAAAAAGGATCAGGTGGCAACTACCTGCACATCCTAGTCTTCTTTTGTTTCAACAGTGCTTTGTATGAGCATTGTAACTATGGCTTGATATAGTAAAGAATGTGTAATGCCAAGAAATTGTATATAAAAAGAATAGCAATTCTTGTAAAAAAAAATGCCCTATAATAACCAAGCCTGCATAATAAATCTTAAAAGTCTACCTTGCAATCAAAGTGTCTGTTCCACCACACTCTTTGCTCTGGTGTCATGGATCAGAAGGGGCTTTGGGTTGCAAAGCATCATTGTCGATATGTTGAAAAGCACAGTATGCGATTCAGTGCTGTTTCAGTTCTGTGCCATTTTGTGTTGTGGGTTCTGCTTGAGTTATCTAACTTGATTGCTACTACTGTAAAAATAGCTTCAGAAAAGGGCATGTTGAAAACAAAATCATTGAAAGGAAGTGTGCTGACGAAAGTATTTAGAATTGTTGACCAGGTTTATAATTTTAAGAGAAGGGTAATGAACAATCCAAGCAGAAGTAGTAACAATAGGGAGTGTATGAAAAAATAAAACCAGAAGTGCAGCAAAGTAAGAAATAAAATTATACAACAATTATGTTGATAAAGAACTACAGGAGATGGTGTAAGACAGCTTAACTAATGACCCTGAGAAAAGTTCAAGAAAATGAAAAACGGAAAGAAGACAAACTCAAAAAGACTACACTGTATTTCTCTTCCTTAAAAAAAAGAGGAATTCCCTTTGTAATATACTGTAGGTTGCTTTTAGACAGTGGTTTGTAGTGGAAAACCTAGGATACATTTTGTAGCTTTTGTAACACACTCCTCATTATAGAAGGAAAATGCTCCATTCATTTATTTTGTTTGAGTCAAGGGCTGCATATTTGTAGCCATTTCCTTCAGTGGTGCTTTCCTCAGTCAGCTAGATACTGGCCTACAACAATGGATAATGCTCTACACAGCATTCTCTAATCGGAGAATTCACAAATTCTCTAATCAGAATTTAGCATCTGCATTTTACTTAAATAACAGGTTACAGGAATTAGAATTGCTTTTCGGTGCAGGCTAGGTTTGACTATTTTATATCATCCCTTTCTCCATGACCCTGGAATGTACTGCTATACCAGGGGGAAGAGCACTATTGTGCTTTTCAGCCCATTATTGCTCAACTAGGACAAGCTCTGGTTTCCCACAGCCTTGACCAAGATAGGCAACTTACAGACAAATGAATGGGTTACTCAAAGAGGCAAAGGTTGTATCCCTGCCTAAAGCAAACCAATGTAAAAAACAAAATTAGGAAAAGTCGAGGCAAGGGCCCCAACAAAAACAGAAGTTTTTGTTTGTTTTCTTGCATTATGGCCATTGAAAGTGAACCACACCCCAAAAAGAAAAAAAAAATACTCACTACTTGGAGAGAGTTAAATAGAGTACTGCACAGCTGCAGCACCTCATGTAAACTATGCCCCTGATATGAATATCCAACAGGTGTGCACAACAAGGGGAGCCACCATGACAAATGAAAGTGAGCTGTTTCCCAGACTGCCAAAAGGTGATCACAGTTACAATTTGATGATAAGAGAAACAGGAGCCCAACAGTAAATAATGATTTTGAAATTGATGTAAATCAAATAAAAATGACTTGTTCTTTCAAACGAGTGTGCTGACTGAAACATCATGCAGAATTCAGCGAACAGGATGAGGTGACAAACCTTATCCATGGAAGTGAATGATAATTAAATCAATTGAATCATAATCAGCACCATGCCCAGACCATCTTTTTTCTTTTTAATGTTCCAGGTATCTGAAAACTTTACTTTGAAACATAAGCAAAGTTCTGTCATGTCAGCAAAGATTATAAATGCCTAGGTGTTATTAAATCCTGATAACAAAAGGTAATTACTTTGTGTGTGATGTATGTACAAAACAGTTCAGAGAACTATAGTGTATACTTTACTTCCTCACTATTTTTCAGCACATTTCACTATTTTACTTCATATTCTCAGGCAGTTTTGTCAACCCCAATGTTGCCAATTGTGCTGGATGGATTTAATTGGCAACAAAAATCTTCCATCTGTCCACAGAAAAAATGCAAATATATTGACTCTGTGAACTTAAAACTCAATTTAAATTAAGTAATGGATATTTATAGATGTCTATTATAATATGCTTCAAAAAAATTGCAAGATTGAGAGATTCATGTGATATTGATTCTAGCATATACTAACTGCTTTTGAGGATGTTTGATGATTTGCACTGACATAACATACTAGAGACTTATCCAAAGCTAGTACATAACTATATGCTGATTTGTTAGAAATTATTTAGAGATATAGATCACAATATAGAACAACCAGGTCATTGAAACAAGTGTGAACCAAAGTTGTTAAAGTGTTCTTACTAATGTTTCTATAGTAGCACTCATTATTTTTCACACGAGACAGACATGATCAAGCGTAATTAGCAATAAAAAAATCATATCTTCTGAAGGAACAACTTGAGGTTAATTCCACTTTGCAAAATAAAAACAGTGTGAAATATACAATATGGTGTTGTTTAAAAGACATTCAGAAAGTGTCACGCCCTCTGGAGCCAGATGGTGCTCCTACTCTGTCCTGTCCCTAGTTTCCTCTGCTTTGCTGTCCTTCCGGTGTCTCTCTCTCTCTTTTTATATTTCCGGGTCACTCATTCACCTTCGCTCAGCATTGACGTTCAGATGTCCCGAGACCCGCCTAGCGCCAGGTCGCCACTCCGTCCGTGGCAAGACGGCATAAGTTTCTATATGGCATTTCCAGAACTCTTTGCACTGCTGAGCCCGGGCTCACTCCCCGTTCTGCTGCTTCGCATAGAGTCTTTTTCCACTCTCCTGCCATTCCACGGTTAGTCCCTTCCGACATCCGTGACAGAAAGAGGTCAAATTTTCATCTGCACTCTGCTCTCCTTATTCAGCATATACTCACTCGCTGCAAACAAGTGGTGTTGTTAAGACTGGATTACTAAACTGTCACTTTCTCACCTCTTCTTGGACAAACAGCTTTTCACCCTCCGACCGACCCCACGAGCGGCGCCTTTTCCTTTTTATGCTGGGCTTTTTTTCCAGTTCTTCTATTCTAATCACGGGATGCTACTCCTGACTTCTGTGCCATTCCGGGTCATTCAGTTGTATGCCGTCCCAACATCCGCTTATGAATACCTGGCTTTCCTCGTGTTGTTTCTCCTGACATCCATGATTGAATGTTGAGCTGGCTTTCCTATTCTTATTGCTGGATATCATTCTGGACATCTGTGCCTGTGAGCAAGCTTCATGCCTGGCTCTCCTTGGGTTGTTCATTCCAATATCAGTGATGGAATGGTAAGCTTTTTTCCATTCCTCTATTCCCGTTGCTGGATATCACTCCGGACATCCGTGCCAGTGAGCGGGTCTAGTACCCGGCTCTCCTTGGGTTGTCTATTCCGATATCAGTGATAGAATGTTGAACGTTTCTTGCCCAGTCTGCGGTATTTTTCCTGGGTTTTTATGTTTTTATTCTTGTTTTTTGCTTGGTGTTTTGATTTATCTCTTCCTGGTTTCCCCTCCTCTCTGGTCCCCCTGTCCCCAGTGTTGTGGAACTCTTGGTTCCTACCTGTTTATTGTGGTTTGTTATCCTGGTCTCCCAGGTTTATTTCTGTCGTTGTTTGTGCTTGTGCACTTGTCTTTTGTTTTGTTTTAAGCCTCTGGAGCTCTACCTGACCCTCTCTTCCTCTACCCAATAAAGGTTTATACATTGAAGGAGGGGACAGCTCTAAGCTGTGGACTCCCAGAGGTTTCCTTTGAGTTAGATGAGGTTTCCCCCCCCACCAGTGCTGTCCAGCTCACTTATTTTTATGGGCGTCAGGAGCCGCCCATGAAGGTTGGGTTACTGTCACTCCCTCTGCAGCCAAAGGGTGATCCTACTCTATCCTGTCCCTAGTTTCCTGTGCTTTGCTGTCCTTCTGGCATCTCTCTCTCTGGGGCTATATATTTCCGGGTCACTCAATCACCTTCGCTCAGCTTTGACGTTCAGATGTCCTGAGACCCATCTAGCGCCAGGTCGCCGCTCCATCCATGGCAAGAGGGCATATGTTTCTATACGGCATTTCCAGAACTCTTTGCACTGCTGAGCCCGGGCTCACTCCCCGTTCTGCTGCTTCGCATAGGGTCTTTTTCCACTCTCCTGCCATTCCACGGTTTGTCCCTTCCGACATCCGTGACAGAAAGAGGTCAAATTTTCATCTGCACCCTGCTCTCCTTATTCTGCATATACTCACTGGCTGCTAACAAGTGGTGTTGCTAAGACTGGATTACTAAAACAGAAATAGAGTCACTTTCTCACCTCTTCTTGGACAAACAGCTTTTCACTCTCAGTTTCCACAGAAAACAACCAGACCAGCACCTTCTATGCTGTGTGATCTTTTCTTTCAGTTCTACAGTATTGTCTATTCTCCTAGTAGATCTGCTCAACTTTGGCTACTTCAACCCATTTCCTTCATTTTCTTTACTCTCTTAATCCTGTTCTGTGTTCTCTCAGTCTGCACTGGGTTTGGGTCCCCTTGTTCACAGCCCTTGCCATACCTGGCACCCATGGTACATGCTGCTTCTCTTTCTTTCTTTTTCTTTTGGGGAATTTATATGGAATTCATCCTCATCCTTTCTGTTCTAGCAAACTTCAGCAAGTGATAACGCACTACCAGTTCTGATACTGCTTCCACATCAGCACAGCTCATCTCAGGCCACTCTTTCTGGATCACTGTGGAGTTTTCTGCTGCCAACCAAAGACTTAGACCTCTCTCAAGCATGATAGGGTTAAGTAGCTGTACTGTCACCAGTTTGCTGCCTTGCGTTCTATAGCTTGCATCATACGAGCTTCTCATTCACTTCATTCTTTTTAAATGTTCCTCAGAAATATTGCATATCTGAACCTACTTAAACAAACAAACCTCAAACATGTTTAATGCGTGCCCTGTGTCATGATCGTCATCCCTCCTTTTAAGGGCCCACCGACCCTTTCGGATTTTAGTTTATTACTTGGACCTGCCCACTGTTTAGCCTGTCATTATTTAAGCCTGGCACTCCCACTATTCCTCGCTCAGCCTTCGAAGATGGACGCCTGGAAGCCCACTTACCAGCGGATCCAGGAGAGACCCGACGGCATAGGCTTCATCACGGTGTCCTGACCGTCTGAGTCTAGGGATTGGAGCGCCTGGCCTCATTATTCTGCCTTTATCTTTCTGGTTCCCTGTTCCTATTCTGGATCCCATTACGGATTTTAACTTTGTCTGTCTTGGATGGATCTCCCGGTACCTGGACCCTGGACTGCGCCCCGGATTTCCCCCTTGGACTGTTTGGACTTGTTTGCTGTGCCACGCCACCCGAGCTCTGGATCACCACCGCCATGCCCCCCTGTCTGTCAGCATGTCCTGATCCTCTACATCTTTTCCCTGTTGTCCTTCTCCAGTTACTTCTGGATTATACTGTCTGCATAGGGTCCTAACTACACACTTCATGGGAGCCTGGACTGGCTCCCGTTACACCCTGTCGTTCCCTCCATGCTATGGTGTGCATGTTCTCTGATCAGTTTCTGAGAAACTGCTGTTAAACCAAGTCACTCTAATAGTTCCATGTTAGAAATATGCATCCTGTTTTTAGGTTCTTTTGAGGGTCTGTGACAGCTTTGACCCACAGCTGGTGCTGTCATTTCCTAAATGTGGTGAGGAAATGTCACCAGTATGAAGTTATATTAATTTGTTCGTATTTGTAATTAGGATTCAACCGACCTACAGACCTACAGTAGGTTCAGATATGCAGACGTTTTTTTTTTCCAACAAAATCTCACACTCTTTCTTACATATCATTACTTTCTGGCTGCTCTCAATGCTGAACACATTTTTAGCTCCCACCACCACAACAGCACCCTTGCAGCATTCTCCTTGGTTGAGTCCTCTTGACTGGGGTTGTAATAGCTCTGACCTTTGAGAGCATTTCCTTAGCCGGGTAAGTTAATACCAAAGCAATAAAATTATATATATTGGCTCATTTTGTTGTAATTCAAATTTGAATTTAAAATTTTACTTTGGATGCATCAACCACTTACAGTGCCAACATTTTTAAAAAGGCATTTTGTGGTATACAGTAGTACTGTAGATATACAGTACCTTCTAAATGGATTTACCAGAGATGCGTTCACTTTTATATAGAAATCAATTTTTACAGGCATGAAAACGAAATCACAATTAAATGAATAAACAACCCAACTTTTATGCTTCAATCTATGGTGTCTGGTGGCTGGTTCTGTTAATTGAAGTTACAGTAAGTTTTCTGGCACGAGAACAACAGCTTTTACATTCATTACAATTTCCTATTGTCAGCATTTCTCTTAAGTGCTTAAGCATTTCAAGCATTTCTTCTGCTTTTAGACCCTTTCAGACCTTTCAGAGTCTAATTTATCTTAAAATTTTGCATTCTTATATATAAATGCATATGAATCTGAAATTATTTTTTTTTTAGTCCGTTTTTCATTCATGTATCGTCTTTTTTTAGATGAGCATTTTCCTGGAGGTGGCTATGTTGTTTTGATGGATTAATTTAAAATCTGCAACCTTTTACACAATTTAAACCATTAAAACATCCTATAGAAATAGAGGAAATTAAAACAAAATGTAAAATATATTCTGAAAACCATGTCACCAATCATCTTCAATTCCTTGGAGAATATGTCTGATTTTACTGTTCTATGAACTTTTTTTACATCCACAATAGTTTATAGTACCAAATTTGAAATATGTGCAGCTTTTCCTAGCTCAATTTTGATTGGCTCATTTAATGATCAATTTAACACTGGCACTACATCATGCAACCCTTCCATTTTCCCAAAAATAATATTGGAAGTAACTATGAATAATGTTTTACAGCTGTATTATAGGTTAAAAGTTTTGAAAATGCAAAATGTTGGCGATAACTGATGACTGATGTCAGGTTTATGGAACTGAAGTTTCATTAAATTTCCAGTCACGTTTTTGATGTCAGATATTGATGAATCCATATCAGTCGTTATAATTTCTTTTTTGTAGATTCAAAAATATATTTTTGATTTTTTTCATTTGCAGTTGCAGACAACTGGCCTTGTACCTGTTGCTTGCCATGGCCCTGTATAATAAAAAGGTTAGAAAATGTATGGATCCATATTGCATCATTGTATTATAATTGTTGTACAAAAACAAAATTGTCCATCCAAATCAAGGCTTTGTAGCTAATAATTAATTTATATAGAAGTATTTTAATTTTGACTATGCTTTAAATCATTTTCAGGATTATTAATGGTGCCTTATGAAATCACCTAGCTTTCAGGTTTCAAGGTGGGGTGCAGTTTTCTTTGCAATCACAGATGTTGTCTGTTATGCTACCCAGTGAGGAACAGCATATTTAATAATAATGTACTGTAAAAGCAGCATCTCAATACCATGGTAACAACAGAGCTGTACAACCTTGAAAAGCTATTGGTGCATACTTCTGTGGTTAGATGTCTTTACACACTTTTATTGCTGGTAAGAAATTATATAAGAAATTGCTTTTGTAATTAAAAATGGTCAGGCACAGAAAAGAAAAACATTAGCTCTTGCTGGTGGTTTTATTATAATTGCTATAATATGAACTTAAAGTTATATATATTTCAGGTTCATAAGTCATTTGTATTGGACATGAAAGATAACTTCTATCTACTATTGCACTACCATTCTACAGTATAGTACTTTGGATGAAATTATACTTCTAATATATGTAGTATACTGTATACCTATTTCTGTTCCAGGGAGTTTACCGTTGTGTATTTTTCTCAAAGTCCCAGAAAAATAACATATTTATACTAAAGGAAATTTATTCAAGTCACTTTTAAGATGTACTTAAGCACCAAAGCAGTGAGGTAACCGCTTTAATCATACTAGCTACTTGGTTGGAGGGATAGTGTTTATCATTGCATCGTAACTCATTCTCTTTAAGGTGAAGCTTGTGAAACTATCAGACTGTTTGATACTTGCTGGAACAAATAGTAAAAGACAGGTATAAGATGTGAACTATTTCCCCTTAGGCACATAGAGAGAATTCATAAAGCCAAAATAAGGTAGCATGCCTGGAATTGGGGAGAAATGAGGTATAGGTTGAGAGTGTCTGTCAGGTTAAATAATGATGAATGGAATGATGATTTCACCACAATTCCTACCCCCATCTACTGAATGTTAGAGTTTAATCATGTGGTAGCTTTCATAGGGTTATCACAGATCTGATGAAGGCAGTAGGAGTAGTATTGAACCGGAGAAAGGAAAGACACACATACAGTACTGTATGTCAAGTATGTTCATTTGAACAATATGGTACTCGAATGTCACAAAGTGACATGCAGGAGCTGCAGAAATACAAAACCTTTATATAAGAGAAATGTCAAGCTGTAAGAATATTGTTGATGTCAAGGCAATGGCTTCTGGACAGACAGAAGACAACAAGGCAGACTAGTGTCTGTACAGGACTGAAAATTTATTAATTTAAAATGAACAAAAACGCAGATATGTATTGCACTAGTGACAGCAGTGACATGAACCTGTTTGACAATGAACTGAATATAAGAAAGGTCACAAACAACAGGAGGCCATGTGTCCCAGTGAAACTGAAACATTCTGCTATCATTCAAGTACCCTGAAATAAAAACAGCCTTGTTAACCTATGATATATATTTCACTTGTACATGACATCTGTCTTTTCCAGAACTGAGTGGTGATATTCATCTTCAAAGCTCAAATGATCAAGCTATAGACTATAACTACTACAAACTATATAACAAAGTATGTGAATTGAATGGAGGAAATTATTTTCGTACCATTATTTCACAGAGAAGTGAGGCATACAAGACTGTTAAGAAAGCACAGCTCTGTACTTTTAAACATAATGATGACATGAGTGGTGTTATTCATGAAAGAACATTTATTATATTGGATTATATAACATGCAGCCATGCAGTATTTTTTTCCACATGAGCTCTGAATTTTGAGATTTTCCTATTTTTCATACATGGCATGGCAGAGTAGGTAAAAAGAAGAGCAGCGATGTGTAAATTACTAAAATTAAAGTTTTTTTGTAAGTTTGCAAATAAAACTGTCAGGACAGTTTTTCAAAATCATTTTGCAAGCTTGAATACTCATTATAATTTTAAAATGTTAAAAATGACTTAGTCTAAACTTCTCTCAGAACATTATATACAAACTACAAAATAATTGCCGTCTCATTAGTCACACTTTCCATTACAAAAAAGAAAACTGCTTCATTATGTGAATACGTTTGGCAACCATCATTTTTGAAAATTCTGACACTAGTGTAGAATGAAACACCTGTTTTATTCTTTGTAGGCAGAGCAGACTGCAGTGTGAAACTAAAAAAAAAAACAAACAAACATGGAACTGACATTACAGTTTTGACACTGAAGAACACCAAACCAAGCACAATTTATGAACACATGATAAAGGTGTCATTTAGCATTGATAATACAATGAAAGCACATTGATGTTTTATCTTAAGCATCCAATACTGTCAAGCTTCAAAGGACAGTGCACAGATAGGGAACAAAGCAATCTAAATTGATACTCAACAAGGTCTAAACATAGAAATAACATAAACTGCATTTTTTTCAAACTAAAAGAAAGGATGCAAAATGAGGATTTTAAGAGAATTTCAGACATCAAATGGCAAATGCATTTTATGATTTATTGTGACAAGGTAGATTACTGGTTCCCATCTGAATCTGGAGGACATCAGGTCTCAGTTCCAACTGAGCTCTAAATTACATAGACTAATTGAGCCCTTTAATTGGACTGCTTACTTGATTAAAGCTTTTTAATCTGCGCTCAGTCCTGGGTTTCAAAAATACCCTGCTGTAGGTGTATTCCTGCCAAGAAATATTGCAAAGAGAATTCTGTTCATTCTCTCTTTAACTTGCTTATTGAGTGGTTGCTTTTGTCTATATAATTCTGTCAGAGAAAGAGAGTCCCTTTCACACTTAGATTTGATTTTTGGTAACTTAATTTATAAGTGTAATAACGGGGATGAGATTTGATATTTAAGTTTGATGTCATTTTTATTTTTTCCTTGTGTAATTAAGACTTACATTTAAAATATCGTGAGGAATGCAGCAATGTGCTTTCTCCATTCTGCAAAGCAGAGGTAGACTATGTGGGTAAAATCACACAACCCCTTGAATATCTATGCAAGAGAAAACAAATGGTGGTATGGTTCGCATCTGGGATAGAATCTGCATTGTTCTTCATGAATCCAAGACTTAGGTAATGAATGGACTCTTCTTTCTAGCACTGTGGATTAGGCTTTGCTGGGGATGCTGATAAGTGTGTTCCTTCTGTAGTTCAAACAAACCCTCTGATTGCCTTTCTTAAAGGTGGGTGTCAGGAACCAAGTTTATCAGTCCCAAGGTACTGTGCCCACCTTTTGCACAACATCGAAGAGGTCTATTAAACACAACTTGTCTACTTTGTCTAGCACTTCCAGTCTCCAAGAAGATCTTTTCCACCACTAGTGTCTTGCCACGATGAAGGTACTTTACTGCCACAGTGGCTGACAATGACAGATGGAATTTCACTATAGGATAGGATTTCTCCACCTCTTGGAGATTTCCCTAATTAAGATTAATGTTTCACCACCCTTGATGGGAGCAACTACGACAACATCTCACTGATTTCTCCTGGAGTTAGAATATTTTGCCAAGATACCTTTAAAGCTGTCTCAGTGATTCTTCTGACTCCTTCCACACAAGGTTCACAGCAGTGCAATCTGGACAGTACTGTATAAACAGCAAGCAGTTGGTTTGGCTCGAGTGCTGGAAATAGCCTCTCACTTCAGAGATCATTATACTGTATATAAACCTGTGGTTCACTGTTGTGAAAATAATTTATTTCAGTCTGCCTTCTTGTTTTTATCTTTCATTTTATTGTCTAATATTTTTAACGCCTGTTTTTCTAATATAGTTTTTTAAAACACTGCTTTTTAGTTGAACTTTTTTTGTTCTGTTTCCAATAACGTTGCTCTTTCTATTCGCTGTGTACGTGTTTATTTGGGTTTCTTTGCCTCCTTTCTTTTTCATGCTTTGTGAAACTTTCAGCTTTATTTTCTTGCCTTATTTGCCCTTAATATTTGATCCATTATGTTTTGTAACAACTTTTACTGTATTTCTTATAACATTTTGTTTATTTTAACTTGCTTAATTTTTGTTTTACAGCAGTTTTTTACTTTACATTTTTGCTATATAAATTAACATTACTTAATTTTAATTTATTCCTTTATGTTTTTATAACCTTTTTGTAAGCATGGGTTTCTGCTAAATGATTGCAATATACAGTACTATATCATTCAAACTAACTTTTCCTCCTTAGATTGTTGATTTTCACACATTTTCCAAATTTTTCACACACCAAGGCATCAATCCCTGCTGTATATCAGACTTAAGTGTTAAATAGTTCAGGTGTGACACCTGAAGAAGGCTCCACGGCCTAAATTTTGTGTTGTCTTTCTTCTCTTTTCAGTATGGAATAAACCTATTACTTGTTCCTTCACGTGTTAAATATTCATCATTTAATGAAAATCACTTTCGAATTGGGAGGGAGAATAATAAAGATGTAAAAATCCTAAAATAAGTAGTAACTACTATTTTATTAAAGATGGCCAGATTCAGGTGGTAATGACACAAGATACTGTAAGTTAAGTACTGTAAGTCAATGAACAGTAAGTCCACATTCCAGAGTGAGAGATGTTCAGATACTGATCGTCAATAGTAATTGCCAACCCCATCCAAATTTTAAGAGCTGAAAAAGAGCTTTTTTCATTGTTGCCAAGGATATTAGATTAAAGAAAATATGTCTGGTACTGTGACATCATTACCCTGGGCATCTGTAGAATATGCAAAACCACTCAACAGGGAAGTGAACAGTTAACACATGATCACAGACAAGGAGATAATTTAAATAATTTTACTTTATCATGTACCTGTGTATAAAAAAATGGGCTATTAAGGTGGCAGAAAAACTGGACAGGTGGCAGCTGGAATTGTATTTTATGTTTCTATAGAATTCTAAATGTGTTGTTATTTTGCTTAACAATATGCACCACATTTTTACATGTAAGCAATAATTGTGAATATACATTTTAATGGACAAAGAAATCAGATGAATATATTAAAATAATAACTTTTCACAAGGATTAATACCATATTGGTTATGAAAGAACTAGAGAAAACAATCTATCTCCAGCTTAGATTGACAACAATTGACTTTAAGGCAGTTTTACTCTGGTCAAAATGATACTTAATTGCCTTGTATAATGCAATGAGCATGAACATCTTCCATATTTGATGAGACGGTCACAGAGGCTAATCATATGAACATGCAGAACATTTAAAAAAATCATCATTTTGTTTTCAGTTAAATTGCTGACGGTTCAGAAAAGCTGAGAACCTAATGTACTTTTTCACCTGACTAATCATAACTTGCACTACCATAAACCTGATAGCAGCACTGCCAGTAAGAAAATGACAAAGTAGATTAGAAAATTAGTCCCATTATGAAATGAACTTTCCCCATAAGTAATGGAATTGTCCATTTCTTGATAATATATCTGCTCCCACGATGTAACTGTCAGGCCTCTTCACTATCACCTCATCAGGCCCTGCATGACATTCTATACAAAACCAAACAATTAGATACAGTATGATCCTATTTGAATCTGCACTTTTCTGAACCTGTTGTTTCATTTGAAGCATCTTATCTCTACTTCAAGCCTGCTAATTTTAATGAGTAAAGAACGAGAAGGTTCTTTACTCACTATATTATATTAGGTATATCAGGAATTCCCTTTTTGAATACAGTGTTGATCTATGTAAGCAGCAAGAGCAATATAAAGATCACATGATGTACACAAGTACAGTAGAGTAGAAGAGGAGTTTATTGCCACATGTACAGTACCTGTACATTGGAATTCTTATTCACACTGATCTCTCAGGATGTAAACAGTACAACAGACAACACCACAAAATGTAGACAGTACATTACAAACATAATAGATAATAACAACAAGAACAACAAATGCTATATATTGTGGGACAACAAATATGTAGTAGTGAGAACAAAAATAGGGTAGAATGTGCAAAACGTGCATAGTGCAGATGTGTATTGAGTCTCATGCACTGTAGTTAGCTGTTGAGGATGTGTAGTGCAGTAAGGTAGAAAGAGCTACAGTACATGCGTGAAGTCAACATGAAATGGCGCCATCTTGTCGTTGACAAGGCTTGACAAATATTTCCATCCCAGTCTCATGCCATTCTGCTAACAGACTCATCTTAGATGAGGTAGTGATGAGGGAAGGTCTATGTAGTGCTGGATTGATTACAATTCTTCAGTTTTGGACAGGCTTATGATTTTTAGATTGCTTTGGCCAGGGAAGCTGTTGTAGGTCTTTTTAATGCTTCTCAAGCAAAGCACATGTTACGTGACACTGAAACTCATACTGCTATCCAAAATATTAGGAACACTTCAGTAAAATATTCCTTTGCAATGGAATTATTTTGGCTAGTGAATGTACAGTATTTCCCTTAAAACATCTGAAATCAATTAAAAGAGGCAAAATTTGGAAAAGAGATGCCTCAATAATTTTGTTCTTTTCATTCTTTACTTTTTATTCCCACTGACTCACTCATTACAGTAAAAAATAACTTATACAGTATATGCAATCTTCATGTTTTTAAAGTAATATTTTTTAGGTCAATGCCACAGTTTATTTGCAGTATAGGATTAAATGGATCAAGTTAATACTTATTGATGAGGGAGATACAGAGATAAAAATACTAATCACTTTTCAGAATGTTTGAAAATATATAATTGTTTCCTCATATGCATTTCTGGAGGAACATATTGTCCACAGTTCCTTGCAGCTAACTGTGAGATTTGTATTTAATTTGTTTTGTTTGGTCGAATAGTTCAATAGCTTTACAGTAATAGATATGTGATTCCCTTGCTGCAATTTTAATTATTTCAGACACTTTGAGCTGCTGGTTACTGCAGATATTTTCTTGTAGCATAATGTATTTGGAGTCAATTGTATAATCATGGAATTCTAATTATTAAAAATGTTTCTGCTTCATCCATACACAGATGCCCAAAATATAACATTTAAAATACTGTACATAACCTTCTTGTACAATGCAAATCTTGGTCATCTTGTTCCCTTCTCTGAAGTAACAGAACAATTCTGAGAACTATTTACTAATATTTACAAAATACAAAATCTTTTTACTAGTAGATTTATACTTTTTTTCTCAATATACTGTATGTATTTATCATGAATATGCTATGCTAAAAGTGCAATTTAGTCATCTAATGAATGGTACAGTAAGTCCTGAAAACACAGTCAAATTAAAAGTACTGACAATCTGGTTCCAGCATCAATCTTCTAGATACCAATCAAGTATCCATTGAAAGTAATGCAATACTTTAGCAATCAACACACTGACAGCTGGCTTCAGTTTAATCCAGGTCATAGTTAGTTATCCAAATTCCCCAGTGAATTTTCTTATCTGTCAACTTTGTATTGAGTTCTATGATCCCATCATGCTCTGATATTACCATTTTTCTCCTGCAGTTTTAAAATGCCACAGATGGCATGTTCTGTATGAGATTGTCTTCCAAAATGATTGTAAAAAGAAAGGAACACTGTGACAATGCTGCTTTCTCATTTTTTGAAAATCATAGATGGTGATGCCAGAAAGTGTTGTTCAGTTCAGGGGCAATCTGAGGGAAAATATCATGGTACTATAAAAGGTACATTATCCACAAAGGAAATTTTCAGTCAAAATAAATAAAGCCCACCAAAGGCAACTGCTCTTTTCCTTCTCAATAATGTCTTGTCCTCTTGAGGTTCTGTGATGATTGGAGTGTATGTTTTTTATTTGGCAGGAAGCAAATAAACCAAGGTAGCTGACTCATTATTGTCCTAATAACAGATCTGCCTTGGTGGCCAAAGACTGTGGTCATACAGTAGACACCACAAAACACACCACTCTGTTGAATATAAAAACATACAGTTAGAATGGATAAAAATGAGACGGCGTTGGGATCACTTCGCTAATGGTGTTGCATGTACCTTTATGATGTAAAAATCCCATCAAGACATTTCTTTAAGGATCCCAAAATATCGTTCTCGACAATGTGGCTAGAGATTTTATTTCAGAACCCCATCACCCAAACTCTCACTACCTTCTGTATGAAGGTGTGTTCTTTTATCTGTTTTCTCCTAAAATTTATATCCACTTGTGCCTCTGGGTGATTGCAATGTCTTTGATCTCAAAGAAAACTATTGCATTGACTTGTTTTGTGCTTTTTAAGATTTGATACACCTGAATTAAATTCCAGCATTAATGTCTTGGTCCCAGTGTGAAAAGATTCAGGTCACTAAAAAGAAAGGTAATTTGACACACAAAGATGATTGCCTACACTTACTGTATCATTCTCATTAAGTTGAAAATATGTGATGAGAATTAGATACTATGGGGGAATATACAGCCTTCAAGCCTGCATGGGCTTACTGTGACTATTAGAAATCAATCAAAAGAATAACAAGCAGTTTTTACATAGATTCAAATTGTATGGAATACATTTATTAATACATAAAATGAGTAGATAATTGCAGTCAATGTAAATACTGTACAATAAAGTCTGCTTGGATACAAACAGCATCTCTTTAAATAAGTGTTATCAAGCTATAGCAGAAATCAAGATTAGGAAAGAGATAAAAAAGGATAATGTATTTAGTATACCATAGGTTATACTAAACTTTTTAATCATTAAACATAATCAACATTCCTATTCCCATAAGTAAATACCATTACCTAGATGAAATTGTTATCAACTTGTGTTAGAATAACAATTGAGTTCTCAAGACTGACAATCTTGAAAATTCAATTCTACTCACTTACAACTGTGGATTTGTAACTCCTGTGCAGAAGGATAAGAGCTGTCAAACCCGTGCTCTGCCAGCTCATTCCAACTCAAGTCCTGGTGCAACTGAAGGTATTAAGGAGAGTAAAGTTCTGCTGTAGCCTCACAATGTCAGTTCTCTCCAATGGGACATCAGGTTAGCGTTGAAGTGGCCTGGGACAAAGTCTGAGCAGGGGAGTGACTGAGAGATGAAATATTCAGGTGTGTCAACGAAATAACAACTGTATTATTCTGGTAATCAAGGGGATGCACAGCAGTAGCTACTGTAGGTGGTCGTAAGGTCCAGGCTACAGGCTAGATCTAAGGCAGAATCTTTACATAAGGCTCTGCCTTTAATCAGTGCATCAGGCAAAAAGTTAAAGTCCCAAAGCTTAGACAATAGTCACATGACAGTCACTTGTTTCTGTTGTCATATTGGTTCAACAAAGAAAAATGTGCACCACTTTTTAACTGGGGAAATTCCAGGTTGGTGTCTGGATAAGAAGTCACCAGTTGGAGTGGGTCTCCACATTCGTCAATTGCCTGATTGATTGATCATCTTTTTGGATGATTGACTATGACCTGTGACTTCATCAGCCAGGTCATCAGCCAGACGTGACTATGGCTCTCTGCTAGACATGCAGGCACAAATGGTGGCTATCCATCAAGGGGTACTGGGTGTCCCTGGCTTGGAAAAGACCATTATGCAAAAGACAAACTCATCTCCCTTATTTTCCCACATTCAAAGACCACTAGGTCATTCTATGGGTGGGATCACAGTGAGGGTGCTCACTTAAGATCCGTATAACACCTAGCTCTGTGGATTATTAATAAGCATTGTTGCTATACCCTCATCACAACATGCTTGACTAATACAGATATTAAGATGATTTTATGCTCGTACCTGGTGTATTCCTTCTTATACAGTCTATGTTTCATATGATGTATTTTTATGTTCTGTTCAGATGGTTATTTCTATAGTAACTAACATTTTGAAGTAAAATAGTTCTGGAGAAGACTATCTCAAAGTAATTCCTGATTATTCTTGATTATATTAAAGGTAATTATGACTTACATTATATTTTAATCATTTTTAATGTCAACACCTGTGACTCAGACTCAGTGCTGTGCGCACGAAGCAAAACAACCGCACCGGTAGCCAGAGAAGCAACAGAAATAAGTGACCTTTCCTGCTGCCAATGTTTCAGTCATAAGCACCATCTTAAGTGAAGGAAAAGGAAAGCTCTCAGTAGGCTGCAGAACAACACAGTTACAGGGAGCTAGATACTCAGTGCAAGTTATAGAAAAAGTGGTAAAGTGTAAATCAATTTGTGTGGTTGACATCTCTAGTGGGAGACAGGGATGGAGAAATGAGAGATAAAGAGAAGCATAAAATGCATAAATGTCTCTGTAGACACTGGGAGTGATATTGTTAACTTCAGGCTGCCATGCCGAAACAGAAAAGACGTGCAGTAAAAACCCAACGCAACCTGAAAATGCATGATTTTTGAAACATCACAAAACTCTTGTCACAGGCTTTCCCAAAGATGGTTCACCAAACAGCAGTTTAAGTTAATGCAGGTTTTACTAGCCATGAGCTCTTTTCACATCTTGTAAAAGAAATCCTTCGAGTGGCTATTAAATATGATTTTTTAGTTCCATGTCTGTTTGTCTCTCTTTTGCCATTTCAAAAAGATGAGGATGGGGGCAAAGTTTTTTTCCCTCCTTTTGTATTAAATCAAAGGTAGCAGTCAACTGGAGAACTACTTCTCCTTTATTATTATACTTATCTATCTTTCTCAATGTAATTTTATGTTATTTAGTACCCTTTACTCTGTTTTTAATGTGCACACAGTGCACAGTAATCAGTCCACAGTAATTGTATAGACAGGAACAAGAAATAGTAGTAACCCCTCTCACTGAAAGGAAACTACAATTTTTTAGCATCCCAAGTCCAAGTCCAAGTCCAAGTCCTCTTTGAAAGCCCCTGATGTTAGATTGTGAACTGTTCCTAATTTTGAACATATTTTTACTTTCTCGCTGTTATTTCAGCTCACTCAGTGATAAGAATTTGAGAGTATCTTGAGGCCAGACATGCTGTGTGCTGTACAAAATGAAAGAACAGAGTGCATGTGCACATAATCAACATCATTCCCATAGTGTTGTGTGAGCCAAGTTCAGAAACGATGGAAAATTCCAACATCAAAAACCACTGAAAGAGAACAGCTCGAGACTAGAATTTGGCAAAAGGTCTGGGTTGAGTGTTGGACCCAATCAGCAGGTCATTCAAGGAAAGAGTTAAAAAAATGTAGAGCACTCCTTTGTGACGCGGAAAACTCATGGTGGGCATAAATAAAACTCTTTACTTCTTAAAGGTAACAACAATGCCCTCTCCCTTCAATACTCCATTCTCTTCTGTTTCTTTCTAGTCATGAAAAATAATGCTGTGTTTAATATTTAAAATACTGTTTTAGTTTGATTTGCGCTTGTCAGGAGAGATTGTTCCTTACATTGAAAGACACAGATGTGTCTGGAACCCCCAAGGGGTTGCTACCTGGGTGCTACTCAGTTTCCAGTCACTGACTTCACAACCTCCCACACCCCCCTGCCCCTTACAACCTGCTACTTTCCTTGTCAGCCCTCAGTTACCCTCACAAGCGATTTCTGTCAATCTGCTTTTAGAAAGTAGCTTTTGTCTGCCTTGGAGGTTGAGGTGTATTTCACTCTTCTATTCCTGATTTCCTGCAATTGTTTAAGATTCCAGGGCAGCATTTATATTCTGTACCCCCCTCTCTCTTTCTAATGAAATTTTAAAGTGTGCCGTCATTTCATTTAAATGAAAATTGAACATAATTCATGGAATGCTTTACAAATGTCAGACAACTGTATGCTTCAGTCATTAGAAATGTGAAAAAATGTGGGCTTACTAACAATTTAGAGCACATAGGAACCAATTATAGCTACATAAAAATGAAGGCAACATTTATCATATCAATCCATAAATTCACTGGAAGGTGTACTTGCCCAAAAAATCAAACTACATTGCATATACTAATTGTACCTCAAATATTAAAGTAAAACAAAATGATCACATTTGAAGAACTGAGGAATTGCATTCTACTCTCTATAAAGTAGGCACACCATGGTTAATTCCCAAAGTTAAGTTCTTAATTTTGGTCATGAATAGAGATTGTCACTTTGAATAAAAACTTTATTTGGATAATTTACCTTGAATAGCCTGTTTTTGTGAAATCAAACTGGTATGAATCTTACTCAAAAGTAAAAGTACTAATTTTAGAAAGCCTAGGTTTTATGGCTCTTGTTTTTGATAATTAAAAGAGTGTATTCTCCTGGGATGTGGGATGTTGATTTCTTCAAGGAGGTTTTGATCTTACTGGTCTAGTGTCGATTACTTTTTCTTGTAGCCAAACACTATAAAAACATAGTAACATAGTATTTTAATCTGAGATTAAATGTTTTTAAATCTGTTTAAAAATATTGTAATTAGAATTTTAATCTAAACATAGTAACACAAGAGTTAAACAATAGTTCTTCATGAGTGTTTTTCTTCATATGACAGAACCCTTAAAAACACCCACTGTAACAATACATGAATCAGTCTTTATGGAGTTAATGCTTTAGTGCTTTCTGCACTAATCATATTACATGCACATTGTGCTAGCAAACATTTCATTAAATACAATGATTATATTGCTGAGACAGGTTGTCATTACCATGTTGTTACCAGAACTTCAAATACTGTATAACACTAATATAATTAGTATCTAATAATCTAAATATTTGTTTTTTGTCTTTGTCCCCACATGTCAGAACTAGTAGTTGAAATATACAGTATAATAAGGCAAGACCTACAGGTCTATAGAAGCCTATTAATGGAATAGAGAAAAAAATCCTTTAAATGAGGTATCATTGTGTTTAAATGGGATAACATTGCATTTAAATTGAATAGTTACTGTTTAAATAATACTGCCACAACATATTACTACAGTATATTGCAATATACAATATATGCAATAATATTGCCCCACGCAAATATCCATTTTCATTAACAAACAATATCATTATACTCCCCTTTGTCTAAATTAACTACTGTATATAAGACCACATTCAAATAAAGAATGAGATATTTTATATTTGGAAACTTCACAACAATGAATTCACTGATGGCTTTTTAATTGCTAACGTTTTCCTGTCTGGGAACGTAGAGGAAAGGTCAAAGTGTGGTGAAAGTACTGTATGTAACAAGTATATTACTTCAAGAGCTGTTCATAGCTGTTCATGGTAGTGTATTTATACTTATTTCTTCCCCACTATTTGTTTTTTAAAGACCTTTTGGTGACCTATTGTAGAAATATAATGTAATTTTGGCAGGTGTGTGACTTTAAACTGCTTTCTCCATGACAATTTGAAGACGATAGAGAGCCACCAACTACAGGGACTTAAATCTTACCCATGTTTGAAAAAGGGGCCCGTCTGTAGTTACTGTTGGAAATGTTTGATAGAAAGCAGCTTTAAGCATAAACTTTTGCTACAAAAACGTATGTGGACAGCTTGAGAATAGGTACACAAGGCTTAAGAGTTTCTAAAAATAACTGAATGGCAACAATGAAAGGTAAAATTACAGGTATGTTACATAAAAACAGTAATTGTAGCAGGTCTTTGACCTGCATTTAGTGAAACTAATTTTTTTTTCTAATTTTATAAAGACCTAAAAGTAATATTTGATATAATCCGAGTGAGCTATATATTTTTTTACTTCTTAACACTTCTTTCAACTTTTCTGTGTGTAATTTTCTATTGGTGAGAATTACATTTACTGGGCTAGAAAACTATTTTAGCTAAAAGAGCCACTGAACATGCTTTTCATAGAAAGGTCAGAGAAAATAGTATGGCATTCAGTAATGTTGAATCATACTCTTTTACCTGCAGACGAAAAGGTATATAACAATACGTTGTTTGGTAAAATCCATTCTTATTTAAAAAAAAGATTAAAGTAACCACTTAAATGTGACAGGGAACATTGCGAGTCACATTGATGAAATGTGATGGTGTAACTAGGAACTAGTAACTAGGAATCCAGGGGCATCCAAGATCACAGAGATTTTTCAGAAAGAAACATTTTTGTTTTCACCTGGCCCAACTGGCAACCCACAGAAGCTTAGAAGATGTGAGTAGACCAAGGAACTGAAAGCTATGTTTGCTGCTGGAAGAGGTGTTAGTGGGGCCAATAGGGGGCACTCACACTGCAGTGGGTTTGGGTCCTAATGCCCCATTATAGTGAGAGTGACTCTATATTGTAAAAAAGGAACCATCCTTCAGATGACACATGAAACCAGTCCTGACTCTCTGTGGTCATTAAAATTCTCAGGTATTACTCTGGTGTCCTGGCCAAATTTCCCCTTTGCCAATTATTATTTACCAATCCCCATCTTTGAATTGGGTTTATTACCCCATTTCCTCCCATAGATAACTGATGTGTGGTAGCATAATGTGCATACTCTGGCTCCTATCACATTATCTAGCTGTTTGCTACACATTGGAGGTGGTGGAGGGAAGTACCCATTACCTGTAAAGCACTTTGAGTGGGGTCTTACTTGTAAGATTGAGGAACCTATTAAAAATTAATTATCTTAGGATGAAGATGCTTTAGTAGGAGACGTGCTGGGAAATGTAATTAGGACTTTAACGAAGACTTTAACTTTGCTTCCAACCCTCACTAATAATCTGGAGATTTTTCTCTGGCAGTAGAATTTGGATATGTAATGAAAATCTGCAATGAATGATTTGTGTTTAAACCTGGTGTATAAACATGCAAATAAGTGCTCATGGGCTGGCAACACCATTTTTGGATGGAGAGAAGGAGCCCTGAGTGAGATGCTTTCAAGACAACAGTACAAACAACAACTCAGTTGCAGTAGCAGATCCTCAAAAACCTTCTAACTAAGGCATTTAGGTTCTCAGTAAAGCATTTTAATAAATGAGCAGGGAAACAGAATAGTGTCAGCTACTGTTAGGAAAATTCAATAGAAAAAAAAATGTTTCAGATTTCCACAGTACTTCAGGAAAAATCATGCTTAATTACAGACACATGGCATTAGCATTAATTTCTTGTTTTTCTATGAGTCAGTCACTCTCTGCGTTGCCTACCACCCATCTCCTCTTTCTGCAGTACTCACAAAGGAAGATACTTTGAAAAGGTCAGAACCTTATATAAAGGAAAAACAAAAATCAATTTTGGTTGCTATTAATAATTGTAAATGTTGGGCATAATCTGGCAGCCAAGAAAATTGGGACCTGTCGACGTACTCCATTAACATACTCACCTGTCATAGCTACTGTACTTAACTCTTGACATGCTAGGAGGATGAGCTATAGTACACAGTGCCTGTGGAGCATCAGTATACCTCTCACTCAAAATACCACATGGTCTAACAGAAGCCACATAGTGAAGCAATGAGTAGCCAACAATTGCTGCATATTTCTTCTGCTTGTGGAAGCTTGGTAGTTGGTAAGACAATCACATTGCCCAGACCATACTGGTCTATAGGGTTTAACCAGCAATCTTGTGAAATAATTTCAGGTAGACTAGGGGTACTGAAAAATGTGTTCAATGTTTAAAAGACAGTGGCTTCAAGTATACAGTACATCTGTGCTGCACAAATATCTGTGGACATCTTTAGAATCAGAACACAGGACTCAAGAGTTTCTTAAAATAACAGAATGGCAAAAATGAAAGAAAACTGACTTAATGTTAGTGTTACATTAATACAATAATTATAGCAGGTCTTGGACCTGCATTTAATTAAACTAATTATTTTCTCATTTTACTTTTACAACATTTTTAGTAGCAGGATCAGAAAAAATAACAGCATTCAGCAATGTTGAATCATGCTCTTTTACCTGTAGGTGAAAAGGTGAAAAGATAATAGTATTTTGATTGGTAAAATTTATCATTAAGAAAATAGTCACGTATGTGTGACAGGGAACATTGTGAATGACATACAGTACAGGTATAAGAAATTGAAGTAGAGCTAAATAGGGGTGGTTCTGTGTGAGAAATGGAGCTGTACCCTCACTAGGGTTTGATCATTGTTCTTTATAGGTAAATCTGATTCCAGAGGTACAGTATATAGAGAAAAAATCCAAATATCAGAAAAAAATCAAATATCAGGGTAAAATACAAAGCAAAATAGCTTGATCCAATCTAGAAAATAACACATACAGTATCTGTTTTTCATAAGCAATTGAGAAAAAGTTTTAAACTTTCGATGACATCCTGAAAGGCAGACTGATCAAAATTAAACTGGTAAACTATCAAGAGCCAAAGAATGCAATGGCCTTGGAATTGATGAAGTTACAGGCTTACAGAACCTTATGAAATGTCAGGCAATTTGGCACATTATTGAAACTTTTTTTTACCTGGATATACTAATAAATGTTTGTGGCAGCTGTGTCATATGGCTTTTCAATGCTTTAGCCCAAGAATAAATAAATTCCTGTATATAATACTTTTGAACCTAAAGGTTCAAAAACACTTTACATGTAGAAGGGGACCTTCGTCCACCAATGAAGAGCAGCAGCCACATGGGGAATGTGCAACAGCCATTATAGATCATTACCCCCCTCCCCCCAAGTAGCAGATCAAGGAGAAAATTGGGGAAATTGTTTCACTAATTAAATGAAGGTACCATTAAATTAGACTAGGTTGTGCAAGCACTGGCTGGAATTTAGCCAGGACACCAATGTTAACTTGCCTACTCTTCCAAACACTATCATGGGATATTTAATGACAAAGTTGTTAGAACCTGAGTTTAATGTCTAATCTGAACGATGAAACCTTCATTCCTTCATTACTGACTGCTCCTTCACCATACTGGAACATTGAACTGGAAATTCTAGTCTAGAGAAAACAATGCCACCTAGTGGGTCCGTGCAAGCCTGTCAAAGCAGCAATCTAGTTTTCCTTGGAGGTCTTCTGTCCCAATACTGACCATACCCAACTTGGTTATCTTCTGAGATCTAACAAGATCTGACAAATAGAATAGATTCATGGTAAAGACTAAAATTGCATGCAGCTAAAAACTTCATCTTACAGGAATTAGAAAGAGTTCATTTACTCGTTGTTTTAGGATTGCTAGCCTATATTTTATTTACTTTAATTTAGAGATTTTTATTAATTTAGTTTGCTTTATATAGTGCTTCATCTCTTCTATTAGTTTGGCACTCCAATCTTGATTGTAAAACTTAGTGTTCAGTTGTAAAAGTATTATGTCATAGATCTACTGGTACATGATGTACAGTACTACTGTATACTGTATGTTATCCACCACGCCTTTTTTTGGGATCACTGGGGAACCTTTGCAAGAAAATGTTATTACATTACACATAATATCCTATACAATATTTTAAAATAAATTAATATATGCTATTATTTGTATTAAGGACTAGACATGGGCGAATTTAACATTTGTGAATTTACTTACTTTCAATTCTGTCTGGTTGATGGGGTCTTGGATGAAAAAGAGCAGAGTGGAATGAAACTGAAATGAAGGCTGCTAAGCACAACTTTCAAATTAGCATTGCAGCAGGCTAGGGTTGTGAGACGAATATAGATAGTGAGAGAGCCTCACTCTATCCCCTGCACAAGTACCCACTACCCAGCATCCTTATCTCAGCATTGTCTTGGTTTTTATAACGATGTTTCATTTCAGTGGGGCATGCTAATCACAGCAGCAGAGACAGAGACATATATTGTGTTATTTTAACTGATGACAATGAATTTGTGATAACTGTTGTTTCCTTTTAATCAAAATCAAATCAAATGTTAATTACCATACTGTATATAGCCCCTTTTTTGCAAATGTGCAATACCAGCTGCCTAACAATTAAAGTCAGACAAATTAAAATAACAATGAGTAAATTGATGGAATAGCAACATAATTAAAGAAGAAAATTAAAAATCAAAGTAGAAAGTTAGTTATCTATATTAACTTATAGCCAATGCATAGTACTTTAATTATCATATAAAGGATGGTTACTTATGTCTTTTACCCAGAAGTACTACTGTATATACAGTACTGTTGTACATTTTGCAAAGGTATTGGGGTTATACAGTAGACTATACAGTAGAATAATTTGATTATATTCTCCGTAGAATAGTTTGATTATAAGGTAGAATAATTTGACTATTCACAACTGTTCTCTGCATCAAGCCCTTGCAAATGTCAAGACTATATTGTATTTTATTGTACATATAGCCTGCTCTTATTTTCTTGTGACCTATATTGTCTTATACTTTGAACACAGCATACATTAGCCAGTATTACAGAAGCATGAGATCATCCTTCACCTGGACAGGTCTCAAGACAGATATGAAAAAGAAAACTTTTTCCTGACTTAAAGAGAACTGATGCAGATGCTTGAGTGCTTCAGGTTCCTGTGTGTAATGAAACATGTCTTGCCACTTCAGGTCAGCCTTCAGGTGTAGCATTTTCATATCCATTTGCATATAAGAGAAAATTAATCACACAAAGCTTTCAGACAGATGTGATTCATGCTGTCGTCTGAATCCACCAGCAGATGAAAAGCTTGCTTGCGACACTAATCTGGAGATAAATCTCTCACTACTCTGTAAGATGTTCCAGAGCTAATTGTAACATTTTCAATGTTATTAAAAATTGTTAATTGAAAACAATTACTAGGAAAAGCTGATGACCAATTAACTGATTGGCAAACAATTACTAAGGGTTATACTAATTTGGAATGCCATGTAAAAGTTTTTTTTTAGTTCAACTTATTCAAAGAGGAGATGAAAATAAAAATAATACACAGCAAAAATATGTTGTAGACCATTGCCTCATGCTTGAACAAGGACATGACTGAAAGCCATGTATGATCAATTATTAAGTACTGTATATTCATTTATTTTAATAATATTTAACAAGTTCCCAGATTAATACACTGACCAAGCATAAGCTTTTACTTAAAATGGATCCCAGGAGAGGAAGAAAAATAAACATTCCTTCATTAAAAACAGTTCTGAAATTTAAAGTTAATGGAGGACATCATAGGTATTTGTGTGCGGGTATCCGAGTTTAAAGATGTTAGCACAATGAAAGCAATAGTGTTCACTGGATCACATGCTCATGAAAAACACATTATCAATGTTGTAAACTGCATTAATTTACACTTTTTCTTTGTTATCTTGTATGCATGCATTTGGATGTGAATAGTATATAGTGTCTGTTAGAAACGTTGTGCAGATAAGAAATCTTATATTGATGCATTGATCTGTAGCACTATTTCTTTACCATCTGCATCTATCTAGTAAAAGTAAGCCACTTGTCCTAGTGAGGGTCACAGCAAGCCTGAGACCTACCTGGAAGCAAACTGCACAAGGTTGGATTGAGAGCTCATAAATACTTTTTTTTCCTGGGCAGGATAGTAGTATATTGCAGGGTAGTGAAGAACAAGTCAATTTAGAATAGCTGATAAATCTTAGCTCTCATATCTTTGGGAGGTGGGAGGAAACCATAGCACTCACTGAATTCCCGTGTTAACGAGGCTGGAATCAAACTCTGGACCCCAGAGCTGCGAGTCAGCACTGATAACTGCTCACCACTACGCCACCCTAACTCGCCAAAATCATAACAAGTCAATATTTATGCGTGTCTCTTCATTTGTTATCATATTTGATCAGTTCTGCTGGAAGCTTTCAATGACTTACCATTATGCAAATATGTCTGTCTTGTGATCTGTACAGTACAGTATATCACAGAGCACTGTTGCTGAGAAACATCAATAGTATCACTTTCCACTAGGCCTCTATTCAGAGGTGCATGCAAGGACAGAAGTGACACTAACAGCAAGTATGGCTTTTGGTTCTTTGGTGCCTGCTGTCTGTAGAGAATTCCTCTTAATACCAGTAGAAAGAACTGTCATCTAAGACCCGGTATTGGCAATACTTTGCACGATGACTAGTCTTCGAGACTAAATGATATTTTATTGTCATACTGTAAAGTATATCACCCAAAAAATAATCACGCTTTATGAATACATGCCTGATAGCTTCTGATCAAATCAATCACTACGTATCTGAAACCTTTGGCTAATAACTTAAGGTATGCAGTGTTTTACCAGCTTTTACTTAAATTTCACTGTCTAAATGTCACTTGCAGGTTTACAAACCTCCCCAAACTCTTATCATCGTGTTTCAAGACAAATACATATATGTGGAATATAGCTGGTGCACAGCAACCCTGTTCACTATTGTTTGAAAGAATATGTATCTTTTAAAATAAGACCATAAGTGACAGACAAACAATAGAACTGGACAGTTTATGCACCAGTTCATCTGTCACTTGAACTCATTCAAAAGTCCACTGATGTAATTGTAATGCAGCATGTTCACCCCCTAAGAGGATGATCCTGGACTGTGTATACTATCAATCAGAAGAAATTTCATTGTCGAGCTTCTGCCAGATTCATCCTCATACTCTTCTTCCCTCTCTTCTTCCAGACAACGCATCCCAGTCCTCCAAGACATCTGTTAGCATCCGAATTCTGGATGTGAATGACAACCCTCCTGAACTGGCCACACCTTATGAAGCCTCCATTTGTGAAGATGCCAAGCCTGGTCAGGTAGGTGCACAGACAATGAGCGTTGACCTCCATATCACAGAACAGTACAGGAAACAAAAACAAAATAAAGTTTTTCCACCGACCACTGCTAAATTGGGAACAGATGTGTGACACTGCTTTTAAAACACCATTCCCTAGCGTCTAATACTGTACATCCTTTTCTGAAACCACTACAAACTATAAGCCAAATTTCAGTAATTTGAGCTCTTTTACATTTAATTTACTATGAATTTCTTTCTTGTATTTTTGTATTTTTAAGAAACAACTCCCACCAGTTAGAAAAACATATTTACTGTATACTGTATAATATTTTTCTCCTCTCACCACAACTGAATGACACTAATTTAAGTTGCTTTATAAGCAACCATAACCAGCTTTTACTCTCTAGAAAATATATGTGTAATACAGTCCTTTTAAACTCATAATAGTTGAAAGGTCTCAGAAAACTCTGTTTTCATCCAATGCTTTTAAAAGCAGAGTAGAACAAACTGTCCTTTCCATAACAAAGCAGTTGAGCTGAGAAACTGGTAATAATGCCAGTGGATATTACTGAGTATCATCTCCCGCACTTAAGAGGCCTTGGAATTGAATTTTATGAAAGAAGTGTCTGTCACTGTAGTTGCCATGGGACTGACCGGGTTTTCACGATTGTTTTGCAATCAAAAAGCTCAATTGTACTAGAGTGGTTAGGAGAAAGGTTGGAAAGGTTCAGACCTTTACACAGGATGAAACACTAAATTCATATTATTCTGAAATGTTTCTTTGGCTTGTTTATGCTGTCTTTTTCAGGTAGACTATAATAAATGCTGAAAATAAAAGTATTAGAATCATGCACTGTTCTATTTGAAACAACTGGCAACAACATTCTCTTTCAGTATATCCTCAGACCTTGCTTTGCCTCAGTATTCGCTAACATAAAACATTTTCTAATTTTAATTTTCAGCATCCATTGAAAAATACAAGGTACAGTACATGTAAGCAAGAGTACAATCTAGAATAATGTATACAAGCTGTTTAAATTATTTTCCTTAATATTATATAATATGCTGTAAAGTACTTGGAATATAAGTTACTGTAAAAGTAACAGTGTTGCTTTCTGTACGTAATTGCTTAGGATATTTTGAGCCACCTTCACAGGAGTTACGTTCTGATGATTCCAAAATAAAGGGCCCTTTGAGCACAATATTTTTCTTACAATTCTCTTTCAAGTGGCTGCTGGGCAGTGTTGGGGATAATTACTTTTAAAACGTGATTAAGAAATTAAGAAATGTAGATGTCTGTAAATGTTCAAGTATAGTTCCTTTCAACTTCACGTTGATTAAGAAAAAAAAATCCCTTACATGTGGAAGTATAATGGATTAACTGTAATGGATTTCTTTTTAAATGTAACTTTCAGCATGTTTGGTATTTTATCATTCCATCCATTTTCTACTGTAACTGCTTCCAATTCAGGATTGTGTAGGAGCCGGAGCCTAGCCCAGTAAGCAACAGGCACAAAGCAAGATTCACGCTTGACAAGATGCCAGTCCATCACAGGGAACACATGGACACAGAAACGAACACACTCATACTAGGCCCAGTTTTCCCAGATGACAATTTATCCTACCAGTTTGTCTTTGTACTGTGGAACGAAACCAATGCACCCCAGGAACAGAACCCAGGGCCACAGAGTTGAAAGGCTGTAATATTAACAGCTGCCACCGTCCCATCCACATGCCATCCACATGGTGAGCAAGCCCATTCTGCCTAAGCAGCACCCAGTCAAGGGACAGTTTTTAGCTTGCAGGTTAACTCTTGACTGCTGGAATGGCAGACAAGATGATGGTCTTTGGTTCTGTGATTGGTCTTTTGACCACCGTCATTAGGGAATGCAATAGGACCCTTTCTTAACAGGTTGATCTGTTCTTCCAAGGGCAAGCATGTCTTGGAGTATTACAAAGTCAGTCAAAATAAAGGAACTTCAAACCATAATCTCAATGTGTTCAACATATAAAAGGTGTTACAATGTTTCTGTTAGGACCCTTTCTTCGGTGTCCAGTTTAAAACTGCAGGTTTTAGGTTTGTGTTGTTTTTAAAATATATATATAAATCTTGAGGCAGTTAAAGGAAAACAAATTCTTGATCTCAATTGCCATGAAGAAACAACACATTGTAAGATCGATGAACATCCTTGGGGCTTCTTGCTTGGCAGAGTTCTTCAGATTTTTTTTAATTGCTCATGGAAGGAAAGTGCTGATTTCATGCATCACTTAAATAAAACAGATCCAGAGATGATAAGAGTGATGCAGGCTAAATGCCAGTCAGAGCCAGTCTAGCATGGCGGCAAAGTGCCAGTGTGGATACAGCACATGCTGTCCCTGGTTTGACAGCTGACTCCTGGAAGGGCAGTGTGCCAAGGGAATGCTCTTTTGCCTGGTTTGGCACAAAGTCCCTAGTGGCAAGGGCTATATTGTGGAAAGTAGAATTTTCTACTCAATATTTCAGCGCCTTTTTCTGGAAGGTAATATATCAAAGCTTTGTAGTGACATCCTAGCAGATTCTCATTGCATTTTGGTACTTTTTAGATTTTAAATTCAGAGCTTAAGGAAATCCCTGCTGTCTTTAATTTTTAACAACTTAGTGGAACAATTAAAAGATCATAAGCTGTACTGTATATTTTTTACAACTAAATTGTTTATATTGTGACTCAATTGTAAGACTCACAAGATCCTTATTTAAATTAAAAAAGAGTTATTTCTTTTTGTACTCTTAATTTAATTGCAGAGTACATAGTATTTATATTACATCTGCCATGGCTAAATCTATCAGTTTAGTAACACCTACCTTTTTAAAACTAAAGCTAGAAAGCTTTTATGCATATAAATTAAAGATATGTCACTACATTTGTGTGATACATTTAGCTTTTTCCCCTTGTTTTTCCCTTGTAGATTTACAGAGCTAATTTTGTACTATAGAGAATAAGAATAGCTTCTAAACTGCTCTTTTACCAGTTACTGTAGTGACTGTTATAAGCACTTCCTTTCCTTCATGCTTGTTTTTATTTCATTGTAGCAGAGCAGGTGTTGGGGCTTGGGTGAATGAACCCAATCCCTTTCCTTCTCCTTTTATTGTCCCAGATGGAAAATTTTCCTTTGCAGACAGGCAAGAGACATAACGCAATACACCATTAATTTAACACAAAATGTATAGTGTGATGAAAAAAATAATAATAAAGTAAACTATACAATCAATTGTCCTTGTCAAAGCAAGTTAATAGTGGTGGGAATAAAGGAAAATGTACTTTTGCTGCAGTTGAATTTGGGTAGAGTAAACTGACTCCCCAATGGAAGGAGCTCATTCTCTGTACAGTGGTGTCATGATTGTAGCCCCGGCCCCTTAAGGGCGCTCTGGCTCTTTCACATTTGAGTTGATTTTGTGCACCTGCTCCCGGTTTCTGCCTCCCTACTTAAGCCAGACGCTCACTCTGTTCTGGGCTCTGCATTGGTTTCCAGTACCAGCCGAGTCCGAGACCTGGAGCTCCTGGTCCCATTCCCCCTTTTTCCCCCGAACCCTCTGCCAGATCCCGCTCCATTTTTTTACTTCATTTGTCTTCGCCTTGGATAGACCACCCAGCTCTGGACATTTGCCTTGTCAAGGATTTCCCTATGGACACTCTTTGGACTGTTTGCCTTGGACTCACCCCCCAGAACACCAGCGCACCATGGAGACACCCCCTGTTTTCCTTCCAGCCCCCTTGCATGCTTTTTTCTCAGTGTTTTCCTCACTTTTCCCCGGATTTTGTCGTCTGCATAAGGTCCTGAAAGAACGCTTTCATCACCAATGGGTGCCCATGGCTTGCCACACTATTTTTTTTAAATACTGTAGAGGTCTGACAGCTATAGCTGTTGTGCAATACGTTTCCTACAGTAGCTACCTTCCCTGTCCTGCTCAGTCTATTTTTATTGTTTGCTTTAAGGTTAGCAAACCCGGCTACCACAGTGCATGTTAGGTCAGATTCAATAAAGTTTTATAGATCAAAGTCATTGTGGTACTACACACTAATATAGCAGAAAGGTCTCAGGAAGAACAGTCACTGTTGGCTCTTTTTATATGTGGCATCTGTGTTTTCCTCAAAAGAGTTTGTAATCAACAATACTGCCAAGATATTTGCAGCTGTTGACAATTTCAATTTCTTGCTCCTCAGTGACTCTTGGCTTTGCAATGGGTGGTTGTTTTGATGATCATATCTTTTTATTTTGACACATTAAGTTGAAGGAAGGAGTTGTTACACCTTTCAACAAAATAGTCCACCATGGTATCTATGACTTGGAGGAAACTGACAATGACAGAGGCATCAGCAAACAAAAGCTGTTCTGATATAAAGCCATTAACCCTCACACTTTGTGATCTGTTGGTGAACTCATCAAAGATCCAACCTTCAATATTAAAATGTAATCTCTTTACTAACAAGTGCGGTTGAATTGTGTAAACGTTTGATGAGAAATCTATAATATAAGAGATTCAGTAATGTTAGGATAGCATCGTTGTCTCTTTTTTCTAGGTCTTCTAGGCAAATTGCATGGGATCCAGTAGGTGTTCTACCTGGTGAAGAACATGCCTTTAAACAATTTTCTCAAATTACTTAATTACTAAAGAGGTGAATGCCACTGGTCTGACATTTTGGGGGATTAGTGTTTTACAATTGGTATGATTGTTGCCCATTTTCAAATATTGGGTTCTTTCTGCCGATTTAGAGAGATTTTGAAAATATAATAAAATACAGAATATGGACTTATTTGTGTAATAGTGTAACAAGCCTGATCTTTAGATTACCGTTTAATACTCAGAATTAGAAGTATTATAGTGCGAGAGATGATACTGTATGTAGCAATAGTCGGGCCTTTAGCCCAGTGGCTTACAGCTTCATTCAATGCAGCTGTTTAAATAAGCACCATGATTCAGTGGTGGGGACAATGACGGAGTTTACACTGAGATACCCATGTATGTAATCCAAATGGAATTTTGACACTCAGATTGCTGTGGCTCTAAAGCTCTAGGGTCCTGAAGAGTTTTAACCTTTTTATACCCCCCTCTGGTAGGGTAATTATCTTTTATTTGATTTTTTTGTAAACAGTCAATGGCCCTAAGCTAGCCAGCAGCCAGTTATCCTTTCATGAAAGCTGGATAATTAAAAAAGAACTACAAACAAGGCCCAGTCATGCCAGAAACCGTTGCTATTTACATAATGAGGACTAGCTGACCTTTGTTTTCCATATGCTCTTTCCTGGTTATCAGTCTTTGTCACACCTGACTCCAAAGGGCCTGTGTTCTCCTGTGTTCTGGGCTAGTTCCTTCTGCTCTGACCTTCCCTCCCTGAAAATACATCTCTTCAGAGCAATCTCATCTGTAACTCTACTTTAACATATAATTAAAATAAAGCCATCAGTCACTGGAAATCCATTAAGGAAGCCCCCTGCCGAAGATGGAAAGCCCAGCTGAATTATAAACCTTTGGCCCACACATGCCTGTGGGGCAGCTCTCTTTCACTGGGCCAAAGCAGTGCCAGGTTCATCAAAGTAGGAAGGAAAAAAAACAGAATAGAGAAACCAATAAAAGTTTTAATTCACTTGTTTCAAAATGGCAAAATTTGGTGAATCTAGGATATCCGTCAAAGACAGATTCTGTACAGTTTAATGGTAAATAACATTTAAGTTTACTTATATAGAGACATATGGTACAAAAACAAAACAAAAAATAACAGATGGGGATAAAGAACACAAAAAATGAAATATTGTGAAGTCCCCATCTTCTTTTGTCCTTTGCTAACACAAAGCAGCAAAGCTCCTTGTTAAGTGTGCAAAAATCTGCTATTTGACATTTAGGAAAAAACCCCCACTGTTATCCAGTTTTTTTTAAATGGAAATCAGAATTTATATTAAGGTGTTTTGCGTATGGGAGCTGCAGACCTGTACAAGAAAGTCTTTCAGGCTGATCAGTTGTCTCCATTTTCAGATATACAGCATTCCATGTTCAGAAAGTTTTTTATTCATCCATGATCAAAAAGCCACTGATCCCTAGCAAATGTTGTGGCAAGTGAGAAGGTTATCCCAGAAGTGCAGGGCACAAGGTAGTAGTGCATAATGGACTGAATTGCTGTTCATCGCCGAGCACACTTGAATTAGTTTCACATTTTAAAGTCTCAAAAACAATGATCCTTATACTTGTATAATGTCATGTCACAGATTTTAATGCAGACAGATTAGACCAAGAACATAGACTTATCAGACACGCGATGCTGGGGCTGGATGTTTTGTAATAAAAAGGGTTTTCCTATTCCATTTGTAATCTGCTCATGTTAAAAATGTGGATCCCACTTTGGACTTCACAATATCTTGTGATCTCTTATCTACTGTAGGTGAAAGAAATAAGATCAGGAGGTAGAAGCTGCCATCTGTCTGGATGTTACTGCATGCAAAATACTGTAATTTAAAGCCAGGGCCATCTTCCCCCTCCTCAACTTGTGTACCTTTACATCTCAACCAGAGGCGACATTGATCTGAAAATAGCTGCGCCATTAGCTTTGTAATTAATGGCAAGTGTTGTCTGCCTATTGATCGGCATAAACAAGATGGCCTGAAGCATATGAGGGGGGCATATCGGCTTTCTGTCAGTCATTAAAATAGACAGGAAGCAATTTTGATCCACAAACAGAATAGTCATATAGACCTGTGTCATTAAACCTAATCTTCAGGTTCTAAACAAATTAGTGAGTAATCGGATATTTAAAAATTGTCACGTGCCAGTGTTAGTACAATATGGCTTATTGGAGCAACATACTGTAAATTGTCCAGGTTCTTAACATATATAATGTCTCACATTCTTATGACTTAAAATACAACACCTGTATCAATGTTTTTCATTAAATATGTTGAATTTGATCTTGCAATTTGCTGCCAGTGTCAAATGTGCACATTCCTTGTAAAAGAACAGGCTATGTTCATTTCTGTCTTAAAAAATAGTCTTATTTACAACAGTGTAACATTTTAAAATATGGTGAGTTTGTCATTTTGTGTTTTTTCACTACTTTCATTAACCTAAATTTAATGTGCATGAGATAGCTGGCTTTCATCCAATCCCTCCACCTTTACAGTTGATATGGCAGACAGGCCTGTGTACTGTATGTTTTGACTCCTCTCTACAGTGTAATACTGTACTGTATGTGTAAAGGGTTTTTCCTGTTGTCCTTTTAATTTGAGATTCCTTCTATACATACGATAAAAATAAAATGCATTTTCAGAAGTGCTAACTGACACTATTTTATAATAAGGGAAGATATTAAGATGTTAAGATATTTTAGGAAAGATTGTGATTTTAGAACTGATCTGAAATATAAATGGTGTGGAATGCATCTCTTTCATATCTGAAATAATTATGGGGGTTAACTTTAAGACCTATTGAAAATGTTACTATAAGACATATTAATTCAACGTTATGGAATTTTCCCTTTTTTTTTATAAAGCACTTGGAATCATTTGGTAAACCCTGTAACCAGGCAACCTACAGTAAGTGGCATGTTTATCACAAAGACTGACTGATTGGTTCATGGACAGACTACCACAGTGAGTATTGTTCGCAGACAGGAGACTTGAAGCCTGGCCTTTGAGGGCTGAAGCTCATTTGAAAGTCCTTGGACATCCATCTTTGTTGAACTGCTGCAACATTCAGATCCCTAGTGATCGTTGTTGACATTTCAGGATAATTTTTGTGGCATGTGCAGAATTTAATTTGTGTTTTCTATTTCTGCATTCACTGCTACAAATTAATTTTGATAAAAGGCACAAAAAAAGGCAGGGAACATGCTTCTTTACTAGGTATCTAAAATAAATACTTGAAGCATTTTTCTTCTGTTTTTTTAAGATATTGGTAGAATAAAGTTGAAAATTTTGCAAAAACTTAATCTAGATGTCAAAAACAATGAGTAGTGCATTATTTTAAATAGTTTAGGCATATTAGGTGAATTTAATGTGATGACAGAAAATGACTGCACTGAAACTTCCCTTATAGGTTTGCAACTTTCTTTAATATTTTTTTTTTTATTCATGTTATTCTTCTTTGTGAGTTTCAGTGAATCCTGAGTGCATGGAACAACACACAGCTCAGCTCTGATGTATGTAGCTGGATAAAAATCATAAAGGCCTTTCTAAAAAATGAAATCTATTTGAGCTCGCAGAATCTTACAATTGAATGTATACGCAGCCTTCAAGTTATATGCTTGTTTATTTGAGACTGTTTCTATTTCCACACAGAGACCTTCCTCACTCCCACCCTCTCCTCCCCAACACATACCTTCCAGGTACAATTTAATAGCTTTTCCATATCTGATGTGTCCTAAAGACTCAGTGAATGAATCACTGTGTGAGTACACTATACAAAACCCAGTCTTGTGGTGATGTCTGTTGAGAGGCAAAATGGAAGACTAGGAGGCTTCAGGCACAAAAAGTTGTTCATCTCTCTTTACTGTACTTTAATAAGCCGTGATTCTTTGTATTTAACTAAGATGCTTGTTTGGATGGAAAATAACCTATTGAAATGAGCTTAATTAAAAGCTACTGTATATGACCTTCTTTGGTTATATAGTATCACACAATATCTGTGCATCTCTAAGACATTGACCCAGATATTGTTCCTGATAACAAAAAATGTTACTGTTTCTTAGCCATAATGCTATTTTTATAATTAAAATAAGACAAAAGCTTTTTGAGATGTTGCAAAGATTCATCTCTCCTGTTTTTACTACCTAGAGTAATTTGAGATGGTTTCAGTTTAAGGATTAAAACAATTTCATTTAGAAAATATGGCTTTTTAATCAACAGTTAGTACTTGAAATGAATAAACTCTCTGCTCTCTTGTCATGCCAATAATGCAATTAACATGCTTCAGAGTCAGCTTAAAACAATTAACTCTGCAATCTGTGCTTTATTATGCATAGTAAAGTAGTATAGTAGAACAACAGAGTTGGGACATAATTAAATAATGGCGATGCAAATATCAAAACTTCAGTCATAATATGATTTTGTGACAGTCAAGTGATAAACACCCAGGTGCTTCACTGATACCCACAAAAAACACTAGCTTGGTGAGCTTTCAGTGTTATGCTTTTGTTTTTTGTGGTCTTCCAAACTTCCAGCAATGCAACTGAGTATTTCCACATGCTATTCTAATTACGGTTTTATCTGAATGTTAGATAATACTTGTTTTCATTACCCCAATTATTGTTTCATCAAAGCTTTTAAGTTAATTTCTTCTTACATATGAATTGCATTCATGGTTTTCATTCACACTTAGTTATGGTGCTCAGGTTGATTGCATTAGTCTTTGATAATAGTGTATTGTAACTGTTAAAAACAGTCAGAGGTCTTGTGTGTTTATTTGATAAAATGTTTCTAATTAGGAAGGTGTCTGCAACAGATTCAGCAGTTCCATATCATGTTGGCAAATGTACAACAATCTAGTAAATTCAGGCAGATGGGCAAATTCAATACCTTAGTGAATAAATGGCTTACTAAACACAGGTTACAATTGGATTCTGCTTAATTCTGTGTGCCATATACTGTACAGTAAATGCTGACATCCCAACACATGATGCCACTTTGTAGGATTTGCTGGCAGAGAAATCAGATTAATCTAATCCATTAAATGCACTGTACTTGATCTAGTTCAAATGAAGATATTGCAGTGTTTTCTTTTTTATTTTTAGTGGAAATGGCTAGGGAAGAAGTTTTAGAACCAGGTTAAGTGTCTCGTGATGCAGAGACGCACAGCAGTGATCATTTTGAAGGTTTGCTGTAAATGTCATTTACCCCTCATTCAGCTGCCATGCAGAAAGCTGTTATGGAGGTTCCATTAGCAATCATCAACTCTCGTTCCTTCATGTCAGGAGCCATTACCAGTGAGTTAAACACAGGTTTCAGGTCTCCTGCAGATTAGCTCCAGTTTCTAACATGCAGGTGGCACGTTTCTCCTGAATATATTGTACATGGTGGTGACTAAACACTGTTTAAACAAAAATATTTCATTATTTTTTTTGTGCACTTAATGAGTGAGATGCTTTTTATTTACCTGAGAGAAGAAAGTTGACAGTGAAAAGAAAGAAAAGCACAAAGGAAGAAGACAGTTTCTTCTTTCTTTACAAAGACCAAATACTTGTCACTATCTAGTTTAGAATCTAGACAACTGCTGTGCTGCTCTTTTATAGCTTTAAAATACTTTTCTTTCTTATATTATCTTGGTAATATTTTTATCTTTAATGTACCTGAGCAGCTAATTAAATGAGTTTAATATTGGGACAAAATTTGAAACAAAAATCCAAGGATTGTGTAGCTCTCAAGGACTAGTCTTACATTCATTTCTGAACTAACCGAGTACTTCATGATCAATAGCTTTGTTAAACAGTGCCACCTTGGTTTCTCCAAGAGCTATTATCGACAAATGGGTTTGGCTGTCAGTTTCAGCTGATGTTCTTAATGAAACATAACCCACTGGCTAGTATTTAATTATCTTTATTCCCTGATTCTGTATGTACAGTATCTTTCTTTCAAGAAACCAACATGAAAAAAATAAGTCCCCTTTTTTTTTTGTTCTTCTGCATGTGACTATCTGCTACAAGCTGATTCTTAGTACAGAGCAACTGATCAGATTTTATAATGGTTTTTAGATATATGAGTATGTATGCTCTGGTTCAAGCTAGATTAAATTGTAATTGTAGTTTAAAATCACACCGCAACCCAAGAGTTCCAAGTTGAATGTTTTAAAGGAAGTCTTAATGCTACTGTCAGTACTGTTACATGCTTTCTTAGTTGTAGGCTGATCCTATCAAGCCGATAACTGGTGAAGTGTCCAGTGGGTGAACAAACGGGACTGAAAAAAGCTCTCATTTTAACACTAGCTTCCAACAGTTAAACATGCAGGCCCTTACTGTACTTTACAGCTGGTAGGGCTTGTAGTGCTCCAGCTTTTAAAATTCGTAACAGTAATATCCTGTGATCTGACATCGCTTTCTACTGTGTAGAACAGAATGATGAGAGAACCAGGAAGTGTAAGGTTGCTTTTTTTGCTGTTCAAGTTATTGTATCCCGTCGACCCCATGGTATTTGCTGGAGTAAATATGGTGAGACAAGTATCATATAGTCCTATCCGTCTGGGGAAATGCTGGGTGGAAATGGAAATACTAAGTGTAGCCCGAGGAGGGAGGAGCTGTCAATTCAATGCACATATTCAAACAGTTTGTCCTGGGCTAGAGTGACATCTCAGGGCTTAGTCTACCTTCAGGGTATCACAACCCATGACTAATACACATTCTCCTCCATCACATGCATACCCACATAGTATACTGTACATGACATGCAATGGAATACTACATACTTAACACACAAGAACCTGCTTAAAGTTATGAAAATGCAGGACTCCCATATACTAGGTTTAAAACCTTGTTTAAGTATTCAAATAAATGTTATACAGTACCTCTGCTCATAACAGCGTTTTGGAAAGTTGGTCTAGTGCAAGAGCAGTTGGCAATATACTCTTCATTTTATTTCTTATTATGAATTGTACTTGTCTTTTTATGGATTTGTGTTGCATTATTATTTGTCATGTTGCAGAAGCAAACGATTGTTACACAACTCTCTGAAGCTTAGGGCCGAGACATGCTTCCCCTTAAGGGGTTACTTTAAAGTCCTTCACAAATCTAAATGCTTTACAGAATGTGGTGCATTGGGGATAGTTGACACCACATTAGGCATGGTCAGGCTCCCATTCGCCCGTCACACCCCCTTATAACCTTTTTTTTAGGTTCCTTTTCTTTCTAAGACACACTCTCGTCCAAGAGATCACACTGACCCTCTCCTCGGGGTAACAGGATATATGATTCCACATACCATTAACTCTGGGCACTTTAACTCCAGAGTCTCAAGTTCACCAAGTTCATCCTGTTGTCCTTACTGCCAAGAGCCTCCTGCTCCTACTCCATTAGACAACTGTTTCACTCACAACCAGTGCCTCAGACTTCCAGATCTGCCATCCTCTTCCCCAACACCACCAGGTTGGGTTACATAAACACACACTACCTACATCACCGAGTCTCTCCTGCACTACACACCGTGCCGAGACCCAACACACTGTCCCTCTCTAACACATACTCACAACCTCTCTGGCATCTCGCTTGCACGCCCTTAGGTTGTGAACTCACAGCTGCCAGCGCACTTCACATCGTGCCCAGCCATCTCTGCATTACCCCATGCAGCTGCCAGCGCACCTCACTGTGCCAGCCACCACTCCCAGAGGGGGCAGCTAGATAAACCCCACTCACTTCCCCGATACCGATGTATTGCCAGGGGGAGGGTCCCTCTACCACACAAACCACTCTGGTCCACACACACCAACTCACAACTCACTCATACAGCGGACACGACAGCCGTGCTCTCACACCCTACAGGATGCTGTCCCTTTAACCATTTCGATGACCTCATAAAGCTCCGTTTCTCCTGTCAGTCTCCTCGCAAACTGACGTTTTCACTCTTTTTCTCGCAGGCTATTCCTCTCACAACGCTCACCGGAATTGTCGTTCTTCTCCAGCCACTCACGGGGTTAATACAGCTGCTAGTCATTCTGTGTTCACTCATACGCAGCGGCACGCTTTTCGAATATCGCCCCGACTAGTAGCGTCTCTCACCAGCTACGGTCATGCGTCAACCCGGCTCTCTCACAGCAGAGCCTCTACATTTCTCCTCTCACACATGCAGCGACAGCAAGACTGAGGTCCTGCTAGCTCATTTCCCCCTTTAAACCACTTCTACACCTGCTGTTCATTTACTTATTCAAGTCAGGTGTGGTTTTCACGGCAACGCTTCTCCCTTAATATGGGGCTCCGCCCCCGTACCAGACACTCCCTGTATTGTACCACAATAATTATTCCATATTTGTATGGTATTTAGTAGTTTGAGGATACAGTTATGCCTTATTTGCATGCATTACTGTTCTTGTTAAGCTTTCTGAGGCTCGTCCTGATTTCTGCTAAGCCAGTACTGCCCCTAAATGACTCACTTCTCCATCAAAGGTAAAACCCCAGCAATGGTTAGCTATGTATGGTTAGCTATGTTAGGTGAACTGGTAAACTATGTGTCTCAAAGACAACAGCATGGATCTACATGCTCTGTCTGCCCTTTAAGGACAACACTGGTATACCTCATTTTTATTCCTTTACAGCCTCCTTTGAGCAATCTGTTCCAAAGCCTTTAAACTGTTTACACATCAGGGAAGGACTGATATGGAAATGAACTAAAGACAAGTTAGCTTTACCCTTTCCCAAAAATACACAGCTACCTCCTTTAAACTGGGGCCACACTGAGCAAAAAAAAAGAGATTTCATTTTTTGTTTGTACTGTACTTCTTTGAGTACAAACCAAGCTTTCACAGCAAGCAGTGATGTTTACAAGTATGATTACTTGCACTTCCCTGTAACCTACATGCTTAGAAAAATCAATGTCATATAAATCATTCTTTCCCCTCTGACACAGCATTTTCCTCCATAATAGACGTGTTTGCCCACAAATGCTAACATTGAGGTCTCTGTGTGCTGTCAATGTATCCTGGGAAAATAACACAGCTGCTCCTCTAGTCTCTCACATTGCACTGCAGATTATAATGGCAGGACCTTTACTCTGAGCTAGAACTTGAGAAACAGGCTGTTTCGGGAAAGAAATTGTCTGTCTGTCTTCCATTGTGGAAAGCGATTAAAAGGTCACAAAGAGTGATACATCTATCTAATATAATTAAGTGATCATGATAGAAGTGGCTGAGCTACAGTACCTGCACTGTAAATACCCCATCAGTAAATAAGCTGTTGAACATTTAGATATTATTATACTTATTATTAGTTGATACTGTAAACTATGTTGTGTTTGATATGGGACATTTAAGAGCAAGTTATAAATTTAAGTTCAAAATAAATGATTTAGGTAAATATCTTCAAAGCATGATTTTTTTAAATTAATTTATTCGTTTTTTTATAAACTACAATACACTTTTTCTTTTTTTTAAATCCAAATCTGGTATAAAAAGTTGTTCGCAGTATAATAATAAATGACGATTTCGTAGAAATTAAAAATACAAATGAAAAGCCAGCCCTAGCACAAACTTAAAAAGTGTTTTTCCTGATAAAAGAGGCAGTTTGTTATCTTTTTTTATTGAAGGAATCATCTGTTATACAGTATGTGTGTGCACAACTTGAAATTACCACTCATTTATTACTCTGCTTTAAACATGAATGAAGGAGATGTAATGTAGTTATGATGTTCTTACTTGCACAACCATTACACATTTGATACCTTGTAAGCTTCATACAAGAGACTTAGCTCCTATTGGTAAAGCTGAGCATCTCTGACTGAGGCCACTTCCAGCCTGCAAGGTGCAAGAGTCACTTGTCTGCCAGGAAAACCAAGAGAGTCCTGTCTGACCTTCCCCATCCGTGGCCCGGCGTCATTCAGACTATTGTGTACCACTGCTTGTGGAATCCTGATGCAGTTAACTAATGGTATGGCCCAGACCCGAGCCAAGAATGTCAGCTGTTGGACCGAAACTGCACTCTAAGCGAGCTCATGAACCACTGAGAAAACTACATTGTTTTAATTCACAATGAGATTAACCATGAATAACATGGGTGTTACGATGGAGCAGTGGTTAGCATTGTTGCCTCAAAGTGCTTGGGCCCTGCGTTCAATTCCTGAGGTGCTACTGCAGCTTCCTTTGGCTACATGAGTTTCTCCCAAATACATACTGGTACTGTAGGTTCATTGGTTTCTGAGAAAATTGGACCTGGTGTGAGAGTGTGTGTTTGTGTCTGTGTGTGTGCCCTGTAATAGACTGGGGTCCCATCCAAGTTGTATCCTGTCTTGTGTCCCTTGCTTTCTGGGATATGTTCTGGTTCCCCTCTAAATCTGTATTGGATAAAGCAGTTAGAAAACGGTGGGATGGATCAATAAATATTTGATTTTATTTTTGGATTATCAGATAACTACTATAAAGTGAGATTTCCACAAACACATAATTTACCAATCTTCTTAACGAGGCAATGGAAATAATGAAGAAATCCTCTTTCAGGTTATTGAGTCCTATTTAGAAGGTGCTTGTTAGAATTTTGATTTGAAGGTTGCTTAAGAAAAGGTTTTACATTGCATTTCGAAAGGGAAAATCATTGAGGGCCATTTAGGCAGTTACAAATCAATTTAAAATTTCCATTGAATATTTAGGTCGTAGCTCTGCACTCGATATTTATTGTCAAGGAACACATTAAGAACAATGTATTCTGACAAACAGAGGACATTTTTTATTAAATTGTTGGTTGATTAATTTACATAGATCTGTTCTCCTAGTCAGGAGAATGTTTTTTTTATTTATTACATAAAATAATACAATTGCAGAGGCTTAAACGCAGCATTGTAAAATGTTTTTCAATGTGACTCAAACAAGGCAGAGACTGATTGCTCAGTAAGGCCGCTTGTATACAATGCAGTAACAGTGTGATAACACTGGTGTTTAATGCTGTGCAGAGGGCAATATGCATTGCATATTAGTACTGCAGTAGAGCTATGTAAAAAACGATGGCAAAGCAACATGGAATTATTTTCTAAGGGCTTTAGTCTTAAAAGGGATTTTTAAGGATTTTAAGGCTAAAAATCATGGCACCTTCCTTCAGCTTAAGTGTTGATTAAGGAGGTTGAGACAGTGGGTTTCTAGACTGTGTGATTTGGGTATAGGGATATCATCGAGTCCCTCAGTGATTAGGTTTATTTGACACATCAGCCAGCCAAGGCCACTGAAAACATCTGCGAACATCAGCATCCCTGGTCTGTCAAGAGATTTTTAATTGTCAAAGGAACATGTCTGAAAATGTCCCTGAACGCTCCATCACTGTAAATACATTTACACACTCTTCATTTATCTTGTTTTCTGTACTTGTCTCTGATGCTCTCTGGCTATGAAATCAGTGTTCAAGGATAGAGGAAATGCTCACTTTACAAAGCAGTTTTAAAAAAGAACAGAGTTAGACAGATAGTCCCAGGGAGTCAGAATGGCAATATCTCAGCTGAGACAGAAAAACGTTAATTCAAAGAGATTGGTTAAGTCTTTTGCACTAAGCAAAGGAACTTATAACACCCTTACAGTTGCTATGTCCAACTGTCAGAAGACAAAAGGTTTTAAGTCTTAATTTCAAGCCAAACCAGATCCGATGGTGAAAATATTTACTAGAAAAATAATGTCTCTGACGAGACACTATGAAAGTTACTCAAAAAGGCTCTCCCACTAAAACAGGGAATGCAAAACACTTCAACTGTTGCTCTGTCAGACTGTCAGACTACTGTACTGTATATGTGAAGACTTAAAAAACCAGGAATGTGGGACATGAAGATTAAGGACCAAAATTGGGCGGGTAAAAGATTGGGTTGGTCCAACCTGAGCTCAATAATTACTTACCATTTAATAAAGAGAATATGGTTCATGCACACAGATCCTCCACAAACACACTGCCTAACAGGATGATCTGCTTCCCCAGGCTGACAAAGAACAACAACCAACCCAGCTTTTTGAACCCTATTTGCCAATTATGTGTGCAAAGTGAGCAATTCCACAATTTATCTCACTCTCTGTAACTGCTACCCAGGGCATGATCATTTTCAAACTGTAGGTAGTTTGCATATTTATTAGACTATTGTTTATGTGGTTTTAATTTGCTGTGTGTATGTATACTGCTGTATAACAGAACTAAAATGTTTTGGAAATTAATCAAAATAGGCAAATTATAATTTATAAGAACTTTACAAGCCATTTAAGCAGTTTGTTTTGAAATAATATAAAATTAATGATACTTATTCTGTTCCAAAATGCAAACTTGAAGGCACTTATTAGCTGATGATATTTTGCCTTTCATTGTCTGGGAGAAAGGCGATTTGGCAGAATTTGAGTTGACAGTCAAAACAGATAATAACTCAAAGTGACAAATGCCTTTTCAAGAAATTCCAAATCATGTTTTTGATTTGAATAAGGGTCACTTGAGAAGAGCCAGAAAACTCTGAGTATCTTTGTAGAAAATGAAGGAATGTATTTACAACACTTAATAAATGACAGCCGTGTGGAGAGCAATGAAACTTGCACGCTGCCATAGGACCAGTGGTTCTCTTTAAGCAGCAGTTCTTGTTCTCTGTAATCCACTGACTGTCTTATAGGTGACACAGAGAACCTCGTCTTTCTCTTTTAATCAAATTTCATACTCAGGATTTAGTCTTTCTCTCATCTTTAATTGCATTACTGGGTTGGGGATTACCTACTGTACGTAACACAAGTATTAGACTTAATCTTCCCCCAGAAGCCTAAAACATCCTAAAGCAAAAAAAAAACAACAACAACAAATGGCTAGAAAGTTAAAGAACAGGACAGTTGTTAATATTGAACTGTGTCCTGTAGTCTCAGGACACTTTTGCATTACAAAAGACTGCTTTCTTGAATTGTCCCTGAAGTACAAGTGACTTAATAATATTTTGTGATATATGTGTGACTTAAGTAAATTGGTAGCTGCAAAGTAGGGAATCTAAACTAAATGATCTAAATGTGTATTTGCTGTAGGATTGTTTTTTTTTTCTGTTTTTACACTAAGAGACAAAATCGTAGCATTCTTGTTTTAGAAAAATGCAATGGACTTTATCTGCATTATATATATCAAAATATGTGATTCTTCTTATAATGGATGATTTTTTTGTCTGACGAATTTTTTTTGATGCTGTGCTTTGTACAATTTTTCTATGCAGCAGAATTAATAGCACGATTCATGAAAAAATAATAACTCATTGACCTTTCCTTGTAAAAAAGAATGCAACATCATATACCAGTATTATGGTACTGTACAGTATATTTGCATTCTTACTGTGATTTTCTTTTCCATAAAGCATTTTACATAAAGCTGCTTTACCTGAACTTATAATTTATTTGCTAAAATAATTTATACTAGTTCACAATTTACCCTGGGAAATCTATAAAATGTTTATGTCATCCTACTGTATATAATTATTTATTATGATTCATATGAATTCTTATGATTGCACCAATTTAAAATTGAAATGAAACCACAAGCAGTATAATAAAACAAGATGAATTACTACGGACATCTTCCATAGTAAATTTTTTAAAGGGTTCTAATAAGGGTTTCTGCTGAACATTAAGAGAATCTTGTCGTACAATATGATAGAAGTCTGTGCATACAGTACAAGCAAATTGATGCAATGTGCCATTTAAACTTCTAATGGTATTGAAAGTGTTACTCTCAGAAAGCCACTTAAAACTACTGACTTTCTTTCTTTTTCTTTCGGAACAGAAGCAATGGCTGGAAGTATTTTGTTCTTGTTACATTCATGTTCTGTGCTGATTTCTTTTCCCCTAATTTCTCTTCCCACTTTCTCCCTGTAGAGTAACTAATGCAAAGCTATTGACAAGTGTGTAATGAGAACTGAACTGTAATTGAGCTCTGCTGAGTTTGAAGTCAATTGCCTATAGTGTTTCCTGATTTATTTCCCTGCCCTAACTGATTTGTTATTAAAGAAATCCATGTGTTGTTTTACATGAACAGCTGATTAAACAACAGTGTTGTATATATTATACAACTGATTTTGAGATTTTTTTGCATTTATGTTATGTAATTTAATTGCGTGTGATTTGTCATAACAATTTCTTGTAACATGGCAAATATGGATGATTCTATGTTTATAGTTGATAAAAAAGTCATACTGTACAATCGAGATCGCAAATGCCAGGCGATCCTGTTGTAACTGGTTACTAAAGAGACACGTCTGTCTCCCCACAGCTCATTCACACCATCAGCGTCGTTGACAGGGACGAACCACAGACAGGACACCGCTTCTACTTCACTCTGGCTCCTGAGGCTGCTAACAATCGGCACTTCACCCTGTGGGATGTTAAAGGTGAGAATTACTTGACAGTCACCTAGAGATGAAATGCTTTACCTGCCTTTAAAATACAACCAGTATTAAGTAAAATGCTTAGTGTGGTCATCTGATAAATAAATATGGTGTAATACAGTACTTTAATCAAATTATAAGTGTGCATCATTTTAGCAGGGTAATAATTAAACATTAAAACCTATCCTGTTCATTATATTCCAAAAACATACAGTTAAGTTTCACGTTACTTTCTGAAGCTTGTCTTGCAAAAGTTGATGATTTAGTTAAATCACCAGTATTGTCTGGGTCACTATGAAAGACATAACCTATCAGGTAACAATTCAGGTAAAACTATTTGGAGGTGATATATATTGCAGGCAACTAAACCAACCCTCTATTAGGAATATCAAAGAACTTGCTTGAAAGAACTCAGAAACAGTTTGTACACAAAGTTGTGCATCATGAACTTCAAATTCTACACAAACATTTCTTGCAAGAGCATTTTTGCTCCCAAGGTTCCCACAATCAATTATTTTTGTATACACCAAAAGAAGTTATCTTAAAAATCAGTCATTGCAATACATTCATAACTTCAGGAACACGTGTATGGAATAGATATGTATTCAGGAATACATCATTTGTGAACCTAAATTTTTTCATCCTTTTGTTGAACATAATGTGTGCCTAACACATTAATTCGGATGCATTACAAATCACATTATAGTCATGTTCCATTGCATTTGCGTATTATGATTTTGAGGTGGAAGATGATGCTTTACATGCAAATCTAGAGAGTAAAACTACATTTTGCTTTCTTCGTGAGAAACAATGTTTATTTTCCTTTCAGTGAAAGCAGTAGGATAGGCTCCGGCTCTCTTGTGGCCTTTGGGAGAAAGAGTAGTTAGAATGTGAATGAATGGATGGGTGGAGGAAAGACACTCCTTTCCAAATTCTGGAATAGGTCAATGGAAGTCACATAGCCCATAAGAACTGTGGTCTCATAAGCTTAGTGCAATGCACATTTCCACCAGGCAATTGGTATTGAAAAGGAGTTTAATTTATTTAAAATGTATTTTTTATTCGAATCGTTGATTAGCAGAAACAATGCAAAGAAGCAAGCAATTCAGAACACGTGTAATAACAGTTAACAAAGAACCCAAAAAGGCAAATATTATGAGGCAATTCCAATGCTCTTCTCATTTTTCATTGTGGCAGAATATTGCCAATGTTTTGTTTACCTTATTATAAAAAACTCCTCTGGAATAGTTCATCCATGCCAGAAAAAAAAAAAAAACAGCCTGCCTCTTTGGAGATGGTGAAACAAGCCAGCGGTGACAAAAGGAAAAGAAATATACTAAATTTCAGTCGGTGTTTTACTCCGCTCACAAGGAAATGGCAAAGGGAGAAGCAATTAAAGAGACAGATGAGATGAATAAATGCAATGCCTGACTTATTAACAAAAGAGTTTTCACGGCTTCCAAATAGCTAATGGAATAGTGCTGTAGCAGTTGTTTGTTTTCTTTCAGTTTTTCAGATTCAGGCTTGTATTCACAAAACATTCATCAAAGCATGCAACTTCAAGCAACTTTTTTAAGGCAAAATTTGTGTTCGATAGTGATGTGTTTGCAGTTGCTAATCTATGTGTTGCTAAAGAAAGTGTAGGGCTTTATATTTTGTCATCTGTATACAGTATGTTTGTCAGATTATGGATAACAGTATTTTTTTCAACAGAACAATGCATCCTATGCAGTATATACAGTATTAACAAGGACAGTTTGATTTTTGTTACTCTGAGGAAACGTTTATAGTAGAGATGTCCCCATCATTTACTTGTCCTTATGTATTTTTGTATTTCAAAGTGAAATCCTTTAAAAAGCAGGCATAGCCCTTTAATCGATAGATATGTTTTATTATTTGCATGTCAGTCCCTCTATCTGTCTATGCTTTGCTCCACAATTGTCTTTTTATCTAATACATGTGACTCATCAGAAAATCCTAAAGGAGAAATAGCAAAAGAAGCAAGTGATCTGATTTCATAAAAAATCTCCATGAAATAGTTCTCACAAAATCTAGACAAAATAGTAAATTAATTCAAATATATTCAAATGACAGATTTATAGCTGATAATGAGTTTGTAATGGAGTGCAAGATCATTCTAACTTATGTTATCTTGTCATCTCTAATACTGCTAGCTTTCTCCCTGCCTCTTAGTGTATCAGCTTGTCTATCTGTGACTATCTCTCTCTTTATACTTCTGTCTCCCAATTTCAAAAGGGAAAAGCTGTATCTTGGTACATCATCATCTACCCCATCTGTGAATGAGCTTGCAAGTGCTGTAAATAGATTTTGCTGCTTTTTGTCTGCAGGAAGGGAGTCTGAAGTAAATGCATTACACAGTCTAGGAAATAAATTTCTTATTTTAAGCTCTTTTTTGCTGACTTATTTTTGCAATGCGATCAATTGTTCTTCTGGTCACCTCAGACAGTGTTAGATATCATTAATTCAGATTCTGTGTTAAACACAGCTCCTAATGAACTCACCACTTGTTTTTGACTGTTTCATTTAATGTCTTTAACAAACATCACTCAGCATGGAGCTACAGGAGCTTTAATGACAATTTTTGTGGCTTCTGTGCCCTAAAGGAAAAAAACAACTTTTTTGATAACTCTAACTGGAAATTATTTATATATTTATGCAATTCAAATAGCAATAGGCATAGTAATATACAGTACAGTATGTTGTGGAAAGAAAATATCTGCACAGACGTTTGTGGAGGCCATCATTCATGCACAGATGAATAAAGTTTGCTGCTGATGATAATAATGGTGAATGCATGTATTTAGTTTTGACTGGCTTGTTTTTTTCAATACCACCTGCACCATGTGCAGTAGTAAAAAATGTCAGAAAGATGAGATCTTGGAGGGATGTGAGCAATTCTATACTGTATATTCAGTATAATATAAATACAAATATATATTTGGAATTTTATAGAGTTAGAGTTAGAGTTAAGAGGCTGTTCATGGATAATTGATAATTTTGGGAAGAACCAGTTCCCAGAGGCTGTAGTTTTGTCTTCCTTAACATTTCTTCCAAAATGTTAGAGAAAGGTTTATTAGACTGTTGTATTTACATAAAAGCTTAAGCTTCAACTTTTTTATTCTGAAATTGTTATTTTGTAAATACAGTACCCTGTCTGTAAATATCAAAATCTGTATCCACAAGTATAATAAATGAAGGTTTTGATAATGGCTCCTTAACAGTCAACTCCACAGAGTCAGGATTTGCAGACATTCTAATGCTACAAATTCAATTGCTGGAGCTCTCTCCCTAAGATCAAAAGAGAACCTAAATCTGATATTCAAAACCCATTTTTCACCTTTCTTGCTACTTAAGCTTCTGCTTTATTTCCATTGTTTTGCCCTTTAAGTTTATATTTAAATATAACACTCTGATACACTTGTGAAAAATGTAATATAACATAATTATTATTTGGCACTGTGTGATTGATACAGACATCAAACACATTATTTAGAATCAGGAGCTGTATTATTTTTGTTTTCATGCTCCCTAACTTAGGGTTGTAAAATACTATTCAAAGTTTTACATTTAGGTAAGGACGCTGGTGACAACATGCAGTACAAGCTCATCACCTGAATTATGTATTGTAGGGCCATATGCTTCTTTCTGGCCACTGCAAACTGTTGAGCTCACATGTCAGATGGCAGCTGATACAGCTCTTGTTGACTTCACCATAGACTTGCAATTGCCTTTCCATGACACACTTCCTCTTGTCCAAATCCAGGATAGCTTGCATAATTATGGTTGATTGTCAATTCGAGAAAGTGAACAATAAAAACAAAACAGATGGATGAAACTATTGATGCCCTATAACAGGGTAATTCCTTGAGTATTGCAAGTAAAAATTTAATATTCAACTAACATAAAGTATCAGTTGACACTGTAGCATGTAAATTAAAAGTCAATATGTAACGAGACAACTTTTTTGCCATCCATCTGCACTTCATTGCCTCCAGATATTGTTTGTTAGAGATTCCATTTTATTGACTTTTGATTTAAATGCTATGGAGCATTAATTTTGGGAGTTAACTGAATACCAAACTCTCCTTCATGACACTCCAAACAGCCAAGAAACTCCCTGTTTTTAACTGCACAAATGAAACACAAAGAATTGATTTGAAGTCCTAATATCTGCTTTGACCAGCTTTGAAATCGACATCTCATAATTGTATTGAGAGGTCACATTAAACGTCATACAGTAAACTGTAAAACAAAAATATAAAATTCCAATACATGGCTAGAATCCTTTATGGTATGTCGTCTGTGACTCAGTATTATCTCTCTGTTTCTAATGTTTTTATTCAAGTTACTTAAGACTTCAAAATGTTCACTTTTTGTTTTATCCTTTCACTGGCACATCTGTAACCTGATTTTGAAAAACACTGTGAAATACAGTAGGTTTGATGTTGGGTCATTTCAATATTCCCTGCAGCACCAGCATACTTTAACAACAGGAGCAAAGGTATTGAGTGATACTACTACAAGCACTTAAGCCTCTTCTGAAGATGTTTCTCATAAGTGCAGTTGATTTGTCAAAAAAAATAGGAATCCAAGCAGCGGAATCATGCAGAGAATAAATAACAAGGGAACAGAAACTTTGTGGTCCAGTGGGGAAAAAGGGCAGGGCTTATGTTCCATGGTCAGGCCAATGCTTTATCACCAGTGCATTATATATCAGTCCTGTACTGTACCTGTCTTGAGCTCCATTTTGCTGATGGGTCATACTGTAAAACCAAAGTACTGCTATACTGTAAGTAGCTCTGTAGTAATTTAATATACAAGAAGAACATGCTTTGATAATGTTCTGTACAGTTCAGCTCACAATTGACTGGTCAAAAAAGACACGATAAGTTACAAAAAATAAAGATAAAGAGCTTTTCTTTTTACAGGGCTCTGATTTATTGTTTTGAGGTCTGAGGGGTCACAACACTGACATACTGTAAAAGTATTATAGATACTGGTACAATTTAGCTCTTCTTTGGGATGAAGGATGTTTTGCCTTATACCCTCAAGGCATTAACATAATGGCTAAAAGATGTGCATCCAATAGATTCAATTAATTAATGTGCCCATTTCTACATCCTGTAGAGGGCCACAGCAAACAGAGTCTACTGGACTATAGCTTTAATGATATGCCTGCAAAAAGAGGCCTTTTCAAGCATACAGTATTATAATAAAATTAAAATACACTAGGCAAAAATTTTGTCTGCGATGTGGGGCCTTCATTAATGACTTGGAATGCAGTAACAATGCAGATGTAGTTATCTATAAGGCGCATGGTGTCAGTCAGTGTACTGACTGAAGGCACAGCAGTATTACTGTGTCATAGAGTTTTATTTTTTCATATAATCTGCTGCAGAGCTGTACTATCCTGTAAAACTGCCAGGTGGTGCAGTAAAATCCTTAAAGTACTGCAGCTGCTTTTGGTTATTTGACAAATCTGCTACCACAAATTTGACACATTTGCTACCACAACTCCAAATGAGATATTGTACAGTAGGTGACAATACTATATAATACATACCATACCATTTTTTCCATGTAATTACAGTACATGGAGTGTATAGAATTATTAGTAATTAGTTAATTAATCATTTCAGATATATTTAAAAGCACATAAACACACACAAAAACAAAAAAAGATGACAGATTCAAATAGGTTTTATGTAGTGGTATGAATGACTTTGTTGGTCATGTATTGCACTGTAGATGATACAAGTCTGCACATTATTTAGATTGATATATTTTAATTGTAAATATTGCAATTTGAGGTACAGTATGTACCGCTCAAAACATGTACTTAATACAATTTAAATGAATGCTAAACAGTAGTAAAACACCAACAAGAAATACAAGATGCACCACAATCAATTAGCAGCTGTCCTGCTCATGCTGTTCTGCAGCGCCACTTGTATTGAGGACTTATCAGATATTAAACTAAAAAGAACAGATTTTAAAATAAAATTAATCAGATATCAGTAACACAATGCCTTGTGTGGAATGACCTGGGTTTAAAAATCCAGCAGAAACATGTACTGATTTGGGGCACAGCACACATACACGCTCATACCAGGGCGTTGTCTGGAGAAAATTGTCTGGAGAACAAGCAACATACTATAACACTATACATACATACTTTAACATACTCTGGATGGACATACTGTACATAGACCGTCATCCGGCAAAACAATACATTGTCTGAAAAAGGCTTTTGGTTGGTTTCTCTGAAGCTTGCCTAGTAGTTGTTTCATTAACAATTAGTTTCATTTTCCATTACACCTGGCATTACAAGTGGCATTACAAAGACCATAAACATGGTTGCAAACTGCTCCAAAGCTGTATAGCTAGCTTTAAACAATAATTAGCTTTCAGTTTACCTCTTCATGCATAGAGGATTATTAAAGGAATGTGCTTTCTGTTTAAGGGAATGTTTAAATCTCTTACTCTGTTTGAGTATCCTGGAGATTGTTGGTCATTTGTTCCATTGAGTGGTAAAAGTTGTTATCTTTTACTATCCCTATGGCAAGATTTTCATATTGGCTAGTTCTATACTACCAAGGTTCATCCTTCCAAAAACATTTGTTGGCTCCGCTTTTCACTCTCACATCATAAACATACTTTTTATCCTCACAACCTGTATGTTAAATTCATTACAAATGACTAATAATCAAATAAAGTTTGACATTAAATTACAAATAGTAAATGTATAAATCGTATTCAATTATTTCAATTACACTTTTGATTCAAATGGTGATTCCATTTATAATTTAACTACTGCAGTAATTATTTATAATAATGTACTATTTACAATTACATACAATTTCATACATGAAATTAATAAATATGTAAACATGGTATACATATTATTTATCATATTTATTTTATTATTAGATAGAGTCTTTATTAATTAATATTTTATACAGGAACCAGCTTCATCTGTACTTCTCTAAAAAGAAATTAAAAATCAGGCTCACATTTACATTAAAGGTCATGGTTTTGTTCCTTATTTTGTTTCCATTGACCTAGTCAGTATTTCCTGTAACAACATAATAGAAGGTGAGAGTTCATTTAAGCCTTCAGGGAATGGATCAGGTTCTACAGTGCTCCACAATCACAGTTCATTAGGAAAAGAGGCACAATCAAATGTCTTTGAAATGTCATGGGTTTAAATTCTCAAACATTATTTCCCTGCCATAAAAAGAGTCCGTTCTGCCTTGAAAGAAGAGCTTAATGATTCCCAGCACTGAGCTATCAAACACAACAGGTTACTACTGAGAAATACTGTAGATACTGAGCACACATCAGCCCAATGTTCTACTAAGCTGTTGCAGTACGTAAAAACATAGTAGTACCTACGTTGAATGCTTTGCAGTTCAACATTCTAACACTGAATGTGAAGCAGCCTGATGCTCGAACACTGAGAGTTTAACACATTGTAGTCGAGTATCATGCAAACGAGTTTTTGAACACACTGCAGTCCACCATTCAAACGCTAAAGAATGTCCTACAGCTCAGCACCTAAACACAGAACGACTGAAATAAACACACTGGTTTCCATACTGCAGTGCCCACATATTTTACTTCTGCAATTAAAGGTTACTCAAAATTATGAAGAATTTATTATATTTTTTCTTTTTTTGTCACTGAGATTATTCAGTAGACCAAGATCATGAAGAACTCAACGGTTGGGTGAACTCATTAACTGCCTGAATTCTTCTCTCTTGCCAAGTAAGAAAGGATTATAGACCCTTGCAACATTGCACAGCTATATATTTTCATGCAGAAAGCTGGTATTTATTTCACATTTATAGAACACAGGCATAGTTCTGTTGCTTAAAGGGTTGCTAATTTTAATATGCCTGGAGTTTGAAAAGTAAATTTCTATTTTCTACTTTACTTACAAAAGAACATTGTTGCTGATGTTTTGAATAAAAATAGCCCTCTATATTCCCTATGCATATGGCACTGTATTGGGACCAAATGACAGATCAGTCCCTACAGGTGCAAATTGACAGATTCAGGCATGCTATCTCAATTACATCTGTTTCTTTAATCTCAGGAGGTCTTTAAAAGAATGAGGTGTGCAGAAGCAAGTTATTTGAGCTATATTCTGAAATTCATTCTGATAATAATCGGCTATATTTTGTTCCAAAATAAATGAAATAAAAACACTAAGACTCTCCTCTCTCAGGCAAACACTTGGATTAGTGGCTCTGTTCGTTCCAGTCATGCTTTCTTGAACACGCAGTAAGAATGTTTTCAAATAGCTTTGGATGGTCTCTGCCTGTAGAATACCAAATTTAATCATGCATCAGGCATTTTCCATCTCTCTCACCCAGGTTAATCAAAAGGTCACAAAAGTGTGTTGCTGTGGTATGCATCTTTTAGCTTTCTGGAAAGAATATCCTGGGGGAATGAAAACTAAATCAAACATTGTTTACTGTTTATTACTAGTGTTGTTTTAAGCATTTAAGCACTTAGGATTTAAGGTCAAAATAAATACAGGTATAAAGTAACTTCCAAATGTATTCATGTCTTTTATGAACTATAACATTAATTTTGTGAGTATTCCGTTGGCTCTGATAAGCACAAGGATGCACATCTTATAGCTTTTTAATTCTTTATGAACTTTTCATTCAGGATACTAAACCATTTCTCCATACCCAATATCTTCAGCTCCTCCAGTTTGCAAAGCCTGTGCTTCTGATCTACTTTCTTCAGGTCGTTTCATAAATGTTGTACTGGAGGCTATGATAACCAATAAAGAACCTAGATGTTTTTTTCTCTTTGCTGTTGGTTTATTTAGCTTGATTGAGGTTTTGCCTTAGAAAGTGACATGAGTTTCTAGACCAAAGACATTAGGCATGTTTCATTAAATATTGTGCTAAACATTGGAATCCATCTTTGCTTCAGCTCTAACTAGGGCACAGAGAATGCAAACCAACTCTAGCGGAACAGATCGATTTCTGATCCTCATAGAAGATATCGCTCAACAGAAGCTTTATCTAGGAACAAGTAATAGGTTTATTCCATTCTGAAAAAAAGAAGAAAGAGAACACAACGTTTCGGCCATGGACCTTCTTCAGGTGTGAGTGTTGACACCTGAAGAAGGCTCCATGGCCGAAACGTTGTGTTCTCTTTCTTCTTTTTTTCAGCATGGAATAAACCTATTACTTGTTCCTTTGCAGCCTACGCACGCTGACGCAGCTACCCACTTGAACTAATAGAAGCTTTATCTATGTGTGTTAGCCATACTGCCAACATGAGACTGTCCAAAAACACAATTTGTGTTTCATTCAACCACATCACATGGTCCTATTTGACTCCCACTTACTTGGATGTCAGTTAGTTGCTATATTTCAAAAATAAATGTATTTTCTTCTTATGTTGCTATGGAACTCTTCAGACATCAGATTCATTAAACTAACCTCATGGAAACATTGTACCCGGAAACCTGCACAACAACCTTTTTGACCTTAGTTTTGGCTAAAACCTTTTTATATCCCCTTACTGGTTAATAGAAACCACCCTATAAGTCAGTGAAGTTGGGCAAAATAGATAAAAAACTAAAATGTCTAAAACATTTTTTTTAATAATCTGTCACTAGAGTTGTTATTAGATTCCATACATACACTTACCTTTTGAGCATTTTTCTCATTAAACATATAAAAATAATTTCAGATAACTGAAGTGTAAAGTTTATTTCAAAGCAAAAACCTTTAAAAAAACAAAATATACAGTCTTGGCACTAAAGTGACACATGGATAGGCCGGCTGATGGGAGAATGGTATTTTACAATGGCACGTATTCCTTCTTTTGTTTCCAAGCGCTGTCCCCATCAAGCCAAACAGGATTATACCCTTGCTGATCTGTCTTTAGAGATATGTACATAACTGAGAGCGACACCTGGGTGAATCAAGATTGATCTGACACGAGGAAAATGTCAGAGCGCGAGTCGGAGAAATGTCATTCCAAGAAGCCTGGCTCTCTGTATTTACCTTGACGTGTCAATGTGTAGCCTTCAGCTTATGGGTGACTCGGAATTTACCTTCTGCATCTCAATCAAAACTTAGGATTTTTTTGGGGGTTTTGAATGCATATTTGTCGACCTGTCGGCCCAATACGTCCCTTTTCTTCTTGCGCCATCAAGGTTCGTATTGCATCTTTGCTTCTAGAGATTTGACACATGCTTATTTGAAGGTACAGACATGCTGCATTCCCAAAGAAAACATTTCTTTCTGTTTTTAAAGGAGAAGACTAGAGTAAATAAAGTATGTTCAGTCTAGAATAAATACAGGCTAGAGGGCACTGAAGTATGACTGAAAAGACTGGATAAAAAAGAGAAAATTTATTTCAAAAGTAGACAGATCTATCTTTCATTTTTTTACCTAACATCTTTACAAGTATCATACAGTACATACTATATTAAAATTAATAATTGACGACATAATATTAATATACAATACTTTAAACACAGCAGATACAAACAGATCAATATCTGCTAGCTTGTATTTTTTTGTTATGCAGGGACTAACTTCTTAACATAAGAACTATGGAAGTCTGTTGGAAAAAGTTTCATTCATGGAGCAGATGGCCCACTTGGGTCACACAGAAATCAGAGCAGTATTTCTCAATATCTTCAGCACTGAGTGACAATACTTTCTGTGTAATTGTGTGGGAAGTCAAATGTGAGATACATTTTCAGAAGGCTTGTATTTCCCATATATTATAAATGCTTATAACACTTACAGTAGTTCAAGTAGGTAGCTGCGTCAGCATGCATAGGCTGTAAAGGAACAAGTAAAGGTTTATTCCATGCTGAAAAGAGAAGAAAAGAAAAAAGAAAACGTTTTGGCTGTGGAGCCTTCTTTGGGTGTGACATGAATTAAAATTTTCAAAGTGAGCACAAAACCGTGAACTTTCTGAAAGTACTGTAAGTCACCATGTTGTTCGCATTTGAGTTTCCACGAATTGTTGTGCAGCAGACATCTCAAAGCAGAAAGTTTCCAATGTGATCTCTATGCAGAGGTAACAAATAAGTCTCGAAATCAAAAGCAATATTTTTATCGGATTAAAAGACTTATTCACAAACCTGCTTGTTTACAGTGTCATGGGGACACACATCACCAGATGTTTTGCTGCCTGATTCTGAATTGTAGAGCATGGCGTTGTGCATGTCTGGAAATTTCTTCTATGAGGACATTTTACACTTCTAGAGGTTTTACACTTTACTGTGTGCTATGTATTGTGGGTTGAAATTCATCAATATTGATTATTTCTAACCCTGTAATATGAAAATAACGTTTCTCTTACCCTTTAAATACAATCAGTACATTGTTGACACAGAATGTTGTTATCACATTGATACCAAAACTACAGAGACATTGTGAGATACAGTATGTCACAATATTGTATAACACTAATAGAATTATCATTTTAATTACATATACAGAATTCTTAGTAATTACTGTATGTGTTCAACAGATGCTTATTAGTAAACAAAGTATTTTATTTTAGATTTTGTTTTTAAAAACAGTGGGTTAAAAAACATCTTGTATTTAAAAGTAAATACTGTATATAAAAAATCAAAAGAAGAGGCCAGATTAAAATAAAAGTTTGGTGTAGTGGATTTGAATTACTTTGTCACATACTGTAATATGCATTGGACCTGCAAATATATTATACTGTAGAGAGCTGCTGTCACGATATTAGTTCCCCCCTCCTTAAGGGTGCTCCAGCCCTTTTACTTAAGGCTTTATTCTCTGCACCTGTTCCCTATTCCCAGCCCACCTTAAAAGCCAGGCGCTGACGCTCTTCCGGGCTCTGCTCTGATTTCCATATCGTGCGAGTCCGGGACCTGGAAGCGCCTGGTCCCGTTAAGGTTTTAATCTCGGTTCCCGTTCCCGTTCCCGTTCCTGTTCCCTGTCCCCTGTCCGCCGGTTCTGACCCGGCCTTCGTGGTTTTAATTCCCTTCTTTTGATGGATCTCCTGGTTTTGGTCTTACTCATGTGTTTTTGGATACTCTTAGGATTACTCTCTGGGATTGTTCGCCTCGGCCACACCTCCCCCGTGCACCAGCGCACCTTGGACACGCCCCCCTGTCTTCAGTCCCGTTTTCCTGCATGACGTTTCCCTAGTGTTTCCCCACTCCGTCGGACTGTGTCGTCCGCATAGGGTCCGGAAAGAACTGTTCGTTACAGCTGCACTATATTTAAATCGATATATAATTTCTTAATATTTCAATTTGACATTGAGGTACAGTATGCACCTTTTGAAACATTTAGTATAATTTTAATGACCACTTGCAATACAGTGGTGTAAGTAATGACAGTAATATGAAGACAGCCTGCAAGAACAATGCTAATATTTTCATATACAGTATATACTGTAACTGAAGTATAGTATTTATATCTGTGGATATTATTTCATGGAATTCTTTAAGGTGTGTGGCTCATTGTGAAATATATGTATATTTTGGGCTATGTTTTGGGCTCATGCACAATTAAAAACAACATGCTATGAAGGAGACATTTCCTTGTTTAGCTAGAAAATTGATCCTTTAAAAATAAAAATAAATCTTTAAAATTATTTTAGAATTGTAGAATTAAAAAATGCCACTAAGAAAAATCTATTTTTTTGTGTTCCCAAGTCAGGGCAAGCAGCCAAAAAATATCATAAATCTTGAGGGGGCCTGAAGGACTGCATGGTTCAAAGGCCAATTAGTGTCTGTATGAAACACTATGAAATAATGTCTAAAATTCAGGAACATTTTTATCAGTAGATGCCACCATAAGCCAAATGAGAAGCACCACAATCGATTCGAAGCTGCCCCAGAAGTATTTCACACTTTTGTGCATTTCCATTTGTACCGGGAACATATCAGATATTAAACTGAGAAACTGAGACATATTTTTAATTAAAAGTCATCAAATATCTATAGTACAATGCATTGTGTGAATGAACTGGGTGTAAAAAGCCAGTAGATTATCCTGACTGTTAGTTACTTAGTGTTAGTTATTTAATACAGTATGTTGATTATATAGCAGTGACAAATATTTGGCCGAACAACTTTGTACATAAACCCCTTTTCGGTTCACAAATTGATTGCCTGAATCAGAATTACAATGTGTAGGGGATGCAAGAATTCACAGAGCAGTTCAGTGAAGGTAGGAGAGAGACAATGAGCAGTGAGTTAATCAATGAAAATGAATTTGGTGCTGGCCTGTTAGTTGTGACATCATAGTAAACAATTGGTTTGGATGTTTTCAGATAAAGTCCTGGTACACATCCTGTAGGTCCCTGAATAGTGGATTGTCATCTGAGTGATGGACAGTGACCTCTGACCCATGGTCTGGGCAGAGGGAGACTACAGATGGAGCTTTTGGCATTGACACAACTTTACGATGTCAGATGGGCCTCTTCAGCTGCATTCCTCTGCTTTTACATAATAGACCAAATATTAGAAATCTCAAATAATACTTAATACTAACTGTATATTAATATATTAATATCCCTTGCCACTACAACAGTCATAGTAATTTCAAACCATAACATTTAAATTCACCTTGCATTGTTATATTCCTAATTGTTTAGTCTACTTTTCTTGAGTTAAAAAAGTGAATAAGTAATTATCATAGTGAATACATAAGCAAGTAGTGTGATAATGACTGCTCAGATTGTTTTGATGTAATTAGTGGTGTACCACCAGGATCTATAGTAGGACCAAGGTTCTTACAAATTTTTGTCAATGGTCTAAACTGTTATAAATAGTAGATATGTCAAATGTACAAATTATGTAAACAAAAGTTGTAGCAAATGTCAATAAAAGCCAAGACTTCTCAATTCCTGGTATACAAGTGCTGGATTTTGCAAGTACAGTACCTGTACTGTACATACTGTAGCAAAATCAAACTTTAAATACAAAATGGGAAACACTGAACTAAAAAAGGCAACTTCAGACTTAGATGTTTATGTTCACACAAAAAGGAAATAAAATATACAGTACATAGTTAAAAGCTGATACCCTGGATTCAAGGAATGTTAGAATGAGATCCTTGAATGAATTAGCTGCTTACTATGAAATGGGCTTCAAAAGCCAAATGGTATACAAATAGTGGAATGTAGCTTGTCTAATGGTCTTAAAGGAAAATAGCAATAAACAATTTATTTGGAGTAAATCAGTGTACCTAATATAAATCAGTCTATGTCTCATAAAGATGTAAAATAATTTACATGGGGGCAGCAATTCTCTCTAAAATAATTATATACTGTATAATGTATAGGTATACAAATATACTAATATACAGTAAGGTGAGAAAAAAGGAGAGAATGCTCATATAGTATGCTATACAATATGTCTATGTAGGAGAGTTGCTTAAATAAACTCTTGATCTGCTCTGCCACTCACTGGAGCTCATTTAATTCACATGAACTTAAACACCACTGGAATATGATGAATACATGTTTCTAAAAAGTGGCTGCACATCTGACAGTGATATATGCCGTGTGCGATAAAATATGTGGTTCTTAATATGGGTTTCCATCAACTGTAACTACAATTTGTTCTCTATTTGTCAAAACACCTTCTTTGCAGTTTATGTATTAATTTATGTATGCATTGAATGTGGCCCTGTTTTTCATATTTGGGATATTTTTCCCCCTTTTCTTTTATTAAGCTTCTTTGTATGAATACAATCAGATTCACTTTAAGAAAAAAATGACAGTGTCATTTACAAAGATGAGCTAGGTCAGCAAGCATTGTGGCAGTTTTCAGAGAGAACGGTTAGTTGCTCGCAGGCGTATGTTTCTCCAAGATCATTATGTCGGCTTCAATCAGTTGAGCTAATGCATCATCTTCAACAATAAATAGTTTACTTCGTACACAATACTGAGTTTGAAATTAATGGAAGTTAAAAAAGTATTTTTAATGAAAGGAAGGGAAGCTTCAAGGCCTTCAATTTGAAATAAACTGTTTTGCACCTGGTGATAAAAAATAGGCTGGCTTTTAGAAAAATAAATATTAATATTTCATCCATCCTTCCATTTTCTGTTCTGTTTTTCCAATTTAGGGTCTTTGGGGACCCAGAGCCTATCCTAGCAAGCAACAGAAGCAAAGCAGGGTACACTCTGAACTACAGGGGAGACACACAGACACACATACACAATGCATACATACTTTAAATTCATACCCGGGTCAGTTTTTGGTGATTACTATAGATCCAAAAGCATACAAGGTATATTTATTAATCATTTTTAAATTATAGTCAAAACAACCCCCTTAATCCTCCTTTCTAATCCCCATTAATTTCTGAAAATGTGCAGCTAATAATTAACCCAATAACAATAATATAAACTCCTTAATATTATTGTATGATTAATATATTATATTATTACAGTAATAAAGAAAAATCTGACTTAGTGTCATGAGGAAATGTCTTGAGTTATGAGCCATAAAAAGATATATGGTACATAGTTTTTATGTGTCATAAAAAGATTTAGAGGTTGAACTGCAGTGTACAAAATAACACTGAAAAAAAGCATAATTCTTTTGTCTTTTTTTGGTACACATTATATGTTTTAGGATCTATAAGACATATTTTAAGTCAATTTTAGGTGTATAATAAGAAATGCAGGTACAGCGCAGTAAATTTAAAAATATTCTGTATTTAATATTGAGATGGTATAAGAATAGACGGTCTATTCCAATAGGTACCAAAGTTCCTTAATTGAAAAAATATTTCACTTGCTCCACAGATGGTGATGTCTTTATAATTGCTCCTGAAGTGACTTGCTGTGGCATTAATTTAAATGTTTTGTAAATATTTGTAAATATTCCACAAAAGTAGTCCCTTAAATGTCTTTTTCGCACGGAGCATATCAAAAACAGGCATCAGGATATCATTTAGGTTGGGTGACATTAGTGGTTAGGTCTCATTTATTTAAGTTTGAGAAGATTCTGATTAATATCTGATTAATATCTGAATCTTAACGTTACTTAATTAATAAGATTCCTGAGTGGGAATCACATCAGAAAATCAAAATATACCAAAGCAATGGTCTATAAAGTAATTTTTTAGAATATACATATTTTCCTGTAAGCCACTCACAATTTACATGGGTCTGATTTTTCGTACCACTGCCAAAATCTGCTTTCATTTTTAATATTATAAACTCATCATTTTCCCTGAATCTAAAACAAATATTGTGATCGTGAAATGCTTGCAAACCAATAGAATAACATTGTAGGGTTTTTTGTTGTCTTGTGAAAAATGAATATGAAAATTTCTCGATCAATAATCAATTGCAAGGCCACTGCAATAATACATTTCTTTCACCAACTGTAACACATATCAGCGTATAGGATTTTGGTGTAAAATACCAAGTAGTTGTGAATCGCTCTCTGCAGGGCACCCTGGCTGCTGTTTCTGCTGTTTCTGATCTGTGGTTTGGCTTTAAATCACAATGCTCATTTGAAGGACTGGGTTTTCACAAGCATGTGTTATGGATTATATAAATCAGATGTGTCCATTCCTCGACTGAGACCTTCATACAGTAGTTAGTTTTTATCCTACCTGAGCACTTAAGTATCTAGAAATTAAGCTGCTGGTTATTTAAAAAGCCCCCAGGCTTGTAGGTGTATGATTAAATAAATATAGAAAATCCTTAGGTCAGGTGAGAGATTCTTCTGTGCAATGGCGATCACCATGAATCAGTGCTCTGTTACATTAATATAGATTGACTGAATAGGTTCTGATTTATTTTCTCCTGATCTGATGACAAGATGATCTGATGATTTAGGCAATTCCCTTCTAAATGCTGACTGAGGTATTACCAGGCAAAGTACAGTAAATTATACTACAGCCATGGTAAAAGTAAAGCAACGCATACTAATATCTAGTATATATGACAGTGTTGATACTGTATGATTTAACATGAAAAGACAGGAGCATTCCAAATATAACATTTCAAAATGAACATTTATATTTACTGAGGTGAACATTTGAAAGAAAAGGATTGATCACCTCCAGAGAATGCATAGGTGTTATGGGATTGTTACTCTCTCTTGTTTCCCAGACAACACAGCTGGCATCAGGACCCAGCGCACTGGCTTCAATAGGCGAGAGCAGAATGTCTACTTGCTCCCCATCCTAGTAGTGGACAGTGGGCCTCCTGCCCTCAGCAGCACGGGCACCTTGACCATCCGAGTGTGTGGCTGTGACACAGATGGCACCATCCAGTCCTGCAACTCCACAGCCTATGTCATGTCGGCTGCCCTGAGTCCTGGGGCGCTCATCGCACTCTTGGTGTGCATGCTTATTCTAATTGGTAAGATATCTGCAATTATCTGATTGAGTTATGTCCTTTGCGCTATCCTGTTTCTAAATGTTTTCTAACAGCACCACATGGTGGTATTTTTAATCCCATTCCATACCAAGCACATCGAACATACTGTCTCTAAACAGCACTAACCACTGCAGGTGACAGTGCACTGTCATACAGGACCTGACACATACAGTATGCTCTTACTGAATCAGGATACAGTATTTCCAGTATGCCAAGACTTCATATCATATGAATGGGAAGATTGGGTAGCTCCATTACGTTTGCTGCATTCAGTTTAGAACAGTGGGAATCAATGAGAACAAATAACTATGATGCTTGCCTGAAATGTATCCATATTTTCTACACGCAAACATGGCAGGTCTAAATAGACATGTTATAAAGACCACAAACAAAACAACATATTGTATGAGTTTACAAAGCTACTGTTGCTACTGTAATTGAGAATTGTGAACTAGGGGGTGTTGAATACATATCAGTGAGGCATCCAGCATACAGCTAAGTACACTACAAATGCTTTAACAGGGCAGGCAGGGTGCTAATTTACTACTGTCCAAATATGTTTTCTGTGGTTTAGTATCAGTGGGTGTTTATGTAGAGGTTGTTGGTTGTTGTCTCCATAAACATTTTATGGATACATTATTTGATATCTATAAATCATTAACATTGGCATCCTATGTAGATGAATTAAGGGAGTACCCCTCTTGGAAGAGGTGTATAAATCATACTTATTCATTCATTATTTTTTCATTTCTTTGTGACAAGCTACAGATAAATAATAGAGTTGTCTCATGTGTGAGAACTAGTTCTAAATGCTCAAATAAAGCAAAGAAGGTATCTAGCATAAGCTTAAGAATAGAATGATCTAAAAAAACGCAAGATACAATTTCATGCAGTACAGTAAGTTGTGCAGTGAAGCAAAAATACAGCAAACATGATTTAGGATAACATCACTAAGTTATAGAAAATTAACGTTTGCCCAGTATAAGTATCAAAATCTGAATCAAAATGGACTGTTCACAATCTGAGAGAGGAAGAAAGCAATCACAAAATGTGTTTTTCTTGAAATGACAATACTTTTGTTATATAATCCATATTAACTACAGTATGATAGAGAAGGGCAGCTTAAGGATCTAGGAGCCTTCTTTGATCTTAATTGAATACTTAATTGAATGTATTATTTGCATAAGAAGTCAAATGCCTTGATTTATACAGACTTAGATTAGTAACTAAAAGATATATGTAAAGCCAGCAAGAATCCAGCCTTCAAGAATAAAGAAGCACAAATGAGACAATCTTACCTGCTATTTTTTGCTTGTTTTAAAGTTGGCTAAATGATCAGATTTGCCTCTGTAAATGCTTCAGTGGAAGCCGCTTTGTTGAGGTTTGTCTGAATCACACTCTGAAACAGGCTTAAACAAGCACAGATAACACATGAGGTAATAAATCATTTATTCTACCTCTGCCACCGAGTTTGCTTCTGAATCTATGTTTTCATAAAAATAAAACACAGGCTTTTGTTGTAGAAAACATCGCTATCAGCCACGGCAAATTACACTCAGTGCACTGTTTTGCTACAGCAGATGTTTCAATGCCCTTTTATGCTGCTGCCCAGATACAGTAGCTGGTTCAACATTTACAGTACATCACCTAGTACACATGACTTTAAATAGGACATTTCAGAGAGCCCATACCTGTATGGGAAGAAAAGGTTACAATTTTTCAAAGTTTCAGGAGTTTCCTTTGCCTTTTTCTCCACATTTTTCTTTTACTGTTTTTACAGCAGTTTTTTTTTATTGTATGAATATTCTTGTGTTGCAAAAACGAGAGCATTTACCTTTTTATGTTTATATTTAATATTGACTTCTTTTCATTCAATATACTATGTCTGTGCTTATTATATGATAAAACACTCAGAGGAACCTCCGGATGTTATTTTATTCTCACCCACAGCAACCTGTTTACAAAATAAACATTTATTGTTACTGTCAGATTTATTAACTTAATTTCTTGCAAATATTTGCTCATGTTTTGTTTTCTTACTCTTTCAGCCCATTAATTATTTTATTGGTTTATTTGACAGACAAGGGCAACACGGTAGAGCAGTGCTCCTGTTTACTCCCATAGCCCAGAGACATACTGGTAGGTTAATTGGCTTCTGGAAAAGTTGGCCCTGATGTGAGCGTGCACGTTTGTGTCTTGTCACACACAGACACCAACACACGCACACGTATGCAGACAGGTGTATCCTATAGAAGTTTGTGCCTGTTGCTTGTTGGGATAGGGTCCAGCTCCCCCATGACCATAAGTGGATAAAGCAGTGAGAAAATTTGACAAAAAAGTAAGGCCATATCAGAATATAACATACAGTATGTTTTGATCTGTAAAAGATGGCATAATATATTTAGATTGGACTAACAGATAGTAGGTTGAGTGTTCTGTAATTCAATCATCTTGACAGTGAAGCAAAGGCATGAAGTGAAAGATAATAAAAAAGACAGTAATTAGGGTATAGCCTTACAATACAATCGTATAAATAAAAAATAAATAATTTGATAAAGAACATTCATAAACATTTTCTCTCTGGGTCAATGCAAGAGAGCAGTGCTGGCAATAAAAGCTTGCTGGATGCAAGGCAGAGAAAAAGACTTGGATGTACAAGTGAGAGACTTACAAGTAGAGTGGTTCCAAAAGGTGGTCAAAGATGGTACTTTCTCAGTATTTGTAGATTATTCTACTGCAGGCTGTAGGAACAAGAAAGAGTGGGAATATAGGTACATGTAATAAGGGTATTTTTTTCTTTCCATATGATGGACCAGACAACCTTGTTCATGTACACTGCAGACCAGTAGACCTGTTGATGGAAGGCAATAGAAAATAATGTTTTGGATCCTTTTCCTTGAAATAAAACAATTGAAATCTCATTCAAACACATGACTTAGAAAAAGGTTTTGCTATCTTGTAATGACATAACAATTTTAGCTGCTTGTTTTGGTTTTTTATCATCGCAGAAAGCACACTTATCAAAATGTTCTGTCAATGCATTTCCTAGTTTCTAGTCTTACCAATCAATGGTGTGCAAGCAGCTTCCCCACTCTCCTTGTGGAATAATTACAGAGTAACAATGTCAGTTATTCTTCATTGAGCTTGACAATGCACTATAACTGGTTCTCTATTGATCTATCAGCCAGTCAATCAGATGCTAGTCTTTTCTATTCTGTTTTTTAAAAGTACATTTTACTGAAAGAAAAGTACTATCAAAATCCAATGTGCAAAGCCTAGTAAGTAAATTATTATTTAATAAAATTCAGTACAATGATAATTGCAGTGGAAACTTGTGCTAAGTTTTGTTTCACCTGTGGTTTTAATTTAGCAGTGCTGCCACAGATAGCCCCATGTGAAAAAGTGCACTTCAGAGATGCCCCCGTTAACTTAGGTTTAGCTGTCAAAGAGACTGTGTGATCCACTGTGGTGGAGAGGGGTCAATGGTCTCAGGGGATACAAGAAGGTCTGTGACACAGGCAAGGAAAAGGTAACAGGACCTCCTGCAGTGCAAAATTGGCAACGCAGAGCTGGTAAGCAGCATTGGAGGGAAAGGCAAAGGCAAATGTAGAGCATGATCCACTTGTAACAGTTGACTGATGTGCCAATTGGTCTGAATATCAGAGCTTTGTATCTCCTGTAAAGGGAAATTTAGGGAAAGTCTTTTTTTTTCAGAGAACTGTTCTGGGGAATCATAATTCTTCTCGTTCCAGGAAGAGACAGACAAATTATTTGCTGTCTTCCTTAATCAGCTTGTTCAATACATGATACAGAACTTCTGTCATTACATGGTTCACACTTAAACATTGTCTAAGGCAAACACCTCAGAAGCCACTATGTTTGGTCCCTCAGCTTCTCGTGGCAGGTCAATAAGGTTTAGTAAGGTGTAATTCAAACCAGATTTTGTCATTTTAAAATAGTACAAATAGTGAACAACGTACAACAGCTGCCATTCAGGGATGACAGATCTCTGAAAGTGTGTCCTTTTATATGGCCTTTTATTAGTAGATTCTTTGACAATTTGCATGTTGTAATGGGTGGTTAAAAAATGTGGAAGGTCTGTTCTTCATTACAGTGCTGCATTTGATTTGATAGCAGGCACGGAAAACTGGGTTAACACCTGTGTAGGTAATTGAGGGCCAAGAGCACAGCTGGACATGGAGATATACCCCCTCTCAAAAAGAACAACAGACCACGTATTATTGCAACCTATTTTAGCATGCCACCAGTAGCAATATATAACAAAATATTCAACATAATATAATGCAAAATTATTTTTTGAGAATGTAAAATAGGATGACTTGGAAGTGGAACCTCCTTTCTTTGGTCAAACTTGAGACACAGCTCATGTTAATCTGCAATTCAGCCACTTCATTTGGACAGTCATGAGACAGCATTAATCATAAGGGTCCACTAAGCAATGCTGAAATTAGGTTAAAGATCCAACAAATTTCTTCTTTGGGCCCTGATCCTCGTTTGTGTCTGTAAACATGTTATGGGCTCTAGTCTCATTATCTCACTAGTCTACTTTATCAAAAAAAAAACATTGCCTTAAATATATTAGCTACTGTTGTTAAAACTTAATGTAAGAAAATATAACACAAGGATCCTGGATAATTGTCCCAAGGATTTCATCCAGCACTTTCTTAAAAGAAGCTTTCAGCAATAGAAGAAGACTTCAACAATATAAGCTTCCTACAACCCTATGCATAAAGAAGTGGGTTATGATGTCCGATTTAAATGAAATAACAAAACATTGTTTCCAGTAGCATCCTCTGATTCATGGTTCACTATTTATCCTGGATAATTTCATTGGGTTGACTTGTCAATGTGGTTCATGATGGCAAATTCTTGTATCACCTCTCCTCAAAACCTAAAAAAAACAGATAACTGGAAAACTAAGGAGAAAATTAAACTTTGTTTAATCAGCAGCATCAGTAGCATCAGTAGCATCAGGTGGCCGTAATTTCTAAATACAAAATTCTTTCTGATTCCTCCATAACCCTATGGGTTTTCAAGGCCAAACTAAGAAGCATATTACAATTTCAATTATTTCTATTGAGTAGACATTTGCCCTTTAAAATGGTAGTGAATGACTATAGTTTGGATTATATCTACAAGGACATTGTCACCCTTTAAGGCAAAAGAGCGGACTACAGACTGAATGAATGAGGGGAGAAACCTCGGGAATGTAGGTATACTGTACATTGGCCATGCTAAGCATTGAATATTTTCTCCATAGAAAGATTTAAATTAGATTTAAATTGAAATTTAAATTGCAAAATTAATTCTGGATTTTATCAAATCTGAAGTCTTAGTATTGCAATTTGAAGCCATTCATCCTGGTGAATCTGCTTTGTTCACATTTAAGTAACAAAAAAAGTATACTAATAAAAATATTTATACCCTATTTACACTGTATTCCAAATAAATACCATAAAAAATCAAATTTTGGAAAAATTCAACATAATTAGATTTATACTTTGACATACAATTTAGACATGCAATAACCCATGCATAAACATGGGTCTTTAACTCATGAGAATCTATGAAATAAGAGAAACAAAATGTAATTTGATGAACAGTGCTTGAAATGGAATAACGTAATGATACTCAAAGTACTTTGTGTCTCTTTGTCCCTCTATTTTATTTTGTGTTCTTTGCTCTCTCTGTCCCATTCAGCCTTTCCATCTCTTTGTTCCACCATATGTGTCTCTTCAGTATGTTTGCTTTCTCCCTTATTCTCTATAATCCAGATTCCATCTCTCAAATCCCAGTTTACCTATTCTTTTCAGGTTAAAGTGGATGTCTACTTTATTATTTCAGAAGTTTACTGCACATTCACCATTTACATAGTGAAAATACTAAAACTATTAGTTTTAGACATACAGTAAGTACACTGTATGTTTTTATCAAACAGGTTCTGCCAACTGTCAAAAATATTTTTATATACAATAAGATATAGAGGACTAATATTTTCTTTTAGCTACTGAAGCTTTAATCTTCTTTAACAGTTGTATAATTGTAAGGCAAATGTAACATTGAATCAAAAAAATAAACTAATTAATTAATGATATAACACTGTCACAATAATACAATACAACATCTTAACCATGCAATAATATCTTGACCTTACAAGATCAGCACTGGAGTCCGACAAGCAGTCAATAGCTGTTTTTATTCTTTTGATCACCAGGACATTACATAATCCAGAGGATCAAAAGTTTGCAGTAGTGGGTTATTGCAAGGTCACAATGGAAGAAGTTTAGAAGTTATGAGCTAGATGACATTTCCAATAAGGCATAACTAAGCTGGTAAACCTAAGGCTTTGAAGTTTAACAAAAGGCATTTTTCAAGTAGAAAGTTCATTTTCTAGACAATGGGAGATTATCCTGCAGTAAATATCTTAAATAAATATTAAATACATTTTATGGATTTTTAACATTTTTGCTTATACCATAATAATAAAAAGTTTTAAACAAAAAAAATACACTGAGAAGAAATAAACACTACTTGGAAAATGTGATCAATCATAATATCCTGCAGGATGGGGAAAATGTAGGCTAAATATTTAAATAACACAGACTCTAAATGAAATTCCTGATGGCTTGTTGTACTTTTTTTTCTCTGGACAACTCTTAACCTCCAGCACAATCAGACTGACAGGTGGGAACGTGGGTCTGTGTGACACACGACTGTGCTATTTCACGAATTGATTTGCTTTTCTTTTTTAAAATGCATTTTATTCCATTTTCATGCTAAGAAGTCCCCTGGCGCAGACAGCAGAACTATTGACAAGCACAGCAGAATCTGCATTGGAGAAGCCGAAATGAGCCTCACAAACAGGGTTATAAAACAACCGTACTCGAAGACTTGGAGTGTGAAGGGAATCCTTAGGGGTAAATCAATATAGCCTATGTCAAATGCACATACTGTAGTTAATACAAATCACTATAGCTACAAAATAAAGAAAATGGTGTGACACCTCCCTCTTTATAAATTTCCCAGCTTTTGTTGAAATAGAATGCCTGAAAAAACCCATGGCTTTTCTATCTATACCTGAATAATGTCCCGGAATGTTTTGACATTGAGATATTTTTTTCATTTTATTTATTGTGTTAAATAATATCTTCAAGACATTTGCTTTATCTTTATTTGTTTCCCCTTTGTGTTGTAGTTCTTGCTGAAATCATACAGTATATAATGCACACTAATGTTTTATAAAAATAAGAAAATAGCAAAATACATTTTTTGACCCAGACACACATGAAAATGTTTTGGGGGAATCTTGTCAGTGTTGCAGACAGGGATGCTTATTGCCAGTGCCTAAACTCAATCAGTGATTCAACTCATCAGATCAGAACAAGTATAAACTAGTTGCTGGATTTTCCAGATGCTGAAAAATCTAGCATTTGCATCATCATGTCCCCACAATTGTTTAATTAGCATTCTTGGAATTCTTCTTTGCAATGTTCACACATGGTATTATTTAACAGTTAGAGAGGAGAACAAATTCTTTTGTTACATTTCTGCTTACCTAAATACTGTTTAAATATTCCTTCTTCTCTGAGAAACAGCTCTTGGGAACTCTCCATGGGAAACAAGCAGCTCTGCTTGATCTACACTTTGCTTTCATTTCTCCTGACATCATCAGCTCACTCTTCTCCTTAACTTGCTTTCTCCGTTCTCCGTTCCTTTTTTTCTCCCTTTCTGTTTGAGTGTTCAACCCACAACTCCAATAGCTCCATTGTTCATCTCTCACCTTTCTCTGATCCTACTTTTCACTAAAGTCCCCACAGAAGTAGTTTCTGCCACCCACTCCACCTTAGGGGTGGAAGCGAACAGCATCAGTCTGCAAATGGGTCTGGACCTCCTCATAGCTCTGGCAGCACTGGCACTATGGCAATGGGTCTTCACCTAACCCTTTACCCCTCCATCAGCTGGTGTCCCACTGGTGTGATATTGGTCCTCGGCCTCCCCTCTCCTACAAAAGCTCCACCCCATGAACATATTCAGCATCTCTTCTTCTTTAGGGGGTTCTTCTTGGAATCTCCTCATCCATTCCATTCTAGCAGATTTTGGATAGTGGTATCTCTCTTCTTACACCCCCATTTCCCCATCAGCCTGCTCTTCTGGGTTGCTGCAGTGTCTTTTGGTGGCCACTAAAGAGTTCCAAACTCAGGGTACCTGCTGCTAGTGCTAGTGCCTCCTAAAAACAACCTTTATTTTCATTCATGGGAGGTGTTGGTTTATTAATTAATAAATGCTAGTTGCTTGGCAGCATTATGATGTATGGAACAAGGAAAATGACATGGCATATGTGCAGTTTAGTTGTTGGTGTAGTAAGGTGGGAAAAAAAGTTTTTTTTTCTGAAACATTTCATTTGATTTCTGTCAGTATAAGATCCCTCACAGCTGTTAAAGAATATTTTGTGGCAACAGACGGTCTTCAAGTTGGGGTTTCTCCAAGCAGCTGCGAGTGTTTGGACAAATGTATGAAACTGTGAAAACATTTGATTCTTGGCCCTTTTGGGCTGTGAGTTAGCATGAAGTCTTGACATTCACACAACTGTTCTAGTGGACTTCTTGAGAAGGAGGCAGACGTTTCCATTGCTTCAGCATTTTATATAAATTGTCAGGTTGCCTAAAATAGACCTTTTAAAGAATATGTGAATTAAACATTATTTGAAAACTTCCTGGGAGTTGTTCTACTTCCTTTATTGTTTCAAACAAAGGTTTGAAATGTCTAAGGCAGTGGTTATTAAAACATAGATGCAGGCCTTTAATGTGTCTCACTTTTAATTGATTAGATTAATTTATCTCTTTAACTGCTTCATTTGTCTTCCCAGATTTATTTTAGCCAAAAATTTAGTTTAGCAAAAATAAACTCTTTTCATTCTCAGTGTGGTTTGTACTCTTTTTTCTTTTGTTCACAGTACATCCGAATGTATCATTTTTCATTTTTCCTCACATTTATTTTCACTTTGTAACCTTCAGTTTTGATATTATAAGAAAAAAAAACATCCTATTTTTTGTCTAATTTCCGAGCAAAAACAGCAGTACAATAAAACTGAAGAAGAACAAGACCTACTGCTCAAAAACAAGCATTTTTTTAGAAACCCGGCCACCAATCATGTACAGTACAAAAAACAGTTCCACTAAATTGAAACTTTGTTGAGATAATAGTAAAGGTATATTTATAGAAATGTACTGTGCACTACACATTAAGATTTAATAATGTTTTTTTTTCCAAATTCACTTTTCTTTTTTGTTTTTTTCTGAATAAAGTTGTTGTTTTAAACATCTGCAAAGTACTAACAGCAGAATACATTTACTCAACTAATTGTAAAGTTATTAAAAGATTATGAACATCAGTGCACAGAGGTCAATAACTGTCCATATTAAAGAAATCTTTTGAAAGCATTAAAAACAGAGAAAGGTATAAAAACAAGTTAAGGCTATCAATCTTGCTTGTTTGGTTTCTAGTAATCAATCCCAGAATCTATTCTAGCCATTTCTTGAAGCATTCTCCATATCACAGCTGGTTAGATTTTTTCCAGATACACAAGACTGTGTAAACAGCTGCCTTCTGTTTTTAGCTCTGCACCCATTTCTTCCTTAAGCTCACATCTATATACTGTGTATTGCAGTAATGTGGAGTTTTCTACTTTTATTATTTATGATGTGTTTTCATGACAAAGTAGGAAAGTAAACAGTAGTTTACAATTTCTAGTTTAGAATCTGAAAAACTGTGTTGCAGATTGTTGTCTGACAGTCACAGCTTATAGATTGATGTAGGAATTTACGTTTTTTGTGAGGAATGCTTTTTAAGTATTCAATTAAATATTGCACCCTAAAATATAGCATCAGTATTTTATTGAACATCATTTAATGGGGGGTGACTGTGATGCATAAGATCTATTTTATAATCAAGACTTGGGAGCTGGTTGTGAGACAAGGAACAGACTTTATTTATTTTAGAATTTTGGAATTGCCTGTTTGCTTTTTTCATATTAATTTGTAATCTGCAATGATCTTTCTGTAAGCACAGGAGCTCTGTATACTATCTTCACATTACTTGTAGAAAGCGTAATCACTTGCGAAGTGTGTGCACACAGTCACAGTGTCAGCTTACTAAGTGAGAACTCTACAGTGTCTAAAGGCGAGTTAGTATTGATGCAGCTCTCACTGAGAACACCAGTAACTGCAAAGGTTCCGGGGTCACTTTTGAACATCAAGTCAAGAATATCCTGGCCAACTGATCCAGGAAATTCTCAGTCAGCATGTCACCATTTGGGGAGTAATTTTGCTACACCCCATCGGTAGCCCAGGGTCAATTGAAGATGACAGTCAAGACTTGAATTGCTGGATGATAAATCTTGAACTGTGGTCCATATAAAATTTAACTGTTTGATTCACAGAGCTTGATGTTTTTTTGTTTTTTAATTGTAGCTACCAGGTGCGACCTACCAAAGCTTTTGCAAAGGTTTATTAACAATTGGCTTTTCTAAATTAAGAGTGTATAAATAAAACTATTGCTACTATTTATAATACTAGAGGGTGACATTAAGAAATTCAAGTTTTTGTTTAGTTTTATTTAGGGACGGGGAAAGCAAGGAAAAATCAAAACTGACCAAAGTGAGCAGAATGTTTAATTAATTTAAGTACTGAATTATGATGCTATGAAATAATTATTTGATAGTTACTTTATTTAAAAGATATTTCTGAAACATATTAAGATGTGCATTCTATGCTTTTGACATGTAATAATAATCCTCACCATCAACAACATCTAAATGATTTCTTAAATCTACAGTATATAGCATACCTATCCATGAATTTCTTTCTAACAAAGGATCTCAAAGAGCTTTAAATTCAGAAGACTACATGGTCAATCCAGCACTGAAGCACAGAACCTTAATAATGCAGAGCAGCAGCAGCTCGACTATACAACAGTTCAGGTAGAGATCTGTGAAAAATTGCACCAATCGAGCACCTTAAATCACTGGACTTAAGTGGTTCTTGTGAGTGAGAAGGTTAAGACATAAATTGTGGCAGAATTCTGTATTGTGCTATTTCCTTGTGTTCAGATATCCTTCTGTAATCTTGCGCAGAGACTGAGAGACAAAAGTTAATATTTCATTCCCGCTGTTCAGCCATAGATGTGGGGCTCAACGGTTAACATCTCACACCGTCTGCGATCAGAGATATACAGCCATGTTGTAAAGGTCAGCAGCAGCTACCAATCACTGCAGGAGTCTCATAAACAACAGCAAGTGTACTGTGTGTGTGTCCTGCTCATTCAGTAGAAGTGGCATTCATATCAAGTGTGAACACAGGTGCCTGCAGCTCTGGCACTCCCGTAACACCTTGGTCTAGCTTTGATAATAACGACAGCCTTTTGCTTTTAGGCTTTATTTCTTGTCCATCTGCCAGTGTTTAAAGCCATCCATCAATTCTTTTCCAAACACGACCTTTCCAGGTTGTAGATCACCTGTTGTGTGGTGTGTGTTTGATAATGGGGTAAATGGTATGGAGGCAACCTTCTTTAAATCCAATACATTTGAAAATAAATGATTGTCGCTTTTGAGATTTAGAAGATACCTAGAAGATAGCATTCAAAATTAATATAGTTACCTTATTAACCATAACAGTTCATCTTTGACACGGGCATAACTAGCAGTGAATTATACTGGGCATTATCATAAACAATACATTTCTAAAATGCTTCACAAACAATTGCACATGCAGGTGATCTTCAATATACACTGAATCCAACCATTCAATTTGTTTTCACAATGAAAAATGAATGCTAAATTTAAAAGTAACTACACATATGGCCCTACTGGCCATTTTCATCAACTTTTAGCACCAAAATGAAAACACAGCCCTCCACCAGGTACTGTATATATCATAAGAAACAAGGCAACTTCTTCAAAATAGTGTACTTCAAACCCCAATCTTTTTCTAAAGGAAAATTTATAATTTATACAATCATTTATATACAGTTTACAAATTATCTTACTACGTAGTCAAAAAAGACGCTCTGTATTCAAAGAACAGAAACTTCTAATTGACCATTTTTCAGAAAAAAATATAATATCTCAAAAGCAAAAATTTGCCAGATTACAAAATATTAAAAACTCAACATCCTTGCTGTGAAGACGCAAAAGCATTTCAACATTCCTGGTGGTAATACAAATAATAAACTCAGAAAAGAGAGATGAGTGAATGGGTCTTCATGTAAAATTTGAAAAAAGCGCTTACTGTATCTCTTTTGAGCAAATTTTGCTGTTGTGATTGGGGAAATCTGACCTTTTTTGAGATGTAGGGAAGGTTCATAGGTATTCAAAGCAAGCCCCAGAGTCTTATTTGTTTCCCTGTGTTTTCCTGCCTGTCACTTAAGTGTAGATAAAATAATATGTCTGTTTTCTGGTGGCCTTCAACAGTTTAGAAAGGTTATTTTTACAGCCTAAATGGTCTCTTAGTATTGCCTGCAACGCAATACTAATGGAGCTTTTATTCTTTTTCTAATAAGGTTTTTCCTAGATTTTCTGTTTTATTTTGAAAGGCTAAGAAAAACAAGGCAGGACCTGGCTTTAAAAACTTCAAACAGAATTTTGGTCTTTGTTCTATCAGTCTCACATTTCTGTCCAACGTAGTGGACATACTGGAACAAAAAACAGTAAGTAGATGGATGTTTTGGATGTTTTGAATTGCCATAGGATATTGTTAGTATTGAGTGGACAAAAACAGGCATGATACTGCTTTAGCTGTGACAGATATTCCAGAGAATGTGCAGCTATGATTTCTAATAAAGGAGAATATTTTATTGAAAGGCATTTGAAGAAAATAGGCAAAACATTTTCCAGTGAGAAGGTTAATATTATTTCACATAGATCAATGGCTTATGCTGATTCCCCCTTTTTTGGGTATAAGACCAGCTAACAAATCTCCATAATTTTGAATGTCGATTTACAGTACATAAATTGCACTTTGACTTGTTTCATTTCATTCTATACAGGACTATCATTTAAAATTAGTACAACCTTTTTGGTAGGAGGTTTATAAAGTATTTTGTCCTGCATTACTGTATATGTATTTCAGTATTTCTGCAGGAAAGTTTATTTAGTTTCCTTATGTTGTAGGGGGGGAAACCAGAAACTGGTAGATCCTCCCATAACTGAAGGTACTGTATTTTTTTAATCTCAAAAGGGTGAATTCACTATGTTATGTTACTTAAGTGTTAAGTGAAATCACAGTGCTAACTGCCAACAAATGTTCCAAGTTAACAGTTTGACCAGAGAATAACTCTTTTGCTTCATCACTTTAGGTGATGAAACTGAAAGTCTTAATTGTAGATGTTGACAGATATCTACAACCAAAGCCTTGACAGTGATATACTGTAAAAATATAGTGCTTCCTTTACTTACTTATTACTTATTATTAGAAATTTGTTTGTCTGATGTTTTAGTACAATATAACCAGACATTGTTCTGAAGCAGTAACAGTGAAGTCCCTTGTTCAAGAGTAAAAAGGCAGTGCTCCACCCAGGATTTTAACCTACAACCTTGTAATGCATACTCATTATTCACAATAACATGTTTACAGTTTGTTTACAGTAGCTGAACTACCTGAAAAACTACCAGAATTCAGGAAAGGATATGAGTAATTTATAGGGTCTTTATGTTTGATATTAATATTAAGTTTAATACACTATTTTTATTAAGTTTATTAAGTTGAATACAGCTATATACAGTACATGCATAGGGCACTAACCTTTTAACATGAAGGAGCAGTTATTTACAGACAATTCTATACAGTATGTCAAGTAATCATTGCAAAGGACCTTCAGTCCATTTCACATAATGACACTTGAAAGGGCTTCACAACCAAAATGTAGGGTTAAGGCTCCACAGCTGAAAAAATCATGTTTTTCTTTTCTTTAACCTTCTCTCATTCCATTCACATTATACTGCTCCGGTGGAACCACACTCACACATTGAATCACGGCCATCACTGCAAGCGGGACACAGAAGCTGTGCTGTGTGACATGTCCAAATTGGAACGAGAGAGAAAGATTTAATTACACCATATTCTATTAATCTGATATTGGCCATGTCACCCAAAGGTAACCACAAAATAATTAATAATATAGACAGGATCTTGGTTTAATAGTTTCATCAAAGGGAGGCATGATGGTCATGGGACCACAGAAACAGCAGTCCTTCCTTATCTGAGAATAGAGGAGATTGCTGGGGTGGTGGGAGGTTTTCAGAATTCTAATAATAAAACTCAATTTTCCACGGAAACCTCAGGAGAGCTTCATTCACAGGGGCAGCTATTTTCCTGTTGCCCCCGCAGGTCCCAAGGTGCGATTAGATCAATTGCAGATTGACGAACCAAATGAAAACAAATTTCTGCCTAATTACCAACAAACAAACAATCCCTCCATCAATTCATTTGGAAAGTGACGTGATGAATATATCGCAGTGCAGGGAGGCATCTGCACACATCCTTTCCAATTACAGCCCATCTGCTGTGATAAGCTGTGTGCAGTTGTTGCTGCAATGAAGCCCAAGGGCAAATTAGCTGTCTTGTCAAAAGCGCTTAGTGGAACATCTGTACGTGGCAAGGGTCGAGCCACATGTGGCTGAGATACAAGCTGAAGCATGACTGCCCTGGGTTTTAGAAGAACACTGCACTTGGGACCGTGGTGTCCAATCCGCTTTTACTTAAAAAATATAAATAATATAAATGATCTCTGTCTAAATGATTAATTAGCAGGTCCTAAAGGGACAGGTATAAGCGTTTTTGTCTGGATTATGTTGGAGTATTCCATAGCTAGTAAACATGTACAGAAATCTTGATGTCCACTCTGTTGGGTTAGCTTTTTCTAGTAGAAGAGCAATTTGCAGACATAGTCCACTTTGTTACAACATTTTTTTTTATTTTTTATAGATGGTCACTTTGGTCAGCAGCTGTTGAACCTTTTGTTGGTCTGACTTTTAACAATCTACACATTAATTTCCATAAAGTATCTTAAACTGTAATTTAACTGTGCTGGATGCAATATTGTATTGAATTTTTCCTGCCATTTGTTTGACCACCCCTGTTTACTTTCAGTTATCTGTGGATTTATTAAAATGCCATTTATTATATTTAAATCAATGTAATATTAGTACAATTGATTTGCCTAACAGTGCAGTCTAGTGGTGAGAGTAGAACATGACACATTGCTCCTCTCCACATTTTATATTTGGATGTTATGGGAGAATTCAGTGTTATCCAGAATCCAAGAGTGTGGTTTTGTCTTCTGTAATATGTTCTGTACAAAATAACTGGATAATCTTCTGGAACTTCTAACTTTTCATCAGAACAACTATTTTCTGTTCCTGCTTTCCCCTATGCTGCTAAAGCCTACTGTAGGTGTGGTCCTGATGAATAGGATGCTACAGTAGGTACTGCTGGGAGACGTGTGATGTGGGGCTGATTAATGCATATACTATATGTGCACATATTGTTTGTTGCTGTTTTTCTCAGACACACAGCTCATGCAGTGCTCCACTTGCCAAATATTTCATGAGACATTTAAATTAGTGTTTGGTTGCTTTTCTTATTACCATTTTCATTTAATAAATACAAAGCCATGTTTACTTATATTTGATGCGATTCAGCCAGATATCGTTTCGTGTTTGGAATTCAATGGGACTTTCTTAGTAAATCTAGGATATAATTTGCCCCCCGTGCCAACAAGCAACTGGAAATTGTAAAGTAAAATCAGGGCCAAGCTACTAGAAAGTACTGCCTGTACAAAAACTTTCCAGTGTCCAGTTTTATCGACACCATTAAACATCACATGTGATACCAGAGGCCCGTTGGATTAGTGGTTCAGTACTACCTGTAGATCCATGATCCTCTGAGGCAGAAATAAATCTAACATACAGTATTAAGGCACAGTTCCTGAGACAATCAGAGGGCACTTGTAGAATGACCTACAGTATGCAATGTTTTATTATGTATAATATATTGTATATACTGTATATAATATATTGATAAACATCCCGTGTGCTTTCAGAATTAGTACAAGTAAGACATTAAAGGGCTTGAATCCTCAAAACAGAAGTGAGGATAAACTAAAATACAACAGGTGGACAAAATCGTCTTTAATGCCTTAAAAGCAAGATGGTTAGTCACAAACTGCAATTTTCTTAGGTTCATGCAATATCCTGTACCAGAAAAGACTCTGTCAGATGGAAGAAGATGGAGGACTGATCTTCATATAAAAGTTTTAATCATGGTTCTCCTCCATGTTTTTCATTAATTTACCTTTTATTTCTTACCAAGTTCTTTCAGATTAGTAGTGAATGGATTTCACTGTGTTTTTGTAGATGGAATTAAGTGCAGTGAAAGCCCAGTAAATCTGGGTATAATAAAGAGAAAACCTTATGCTAAAATTATGGCTGATTTAATAATAAAATTAGAAATAAACAAGTAAATTAAAAGTAACTGTGAATAAAGGAAGCAAGAATGTCAAATATAAGTAATGGGCACATATGCCTTAGCACCTGTGTCTCTAAAGCCTTTGATCCCAGCCTGGTAATTCAACCCCTTAAGTGATTACAAAAAGCAGGTTTCAATTAAGATCAATTATGCTCTCCATGAGAATCCTGTCTTCTCCCTTTCTACAGAAGATGGTAAATTGAGCACCGTGCTAGGAGCCAGGGGCTGAACACCCAGTGTCAGTGATGGAGTGCTGTGCTCTAACCCCCACCAAAACAGCTCCTCTCCGCAGCTTACAAATACTTTCATTTTTCTCAAAATGCTATTTTCAAGTCATTTATACGAAGTAAAGGTAATTACTGATCCTCTATACAAGCCATTTATACAGATTAATATGCCTGTCAGTGACACTTTTACTCACTTCTCAGGAAAAAATGCCCAGGCTCTGAAAATGAAAGAAAACTAATGGAGTCTGTTAAACGTGCGCAGACTTTGGGCTGTCTCTCTGCCAAAGGTGTAACTACGTACCTGCAGCAGGCTTCATACATAACATGTACAGCCTGTAGCACAGTCCCCAGACAGAGCAAATGGATAATACACTATGCTGACTGTTCCATACATAATGTTTGTCTACTCACAATGTGGAAAATCACAAAGCTTGAGCAGAACTTTTTTTATCTTCCAATGTATGCTCAATTTAGTTACATAGCTCATAGTCCCTAGACAGGTACTGGTAAACAATGTTTGGTGATGTTTCAGAAAGAAAGGAAGAAATGGGATGAAAAAGAAACACTGATGGGGCACACATCCGATTTGTCATCCCTCTGTTTTACTTTGCTGATTTACTCATTCCAGTTGACCTTTTTGAATTTGCATAATAAGGAGTGTATGATTAGAAAAGACATTGAAAGGACAAATTATGGCTTAACTGTAACCACTGGCTCCATTGCCAAACCTATCATCTATCTATCATGCCCTTGACAAGGGATTATTTCTTTTATGAACTGGGCCTGACTCCCGAGGTGATGACTGCTCTCTTAGGGCCTCTGTTGTTGCTCCAAGGCACTGTGGTGCCACAACTGATCTGATTCTGTCACAAGCTAATCAGATGTTTTGGGTTATTGCTCCTGTCTGCAATCATTTGCCTCTCACGTATTAGACTTGTAGCTAATTGCTTATTTTCACAGATCTTAATATGACACCTTAGTGCTAATCTAACATTTCAGGGCTCTTAGATGGTTTAGCAGTTTGAGTGGATGAACTGGTATTTAGTAGGCAAAGATGAGAAAATAAATCTAGAATGTTGGAATATCAAGTACTTGTTTACATACTATTGGAAGCGCCCATTAAAACCTCAAATCTGTGATATTTGTTCTCCAATTCCTTACTTGATATGTGCACAGTTAAATGTAAATCGTATCATTCTCAATGGAATTTACTCCTCAAACTGCTCTTTGTCACGGTGATAATACTATTGCATAAAAAAACTAGGAAGAGTGTATCAAAATAAATCACCGTAGTATTACAATATTGCACCTTTTAAATATACATTGGGAACTGCCAATTATTTTGTTATTATAGCTATGCATCTTGAACTATTGCCAATGGTTAAACAAACAATTACTGTACTGCAGACAGAGACCTGAGTGCTCTTCTAGTACACTTACAGGACCTGTCAGAATTACTTTTTTTTTGACTAACTGTGAGCTCCATTATACTTTACAGGAGAGTGAGTGCTAAATTTCTTACTGATGTCACCACATTTTTGCGGATAGGTTCAGGTGCAGATACTAGGAGCTGTTGTTGTTCAACTCAGTCACACCCTAGTCTGGAAACACAGGTTCCCACAGTTAGCCAGTTGTTCACTGCTGCTTGGTGAAGTCACAAGTCACTAATGATCAAGAATTAAACTAGAAACATCTAGTGCATCTATTGGTTGAGCCACTGTGGAGCTTTGCATTCTTCCTCTTTTTTTGTCAAGAGAAGATAATTACTTTCCTACCCTGGTGTGCTTCCCCATGATATACTGTACACTCTCTCTATTAGCCCCTGAGCCTTTTCCATCTCTGTTTATGCTGGACTAAGCAAAAATGTCGCCAGAAAATGACATACTGTAGAACACATAACAGCCCCAACATCCAAAAAGAAATGAAACGCCTGGAGAATGCAGATAAAAAAGTTATTAAGTGGTAAGAAATGAAACATTCAGAGCCATTGCTTGCAACTCTTTGGAAGATGATTAACAGGGTGAAGACCAGGAGGAGGATTTTAGAAACCTAGAAATGAATCTAGAAATAAGGTTTTTTGCTCCAGAAAATTATTTACATGATTTTCATTTAATCCTCATAACTGCCAGTCAATTTTTAAAAATGCTGTTTAAGACGAAAACATCCATTTAATTTCTCCATCATCATACTGAAATTCTTTTTCAAACTTGCACCATTAGTTACACTTACAGTACTTTCAGTAAGATAAAGGAATCTACAGCAATGTGCATCCATCTTCAAGAATTAAATGAACCTAATTCTTTCTTAAATACTGACATGATTTCACTGACAATATGAGAATTGAACTCATCTGCTCAGGTTTTACGTTACTGTATGTGTAACTTTATCCAGCTAAAACAATTAACATATTATTTTAACTGGAATTGTTCAAAGTTTAATACATTTTTCTCTTTTTGTTATCGCCCCCCTTTAGTACAGTCTCATAATTAAATATATACAAATGGTTAATTTATAATATGGCACTGTTTAAATACGACAGACAAAAGCAATCCCCACCTTTAAGCAAAGTGGGGCACAGTTGTCAATCACAAAAACCATTTACATAAATACTGTATGAATGGAAACAATACAGCTGTATTGACTTCTATTGGAATTGACCCTTGTATCAATACTTCTGAGGTCGCAGTGGTGTTTGTACCAGGATTAATGGTAAAATGGGTGTAGAGCTGTGATTTAATAATAATAATAATAATAATAAACTTTATTTTACATAGCGCCTTTAAAGGTGGCTTCTCAAAGCGCTTTACAGGATGACAATAACAATAAATAAGAAGACTACAACAATAAATAAGAAAATTTCACAAGACAGGACACAATTATAGTTACAACAATACAACAATAACAATAGAGGAGACCGTGGAAGATGGTATTAAGAAGAGCAGAGGAGTGAAGAATGGAAGCAGTTAAGTAAAGGCTTTTCTGAAAAGGAGGGTTTTGAGTCTGGATTTGAAGGAGTTTAGAGAAGGTGACTCTCTAATATCCTTGGGCAAGGAGTTCCAGAGCTTGGGGGCATAGCAGGAGAAGGCCCTGTCGCCCATACAATGTAGACGGGCTTGGGGGACAGTAAGGAGGGCAGAATTTGAAGAGCGGAGGTTGCGAGGTGGGGAGTAGGGCGATAAAAGTTCAGACAGGTATTGAGGTGCCAAGCCATGTAAAGCCTTGTAGGTGAGCATGAGGATTTTAAAGTCTACGCGGAATTTGACCGGAAGCCAGTGCAAGGACTCCAGGATAGGAGTAATGTGAACACTTGCACTAGATCTGGTCAGGATTCTGGCTGCTGAATTTTGGACATACTGCAGCTTGTTCAGAGTAGATTTAGATACCCCAGGGAGCAGAGCATTGCAGTAGTCAATTCGAGAGAATACAAATATGTTGATCAGCTTTTCAGCCACAGTAAATGATAGCATAGGGCGTAGTCTTGCGATATTTCTAAGGTGAAAAAAAGATGTTTTGACAGTATGCTGTACATGTGGGTCGAATGTTAAGCCAGAATCGAATATAACCCCAAGGTTTTTCAATTTTGATTGGAGCTCAAGTACAGAGCCATCTACAGACAGGGTTACAGGACTGGCTTTACGAAGTTGATGGGGGGTACCAATAAGCATGACTTCAGTCTTGTCACAGTTAAGATGAAGGAAGTTTTGAGTCATCCAAATTTTTATGTCAGAGATGCAATTAGATAGAATAGAGACAGCCACATCAGTGTCGGGTTTGGTATGGATGTATATTTGAGTATCGTCAGCGTAAAAATGAAAGCTGAGGCCATGTGATCTTAAAAGCTGACCAAGTGGGAACATGTAAATGCTGAAGAGCAAGGGGCCCAGTATTGAGCCCTGAGGGACACCAGACTTGACAAGACCAATTTCAGACCTGTACCCATTGAGAGAGACAAAGTGACAGCGATCAGTGAGGTAAGACTTAAACCATTTGAGGGCAGTGTCAGAGACTCCAAACACAGTCTCGAGACGAGAAAGCAAGATGTTATGGTCAACAGTGTCAAAGGCAGCACTGAGATCAAGAAGGATGAGTATGGAAAGAGAACCAGAATCAGAAGCTATTAGGAGATCGTTGGTGACTTTGACTAGGGCGGTTTCTGTGCTGTGAAGTTGACGGAAGCCAGATTGGAGGGGTTCGAAAAGGTTGTTTGTCATGAGGTGGTTATGTAACTGAAGTGTGACAGCACGTTCTAGAATTTTAGAGAGAAAGGGTAAGTTGGAGATGGGGCGAAAGTTGTTAAGATTGTCGAGAGCCATGTTAGGCTTCTTTGGCACTGGGGTAATAGCAGCAGTTTTGAGGACCGTTGGTACAATGCCGGTGCTCAAGGATTCATGTATTATATTGAGGACAATGGGACAGAGAGAAGAGAAACAGGACTGGAATAAAGTGGTGGGAATGGGATCTAAAATAGATGTGGTGGGTTTCATGCGCGTAACTAGTTTGTTTAGGGATGCTGAGTCAAGAAGAGAGAAGCTGGAGAGACGGGAACCAGAGAAGTTGGATGAGAAGGGAGGAGGTGTGGAAATTATATCCGTAGTGGAGAGAATGTGATGCCGGATGTTGTCAATCTTAGAACTAAAGAAATCTAAGAATGTGTTGCAAAGTTGTGATGAGGCAGGTAATGTGGTGGGGCAGTTTGGCTTGAGCAGTCTGTTGATGGTGGAGAAAAGATGTCTGGGATTGTTTTGGTGATTTTCAATGATGTGAGAGAAGTAGGTGGATCTAGCAGACTCTATAGTAACCTTATAATCAGATAAGTAATCTCTCCAGGCCTGATAATGTACATTTAGGCCGGAAAGACGCCACCTACGCTCAAGTTTGCGAGAGGCTGCCTTCATGAAACGCAGATGGTCATTGTACCAGGGGGCAGGGCGAGAGAAGGAGATGGTTCGAGTTTTTAAAGGAGCAAAGGTGTCGAGGGAAGATAAAAGAGCATTGTCAAGTAACTGTATTTTGTCCTCTAGAGGGTCAGAGGAAGAGAAACAGGATAAGGAGGACAGAACAGAATTTGCAAACCTTGGGTGATCAATTGATCGCCAGTTGCGGAAATTTACAGAGCGTGAGGGGGAAGTGTTAGAAACAGGTAATTCCAGATTGAAAAGAATGGCTAAGTGGTCAGAGAGGCCTAGATCAAGTCGAGCAGTGGGAGACAAAGGAGTCATTTGCAATAATTAGATCTAAGGTGTGTCCTTTGTTATGTGTAGGGGTACAAACAAACTGAGCAAGGTCAAAGCATCCCAAAAGAGAAAGGAAGTCTTTAGCCAGACTGGAAGAGGTTGAATCAATGTGTATATTAAAGTCCCCTAGAATAAGGATCCTTTTAAATGTAAGGGATAAGAATGAGAGAAAATCAGCAAACTCACCTAAGAAGACTCCACTGGGTTTGGGTGGTCTGTAATCTTCAAACTGTTGCAAAACACACACAGACAATTTAGCTTTTGCCTATGATGAATTACTCAGAATACCCAAGATATTATGTAATTAGGGTTTCATTAAAAGCAAGACACCTTACCAAGCTTTCCTGCAATCTGAAAGGGGGACCTGATTCATCAGGGCTTTAGTTAATATATTTTCTGCAGTTAACTGGAAGGGTAAGATTAACCTCGTGCATCAATGGGACAGTTGATGGGGCAAAACAATATGTCCATCCGCATTTTCATTGGCAAAATGACTGCTCTCGTCCCATTGTTGCAGAAAATATCTCCTTCCTTATACAGTAGGTTACAATATTGTCTAATCATGTAGTTGGAACAATGGATCTCAATCCAAATTTATTGATAGCCTCCCAGGATACACGCTGCTATGATGAAAAATGTTTAGCATGTTTCTCACTACTACTTATTATTAATAAAATATTTAATTAAGAAAGGGTACTGCAACAATTCCTTTGTTACTTGACCTCTAATTTCAGAAGCTACAGAAGAGCCTCTTCAGTCAGAATTGGGCAATGAGTCTGGCAATATAAAAAATGAAAGAGATATGGATGAAATAGTGGAAAGCACAAACCTGTCTGAACAAGAACATTGGACACCAGTAGGTGTACCTGGTATGTCTAACACATACAATTTAAAATAATACTTACAGTATGACAGCGGACAGCACATTTTGTGAAAATGGTCATGACTATCTATCTAGAGTACTGTAAATGCACTGCTCCTTCTGAAAGCTCTAAATATACAATGTAATCCATTTAATTGCATCCTCCAGTGCTTTATCTTTTTTAAGATAAGAATTTTTAAGGGGACCATTTTTAAGATCTCAGAATACCAGAGATTCATATTTGGTTTGTTGCCTTTCATCCCAGATCTATGGCTTTTTTAAGGTGTGTTTGGATCTTTCTTCTTTAAAAGAAGCTGTCTACAGTATGTTGCAATTTGTGGATATGATTAATTTGATGTACAGTATATTTCTAAACTGTTCATTAATTTTCTGGAGGAACAGTGCAGCACAATCCGTGTTATGCTATATAGACTATTAAGATTCCTCAGGAATTCTAAGAAAGTAATAATAGAAAGAGGGAAGAAAAAAAACATGAAAATAGAATTGCAAAGAAAGTCAGATATGCATGACTGACACTTCAAGGTTTTCAAAGTAGGATGAGAAGGGATCCCATGGAACACAAAATTTCTCAGTACATCCACAAACAATATATTTTTTCCAACTTTAAATGCTCTGTGAGGTCTCTAATCCAGCCAGAAAAAGAGGACACTCAAACTTCAGTTCCATCAAATCACCAAAGGCACACTGCCACTATGTAATTTTGACAGCTTCAGGTTTTCAAAGAGGTGCTTTATATAGAGCAGTCTGAAAGGAGGGTTATAAAGGTAGTTGCAGGAACTGAAGAAGTGTATGAAAAGGTTTATTTCCATATGAAAATCAGCTCTGGACATTACCAGAACAGAACAGGTGAACAAGATAAGATGGAACTTGATTACATCTGTTGCTGGTGGATGAAATGTTTAAATCTAATTTCCTTTTGTTATACCAGGATTTAGTAAAAAATAATTATTGACTTTCTTTTTTGGGAAGAGTGTGTAGGAGGGAGAGTGTTGAACACCTCTTGGTTTCCTAATATTAGAAGTGACTATCTCTGGTCTTTCATTTTAATACTTTATTTGCTATTTTGTGTGTTACCACATTGAAGGTTACCAGATAGGCACTCTGCAGTTCCTTTCTGGTGAAATTTTATTTTCGGGACTGCATACCCTGGACGGTTGTTTGGAAGAAGATACCTACAGTAGTTCCATACTCTATTTCAAGGTTGTCATTACACATTTTGTACAAGTTAGTGGGGTGGCTATATAGACTAAAAATAATGCAGGTTAATACTTTGTGAGAGACAAAGTTTGGATTTGCATCTTATTTCCAGTTCCCAGGATACTGCCAGAAAGCATGATTGTGATCTGCAATTCTGATTATAGGGTATGAACGTGAATTCTGGGCCAACAAAATACAGCTGTGTCTCAGGGAACACTTGGCACTGGAACCACAGAAACAGGAATCAGGATATGGAAGTATGGCTGCAATTTAAATTGTGGGAATCGCAATTTACTGGATGATTTACATATCTTTGACAAACTGCTATTTTGAAAATGGATTCCATAACAGAAAACTGGCTTGTTGTTGGTAATGATCTATAACATAACCTGATACATTACTCTAAGTCAGAAATGTAGTCAGAATTCACTTATTTTACTTGCAAAATATTAAGTCTCCATTATTAAAAGAAACATCAACAATTAAGTTTAGGAAGTGAAATAAAATCAACTGAAGTTGATAACATTATTAAGATGTATTGATTTTATTATCTTACATACAGTACCTTGCAAAAGTATTCAAATACATGGAAAGATTTCTCATTTTGTTGTTTTAAAGCTTGCAGTTGTGACACTTTGAAGTAGCAATTAAAATGTGTTATACTGTATACACAACATACTCCACACGTTCAAAGCAAAAAGAAAGAAGAATAACTCAATGGAAAGAAAAATGGAAAAGTCATGATTGCGTTAGTATTCAAACCCTTTGTTGTGGCAAACCTAAATTAAAATTGGTGCATAAAATTATCCTAACAAAACACACAATTAGATGAGTGGTCTCTGTGTGCAATAATAGTGCTTCACATGATTTCAGAATAAATGTTCCTGTCTCTATAAGGTCCCACAGTCAGCTAGTGAATTTCTACTGTAAGAGATGTTAGTGGGGGCACTCACCCTATGTGGTCCCTATGTGGGTCCTAATGCCCCAGTATAGTTATGGGGACACTATACTGTAAAAAGGCCCCATCCTTTAGATGAGATGCAAAACCAAGGTCCTGACTCTCTGTGGTCATTAAAAATTCCAGGGTATTTCTTGAAAAGAAATGGCGTCCTGGACAAAGTTCCCATTGGCCCTTACCAATCATAGCCTCTTAATAATCCACCTCTATGAATTGGCTTCATCACTGTTCTCCTCCCCACTGATGTGAGCCGATGTGTGGGGAGCGTACTGGTGCACTATGGCTGCCATCGCACATTGGTGGTGGTGGAGGGGAGTCCCCATTACCTGTACTTGCTTTGAGTGGAGTGTCGACAAAAGTGCTAAATAAGAGTAAGGAATTATTCATTATTATTATTACTGTTGGCGTCTTTGATGTTTCTGCTGGCATTATGATAAATTAAGGGAGAGGAAGAAAGAGCTTTGTGTTTTGTGTTGTGAGTTAGAAGGTTTTGCTGAATTAAGAAAAATCCCGCCAACTCTGAATCAGATAAAACGCACTTAACTGCTTCACCATTGTTCAGGATGTTGCTGTAGTGTGGACTGAAAACAGATAATGCATTACTTCTAACTTGCATATCTTTACGGTATCCTAAGAGGGCATACAATACGTTTTGTAATGTACTTTGTGGTCCTTTAGGTTGCTTTGAAACGCTATTGCAAAAAAAGAAAACCATAAGGTAATAATTTTACATATTATCCTATTTAAATGTATAACTTTAATCCACAACGTGTAAAATGTTGTTCTAAATCTGTATAAAAAATATTTTCAGCTTGGTTTTAAAATGATCAATTACTGAAATTTAATTTTTGCCATACAGTAAATAATTTGTACAGTATTTATTTTTCTACTGATTCAACATATGGTTGTCATATTGGTTTTTGTGTGCATTGTTGACAAGCATGCATTAACTATAGTAGTTAGTGTAGAAAAGTAAGTCCTGAGTGGGTCATCTGGTAAAATCCTCAGATTAGGCCTCACAAGCGAAAGCTCACTAGCTCACATAGTATTTGGTGAGTGCTGTGGCATGCTAAATGCTTTCACAGCCTGGCACCAGGACTGATTGTTTCCTTGGCTTTACTGGGTGTGTTTGCAATGTTAACAATGAGCTCTTTGTGTCTATGCCAAGGAAAGCAAAGCATGGCCACACAGAATGCATTTCAAATCGTAACCAGAATTTCTTTAAGTATCCTGTGCTAGTACATCAGTTAGAAGTGATGCAAATTGGTTAGCAATTCCAGATTGGATGAGTTAGTTAACTCAGTTAACTAGATGAAATAACTAGAAATTCAATTTATCAATGAATAAAATGCCCTTTCTTAATGGTCTTAGGCCAGGTAGACCAAAATTGAAGTATTAAATTCACTTTGAAATGTATTCAAATCATTCACATCATCACACAATTCTAGACTGCAGTACTGAAGATACAATTATGAAAAATACATACGCAAAACATTGTGGTTTCATGTTCAATTGATAATCTGAAACTTTGGTTTTACATTGTGATTGTGAAGTATTGATAATGTCTATAATAATTACTCCTACATTAATAAAGAACACTTAAACAGTTAAGATTTATTTCCAAAATGTACTACTTCATTTTCTCCACACAGATTTCCATCTGCAGGTGCTATTGCCTTGGTAGATTATGAGAACCCCAGTCTGCATTTTGAATCTCTATTCTTTCCTTCAAAAGTTCGTCTTTTTTGTTTGATTGTTTATTGAGTATCTTACACTAGAGGTGGAAATAAATTTTCTCCACATTCAAAAATTGAACTTTTTTGACAATTGAAGATTGACAGAATGCCCTTTCCCCCAAGACCATCAAGCATTCGCATTGTCTGTTAAAAAGCCTATTCTCCAGACCTGGAGATGAAAATTAAAAGAGAAATACTCCAGACTGAAATTTACAAACCATCTTAATGCATTTCTCAGTATCATCTTAATCCCTGATCCCATTTGGGAATCCCTCAATGTGTACTGAAAGTCTCAGCTGTGTGCCACACATATAAATCAAGGCTGTAAATTAAAAAAAAAAATCAAATTAAATTTAACCCTGCTGTGGCACAATCAAGAGAAATTTGAGATACGTGTACCACAAACCTTGAAAAAGCAGCAACATGTTTTTGTCTTGAGATTTATTTACAAAATACATCCACCCCTTTTAACCACACCAGGCCCAGGTTAACCATTTTTGGTCTTGTGCAGTTTAGCCTAGAAAACTTCAAACACTTTGATTTGTGTCTGGGCTCTATTGTGCTTACATAAATTCATTAAAGGGAGTTTTTCCAATGGATGGAAACTAAAAAACAAACAAAACTGGGTGTCATCCTGGAATGTTTTTCATGGTGGAGCTATTGTGAAAATCAAAGAGAAAAGTATAATTATGAAACCCCTTTGACAAAACCCAGGCTTACCTACAGTATAAACATTTCCATCTGCTGTGTGCAGTCTTGGGTTCTCCGATACTTGCCTAAACAGGGCAAGGGGCAAACAATGTTTTAAAAACATTAACGATCAAAATATTGCCTGCAATATTAATTACTCCCAATATTACTATCAATTTTACTGTTTTATTTTTTAACTGGAAAGATGGCAGGTTTGCAAATATTTCCATTCAACATTTAGTCAGTTTATTACTAATGGTTATGATAGTGTCATAAAAACATAATAGATACTGTATGTTAACACAGTGAAAATGCCCTTTTTTTGCTGGTCATTTCATTTAATCTCAAAAGAGATTTGCTTTTTCTCCTTCCACTCTGCCCCCTGCAGTTTTGGTGCTGCTCATCCTGACGTTGAAGCGCCATCGCAAGGGCCAGCGAATGTCAGAGGATGAGGAGGACATGCGGGACAATGTCATCAAGTACAACGATGAAGGTGGAGGAGAGCAGGACACGCAGGCCTATGACATGAGTGCCCTCCGCAGCCTCTATGACTTCCCAGAGGTGAAAGGGGCAGACTCGGGGCCTGACCTCCGCTCGCTACCCCAGTGGATCCAGAGCCACAACAGTGAGGGTGAGGGCCCAGCAGACTTCTCCGTGTTCCGGGGGTACATCCGCAAGAAGGTGGAGCAGGCCGATGCTGACCTCTCGGTGCCGCCCTACGACTCCTTCCAGACCTACGCCTTTGAGGGCTCCAGCTCTCCAGCGCTGTCCCTCAGCTCCATCCATACCCTCTCCACCACTTCAGAGCAGGACTTCTCATACCTTGCCAACTGGGGGCCCCGTTTTCGGCAGCTGGCCAGTCTTTATGCGGCAGGACACCCTGAGGAAGAAGGCTCCTAGCACCCTTGGTTGCCAGTTCTGCCCCCCCAACCTCCCCTTCACCCCAAAACCTGCCAACAGCCCCACACCATTCTCAATCCCTAACCCCCTTGGAAGAAATCTGCAAATACGTCTGCGTTTTTTCAAATCCACGTGGTTCTGGAGCAATCCAAGAAGTGTGACATCCACAGGCAGGCTTTGTAAGTGGTGGGGAATAGGCAGCTTAATACCCTGAGGGAGAACACAGAAATGGACTCACACCCTCATAACTGAAATGAAAAACGTAGTTGAAAAGAATTACAAGGAAAGTTGACATGTCAGAAAGCGGCAAAGGGGGATTTCACTGATTTTGGAAACCCTGAAGATTGCCAAACAATGAAATGTGCTGCGCCTTTTGTATCTTTTTTTGTGTTGTTTTTTATTTTTGTAAACACAAGTAATGTGTACTTTTTGTATTAGAATAGTTTGGTTTTGTCTGAGTGCTATGTCTCTAGGAGCTTATGGAAGCTTATAACTTAATAGAATGAAATCCAAAGAGAATATAACTCTGCAATTCCAAACTTGTTATTTATTTATCTATTTATTTACTTATTTTCTTACTTATTTATTTGAGGTGTTGGTGCCAGTATACTGCTTTGGACAGCAAGTACCTAAACTTGGGGAAAAGGAGGCAAATTATTTTCCGAGGGAGACACCAAGCGCAAATCCAGTACATCAGCTCTGCTTTTTTACATTTAAAATCAGCTTATTCAGAACTATACTCAAAAAAAGAGTTTTGGTCTACCACCTGAGAATGGTGTTAGACTTAAAGAGACTTCAAAAAGTCCATATATATATGTGTTTTTTTTTCTATGAACACTTTTGTAATTTGAAAAATAAAAGACTACAGCTTTTGATGGTGGATGGGGAAAACAATATATATATACTGTATAAACCAATTTCCAGAGAGACTAACTGAGGAATCTGCGGTTTCATCAAAGTGCTGACAACCATGCATCTCTTCTATTATAATGCTTTCTGAGTCAGAACAAATAGAAAAGTGAAATGTGTGGACATTCTCTTTTTGTTTGTTTCTTTGTCCTTTTTCTTTTCTTTAGCAGGTTTAAGGAGTATTTGTTAAATAGCAGCAATAATGAGAAAACATACTTTAAAGAAAAAGAAATCTATGAGTAATGTAAGATTTTGATATTATTGTTTCTTGAGGTCCTACACATCTGTTCCTGAGTGAGTTTAGTTCCTACCACACCTGTGAGTGTGACCGTGTCTAAGCTTTGTTTTCTGCCTTGAATTATTGGTTTGTTATTTATTATTTTTGTTTTAATTAGGGGCCTATAGTTTCTGAAAATTTGTATCACCCATCCCCAGTGCTGGTAAAAATTTCAATGTCAACCTTTACTTGCAGATGTATGGGTAATAAAACTAAAATCAATAAATATTTTAAGGAAATTATTTTCTCAAAACTTCACCTGTCATTGTATGTTGGGAATGAAGAGCTACCAAACTAGAAAACTTCAACAGAGCCATGCTTAAGTATTAGGATTTTGTTTTCTTACATTCCTATTTTTGTGATGCACACTGCCTCAAAGTCCTGTGTAGAAAGCCATAAGGTAACAGCAGTTGATCTAAACTATTGTATTACAAAATGCCCTATACCAAGAAGAAGAAAATGAAGATGACATTCAAAGTTTAAGAATAAATATGATTTATTTTGTACTGTATTGCAATTTGATCTATTTTGGGTTTTAATGGAAACATTTTACTGGGCATTTAATTACATAATTCATTTATGGATAAATTACAATTTTCCAGAATAAATATCATAACAGTGCATTGCAGAGTTAACAGGAGCAAGTGTCAGAAAAGATTTGATCATAAACTGAAGACACTCTCAGATATGAAGTCACATACTGTAGTTCCATCTTACTCTGCAAATCATTCCAGTGGGAAATTGGAATGATTTGGTCCTAGGGGTTTCAGTTTGATAAAGTATGGCATCTTAAACTGCAGGATTGCTCCTACAGCTATTACAATGGGAAAGTGTTTTTCAAATTTTAATTCTGTAACTTATCTCATGCTATTGTAGCATTTATCTACTGTGCAGATAGGGTCAATCGCACAAAGAATAAAAATCACAATGATCAATGTGAAGGAGGGCCAGTTGTTCTGTAAACCTTATGGCAGGAAAGTACTAGACATAAAGTCTCCCCAAAATAGTTTTGGAGCCTGTATTTTAAGCAACATCTTCATAATCCAAGAAGCACGGTATTACCATTTAAACTAGTACTGTACCTTAATGAACTTTAAAATCAGATTATATTTTAGATTGGAAAGTATTCATATGCACTGTATGTAGAGAGTTATGAAAGTCAAGGCACCATCCAGTCAGATGCCTAGATATTTCAACAACATGTAACACCCATTTTTATCCTTTGTTATTGTTCAGGTGAAATTATTTTATTATAATTTAATTTTAGCAGAAGATTAAGATCACAGAAAATAAAAAAAAATATTGAAATATCTCTACAGAATTGGTCATTGTTGATGATGCAGTGGATCCAGTGGCTATTAGATGGTTTTGTCATATACTGTATGAGAGCTGCATATTGCCTGAACAACATTGTTAATACAGCTGGATAACAGGATTGGGCCCAAACTACTGTAAATCATTGTAGGACTCCCATAGGTTAAACAGACTGTCCCACAGGAACAGGTTATGAAACAAACTGGGGAATATTTTGCACACTGAGAATATATTTTGTTCATATCAAAACCAATAAATTGCAGTGTTTTAATAAAATACATGAGCTATGATATAAAAATACTTAGATAAATCTATAAAGAACACATGTGCGGCGCTATTTTTTGCAAGACATTATAATATTACTGAAAACATAGCCATGTCCAGAACAAAAATCAGCTTTCACATCAGAGAAAAACGTAAAAGCTCTCTAAAAATTCATTGACTACATTTTTTTCTATGATCTTTGAAAGTCCTGGCAAATACTGTTCATGCAGGTCTATAACAGTAAAGATCTGACTTATCACCCCCTTTGAGAAGAGGCAAATGAGGGCAAACATCCAAGCAGCTGGGATTTGAGCTCTTTTAAAAGAGAGATCGAATAAGTAGGTCAACGAAGTGGATATTATATGAGCATAACATTTTATAAAAAATCATTCAACACCATCGTGACCAAAGACTTATTACTTTGAATTTTGTAAATCTCACCCAGTACCTCCATAACACGCAGTATCATAAAACTGAATGCATTCTGGAACGTCAATTAATCTGACTGAACTGAATCAGGATGATTGTTAAATATGAACCTATCAAACACACAAGCATCATTAATGTTCATTATGTTCAATGAATGAATTAACTATTTATTTTCTAATTCCTCACACTCTAATTCCTCTAATTCAGTCACACAGGTAAGAGACACTGATAAATGACAGTGTAATAATTTCTTAGCAGAGGGTGGTTTATAGAATCCTGCAACTGTCAATCACTTTTTCAAGATCTGGATTTGAGACTTGTTTCAATTAAATTCCATTTGCATAAACATACAGTACACATTTACACAGACCATGCTTTCCAAGAGTATTGTGACGGTGAAGTCTAACCTGGGATTCTCACTAAGAAGTACAATGAAAAATAATCATTGCTTATGAATATAAAACATGACTCACAAATACAACTACTAAGTTAAGTCAACTTAGTTATACTCTCTTAAACAAACGACCAATTACACATACTGATACTCTTAAACTTACAGTATTTATTTTGAGGGAGAAATATTGGGATAATTGGCTGACAGGTGTCTCTTGTTGTTCAGGTATATTTTTGTTGTGTAATTAGACTCATAAAAGATCTGTCAACCTGTCACTCTGACTTAAGTATCTAGTCAAAACTGAAAATGAACCACAGACCATTCTGTTAAGGTAAGTTAATACAGCTACATTAATACCAATCATATCAACTCTGCAAGTCTGAAGAGAATTCATTTATACAGTAAGTTCTGCAGTAACTTGAAACATTAAACAACAGAATGGAACAAACCATTCTCATAGATTGCAGGGCCTCAAATACACTCATAAATGCATTGCTTTACATGATGTAAGGATGCAACACACGGAACAGGACAGAACAGAAAAATTAAAGGAAAATTGAGATAAAACAACTATACTGTATTTCTTGGTTTTCTGTAATGAGTATCATACGAAGAACTTCACTGTTCTATAATATACAAAACAGTTCTTTCTATGTCATGATGTACAACAGTAACCTTTAAGAGAAGCTCAATGCCCTAGTCTCTTGGTTGATACACACCATCATTCTAAATACTGTTCTCATTCAGATGACGACAAGTTTCAAAGGTAGCAGATCATACCCAGTTCAGTTATGGACACACTGTCAAACAGGACAAGTGCTAAAAAGGGGAGAGGGTATACTTTGCCATAACATCTATTATCATGTAAATGGTAGAATCTCACAGTAGTTATTATTTTTTCACAGAAGCTGATGAAAATAATAATTTTAAGCTCCATCCGTCTAGCAGGGGTGAAATCTCAAAACCAATGATGACATCTCATGTCAGAAAATAATATTCCTGCCCCACACACACAACTCCCACTGACTCTTCATCTTGAAGCTCAGATGAAGTCAAATTACTCTTTGGGTTTTGCAGGGAATAAAAGAATTTAAGCATAAGATTAAATGACTTGAAGGTAGTAAATGTACTTTGTTTTTTAGCTGAAACCATAAATTGTATTAACATGTATCAGATTTTCATCTGTTTATTCACATAGGTTGGAATAGCATCGTTAACATCTTGAATACAATACATAAAAGATAAATTATCACTTTCAGTAGTCTGCTGGCTTTCCTAAAAATTAAGATTCTTCTTCCAGCAAATGAAAATTCCCACAAAAGAAAACAGCCTTTTCTTGTGTCAGTAGGTGCATTGCTCCTGTCCTTTATTAATCATTGCAATTCGCACAGTTGTCTTAAATCCACACTCTTTCTAATGGTACATGAACTGCATTAACTGATCTACTTTATTTAAACACAAGAATTATCGTGTTCTTCTCATTTGAAGCATCATCCCAGGCACACAGCAATAATAGCTTACTTTAACTTTGTGCAAAAAGTTACTGTATCTCTTGAGAATTCATTCAGTGCTGATTGCGATGATAATGAAATGCTACAACTTCATCAGTCACAGTACATACTGTACATGTAGTGACATTCGACTTGCACTCAGAAGTGAAATACAGTAATACAGAATACATTCCTGGGTGTCAGGCTGTATTGCTTAAGTTTAACTGTATTAAACTTAAATCCTATAATTACATGGAATCTTTTCAAATCATACCTTAGTTTCAAATATTAATGTTTTTTTACAAAAACTCCTAGGGAGTGAGGACTGCTGAGAAAATGTGCAACTGCATAGTCAAAGAAAAAAAAAGGTTCCCTTTTGTTCTGATCACATCAATGTCTGGAAAGATATTGGCCAGGATCAGTCTTCAAACCCCCCCCAAACTGTCAAAACAGGAATTTGTTGATGTCTTATTTTGTCTTAAGCTATTTCCAAAATGGAGGAAAAAAAACAATGGTTTACATTTAGCTGCTTTTGTCTGTCATAAAATGCCATATTGAACTTGCACAGAAAGAATTGAAGATGACTGTCTTTCATCCTCTTCTTACAAATCTGCGAACTCAATCAATGCTAGCCCCAATGAAACAGAGTTTTTTTCATTTATTGGTAACATTCATTTTACTTGTTAGATACAGGCCACTGCTGCATCAGTGAATTAAAACCAGTGCAAGTTAATCTTGTCATAGTTAATATCCACAAGGAAGCCTAACATTGATTGCCCATGTTAGTGATGGATGCTATTAGAAAAAGGCAGTTAGGCTAGAACAGGTGTCAGAGGACTTGATTTATCACCAGCTGAACACAAGGTGCTACATGCATTCTAACACAGAGCTTTGGAAGTGATCACATTGACTCTCTCTGTCACCTTCTCTAGGGCAGATGGAACACCTGGCCCAGGGCCCTAAGCCTTATTACCCAAGCAAGAGCAAACAAATCCTAATGTGACTCCAAAACCTAACATGAAAACCACCTGGGTCATACCTTTTCCAGCACATTCCCGGTGCACGTACTGTATGACAGTATAACTAAGCTCTGCTTGTGCCAGGCTTCAAAGAAGGCTATTTGCAAGGTTGAATGCTTGCTCAGGTGCTTAAATACATCACTCAGCTGCACATTCCACTATACCAAAACACCAGGTTCCCTGTCAGGGTTCTAGGAGATTACTTCTTCACAAAAGCTCAAATACATAATGTTATGTATTATATATGTTATTGTATGTACAGTACCTAACTCCTACATGGGTGCAGGTGTGCTCGTACTGGGATTCATTCATGGTTAATTGTAGATAAAGACAGACAAGCCCTAGGCAATGGCAAACTCCAATATACAAAAAAAAAGACCAGATCTTTTGAAACCTGCGCTATCCTGGTTTCAGGAGGGTGAATGCACCTTCTGTAGCAGGATCAGTGCCTTTGAGATCATCTTCACATCTGCATACATAGCCAGCAGCCACATCACCCTGCAACTCACAACTGGCAACCCACTGAAGCTCAGCAGGTGTGAGCCTGGTCATTACCTAGATAGGAGACCTTCTAGGAAATACTAAGGTTGCTGTTGGAAGAGGTGTTAGTGGGGCCAGCAGGGGGTGCTCACCCTGCAGTCTGTGTTGGACCTAATGCCCCAGCATAGTGACGGGGAACTGTAAACTGTACTGTAAACGTAAAACCGAGGTCCTGACTCTCTGTAGTCATTCAAAATCCCAGGGTGTTTCTCGAAAAGAGTAGGGGTGTAACCCCAGCGTCCTGGCCAAATTTCCCATTGGCCCTTACCGATCATGAGCTCCTAATAATCCCCATCTATGAACTGGCTTCATTCTCTGCTCTCCTCCCCACTGATAGCTGATGTGTGGTGAGCGTTCTGGTGCACTGTGGCTGCTGTCGCATCAGTCACGGATGTCAGGAGGGACGAACCGTGGAATGGCAGGAGAGCAAAAAAGACCCTATGAGTAGCGGCGAAACGGGGGTTAGCCCAGGCTCAGCTGTTCAGGGAATGCCGTATAGAAACGTATGCCCTCAGGTAGTGGACGAAGGGCAACCTGATGCTAGGCGGGTCTCAGGACATCCGAACGTCAATTCTGAGCGAAGGCAGACTGAAAGACCCGGAAATACACAGCCCCAGAGAGAGAGAAACACCGGAAGGACAGCAAAGAACCGGAAATGAGAGACAGGACAGAGAAGGAGCGCCCTCTGGCTGCAGGGGGCGTGACAGCATCATCCAGGTGGATGCTGCACATTGGTGGTGGTGGAGGGGAAACGCATTCTTGCTTGTTCCTGAACTCGGTCTTTGTGTAGGTGAGCAAAAGACATGATGAAGCTGTGTGCTTTGATTGCTGTATTTGTAAGTTAAAAATACTCAGAAGTGAATCAAATAAAAACACAGAAAGCTGACGATGGAGTGCAAGGAAAATTTCCAATCAAGCAGGCTTATCCTGGCTTCTCTCAAGAAATTAAAGTTAATTTAAGATCAATACCCTATCACCAGGAAAGTCTATCATAAAATGTTGGGGCTTAGTACTCTTGTACACTGTGGAAAAGTTCATTTTGCTTTCCACAGCAAAATGCTTTTCCACTGCGTTTTCCTAAAATATTTTTAAAATGTCTTGTGACTCAGACTGCCTATGTGCAATTATTTCTTTAAACCCTGCTTCTTCATTTCATATAACCATTTTAATTAATCAGATTACAAAATGTAACTTTTTCACAGATCTATACAGTATACTGTATATTCAAATATTTTCCTGAATATTTTACTTTCTTTGCACCAGGAACTTACTGTAAGTGTATTTTCCCAAGAGCTAAAGATTATTTCCATCTGTTGCATTCTACCATACTACCATTCAGATCTTAATGGTAAAGTCCTTAATTCACTTCCTGATTAGCATTAACAAGGAGTTGTCAACTGTAGTCTCTAGTTAAATAGTCACTGTATCTTGGATAATTGGAGTTAGTGCTCTGATATGTTGTACAGATATTGGTGTGCAACAAACATAATTCTACTTGATTTATTTTATACTCTGTATTACAATACTCAATTTTATTTTCCTCACCAGATGGTACAATATCATAGAATGTTGTCTTTTATTTTCTGTTTTATAAAACAATATAACCCATTTGCTTTTGGTTTATTCTACAGTGGTTTCTTTGTCTTTTCTGAACTGTACTTTTTGTATCTGATGTAGATAAACAAACCCTGAATGAATAAGAATGTGCGGCACTAATGTTCTGGTAATCTATAACATTCACTTATTTCTTTTAAGAAAAACAAAATAATAAAAACATTCATTTCTCCACATAAGGAGCAACATCAACATCATGTTTTGCGACTTTTAAGTGTCATTGTTAATGCTGAATAGGCAGTGCACTCTTTTTACTCATAAAGTGCTTTCCAGATAAAAATAAAACAACTGCTCCCTGTAATGGGGTGGTGTTTTAGGCCGTTCTGAAAAACAAATGGACAACAGATTGATGGGACAGTCAAGACTGGACAGGACTCCCATTTGTACAATCAAGTAAAACCAGATTTTTTTTGTGTTACATATTTTATGTTGCCAAAAAGTGCTGATATATGGCTCCTGTTGCATTCCATTACAGGGAACCTGTAGTCCTGTAATATTGTAAAGAATATTGGTGCTATTTCTTATTAAATAGCAGATTGATATGGAAATGAGATTTGGCTTGACCAAAGGCTGGATATTTCTCTCTTGCTGTTCAGCATTGGCAATCCCTGAAGTTTTAAATGAAGGACACATCTTATGCCGGTCATAGCTTAGTGAATCATGTGACCCTGGACCTCGGTCTGGCCAAAACACAATTATCACAAATATTAGAACCTACGCAATTGTAGCGGAGCTAGTGTGGTGACGTCAGTGCCCTCACTGCGCGTAGCAGGGTCCTCAGCTGCCTGGGCTGGGGGAGGTCTCCTTTAGCTCACGCGGTAGGTGACCTGTTGCGTTACGCCGGAGACCTGGGTTTTTGCGCCCAGATGTGGGGACGGAACGGGTGGCGGGGGGCATGACCCCACGCGGAACCGTGACTATCACACAATACAAAGCCAGCTGAAAAGTTAACAATATTGATGACTTTAGGCCCACAATTAGCAGCATTTTCAGCTTTATAAAAAGAAGCATGTGAAAAGAAATAATGAGCGCATTACTGGATATTGGACATATTTAAGTGAGAGTATGTTTTGCTGTAACATTGACTTAATATGACAAGTTCTGTCATTTGAAACCAGGCTTCATTTGGGTTTGTGAAGCCTGGTGTTGAAGACCTGGGTTTTGGTCTCTTTTTATTTAGTGAGGCACTAAATGAAATGTCAGCATTAATATTCAAGCTCACAGCTCCCCAAGCTGAATTTTGTACTATAGATGGCCTTTACTATCCGGGATCCTGCTCAACCAAGCTTCATCCAAATGGCCAAACTTCAACTTAAATTGTAGTGACCCACACAATTCTTTCAAGAGGTCACTGCATGAGGAAGTATGCCTATTCTGAGAAAGGGGACAGGTGCTGTGAAAAAAACTTGTTTTAAAAAAACAGGGACGCAAGAGCAACAGAAGTAGGTTTGATAACTGGTTAAAGGCCAGTGGGCATTAGCACTAAGGGAGCCAAGCAAGTGCATGAAATGGGTGATGTTAGCAATTTTAACAGCCTGTGGCCATTCTTGCCACCTTCCATTAAACCACACTGCAGTGACAGCCCCCAGCATTTTTTAATAGGTCATAAGTGTCGACATATTTCTACACTCCAGAATGTGTCAAAAAAGGTTCTTTCTGTCCAAAGAGCAGTGCTGGAAGGGCTGGGTATTGGCACAGTTATTTTCCAAAAACAGGCCTTCATTGTGAAAATTGAAAGAACATTGAGTGCTGGAGTGCTAGGATGGGTAAATAGCCTACTGTATACAGTAGATCCACACAAATAGTTTATGACTTCAGTGTCTTAGTGAGTATTTGCTAGACAATCCCTTTTATAGTGCCAATTGTAACTCGACAACTCCTGTAAATCCACAAAGATCTGGTAGCAATGAAGAACCATTTTTTAAAAATAATTAATAAAAGAAGAAGCTGGTATTTTAAGATTTAAAGGAATACGGCAGATAATACCTATTATTGGTACTATAGCTACTGGAGCTCCACCCTACTAAAAGTGTTTAATCTAATCATTAATTTAATTGAAAAAGCTTTTTACAGCATTTACAACATTTGCATATTCCAGAATATAATTCAATTCTTAGAAGAGGTTAATAATTTCTATAAACATCCTGCATGTAGATTTTCTGAAGAACTTAGAAAAAGTGAAATATTGATTAATATGGAGTGGCTCAGTGGCACACTGGTTAGCAGTACTGCCTTGCAGCTCTGGAGGCATGGGCTTAATTCCAGACCTGGAGTGCTCTCTACATGGTGTTTGTATGTTCTGGAGGTTCTCTAGTTTACGCCCATAGTCCAGACACATACTGGCAGGTTGATTGGCTTCTTGGAAGATTGACCCTAGTGTGAGGGTGTGTGTGTCCATGTTTGTGTCAAGCAATGGGCTCATGGCTTCTGCAATGGACTGCTGTCCCATCCAGGGTGTATCCTGCCTTATGTCAGTTGCTTGCTCCAGGTCCCCCTATGATCCTGAATTGGAAGATGGATGATGAACATGGTTAACAGTATGTATCAGTATTTTATTTCAATTGCTGTACAGTACTTGTTTCTAATGCCATATGACAAACTATGAAACTGTTCCAGCAATAAAATAGAGTTAGAAGGTGAAATGTTGTATACAGTACATAGGTGCAGCTAAAAGACATGGCAGCTTCTCTCTGATTTCTTCCCATCGTATGAAGTTCAGAAGTCTTTAGTCAGAAGGCAGTTATCTTGAAAGGTACTCAGCAACACAAAATAATCCAAGCAAAGGAAATTGCAGATAATACTACAGAAGATCACCTTTAACATGATATGTACCAAGAAGAAAATTGAATAACAAAATTAAATAAGTGATATACACTGAAGTTATTTAGTTAAGATTAACTCTTCCCCAGACTTTTTACACTTTCTTTTAGCATGATAATATACAGTAGAAATCACTGTTCTGTTTCAGTATTTGGATTGGGAGCTCTTACATTTCCTTGCTTTTTTGTCTGCTCAAATACCTACAGTATGTTCTCCTTCTTTTTAATTCATGTGTTGTATTCCTTAATGTACAATATATAGAATTACACTACTCTTTTTTTTCTGACTTGAGTTCCCCCCTTTTCCTCATTTTTTGAACAGGAAGGCTAGCAATTGTAACTTTTCATCCATTATGTTTCTGTTTGTCAAATGTCAAACATGTCAAATTCAAAGAAAAATATGGTTATTAACTGAGCTTAACTTTACAATCACTGTATTGCACAGGCAAAACCACAACCTGTTCATGCAGTCCTGTGACATACTGTACTTACAGTGACAGGGTTCACGATGCCCAGTGCTGGTAGCACCAACTAGAAAAGCAACACATTTCTTTATCACTTCAAACATGCTACTGCACAGCAATAGGGCCCAGGGGGTGCAGTTGCGCAGCAAGTAAAAAAGATTCACTCAGTTCTGATGGCAACTTTCACTGCCATTTGGGGAACTAGGATCACAGTCATCTAATGGCATAGTCTGGCTTATGTCCACAATATCAGGACTAAAATAGTGGGCATCAGCAGTCAGTGTTTTGGCACTGAATCAATGCTATAGTTTTCCTTTCCATCTTTAGCCCTCTTCCTTATCTCCATGCCTGAGCCTGCAGAAAAGGACATTGCTGTAAATCAACCAATGTTTGCTGTCAAGCCAGCAGGGTGCATAGGGTATTACTGTTCTCATTAATTCTTGATCTGCTTCTCTATGAATAAATAATAATGAAGTCATGATTCTGAACTGCTTAACTCAAGCAAAAATTGATTAAATGATAAAACAGTGTATTAATGGTCTTTCCTTTGGGATGTTTTGACAAAAAGTTAGAGTTTATCAAAAGCTATAAAGCTTCCAAATGAACATGAACATGCCAAGGAGCGCCATACACACCAATTTGCGTTCCTATATTTACAAAGATTTCCCATTGATTCTCATTCAATTTTATGTATTTTTCTAAATTTTGCTCTAATAAATGGTAAAGAAAAAATATTTTTGTCAATTTTGTCTCAGCAATGTTACAACCTTTTCATCTGACTTGTTAAGAACTGTGGTGGAAGACATTAAGGAAGACAAGGCAGATCCTAATGTACAGTAAGTGGTTTTAGTGGAATACTACAGTAGGTGGCACTTTGTATTGGGGCAGAATTTCAAGTATAATATTATCCTATATTATTATAATATTATTCTTGATTAATATCAAGAATTTCTAGTATGGTGACACAGGTAAAGTACACTGGGATGTACTGTAGGAAGTCACAGATGAGGAGTAAAACCCAGGTCTTGACTACATGGTCATTAAAGAATCTATGGCACTCTTCTTAAAAGTCAGATTATTAACACTGGTTTTGTACAATCTGGCTTTCCCAAAATCCTCTTAATCCAGTTCATGAAGTAATTTCTCAATTCTCTTTTGGATCTGAGTGCAACGGCCACACTTCACTTAAGTACTGTACAGTAGGTGTGGCACTTTAACAGTGAACGAAGTGAAAACCCAGCTTTGTGCAAAGCACTGTGGATTCTGCAGTATAGAAATGTAAGGAATTATGGAGACATCTCCACATCATCTGTTAGTCAGGAGTTGCTATCTTGTATAAATGCTTGTGGTTTTCCCAACAAAAATACATGCCCATGAGATGTCTTTTAAAAATCCTCCAGGACGTGTAGGAGACATTTTTTTTCTGTCCAATTACTTCTAAATAATATTTTCAGAGCTATTTTTGTTGGATTTTTTTATAACAGTTAGGAAGTTTTCTTGCGTGTCTTGCTTCGGCAAGAACTGATACATGCCCCATGCTTTTATCATATGTGCTGTAGGTTACACAAGATAGATCTGACTATCTTGACTTGCAATAAGTCAAAGGGTGGGGTAAATTATATTGTGAAATTAATAAAAGGCTGGTTTGGACAGGTCTTACCATGAAATAGTGCCCTGTCCTCCAGCGAGTAAGCGCCATTATGGATTTCTGTCTGGGTAGCTGGCTCCCAGTTAATTAACCCAGAGGAGAGCTGTGTGGGGATAAATCTTGCTGTAGTTAGCAATATGAGCTAGGGTGAGGCTGAGTTGGCCGGCATCCTCAAAATACGACCGGATGATGGAGAAGATAAAGAGGGCAGCTTGAGGCCCAGCTCCATGACAACATAACCTTGAAACCCTGAAACAGTTTTACAGGGCCTTGTCCCAGAACATCCAGCCTGAGAAGGCTGGTGGTATACACTACACTGTACACTCTATAACTCTTACATGGTAACTTTAAGACAATCATTTTTTTCTAATGCCCAATAACCTAATTTGCTTAAACATTTACACTGCGTTCCAAGTCATTTTCACTAAAAGATGTAACACAAACCTTGTCTTTAGCCAATATTTCCAGTGTTCTAATTTTGTAACCTTGTAAAGTCTGGAAAGAAATGTTTTTTTTAATAAAAGGAAAATTTGAAAATAAGTCTAGTTATTTTCTGATTCTTATTAAAAATGTTGGAGACTTGTGGATTCATTTGATAATTAATCTCATAAAACATGACTCAAAGTTTACAGTTTTGTCACCACTGTTCTTTTAAATCGTATTTTGATATCAGAATTTCCAGATTTCTCCTTCACAACCTTTGATGCTGGCAGATATCATTTGAAACAGATACAAACCTATTAAAATATTCTAAATTCCAGATAAAAACATGATTTTTTAAATAAGGCTTTCTTCATTTTAGTGATTAGAAGTGTTAACAATAACAATTATTTTCATAACACTCTGAAGTAAAACACACATCTGCCTTTTTTTTCTTTCTAAATGTATTCTAAAAATACAGGTGCTACATTATACTATTACATATTATAATTACTATAATTATTAAATATCCAGAAGAAGCGCAATAGCACAGTGGTTAGCATTTCACTAGGACCCTGGGTTCAGTTCCTGTGGTTCTGTGTGGAATTTGTATGTTCTCTCTCTGTCTGTCTGTCCCTTGTGATATGGACTGGCATCCCATCCAGGGTGTATCCTGCCTTGTACATGTTACTTGCCATGATAAGCTCCATCTCCACCAAGATCCTGTATAAAATTAAGAATTAAGAAAATCCATGGATAGTTATATTTGTCAGCACTTTATTAATCAACCAAATGTCCTATTAGAAATACTCTCCCAGTATTTGCCCAGTTTGAAAGACAGCTACCAAACGGTACAATGTAATCTTAATAGGTACAGGAATAGTGTAGAAAAAAAAAGGTTAGAACATGGATGGATAGATTAAATATTAAATCCACCACATACTGTAGCAATATTTATGTATTTCTGAAAACTGGTTATAAAGGCACTCTACACTTCTCCTACAAATCCATTTAAAGGGGAACTGCAATGCTACTGTACTGTAGATTTCTATTTAGGGTGAGAAAGAATCAGCATTGATGAGTGCATTTCAAATCACAATAAAAGTAAAATGTATACAGTAACTTCTAAAACAACCAATTTACAAAATACAAAAAAAAATGTTCAGGTATATGCAGTGCTATATTCCATAATTCAGATCACAGCAACAAAACTTCAGGTGTTGTGAAATGGCTCTATTGCATTGTAAACAAACAGGATTGTGAATACATCTCTTTTAATCCAATAGAAATATTGGTCTCGACTTCAATACGGTGTTGCCAATAAATGTAACTTAGTTGTTAACTCTGCATGCAGCTCACGTAGTAACCATTCAGCATTGAATCGTCTGCTGGACAACCTTTACTTCTTTGCTCATACATCACATTACATTAGTCATTACAGTGACTAGAGAGCATCACATTACAATTCGCACAAACTCTTACTCAAGGCGACTTACAGAACTTTTTCAAAGTTACCGATTCAATTTTGTGTTTAATTCAACATTTCTTTTTTTTCTACACTGTTCAGGAATGTATTTTGTTTCCTGGGCTTGATAACAGTTCTGAGAAATTGGGACTGCATATCCTTTTTAATATTAATGATTTCCATAAATATTACATTGATGATCAATTATACTGTAATTGTGGAAAAAAACACACATGACGTAAAATAAAATAAATCACTATGCAATCTGAAAAACCATTTTGATAAAAAATGTACAGATGAAATTAAATCTATTGACAATTTATCATTATCAGCTTATTACTACACAATATCACTGAAAAATATATCAACTGAAATTGATTGAAACAGAAGAAGCATTTTAACATGCAATTAGCATATGACATATCATAGTAGTTCAGGTGGGTAGCTGCGTCAGCATGCATAGGCTGCAAAGGAACAAGTAATAAGTCTGATGGCCACGACCACTCTAATCTCTCCGTCTGTGTTCTCAAAGACGGCTTTCCGAACTCATACATCAGAAAGTCCACCGAAACTAAAATTATTCTGCAGCTAGGATCACACATTCTCCCATCCCTTAACGACAGACTACTGTTCTTTTAAATTTTCTCCATTCATTGGAAGTTTCATTTCACACCTCTCTGCACCCATTCTGACTTCACAACTCTTGAATGGCCTCTTTCTGTCCCCTGCTCCCGCCTCTCACTCCTCCTCCCTCCCAACCTTTGTTCTCCCGCTACTTTACCTTTGCGTACTGCCCTGTCTCTCTCACACCTGAAGAAGGCTCTACGGCCAAAACATTGTGTTCTCTTTCTTCTTTTTTTCAGCATGGAATAAACCTATTACTTGTTCTTATGAAATATCATGATATATCTGATTTAGAAAACTGCATTAATGTTGAGAACTAGTAAATAAGAGAAGGTAAGGAGTGATCTCCCAATTTGGAGGACTGAAAGAAAACCGCTATGTCTTTGTTGCAGGAGTCTCTTATTATGAATTACAGTCGTCTTGCAAATGATGTAAATTTTATTTCTGTCCTAAAACAAAGCCTTACCATCACAACTTGCTTACGTCTTAAGGGAATCCTAACCCTAACCCTAGCTAAGGATAGGGAACGTTAGGGTTAGGGATCAGTCTACCTTCATAATATCAACTTCACCTTCTACTCATTTCAGGGGAAAATATACATCAGCGAATGAAAATAACAGTCAGAACTGACATAAGAACCTCCCCAAACCAATGAGAAAGCATCAACAATGCCTAAATTGTGTTTTTTGTCAAGCAATCTGTGAATGGAAATCTCATGTTGAATGGTGTCCTCAAAGAGCACTGTCTTAGGTTTAACTAGATTAAGAGTCAGGAATAGCCAGTAAATACTCAATTTAGTTGTTAATATGACTCTCTGGAATGAAAGCCAACTGAAAAAGATTCAAATCGTTACTCCCTTTCTTCAATCTTTTGCTTTTAGGGCAATATAGACATTCCCATTTATGGCAATGCAGTGCATATAGCCATATATAGAAGAAAAAAAATTTGAAGATGACTTGGAAATACCACTTTTCCTACATTTCTTTTCAGTCCTGAAATACAGCTATGCCATCACAACTTGTCTACAGTTGGAGGGAATCCTAACCCTAACCCGAGCTAAGGATTGGGAAGGTTAGGGTTAGGGATCAGTCTCCTTTCAAAATATCAACTTCACCTTCTACTCATTTTACGGGAAAATATACATCAGCAAATGAAAATAAAAGTCAGAGCTGATAGAGCAACCTCCAGAAAAAAAAGAGAAAGCATCAACAATGCCTAAATTGTGCTTTTTGTCAAGCAATCTGTGAATGGAAATCTCATGTTGAATGCTGTCCTCAATGAGCACTGTCTTAGGCTTAGCTAGAGTAAGAGTCAGGAATAGCCAGTAAATACTCAATTTAATTGTTAATATGACTCTCTGGAATGAAAGCCAACTGAAAAAGTTTCAAATCGTTACTCCCTGCCTTCAATCTTTTGCATTTAGGGCAATATAGACAACATTCCCATTTATGGCAATGCAGTGCAAGTAGCCATATATGGAATAAAAGAAATGTGCAGCTAACTTGGAAATACCACTTTTCTTACATTTCTTATCAGTCCTGAAATACAGCTATGCCATCACAACTTGTCTACAGTTGGAGGGAATCCTAACCCTAACCCGAGCTAAGGATTGGGAAGGTTAGGGTTAGGGTTCAGTCTACCTTCAAAATATCAACTTCACCTTCTACCCATTTCAGGAGAAAATATACATCAGCAAATGAAAATAACAGTCAGAACTGATATAGCAAACTCCAGAAAACAAAGAGAAAGCGTCAACAATGCCTAAATTGTGTTTTTTGTCAATCAATCTGTGAATGGAAATCTCATGTTGAATGGTGTCCTCAATGAGCACTGTCTTAGGCTTAGCTAGGGTAAGAGTCAGGAATAGCCAGTAAATACTCAATTCATTTGTTAATATGACTCTCTGGAATGAAAGCCAACTGAAAAAGTTTCAAATCGTTACTCCCTTTCTTCAAACTTTTGCTTTTAGGGCAATATAGACATTCCCATTGATGGCAATGCAGTGCATATAACCATATATAGAAGAAAAAAAATGTGAAGCTAACTTGGAAATACCACTTTTCCTACATTTCTTTTCAGTCCTGAAATACAGCTATGCAATCACAACTTGTCTACAGTTGGAGGGAATCTTAACCCTAACCCTAGCTAAGAATTGGGAAGGTTAGGGTTAGGGTTCAGTCTACCTTCAAAATATCATCTTCACCTTCTACCCATTTCAGGAGAAAATATACATCAGCAAATGAAAATAACAGTCAGAAGTGATATAACAACCTCCAGAAAACAAAGAGAAAGCATCAACAATGCCTAAATTGTGTTTTTTGTCAAGCAATCTGTGAATGGAAATCTCATGTTGAATGGTGTCCTCAATGAGCTCTGTCTTAGGCTTAGCTAGGGTAAGAGTCAGGAATAGCCTGTAAATACTCAATTTAGTTGTTAATATGACTCTCTGGAATGAAAGCCAACTGAAAAAGTTTCAAATCGTTACTCCCTTTCTTCAGTCTTTTGCCATTAGGGCAATATAGACATTCAAATTTATGGCAATGCAGTGCATATAGCCATATATAAAAAAAATGTGAAGATAACTTGGAAATACCACGTTTCCTACATTTCTTTTCAGTCCTGAAATACAGCTATGCCATCACAACTTGTCTACAGTTGGAGGGAATCCTAACCCTAACCCTAGCTAAGGATTGGGAATGTTAGGGTTAGGGATCAGTCTCCCTTCAAAATATCAACTTCACCTTCTACTCATTTTACGGGAAAATATACATCAGCGAATGAAAATAAAAGTCAGAGCTGATAGAGCAACCTCCAGAAAAAAAAGAGAAAGCATCAACAATGCCTAAATTGTGCTTTTTGTCAAGCAATCTGTGAATGGAAATCTCATGTTGAATGGTGTCCTCAATGCGCACTGACTTAGGCTTAGCTAGGGTAAGAGTCAGGAATAGCCAGTAAATACTCAATTTAGTTGTTAATATGACTCTCTGGAATGAAAGCCAACTGAAAAAGTTTCAAATCGTTACCCCCTTTCTTCAATCATTTGCTTTTAGGGCAATATAGACAACATTCCCATTTATGGCAATGCAGTGCATATAGCCATATATGGAATAAAAGAAATGTGCAGCTAACTTGGAAATTCCACTTTTCCTACATTTCTTTTCAGTCCTTAAATACAGCTATGCCATCACAACTTGTCTACAGTTGGAGGGAATCCTAACCCTAACCCTAGCTAAGAATTGGGAAGGTTAGGGTTAGGGTTCAGTCAACCTTCAAAATATCATCTTCACCTTCTACCCATTTCAGGAGAAAATATACATCAGCAAATGAAAATAACAGTCAGAACTGATATAACAACTTCCAGAAAACAAAGAGAAAGCATCAAGAATGCCTAAATTGTGCTTTTTGTCAAGCAATCTGTGAATGGATATCTCATGTTGAATGGTGTCCTCAATAAGCACTGTCTTAGGCTTAGCTAGGGTAAGAGTTAGGAATAGCCAGTAAATACTCAATTTAGTTGTTAATATGACTCTCTGGAATGAAAGCCAACTGAAAAAGTTTCAAAACGTTACCCCCTTTCTTCAATCTTTTGCTTTTAGGGCAATATAGACATTCCCATTTATGGCAATGCAGTGCATATAGCCATATATAGAAGAAAAAAAATGTGAAGCTAACTTGGAAATATCACTTTTCCTACATTTCTTTTCAGTCCTGAAATACAGCTATGCAATCACAACTTGTCTACAGTTGGAGGGAATCTTAACCCTAACCCTAGCTAAGAATTGGGAAGGTTAGGGTTAGGGTTCAGTCTACCTTCAAAATATCATCTTCACCTTCTACCCATTTCAGGAGAAAATATACATCAGCAAATGAAAATAACAGTCAGAACTGATATAACAACCTCCAGAAAACAAAGAGAAAGCATCAACAATGCCTAAATTGTGCTTTTTGTCAAGGAATCTGTGAATGGAAATCTCATGTTGAATGGTGTCCTCAATGAGCACTGTCTTAGGCTTAGCTAGGGTAAGAGTCAGGAATAGCCAGTAAATACTCAATTTAGTTGTTAATATGACTCTCTGGAATGAAAGCCAACTGAAAAAGTTTCAAATCGTTACTCCCTTTCTTCAGTCTTTTGCTTTTAGGGCAATATAGACATTCCCATTTATGGCAATGCAGTGCATATAGCCATATACGAAAGAAAAAAATGTGAAGCTAACTTGGAAATACCACTTTTCCTACATTACTTTTCAGTCCTGATATACAGCTATGCAATCACAACTTGTCTACAGTTGGAGGGAATCTTAACCCTACCCTAGCTAAGAATTGGGAAGGTTAGGGTTAGGGTTCAGTCAACCTTCAAAATATCATCTTCACCTTCTACCCATTTCAGGAGAAAATATACATCAGCAAATGAAAATAACAGTCAGAACTGATATAACAACTTCCAGAAAACAAAGAGAAAGCATCAACAATGCCTAAATTGTGCTTTTAATCAAGCAATCTGTGAATGGAAATCTCATGTTGAATGGTGTCCTCAATGAGCACTGTCTTAGGCTTAGCTAGGGTAAGAGTCAGGAATAGCCAGTAAATACTCAATTTAGTTGTTAATATGACTCTCTGGAATGAAAGCCAACTGAAAAAGTTTCAAATCGTTACTCCCTTTCTTCAGTCTTTTGCTTTTAGGGCAATATAGACATTCAAATTTATGGCAATGCAGTGCATATAGCCATATATAAAAAAAATGTGAAGATAACTTGGAAATACCACGTTTCCTACATTTCTTTTCAGTCCTGAAATACAGCTATGCCATCACAACTTGTCTACAGTTGGAGGGAATCCTAACCCTAACCCTAGCTAAGGATTGGGAATGTTAGGGTTAGGGATCAGTCTCCCTTCAAAATATCAACTTCACCTTCTACTCATTTTACGGGAAAATATACATCAGCGAATGAAAATAAAAGTCAGAACTGATAGAGCAACCTCCAGAAAACAACGAGAAAGCATCAACAATGCCTAAATTGTGCTTTTTGTCAAGCAATCTGTGAATGGAAATCTCACGTTGAATGGTGTCCTCAATGAGCACTGACTTAGGCTTAGCTAGGGTAAGAGTCAGGAATAGCCAGTAAATACTCAATTTAGTTGTTAATATGACTCTCTGGAATGAAAGCCAACTGAAAAAGTTTCAAATCGTTACTCCCTGCCTTCAATCTTTTGCATTTAGGGCAATATAGACAACATTCCCATTTCTGGCAATGCAGTGCAAGTAGCCATATATGGAATAAAAGAAATGTGCAGCTAACTTGGAAATACCACTTTTCCTACATTTCTTTTCAGTCCTGAAATACAGCTATGCCATCACAACTTGTCTACAGTTGGAGGGAATCCTAACCCTAACCCTAGCTAAGAATTGGGAAGGTTAGGGTTAGGGTTCAGTCTACCTTCAAAATATCAACTTCACCTTCTAGCCATTTCAGGAGAAAATATACGTCAGCAAATGTAACTAACAGTCAGAACTGATATAACAACCTCCAGAAAACAAATAGAAAGCGTCAAGAATGCCTAAATTGTGTTTTGTGTCAATCAATCTGTGAATGGAAATCTCATGTTGAATGGTGTCCTCAATGAGCACTGTCTTAGGCTTAGCTAGGGTAAGAGTCAGGAATAGCAAGTAAATACTCAATTTAGTTGTTAATATGACTCTCTGGAATGAAAGCCAACTGAAAACGTTTCAAATCGTTACTCCCTTTCTTCAATCTTTTGCTTTTAGGGCAATATAGACAACATTCCCATTTATGGCAATGCAGTGCAAGTAGCCATATATGGAAGAAAAAAATGTGAAGCTAACTTGGAAATACCACTTTTCCTACATTTCTTTTCAGTCCTGAAATACAGCTATGCCATCACAACTTGTCTACAGTTGGAGGGAATCCTAACCCTAACCCTAGCTAAGGATTGGGAATGTTAGGGTTAGGGATCAGTCTCCCTTCAAAATATCAACTTTACCTTCTACTCATTTTACGGGAAAATATACATCAGCGAATGAAAATAAAAGTCAGAACTGATAGAGCAACCTCCAGAAAACAATGAGAAAGCATCAACAATGCCTAAATTGTGCTTTTTGTCAGTCAATCTGTGAATGGAAATCTCATGTTGAATGGTGTCCTCAGTGAGCACTGACTTAGGCTTAGCTAGAGTAAGAGTCTGGAACAGCCAGTAAATACTCAATTTAGTTGTTAATATGACTCTCTGGAATGAAAGCCAACTGAAAAAGTTTCAAATCGTTACTCCCTGCCTTCAATCTTTTGCTTTTAGGGCAATATAGACATTCCCATTTATGGCAATGCAGTGCATATAGCCATATATAGAAGAAAAAAAATGTGAATATAACATGGAAATACCACTCTTCCTACATTTCTTTTCAGTCCTGAAATACAGCTATGCAATCACAACTTGTCTACAGTTGGAGGGAATCTTAACCCTAACCCTAGCTAAGAATTGGGAAGGTTAGGGTTAGGGTTCAGTCTACCTTCAAAATATCATCTTCACCTTCTACCCATTTCAGGAGAAAATATACATCAGCAAATGAAAATAACAGTCAGAACTGATATAACAACCTCCATAAAACAAAGAGAAAGCGTCAACAATGCCTAAATTGTGTTTTTTGTCAATCAATCTGTGAATGGAAATCTCATGTTGAATGGTGTCCTCAATGAGCACTGTCTTAGGCTTAACTACAGTAAGAGTCTGGAACAGCCAGTAAATTCTCAATTTATTTGTTAATATGACTCTCTGGAATGAAAGCCAACTGAAAAAGTTTCAAATCGTTACTCCCTTTCTTCAGTCTTTTGCTTTTAGGGCAATATAGACATTCCCATTTATAGCAATGCAGTGCATATAGCCATATATGGAATAAAAGAAATGTGCAGCTAACTTGGAAATACCACGTTTCCTACATTTCTTATCAGTCCTGAAATACAGCTATGCCATCACAACTTGTCTACAGTTGAAGGGAATCCTAACCCTAACCCCAGCTAAGGATTGGGAAGGTTAGGGTTAGGGTTCAGTCTACCTTCAAAATATCAACTTCACCTTCTACCGATTTCAGGAGAAAAAATACTTCAGCAAATGAAAATAACGGTCAGAACTGATAGAACAACCTCCAGAAAACAAAGAGAAAGCATCAACAATTCCTAAATTGTGCTTTTTGTCAAGCAATCTGTGAATGGAAATCTTATTTTGAATGGTGTCCTCAATGAGCACTGTCTTAGGCTTAGCTAGGGTAAGAGTCAGGAATAGCCAGTAAATACTTAATTTATTTGTTAATATGACTCTCTGGAATGAAAGCCACCTGAAAAAGTTTCAAATCGTTACTCCCTTTCCTCAATCTTTTGCTTTTAGGGCAATATAGTCAATATTCCCTTTTATGGCAATGCAGTGCAAGTAGCCATATATGGAAAAAAAAAATGTGAAGCTAACCTGGAAATACCACTTTTCTTAAATTTCTTTTCAGTCCTGAACTACAGCTATGCCATCACAACTTGTCTACAGTTGGAGGGAATCCTAACCCTAACCCGAGCTAAGGATTGGGAAGGTTAGGGTTAGGGTTCAGTCTACCTTCAAAATATCAACTTCACCTTCTACCCATTTCAGGAGAAAATATACATCAGCAAATGAAAATAACAGTCAGAACAGATATAACAACCTCCAGAAAACAAAGAGAAAGCATCAACAATACCTAAATTGTGCTTTTTGTCAAGCAATCTGTGAATGGAAATCTCATGTTGAATGGTGTCCTCAATGAGCACTGTCTTAGGCTTAGCTAGGGTAAGAGTCAGGAATAGCCAGTAAATACTCAATTTAGTTGTTAATATGACTCTCTGGAATGAAAGCCACCTGAAAAAGTTTCAAATCGTTACTCCCTTTCCTCAATCTTTTGCTTTTAGGGCAATATAGTCAATATTCCCTTTTATGGCAATGCAGTGAATATAGCCATATATAGAAGAAAAAATGTGAAGGTAACTTGGAAATACCACTATTCCTACATTTCTTTTCAGTCCTTAAATACAGCTATGCCATCACAACTTGTCTACAGTTGGAGGGAATCCTAACCCTAACCCTAGCTAAGAATTGGGAAGGTTAGGGTTAGGGTTCAGTCTACCTTCAAAATATCATCTTCACCTTCTACCCATTTCAGGAGAAAATATACATCAGCAAATGAATATAACAGTCAGAACTGATATAACAACTTCCAGAAAACAAAAAGAAAGCATCAACAATGCCTAAATTGTACTTTTTGTCAAGCAATCTGTGAATGGATATCTCATGTTGAATGGTGTCCTCAATGCGCACTGTCTTAGGCTTAGCTAGGTTAAGAGTCAGGAATAGCCAGTAAATACTCAATTTAGTTGTTAATGTGACTCTCTGGAATGAAAGCCAACTGAAAAAGTTTCAAATCGTTACTCCCTTTCTTCAGTCTTTTGCTTTTAGGGCAATATAGACATTCAAATGTATGGCAATGCAGTGCATATAGCCATATATAGAAGAAAAAAATGTGAAGGTAACTTGGAAATACCACTTTTCCTACATTTCTATTCAGTCCTGAAATACAGCGATGCCATCACAACTTGTCTACAGTTGGAGGGAATCTTAACCCTAACCCTAGCTAAGAATTGGGAAGGTTAGGGTTAGGGTTCAGTCTCCCTTCAAAATATCAACTTCACCTTCTACTCATTTTACGGGAAAATATACATCAGCGAATGAAAATAACAGTCAGAACTGATAGAGCAACCTCCAAAAAACAAAGAGAAAGCATCAACAATGCCTAAATTGTGCTTTTTGTCAAACAATCTGTGAATGGAAATCTCATGTTGAATGGTGTCCTCAATGAGCACTGTCTTAGGCTTAGCTAGGGTAAGAGTCAGGAATAGCCAGTAAATACTCAATTTAGTTGTTAATATGACTCTCTGGAATGAAAGCCAACTGAAAACGTTTCAAATCGTTACTCCCTTTCTTCAATCTTTTGCTTTTAGGGCAATATAGACATTCCCATTTATGGCAATGCAGTGCAAGTAGCCATATATAGAAGAAAATAAATGTGAAGCTAACTTGGAAATAACACTTTTCCTACTTTTCTTTTCAGTCCTGAAATACAGCTATGCCATCACAACTTGTCTACAGTTGGAGGGAATCCTAACCCTAACCCTAGCTAAGGATTGGGAAGGTTAGGGTTAGGGTTCAGTCTCCTTTCAAAATATCAACTTCACCTTCTACTCATTTTACGGGAAAATATACATCAGCGAATGAAAATAACAGTCAGAACTGATAGAGCAACCTCCAGAAAAGAGAGAGAAAGCATCAACAATGCCTAAATTGTGCTTTTTGTCAAGCCATCTGTGAATAGAAATCTCATGTTGAATGGTGTCCTCAATGAGCACTGTCTTAGGCTTAGTTAGGGTAAGAGTCAGGAATAGCCAGTAAATACTCAATTTATTTGTTAATATGACTCTCTCGAATGAAAGCCAACTGAAAAAGTTTCAAATCGTTACTCCCTTTCTTCAATCTTTTGCTTTTAGGGCAATATAGACATTCCCATTTATGGCAATGCAGTGCATATAGCCATATATAGAAGAAAAAAAATGTGAAGTTAACTTATAAATACCACTTTTCCTACATTTCTTTTCAGTCCTGAAATACAGCTATGCCATCACAACTTGTCTACAGTTGGAGGGAATCCTAACCCTAACCCTAGCTAAGGATTGGGAAGGTTAGGGTTAGGGTTCAGTCTACCTTCAAAATATCAACTTCACCTTCTACTCATTTCAGAGGAAAATATACATCAACAAATTAAAATAACAGTCAGAACTGAAATAACAACATCCAGAAAACAAAGAGAAAGCATCAACAATGCCAAAATTGTGCTTTTTGTCAAGCAATCTGTGAATGGAAATCTCATGTTGATTGTTGTCTTCAATGAGAACTGTCTTAGGCTTAGCTAGCGTAAGAGTCAGGAATAGCCAGTAAATACTCAATTTATTTGTTAATATGATTCTCTTGAATGAAAGCCAACTGGAAAAGATTCAAATCGTTACTCCCTGCCTTCAATCTTTTGCTTTTAGGAGAATATTGACATTCCCCTTTATGGCAATGCAGTGCAAGTAGCCATATATGGAAGAAAAAAAATGTAAAGATAACTTGGAAATACCACTTTTCCTACATTTCTTTTCAGTCCTGAAATACAGCTATGCCATCACAACTTGTCTACAGTTGGAGGGAATCCTAACCCTAACCCTAGCTAAGGATTGGGAATGTTAGGGTTAGGGTTCAGTCTACCTTCAAAATATCAACTTCACCTTCTACCCATTTCAGGAGAAACTATACATCAACAAATGAAAATAACAGTCAGAACAGATATAACAACCTCCAGAAAACAAAGAGAAAGCGTCAACAATGCCTAAATTGTGTTTTTTGTCAATCAATCTGTGAATGGAAATCTCATGTTGAATGGTGTCCTCAATGAGCACTGTCTTAGGCTTAGCTAGGGTAAGAGTCTGGAATAGCCAGTAAATACTCAATTTATTTGTTAATATGACTCTCTGGAATGAAAGCCAACTGAAAAAGTTTCAAATCGATACTCCCTTTCTTCAATGTATTGCTTTTAGGGCAATATAGACAACATTCCCATTTATGGCAATGCAGTGCAAGTAGCCATATATGGAAGAAAAAAATGTGAAGCTAACTTGGAAATACCACTTTTCCTACATTTCTTTTCAGTCCTGAAATACAGCTATGCCATCACAACTTGTCTACAGTTGGAGGGAATCCTAACCCTAACCCTAGCTAAGGATTGGGAAGGTTAGGGTTAGGGTTCAGTCTCCTTTCAAAATATCAACTTCACCTTCTACTCATTTTACGGGAAAATATACATCAGCGAATGAAAATAACAGTCAGAACTGATAGAGCAACCTCCAGAAAACAAAGAGAAAGCATCAACAATGCCTAAATTGTGCTTTTTGTCAAGCCATCTGTGAATAGAAATCTCATGTTGAATGGTGTCGTCAATGAGCACTGTCTTAGGCTTAGCTAGGTTAAGAGTCAGGAATAGCCAGTAAATACTCAATTTATTTGTTAATATGACTCTCTGGAATGAAAGCCAACTGAAAAAGTTTCAAATCGTTACTCCCTTTCTTCAATCTTTTGCTTTTAGGGCAATATAGACAACATTCCCATTTATGGCAATGCAGTGCAAGTAGCCATATATGGAAGAAAACAAATGTGAAGCTAACTTGGAAATACCACTTTTCCTACATTTCTTTTCAGTCCTGAAATACAGCTATGCCATAACAACTTGTCTACAGGTGGAGGGAATCCTAACCCTAACCCTAGCTAAGGATTGGGAAGGTTAGGGTTAGGGTTCAGTCTACCTTCAAAATATCAACTTCACCTTCTACTCATTTTAGGGTAAAATATACATCAGCGAATGAAAATAACAGTCAGAACTGATAGAGCAACCTCCAGAAAACAAAGAGAAAGCATCAACAATGCATAAATTGTGCTTTTTGTCAAGCAATCTGTGAATGGAAATCTCATGTTGAATGGTGTCCTCAATGAGCACTGTCTTAGGCTTAGCTAAGGTAAGAGTCAGGAATATCCAGTAAATACTCAATTTATTTGTTAATATGACTCTCTGGAATGAAAGCCAACTGAAAAAGATTCAAATCGTTACTCCCTGCCTTCAACCTTTTGCTTTTAGGGCAATATAGACACAATTCCCATTTATGGCAATAAAGTGCAGTAGCCATATATGGAAGAAAACAAATGTGAAGCTAACTTGGAAATACCACTTTTCCTACATTTCTTTTCAGTCTTGAAATACAGCTATGCCATCACAACTTGTCTACAGTTGGAGGGAATCCTAAACCTAACCCTAGCTAAGGATTGGGAAGGTTAGGGTTAGGGTTCAGTCTACCTTCAAAATATCAACTTCACCTTCTACTCATTTCAGAGGAAAATATACATCAACAAATTAAAATAACAGTCAGAACTGAAATAACAACATCCAGAAAACAAAGAGAAAGCATCAACAATGCCAAAATTGTGCTTTTTGTCAAGCAATCTGTGAATGAAAATCTCATGTTGATTGTTGTCTTCAATGAGCACTGTCTTAGGCTTAGCTAGCGTAAGAGTCAGGAATAGCCAGTAAATACTCAATTTATTTGTTAATATGACTCTCTGGAATGAAAGCCAACTGAAAAAGATTCAAATCGTTACTCCCTTTCTTCAATCTTTTGCTTTTAGGGCAATATAGACAATATTCCCTTTTATAGCAATGCAGTGCAAGTAGCCATATATGGAAGAAAAAAATGTGAAGCTAACTTGGAAATACCACTTTTCCTACATTTCTTTTCAGTCCTGAACTACAGCTATGCCATCACAACTTGTCTACAGTTGGAGGGAATCCTAACCCTAACCCTAGCTAAGAATTGGGAAGGTTAGGGTTAGGGTTCAGTCTACCATCAAAATATCAACTTCACCTTCTACCCATTTCATGAGAAAATATACATCAGCGAATGAAAATAACAGTCAGAACTGATAGAGCAACCTCCAGAAAACAAAGAGAAAACGTCAACAATGCCTACATTGTGTTTTTTGTCAAGCAATCTGTGAATGGAAATCTCATGTTGATTGTTGTCCTCAATGAGCACTGTCTTTGGCTTAGCTAGGATAGGAGTCAGGAATAGCCAGTAAATACTCAATTTATTTGTTAATATGACTCTCTGGAATGAAAGCCAACTGAAAAATTTCAAATCGATACTTCCTTTCTTCAATCTTTTGCTTTTAGGGCAATATAGACATTCCCATTTATGGCAATGCAGTGCATATAGCCATATATATAGAAGAAAAAAAATGTGAAGATAACTTGGAAATACCACTTTTCCTACATTTCTTTTCAGTCCTGAAATACAGCTATGCCATCACAACTTGTCTACAGTTGGAGGGAATCCTAACCCTAACCCTAGCTAAGGATTGGGAAGGTTAGGTTTACGGTTCAGTCTACCTTCAAAATATCAACATCCCCTGTACCCATTTCAGGAGAAAATATACATCAGCAAATGAAAATAACAGTCAGAACTGATATAGCAACCTCCAGAAAACAAAGAGAAAGCGTCAACAATGCCTAAATTGTGTTTTTTGTCAATCAATCTGTGAATGGAAATCTCATATTGAATAGTGTCTTCAATGAGCACTGTCTTAGGCTTAGCTAGGGTAAGAGTCAGGAATAGCCAGTTAATACTCAATTTAATTGTTAATATGACTCTCTGGAATGAAAGCCAACTGAAAAAGATTCAAATCGTTACTCCCTGCCTTCAATCTTTTGCTTTTAGGGCAATATAGACATTCCCTTTTATGGCAATGCAGTGCAAGTAGCCATATATGGAAGAAAAAAAATGTGAAGATAACTTGGAAATACCACTTTTCCTACATTTCTTTTCACTCCTGAAATACAGCTATTCATCACAACTTGTCTACAGTTGGAGGGAATCCTAACTCTAACTCTAGCTAAGAATTGGGAAGGTTAGGGTAAGGGTTCAGTCTACCTTCAAAATATCAACTTCACTTTCTACTCATTTTACGGGAAAATATACATCAGCGAATGAAAATAACAGTCAGAACTGATAGAGCAACCTCCAGAAAACAAAGAGAACGCATCAACAATGTCTAAATTGTGCTTTTTTCAAGCAATCTGTGAATGGAAATCTCATGTTGAATGGTTTCCTCAATGAGCACTGTCTTAGGCTTAGCTAGGGTAAGAGTCAGGAATAGCCAGTAAATACTCAATTTATTTGTTAATATGACTCTCTGGAATGAAAGCCAACTGAAAAAGTTTCAAATCGATACTCCCTTTCTTCAATGTATTGCTTTTAGGGCAATATAGACAACATTCCCATTTATGGCAATGCAGTGCAAGTAGCCATATATGGAAGAAAAAAATGTGAAGCTAACTTGGAAATACCACTTTTCCTACATTTCTTTTCAGTCCTGAAATACAGCTATATCATCACAACTTGTCTACAGTTGGAGGGAATCCTAACCCTAACCCTAGCTAAGAATTGGGAATGTTAGGGTTAGGGTTCAGTCTACCTTCAAAATATCAACTTCACCTTCTACCCATTTCAGGAGAAACTATACATCAACAAATGAAAATAACAGTCAGAACAGATATAACAACCTCCAGAAAAAAAGAGAAAGCGTCAACAATGCCTAAATTGTGTTTTTTGTCAATCAATCTGTGAATGGAAATCTCATGTTGATTGTTGTCCTCAATGAGCACTATCTTAGGCTTAACTAGAGTTAGAGTCTGGAATAGCCAGTAAATACTCAATTTATTTGTTAATATGACTCTCTGGAATGAAAGCCAACTGAAAAAGTTTCAAATCGTTACTCCCTTTCTTCAATCTTTTGCATTTAGGGCAATATAGACATTCCCATTTATGGCAAAGCAGTGCAAGTAGCCATATATAGAAGAAAAAAAATGTGAAGCTAACTTGGAAATAACACTTTTCCTACTTTTCTTTTCAGTCCTGAAATACAGCTATGCCATCACAACTTGTCTACAGTTGGAGGGAATCCTAACCCTAACCCTAGGTAAGGATTGGGAAGTTTAGGGTTAGGGTTCAGTCTCCCTTCAAAATATCAACTTCACCTTCTACTCATTTTACGGGAAAATATACATCAGCGAATGAAAATAACAGTCAGAACTGATAGAGCAACCTCCAGAATACAAAGAGAAAGCATCAACAATGCCTAAATTGTGCTTTTTGTCAAGCCATCTGTGAATAGAAATCTCATGTTGAATGGTGTCGTCAATGAGCACTGTCTTAGGCTTAGCTAGGTTAAGAGTCAGGAATAGCCAGTAAATACTCAATTTATTTGTTAATATGACACTCTGGAATGAAAGCCACCTGAAAAAGTTTCAAATCGTTACTCCCTTTCTTCAATCTTTTGCTTTTAGGGCAATATAGACAATATTCCCTTTTATGGCAATGCAGTGCAAGTAGCCATATATGGAAGAAAAAAATGTGAAGCTAACCTGGAAATACCACTTTTCCTAAATTTCTTTTCAGTCCTGAACTACAGCTATGCCATCACAACTTGTCTACAGTTGGAGGGAATCCTAACCCTAACCCTAGCTAAGAATTGGGAAGGTTAGGGTTAGGGTTCAGTCTACCATCAAAATATCAACTTCAACTTCTACCCATTTCATGAGAAAATATACATCAGCAAATGAAAATAACAGTCAGAACTGATAGAGCAACCTCCAGAAAACAAAGAGAAAGCGTCAACAATGCCTACATTGTGTTTTTTGTCAAGCAATCTGTGAATGGAAATCTCATGTTGATTGTTGTCCTCAATGAGCACTGTCTTTGGCTTAGCTAGGATAGGAGTCAGGAATAGCCAGTAAATACTCAATTTATTTGTTAATATGACTCTCTGGAATGAAAGCCAACTGAAAAATTTCAAATCGATACTTCCTTTCTTCAATCTTTTGCTTTTAGGGCAATATAGACATTCCCATTTATGGCAATGCAGTGCATATAGCCATATATATAGAAGAAAAAAAATGTGAAGATAACTTGGAAATACCACTTTTCCTACATTTCTTTTCAGTCCTGAATTACAGCTATGCCATCACAACTTGTCTACAGTTGGAGGGAATCCTAACCCTAACCCTAGCTAAGGATTGGGAAGGTTAGGGTTAGGGTTCAGTCTACCTTCAAAATATCAACTTCACCTTCTACTAATTTTAGGGGAAAATATACATCAGCGAATGAAAATAACAGTCAGACCTGATATAGCAACCTCCAGAATACAAAGAGAAAGCATCAACAATGCCTAAATTGTGCTTTTTGTCAAGCCATCTGTGAATAGAAATCTCATGTTGAATGGTGTCGTCAATGAGCACTGTCTTAGGCTTAGCTAGGTTAAGAGTCAGGAATAGCCAGTAAATACTCAATTTATTTGTTAATATGACACTCTGGAATGAAAGCCACCTGAAAAAGTTTCAAATCGTTACTCCCTTTCTTCAATCTTTTGCTTTTAGGGCAATATAGACAATATTCCCTTTTATGGCAATGCAGTGCAAGTAGCCATATATGGAAGAAAAAAATGTGAAGCTAACCTGGAAATACCACTTTTCCTAAATTTCTTTTCAGTCCTGAACTACAGCTATGCCATCACAACTTGTCTACAGTTGGAGGGAATCCTAACCCTAACCCTAGCTAAGAATTGGGAAGGTTAGGGTTAGGGTTCAGTCTACCATCAAAATATCAACTTCAACTTCTACCCATTTCATGAGAAAATATACATCAGCGAATGAAAATAACAGTCAGAACTGATAGAGCAACCTCCTGAAAACAAAGAGAAAGCGTCAACAATGCCTACATTGTGTTTTTTGTCAAGCAATCTGTGAATGGAAATCTCATGTTGATTGTTGTCCTCAATGAGCACTGTCTTTGGCTTAGCTAGGATAGGAGTCAGGAATAGCCAGTAAATACTCAATTTATTTGTTAATATGACTCTCTGGAATGAAAGCCAACTGAAAAATTTCAAATCGATACTTCCTTTCTTCAATCTTTTGCTTTTAGGGCAATATAGACATTCCCATTTATGGCAATGCAGTGCATATAGCCATATATATAGAAGAAAAAAAATGTGAAGATAACTTGGAAATACCACTTTTCCTACATTTCTTTTCAGTCCTGAAATACAGCTATGCCATCACAACTTGTCTACAGTTGGAGGGAATCCTAACCCTAACCCTAGCTAAGGATTGGGAAGGTTAGGGTTAGGGTTCAGTCTACCTTCAAAATATCAACTTCACCTTCTACTAATTTTAGGGGAAAATATACATCAGCGAATGAAAATAACAGTCAGACCTGATATAGCAACCTCCAGAAAACAAAGAGAACGCATCAACAATGTCTAAATTGTGCTTTTTTCAAGCAATCTGTGAATGGAAATCTCATGTTGAATGGTGTCCTCAATGAGCACTGTCTTAGGCTTAGCTAGGGTAAGAGTCAGGAATAGCCAGTAAATACTCAATTTATTTGTTAATATGACTCTCTGGAATGAAAGCCAACTGAAAAAGTTTCAAATCGATACTCCCTTTCTTCAATCTATTGCTTTTAGGGCAATATAGACAACATTCCCATTTATGGCAATGCAGTGCAAGTAGCCATATATGGAAGAAAAAAATGTGAAGCTAACCTGGAAATACCACTTTTCCTAAATTTCTTTTCAGTCCTGAACTACAGCTATGCCATCACAACTTGTCTACAGTTGGAGGGAATCCTAACCCTAACCCTAGCTAAGAATTGGGAAGGTTAGGGTTAGGGTTCAGTCTACCATCAAAATATCAACTTCAACTTCTACCCATTTCATGAGAAAATATACATCAGCGAATGAAAATAACAGTCAGAACTGATAGAGCAACCTCCAGAAAACAAAGAGAAAGCGTCAACAATGCCTACATTGTGTTTTTTGTCAAGCAATCTGTGAATGGAAATCTCATGTTGATTGTTGTCCTCAATGAGCACTGTCTTAGGCTTAGCTAGGGTAAGAGTCAGGAATAGCCAGTAAATACTCAATTTATTTGTTAATATGACTCTCTGGAATGAAAGCCAACTGAAAAATTTCAAATCGATACTTCCTTTCTTCAATCTTTTGCTTTTAGGGCAATATAGACATTCCCATTTATGGCAATGCAGTGCATATAGCCATATATATAGAAGAAAAAAAATGTGAAGATAACTTGGAAATACCACTTTTCCTACATTTCTTTTCAGTCCTGAAATACAGCTATGCCATCACAACTTGTCTACAGTTGGAGGGAATCCTAACCCTAACCCTAGCTAAGGATTGGGAATGTTAGGGTTAGGGTTCAGTCTACCTTCAAAATATCAACTTCACCTTCTACTAATTTTAGGGGAAAATATACATCAGCGAATGAAAATAACAGTCAGACCTGATATAGCAACCTCCAGAAAACAAAGAGAACGCATCAACAATGTCTAAATTGTGCTTTTTTCAAGCAATCTGTGAATGGAAATCTCATGTTGAATGGTTTCCTCAATGAGCACTGTCTTAGGCTTAGCTAGGGTAAGAGTCAGGAATAGCCAGTAAATACTCAATTTATTTGTTAATATGACTCTCTGGAATGAAAGCCAACTGAAAAAGTTTCAAATCGATACTCCCTTTCTTCAATCTATTGCTTTTAGGGCAATATAGACAACATTCCCATTTATGGCAATGCAGTGCAAGTAGCCATATATGGAAGAAAAAAATGTGAAGCTAACTTGGAAATACCACTTTTCCTACATTTCTTTTCAGTCCTGAAATACAGCTATGCCATCACAACTTGTCTACAGTTGGAGGGAATCCTAACCCTAACCCTAGCTAAGGATTGGGAAGGTTAGGGTTAGGGTTCAGTCTACCTTCAAAATATCAACTTCACCTTCTACTAATTTTAGGGGAAAATATACATCAGCGAATGAAAATAACAGTCAGACCTGATATAGCAACCTCCAGAAAACAAAGAGAACGCATCAACAATGTCTAAATTGTGCTTTTTTCAAGCAATCTGTGAATGGAAATCTCATGTTGAATGGTTTCCTCAATGAGCACTGTCTTAGGCTTAGCTAGGGTAAGAGTCAGGAATAGCCAGTAAATACTCAATTTATTTGTTAATATGACTCTCTGGAATGAAAGCCAACTGAAAAAGTTTCAAATCGATACTCCCTTTCTTCAATCTATTGCTTTTAGGGCAATATAGACAACATTCCCATTTATGGCAATGCAGTGCAAGTAGCCATATATGGAAGAAAAAAATGTGAAGCTAACTTGGAAATACCACTTTTCCTACATTTCTTTTCAGTCCTGAACTACAGCTATGCCATCACAACTTGTCTACAGTTGGAGGGAATCCTAACCCTAACCCTAGCTAAGAATTGGGAAGGTTAGGGTTAGGGTTCAGTCTACCATCAAAATATCAACTTCACCTTCTACCCATTTCATGAGAAAATATACATCAGCGAATGAAAATAACAGTCAGAACTGATAGAGCAACGTCCAGAAAACAAAGAGAAAGCGTCAACAATGCCTACATTGTGTTTTTTGTCAAGCAATCTGTGAATGGAAATCTCATGTTGATTGTTGTCCTCAATGAGCACTGTCTTTGGCTTAACTAGAGTAAGAGTCAGGAATAGCCAATAAATACTCAATTTATTTGTTAATATGTATCTCCGGAATGAAAGCCAACTGAAAAAGTTTCAAATCGTTATTCCGTTTCTTCAATCTTTTGTTTTTAGGGCAATATAGACAAAATTCCCTTTTATGGCAATGCAGTGCAAGTAGCCATATATGGAAGAAAAAAAATGTGAAGCTAACTTGGAAATACCACTTTTCCTACATTTCTTATCAGTCCTGAAATACAGCTATGCCATCACAACTTGTCAACAGTTGAAGGGAATCCTAACCCTAACCCGAGCTAAGGATTGGGAAGGTTAGGGTTAGGGTTCAGTCTACCTTCAAAATATCAACTTCACCTTCTACCGATTTCAGGAGAAAAAATACTTCAGCAAATGAAAATAACGGTCAGAACTGATAGAACAACCTCCAGAAAACAAAGAGAAAGCATCAACAATTCCTAAATTGTGCTTTTTGTCAAGCAATCTGTGAATGGAAATCTTATTTTGAATGGTGTCCTCAATGAGCACTGTCTTAGGCTTAGCTAGGGTAAGAGTCAGGAATAGCCAGTAAATACTAAATTTATTTGTTAATATGACTCTCTGGAATGAAAGCCACCTGAAAAAGTTTCAAATCGTTACTCCCTTTCCTCAATCTTTTGCTTTTAGGGCAATATAGTCAATATTCCCTTTTATGGCAATGCAGTGAATATAGCCATATATAGAAGAAAAAATGTGAAGGTAACTTGGAAATACCACTATTCCTACATTTCTTTTCAGTCCTTAAATACAGCTATGCCATCACAACTTGTCTACAGTTGGAGGGAATCCTAACCCTAACCCTAGCTAAGAATTGGGAAGGTTAGGGTTAGGGTTCAGTCTACCTTCAAAATATCATCTTCACCTTCTACCCATTTCAGGAGAAAATATACATCAGCAAATGAATATAACAGTCAGAACTGATATAACAACTTCCAGAAAACAAAGAGAAAGCATCAACAATGCCTAAATTGTACTTTTTGTCAAGCAATCTGTGAATGGATATCTCATGTTGAATGGTGTCCTCAATGCGCACTGTCTTAGGCTTAGCTAGGTTAAGAGTCAGGAATAGCCAGTAAATACTCAATTTAGTTGTTAATATGACTCTCTGGAATGAAAGCCAACTGAAAAAGTTTCAAATCGTTACTCCCTTTCTTCAGTCTTTTGCTTTTAGGGCAATATAGACATTCAAATGTATGGCAATGCAGTGCATATAGCCATATATAGAAGAAAAAAATGTGAAGGTAACTTGGAAATACCACTTTTCCTACATTTCTATTCAGTCCTGAAATACAGCGATGCCATCACAACTTGTCTACAGTTGGAGGGAATCTTAACCCTAACCCTAGCTAAGAATTGGGAAGGTTAGGGTTAGGGTTCAGTCTCCCTTCAAAATATCAACTTCACCTTCTACTCATTTTACGGGAAAATATACATCAGCGAATGAAAATAACAGTCAGAACTGATAGAGCAACCTCCAAAAAACAAAGAGAAAGCATCAACAATGCCTAAATTGTGCTTTTTGTCAAACAATCTGTGAATGGAAATCTCATGTTGAATGGTGTCCTCAATGAGCACTGTCTTAGGCTTAGCTAGGGTAAGAGTCAGGAATAGCCAGTAAATACTCAATTTAGTTGTTAATATGACTCTCTGGAATGAAAGCCAACTGAAAACGTTTCAAATCGTTACTCCCTTTCTTCAATCTTTTGCTTTTAGGGCAATATAGACATTCCCATTTATGGCAATGCAGTGCAAGTAGCCATATATAGAAGAAAACAAATGTGAAGCTAACTTGGAAATAACACTTTTCCTACATTTCTTATCAGTCCTGAAATACAGCTATGCCATCACAACTTGTCTACAGTTGAAGGGAATCCTAAGCCTAACCCGAGCTAAGGATTGGGAAGGTTAGGGTTAGGGTTCAGTCTACCTTCAAAATATCAACTTCACCTTCTACCGATTTCAGGAGAAAAAATACTTCAGCAAATGAAAATAACGGTCAGAACTGATAGAACAACCTCCAGAAAACAAAGAGAAAGCATCAACAATTCCTAAATTGTGCTTTTTGTCAAGCAATCTGTGAATGGAAATCTTATTTTGAATGGTGTCCTCAATGAGCACTGTCTTAGGCTTAGCTAGGGTAAGAGTCAGGAATAGCCAGTAAATACTAAATTTATTTGTTAATATGACTCTCTGGAATGAAAGCCACCTGAAAAAGTTTCAAATCGTTACTCCCTTTCCTCAATCTTTTGCTTTTAGGGCAATATAGTCAATATTCCCTTTTATGGCAATGCAGTGAATATAGCCATATATAGAAGAAAAAATGTGAAGGTAACTTGGAAATACCACTATTCCTACATTTCTTTTCAGTCCTTAAATACAGCTATGCCATCACAACTTGTCTACAGTTGGAGGGAATCCTAACCCTAACCCTAGCTAAGAATTGGGAAGGTTAGGGTTAGGGTTCAGTCTACCTTCAAAATATCATCTTCACCTTCTACCCATTTCAGGAGAAAATATACATCAGCAAATGAATATAACAGTCAGAACTGATATAACAACTTCCAGAAAACAAAGAGAAAGCATCAACAATGCCTAAATTGTACTTTTTGTCAAGCAATCTGTGAATGGATATCTCATGTTGAATGGTGTCCTCAATGCGCACTGTCTTAGGCTTAGCTAGGTTAAGAGTCAGGAATAGCCAGTAAATACTCAATTTAGTTGTTAATATGACTCTCTGGAATGAAAGCCAACTGAAAAAGTTTCAAATCGTTACTCCCTTTCTTCAGTCTTTTGCTTTTAGGGCAATATAGACATTCAAATGTATGGCAATGCAGTGCATATAGCCATATATAGAAGAAAAAAATGTGAAGGTAACTTGGAAATACCACTTTTCCTACATTTCTATTCAGTCCTGAAATACAGCGATGCCATCACAACTTGTCTACAGTTGGAGGGAATCTTAACCCTAACCCTAGCTAAGAATTGGGAAGGTTAGGGTTAGGGTTCAGTCTCCCTTCAAAATATCAACTTCACCTTCTACTCATTTTACGGGAAAATATACATCAGCGAATGAAAATAACAGTCAGAACTGATAGAGCAACCTCCAAAAAACAAAGAGAAAGCATCAACAATGCCTAAATTGTGCTTTTTGTCAAACAATCTGTGAATGGAAATCTCATGTTGAATGGTGTCCTCAATGAGCACTGTCTTAGGCTTAGCTAGGGTAAGAGTCAGGAATAGCCAGTAAATACTAAATTTATTTGTTAATATGACTCTCTGGAATGAAAGCCACCTGAAAAAGTTTCAAATCGTTACTCCCTTTCCTCAATCTTTTGCTTTTAGGGCAATATAGTCAATATTCCCTTTTATGGCAATGCAGTGAATATAGCCATATATAGAAGAAAAAATGTGAAGGTAACTTGGAAATACCACTATTCCTACATTTCTTTTCAGTCCTTAAATACAGCTATGCCATCACAACTTGTCTACAGTTGGAGGGAATCCTAACCCTAACCCTAGCTAAGAATTGGGAAGGTTAGGGTTAGGGTTCAGTCTACCTTCAAAATATCATCTTCACCTTCTACCCATTTCAGGAGAAAATATACATCAGCAAATGAATATAACAGTCAGAACTGATATAACAACTTCCAGAAAACAAAAAGAAAGCATCAACAATGCCTAAATTGTACTTTTTGTCAAGCAATCTGTGAATGGATATCTCATGTTGAATGGTGTCCTCAATGCGCACTGTCTTAGGCTTAGCTAGGTTAAGAGTCAGGAATAGCCAGTAAATACTCAATTTAGTTGTTAATATGACTCTCTGGAATGAAAGCCAACTGAAAAAGTTTCAAATCGTTACTCCCTTTCTTCAGTCTTTTGCTTTTAGGGCAATATAGACATTCAAATGTATGGCAATGCAGTGCATATAGCCATATATAGAAGAAAAAAATGTGAAGGTAACTTGGAAATACCACTTTTCCTACATTTCTATTCAGTCCTGAAATACAGCGATGCCATCACAACTTGTCTACAGTTGGAGGGAATCTTAACCCTAACCCTAGCTAAGAATTGGGAAGGTTAGGGTTAGGGTTCAGTCTCCCTTCAAAATATCAACTTCACCTTCTACTCATTTTACGGGAAAATATACATCAGCGAATGAAAATAACAGTCAGAACTGATAGAGCAACCTCCAAAAAACAAAGAGAAAGCATCAACAATGCCTAAATTGTGCTTTTTGTCAAGCCATCTGTGAATAGAAATCTCATGTTGAATGGTGTCCTCAATGAGCACTGTCTTAGGCTTAGTTAGGGTAAGAGTCAGGAATAGCCAGTAAATACTCAATTTATTTGTTAATATGACTCTCTTGAATGAAAGCCAACTGAAAAAGTTTCAAATCGTTACTCCCTTTCTTCAATCTTTTGCTTTTAGGGCAATATAGACATTCCCATTTATGGCAATGCAGTGCATATAGCCATATATAGAAGAAAAAAAATGTGAAGTTAACTTATAAATACCACTTTTCCTACATTTCTTTTCAGTCCTGAAATACAGCTATGCCATCACAACTTGTCTACAGTTGGAGGGAATCCTAACCCTAACCCTAGCTAAGGATTGGGAAGGTTAGGGTTAGGGTTCAGTCTACCTTCAAAATATCAACTTCACCTTCTACTCATTTCAGAGGAAAATATACATCAACAAATTAAAATAACAGTCAGAACTGAAATAACAACATCCAGAAAACAAAGAGAAAGCATCAACAATGCCAAAATTGTGCTTTTTGTCAAGCAATCTGTGAATGGAAATCTCATGTTGATTGTTGTCTTCAATGAGAACTGTCTTAGGCTTAGCTAGCGTAAGAGTCAGGAATAGCCAGTAAATACTCAATTTATTTGTTAATATGATTCTCTTGAATGAAAGCCAACTGGAAAAGATTCAAATCGTTACTCCCTGCCTTCAATCTTTTGCTTTTAGGGCAATATTGACATTCCCTTTTATGGCAATGCAGTGCAAGTAGCCATATATGGAAGAAAAAAAATGTAAAGATAACTTGGAAATACCACTTTTCCTACATTTCTTTTCAGTCCTGAAATACAGCTATGCCATCACAACTTGTCTACAGTTGGAGGGAATCCTAACCCTAACCCTAGCTAAGGATTGGGAATGTTAGGGTTAGGGTTCAGTCTACCTTCAAAATATCAACTTCACCTTCTACCCATTTCAGGAGAAACTATGCATCAACAAATGAAAATAACAGTCAGAACAGATATAACAACCTCCAGAAAACAAAGAGAAAGCGTCAACAATGCCTAAATTGTGTTTTTTGTCAATCAATCTGTGAATGGAAATCTCATGTTGAATGGTGTCCTCAATGAGCACTGTCTTAGGCTTAGCTAGGGTAAGAGTCTGGAATAGCCAGTAAATACTCAATTTATTTGTTAATATGACTCTCTGGAATGAAAGCCAACTGAAAAAGTTTCAAATCGATACTCCCTTTCTTCAATGTATTGCTTTTAGGGCAATATAGACAACATTCCCATTTATGGCAATGCAGTGCAAGTAGCCATATATGGAAGAAAAAAATGTGAAGCTAACTTGGAAATACCACTTTTCCTACATTTCTTTTCAGTCCTGAAATACAGCTATGCCATCACAACTTGTCTACAGTTGGAGGGAATCCTAACCCTAACCCTAGCTAAGGATTGGGAAGGTTAGGGTTAGGGTTCAGTCTCCTTTCAAAATATCAACTTCACCTTCTACTCATTTTACAGGAAAATATACATCAGCGAATGAAAATAACAGTCAGAACTGATAGAGCAACCTCCAGAAAACAAAGAGAAAGCATCAACAATGCCTAAATTGTGCTTTTTGTCAAGCCATCTGTGAATAGAAATCTCATGTTGAATGGTGTCGTCAATGAGCACTGTCTTAGGCTTAGCTAGGTTAAGAGTCACGAATAGCCAGTAAATACTCAATTTATTTGTTAATATGACTCTCTGGAATGAAAGCCAACTGAAAAAGTTTCAAATCGTTACTCCCTTTCTTCAATCTTTTGCTTTTAGGGCAATATAGACAACATTCCCATTTATGGCAATGCAGTGCAAGTAGCCATATATGGAAGAAAACAAATGTGAAGCTAACTTGGAAATACCACTTTTCCTACATTTCTTTTCAGTCCTGAAATACAGCTATGCCATAACAACTTGTCTACAGGTGGAGGGAATCCTAACCCTAACCCTAGCTAAGGATTGGGAAGGTTAGGGTTAGGGTTCAGTCTACCTTCAAAATATCAACTTCACCTTCTACTCATTTCAGAGGAAAATATACATCAACAAATTAAAATAACAGTCAGAACTGAAATAACAACATCCAGAAAACAAAGAGAAAGCATCAACAATGCCAAAATTGTGCTTTTTGTCAAGCAATCTGTGAATGAAAATCTCATGTTGATTGTTGTCTTCAATGAGCACTGTCTTAGGCTTAGCTAGCGTAAGAGTCAGGAATAGCCAGTAAATACTCAATTTATTTGTTAATATGACTCTCTGGAATGAAAGCCAACTGAAAAAGATTCAAATCGTTACTCCCTTTCTTCAATCTTTTGCTTTTAGGGCAATATAGACAATATTCCCTTTTATGGCAATGCAGTGCAAGTAGCCATATATGGAAGAAAAAAATGTGAAGCTAACTTGGAAATACCACTTTTCCTACATTTCTTTTCAGTCCTGAACTACAGCTATGCCATCACAACTTGTCTACAGTTGGAGGGAATCCTAACCCTAACCCTAGCTAAGAATTGGGAAGGTTAGGGTTAGGGTTCAGTCTACCATCAAAATATCAACTTCACCTTCTACCCATTTCATGAGAAAATATACATCAGCGAATGAAAATAACAGTCAGAACTGATAGAGCAACCTCCAGAAAACAAAGAGAAAACGTCAACAATGCCTACATTGTGTTTTTTGTCAAGCAATCTGTGAATGGAAATCTCATGTTGATTGTTGTCCTCAATGAGCACTGTCTTTGGCTTAGCTAGGATAGGAGTCAGGAATAGCCAGTAAATACTCAATTTATTTGTTAATATGACTCTCTGGAATGAAAGCCAACTGAAAAATTTCTAATCGATACTTCCTTTCTTCAATCTTTTGCTTTTAGGGCAATATAGACATTCCCATTTATGGCAATGCAGTGCATATAGCCATATATATAGAAGAAAAAAAATGTGAAGATAACTTGGAAATACCACTTTTCCTACATTTCTTTTCAGTCCTGAAATACAGCTATGCCATCACAACTTGTCTACAGTTGGAGGGAATCCTAACCCTAACCCTAGCTAAGGATTGGGAAGGTTAGGTTTACGGTTCAGTCTACCTTCAAAATATCAACATCCCCTGTACCCATTTCAGGAGAAAATATACATCAGCAAATGAAAATAACAGTCAGAACTGATATAGCAACCTCCAGAAAACAAAGAGAAAGCGTCAACAATGCCTAAATTGTGTTTTTTGTCAATCAATCTGTGAATGGAAATCTCATATTGAATAGTGTCTTCAATGAGCACTGTCTTAGGCTTAGCTAGGGTAAGAGTCAGGAATAGCCAGTTAATACTCAATTTAATTGTTAATATGACTCTCTGGAATGAAAGCCAACTGAAAAAGATTCAAATCGTTACTCCCTGCCTTCAATCTTTTGCTTTTAGGGCAATATAGACATTCCCTTTTATGGCAATGCAGTGCAAGTAGCCATATATGGAAGAAAAAAAATGTGAAGATAACTTGGAAATACCACTTTTCCTACATTTCTTTTCACTCCTGAAATACAGCTATTCATCACAACTTGTCTACAGTTGGAGGGAATCCTAACTGTAACTCTAGCTAAGAATTGGGAAGGTTAGGGTAAGGGTTCAGTCTACCTTCAAAATATCAACTTCACTTTCTACTCATTTTACGGGAAAATATACATCAGCGAATGAAAATAACAGTCAGAACTGATAGAGCAACCTCCAGAAAACAAAGAGAACGCATCAACAATGTCTAAATTGTGCTTTTTTCAAGCAATCTGTGAATGGAAATCTCATGTTGAATGGTTTCCTCAATGAGCACTGTCTTAGGCTTAGCTAGGGTAAGAGTCAGGAATAGCCAGTAAATACTCAATTTATTTGTTAATATGACTCTCTGGAATGAAAGCCAACTGAAAAAGTTTCAAATCGATACTCCCTTTCTTCAATGTATTGCTTTTAGGGCAATATAGACAACATTCCCATTTATGGCAATGCAGTGCAAGTAGCCATATATGGAAGAAAAAAATGTGAAGCTAACTTGGAAATACCACTTTTCCTACATTTCTTTTCAGTCCTGAAATACAGCTATATCATCACAACTTGTCTACAGTTGGAGGGAATCCTAACCCTAACCCTAGCTAAGAATTGGGAATGTTAGGGTTAGGGTTCAGTCTACCTTCAAAATATCAACTTCACCTTCTACCCATTTCAGGAGAAACTATACATCAACAAATGAAAATAACAGTCAGAACAGATATAACAACCTCCAGAAAAAAAGAGAAAGCGTCAACAATGCCTAAATTGTGTTTTTTGTCAATCAATCTGTGAATGGAAATCTCATGTTGATTGTTGTCCTCAATGAGCACTGTCTTTGGCTTAACTAGAGTTAGAGTCTGGAATAGCCAATAAATACTCAATTTATTTGTTAATATGTATCTCCGGAATGAAAGCCAACTGAAAAAGTTTCAAATCGTTACTCCCTTTCTTCAATCTTTTGTTTTTAGGGCAATATAGACAAAATTCCCTTTTATGGCAATGCAGTGCAAGTAGCCATATATGGAAGAAAAAAAATGTGAAGCTAACTTGGAAATACCACTTTTCCTACATTTCTTATCACTCCTGAAATACAGCTATGCCATCACAACTTGTCTACAGTTGGAGGGAATCCTAACCCTAACCCTAGCTAAGAATTGGGAAGGTTAGGGTTAGGGTTCAGTCTACCTTCAAAATATCAACTTCACCTTCTACCCATTTCAGGAGAACATATACATCAGCAAATGAAAATAACAGTCAGAACTGAAATAACAACCTCCAGAAAACAAAGAGAAAGCGTCAACAATGCCTAAATTGTGTTTTTTGTCAAGCAATCTGTGAATGGAAATCTCATGTTGATTGTTGTCCTCAATGAGCACTGTCTTTGGCTTAGCTAGGATAGGAGTCAGGAATAGCCAGTAAATACTCAATTTATTTGTTAATATGACTCTCTGGAATGAAAGCCAACTGAAAAATTTCAAATCGATACTTCCTTTCTTCAATCTTTTGCTTTTAGGGCAATATAGACATTCCCATTTATGGCAATGCAGTGCATATAGCCATATATATAGAAGAAAAAAAATGTGAAGATAACTTGGAAATACCACTTTTCCTACATTTCTTTTCAGTCCTGAAATACAGCTATGCCATCACAACTTGTCTACAGTTGGAGGGAATCCTAACCCTAACCCTAGCTAAGGATTGGGAAGGTTAGGGTTAGGGTTCAGTCTACCTTCAAAATATCAACTTCACCTTCTACTAATTTTAGGGGAAAATATACATCAGCGAATGAAATTAACAGTCAGACCTGATATAGCAACCTCCAGAAAACAAAGAGAACGCATCAACGATGTCTAAATTGTGCTTTTTGTCAAGCAATCTGTGAATGGAAATCTCATGTTGAATGGTGTCCTCAATGAGCACTGTCTTAGGCTTAGCTAGGGTAAGAGTCAGGAATAGCCAGTAAATACTCAATTTATTTGTTAATGTGACTCTCTGGAATGAAGGCCAACTGAAAAAGTTCCAGATTGTTTCTCCCTTTCTTCAATCTTTTGCTTTTAGGGCAATATAGACAACATTCCCTTTTATGGCAATGCAGTGAGAGTAGCCATATATGGAAGAAAAAAATGTGAAGCTAACTTGGAAATACCACTTTTCCTACATTTCTTTTCAGTCCTGAAATACAGCTATGCCATCACAACTTGTCTACAGTTGGAGGGAATCCTAACCCTAACCCTAGCTAAGAATTGGGAAGGTTAGGGTTAGGGTTCAGTCTACCTTCAAAATATCAACTTCACCTTCTACCCATTTCAGGAGAAAATATACATCCGCAAATGAAAATAACAGTCAGAACTGAAATAACAACCTCCAGAAAACAAAGAGAAAGCATCAACAATGCCTAAATTGTGTTTTTTGTCAAGCAATCTGTGAATGGAAATCTCATGTCGAATGGTGTCCTCAATGAGCACTATCTTAGGCTTAACTAGAGTAAGAGTCAGGAATAGCCAATAAATACTCAATTTATTTGTTAATATGACTCTCTGGAATGAAAGCCAACTGAAAAAGTTTCAAATCGTTACTCCCTTTCTTCAATCTTTTGCTTTTAGGGCAATATAGACAAAATTCCCTTTTATGGCAATGCAGTGCAAGTAGCCATATATGGAAGAAAAAAAATGTGAAGCTAATTTGGAAATACCACTTTTCCTACATTTCTTTTCACTCCTGAAATACAGCTATGCCATCACAACTTGTCTACAGTTGGAGGGAATCCTAACCCTAACCCTAGCTAAGAATTGGGAAGGTTAGGGTAAGGGTTCAGTCTACCTTCAAAATATCAACTTCACTTTCTACCCATTTCAGGAGAAAATATACATCAGCAAATGAAAATAACATTCAGAACTGATATAGCAACCTCAAGAAAACAAAGAGAAAGCGTCAACAATGCCTAAATTGTGCTTTTTGTCAAGCAATCTGTGTATGGAATTCTCATGTTGAATGGTGTCCTCAATGAGCATTGTTTTGTGCTTAACTAGGGTAAGAGTCGGGAATAGCCAGTAAATACTCAATTTAGTTGTTAATATGACTCTCTGGAATTAAAGCCAACTGAAAAAGTTTCAAAACGCTGCTCACTTTCTTCAAACTTTTGCTTTAAGGGCAATATACTGTACACTTCATTTTTTTGCTGAATTGATGTTAAATCCAGAATGGTGTTTGAAGTAATATGAACCCGCTTATAGTACATATTTCATAGATATTAGAATATGATTTTAACTTACTTTTGCTTTCCTCATGTTAATTTTAACAAGTATTTGTTTCAATTAGACCTTAATTGTCTGCTTTTGTGTTTAAATAAAATTTGCAGTCAGAAAACAGTGGAAACCATCTACTGCCCACTATCTGTTGACATACTGTACTTGCTTTTTGCAACTCCAAACCCTGTTCTGCTCAACATCACCACACTACTTCCCTCCCCCCTCTTCTGCTCTGACACCCAACCTACACTTCCTCCCACGCATTCTCTCTGAGCTCTGACACCCAGTCCATGCTTCCTGAAATTTCTTAGCTCATCTCTACTGCCACAATCCCTTCCTCTCCCTTTGTATCCAGATCTCTTAGTTCACAGTCTGTCTTTTACTTTCAAAGTGTCAGCCACTTGCTCAATCTATCCTCTTTTCTCTCTCAATCTCTTGGCTCTAATAGTCCAAAATACTCCCATCTTTCAATCTGTTTATCAGATCTTACCTTTAGCACACTCTGCATCTATCCTTACTTGAGCCACTTGACCACGACCTTTCTCATTCTCACGCTCCATCACCTTTATACAATTTCTTCAAAGCTGTTGCTGAATCACATACTAAATACCCCCCTCACTTCCTCCAGCTCTTCAGCTATAACTGATAGACCACACTTGCTCTCAGCTCATATAAAACCTGCTCAATTCCAATCATTACAGAAGCAAAGAGAGAATTATACATAGGGAGTGCCAATTAATTAAGCCTTCGATAGCAATCAATTTCTAGTCAGATTGGATGTAAAACTGGGCAGTGTGGAAATCAATTCGTTTTGGGTTTTTAATCACTTTGCTAGCTTTCCTCTCCTCAAGTCCCCTAGCTTTCCAAAGAGAGAGCCAATTGCATGACTTGAATACAAGCCAGATTTTTTAAGAGGAAAGGGATATGTAAGTTCATTACTAAATTACAAAACCTATTTCAATGTAGACAACTGTACTGGAGATCTGACAGGTAGTATATTCTGTACAGGGACCTAATGCTCAGAAGAAGATGTAATTTTATGCATCAGAATTTTGAAGAAAAAAGTAAAAAGAGCCTAGGATATTGTGTGCCAAAGTGTGATGGCAAAGAAAGTTTTACACAGCCTTAAAATGTTACGATAGCCATTTTTTACAAAGCTTTAACATATAGTATACAGTACAAGGCAAATGTACAGTACAAGCATAAAATACAGTAACCCAAAACACCCAAAGCCTGTAGTGCCACATGGAGTTGGAGTATTTAACCTTTTGGATTCCGTTTTTCAACATGAACATTGTATTGATTTTCCTGCAGTTAGATATTAATTTATTTTGTATAAGCAATTAGGACAGAATTATAATTTAAAAGCAGTTCTACATACAACTAGCATCGAAATATAACAAAAACATTTTTTTGTGAAGAATTACATTCCTTTCTTGTGAAAGTAGATGAAGCAGTTATTTTTTTCTCAGATGTATTTAATCAATCAAAACAGTGCAAACTTCTCCATCTGTTCTGTAATTGTAAGTGTTAATCCAATTACTGTAAATTGGTGTTATTCTTACCTCTTCCTTGAAACCACAACATAGTCAAATAATTGTACTGTGCAGTTCTGTTGTATCTTTACCCAGTACATCATGAATGGCCTGGCACAGATGGTAATGCAGAGGAGGAATGCACATTTCCATATGGAAAAACTCTGTATATGAAAGTACATGTATCTATGAAAAGTAGATATAAAGTAGATTCATAAATACATTTCTTATTTATATTTTAAATTTATTTATTATAGGTAATTATTGGAGGCTCCAATGTGACTCCAGAGACCAGTGAAAGCACTGTAGGTGGAGCTCTATAATCTGACTTTAACAGATCCTCAGTACCAATCCAGACATTTTTTTTACAACAGAATAAACCCAAAATAACAGCTGCATCTTCTTACACTAATAAACCTCTCATTACTATACCTTCTAACCTTCAAAGAGAACTCATCTCAGCATGGGTCTCAGTTTTGTGTTAGTTCCCAAGACACTGGACACTACAGTATACAGTATACTGTACAGTAGCTTCAGGTTGATCTCAATTGCTTTTATTAAAGGATTCCTTTTAAGGTATATTTTCAAATGAGACTACCATCAACACCTTTTTCTTTGTTCTTTTTTTTAAATAAACCCCTTTTTGTTTAAATCATCATGACCTTAAAATCTTTAAACAACACCCAAGTGCTCAATTTGCCAAATAATTGATCAATTTAAGAGCTATAGAGCTCAAATGAACCAGAACACACATAGTAAATAAGATGGATGTCAAACCTTAATCTTCCCAACACCAGTTCCTGATGATCACATTCCTGCAGATGTAAGGTATCTCTTTAAATCAGAAAGACCTAAAGAAATGGAGAAATCTGTTTAAGTACACAAATTATAATGGGTTAAATTATATCATTGAGAGTTGTACTCCTGAATGAAATTGTTAAGGACCGGGTTTAGGAATGCCTGCACTAGATTATCTCGAGCAAGGTGATGTAGGCAAGGGACTTTGATTTTGAAACCAATCAATTTTGGATATTTATGTAAGTGGCAAAAACAAGTTTTCTAGAACTTAACTCTTAACTGAACACAGTAAAAAAAAAACTAACAGAAAATGAACAGGTACTGTATTGTAAAGTTCTAACAATTCTTCATAAGCTTTACCAGAATTCAGTGAAGACTATAATTATTTCCACCAAACAAAGACACCACAAAATGGAGCACTCTGTTTATTTGCACTCCTTTTGCAGGCACGCCCCTCCTCTTGACCCTACCAAGTGTAATAGTTCAACTTAAAATGTGAAACATAAAAATACAAAACAATGTCAATAATTTTACAATGCATTTTATATTTCACCATTGTTCATTGTATAAAATACACTTTATCTTTTCAAGAAGAAAAATTTAAAATAATAAGGTCTTCCCATTACCCCACAATTAAGTGTTTTATGGTACCTTCCCCTAAGCAGACAATGGTAATTAAAGGGCCTTGAGTCAAAGTGGCATCCATTATATAGATTTGTCTTTCTCCAAAATGGAGTCATGCATGTTTGTGAGTACCAGGAGTACCAAACAATTATACTAGTTCAGGTAAGGGAAATAATTATTTTTTGTTTTTATTTAAAGAACTTATATTGAATTTGAATATATGATTGTGCAAAGTATATCTGCATTGAAATGTACACATTTCTATGGTGTTTGAACTCCCTTAACAGACAGTTGACCCCTTCTCCCTTTCACAGGATAAATGTGAAACTAGAGTAGAACAGTTAAAAGTTTTTTTTTCTTTGTGTTATACGTTGGATAGGATAGTTTAAGAGAATGAAAAGCCATATTGATGTTTTTACATACCCAGTTTTAATGTGTAAGCAACACTGCTCCATTACAAAGCAGAATACTTTGCAGACCTTCAGAATAATGGTGATCCACCACTGATCCAGGCAATCTCCTCTGAAAGGAACAAATAAACCCTTTGCAGTGAAAACTAAGAATATCCTTAAGTAATCAGAGAACTGCTCTTCATGATACTGTGAATACAGTATCAAGTTAAAATATCCCACCCAATTTTTTATAGCATATGCTCAGTGGATGTAGCTTCTCCTGCAGAGTTGCATAAAACTTTTTTTATATAACATACCTTTTAAATATGAAATAAATATATATATATAAGTCTGATACAGAAAGATTTGACTTAATTTAGTCTAATGAGAATGAAAAATAGAGTATCTTTAATGATACTGCCGGAATTGAGCAACTGCATGGTTTTCTGTATTGGAAAAGAAACTGATGGATTATGGCATTTCAGGTATCTTGAGCCTCTGCAATGGAGTCCTAGCAGGATTCTAGGTGAACCTAAATGGAAAACCATCATTGCTGTGCACATGGAGACCCCCATTATGAATGGATAGTTTATATTTCTTTGGCTATGTCAGTTATTTTTTTCTGCAATCTTATTGCACCGATTGCATTTGAGAGGCTTTTGTCTTAACTAGAAGTTTGAGCAAGCTATTTGAAAGAAAATAAATGTAATTTTTTGTGCGATATTTAGTTTGTGATTAACAATTGTCTTGTACATGTGGAGTGGGGAAAAGGCTATTTTTGTTTAATGAGGTTTAATGAGTTCTGTTGCTGTTCCTAATATATATAGTATGTGTGTAAATAGTGATGTCCTTAGAAGAAGTCTTCTTCTTCTTACATATACAGTACAGGTATATGCTCAAAAGTCCACTTGCAAAATATATTATTCTAAGGGACCTTTTTACAGTAATGTATAACTTGGCATCTCTAATCTTAGAATCTATGGATCAGTATCATTCAATAATTCATTTCTGACTGGATGGGACACTACGATAGAACTGCCGTGAGTGACTCTTGTAAGCAAGATGTGATTTACTTCACACTGGATCTATTTCACAGCTCATTGTGCTCTGTAATGAAACTGCATCAAAAGAAAGAGCAAGAGGTAAACATTAGTTGTCTTACAATATCTCTTAATGGTACACTGACACAGTAGGGATGCGTTTGTGAGATCGATTAGCTTTCGCTGTGTGCTTTAAGAGGCACTCGAGATGGTGAAACAGTTCTTGGCGGTTTCATTGGCGGTATGGACAATATGGTAGTGTGCAGCAGGGGTGTTTATCAAAGTGCTTTGGTTAAAAAGGCATCCATAGGAGATACTCCTTTATAATAAATGGCAACTCTAGCTTAAGGCATAATAGCAAGTGTATAATAATGTGATACACAAGAGAAATGCAGCACTGAAGATCAATGATTTTGTAAAAAACATTAAAATATACTGTACTTATCAAATGGGAAAATATCGTAGAAGTTATTAATATTAGCATATAAAATGACACTGTAACACTTTGACGTTACTGAATGTTAATTCAATCCTTATAGTATTGACTCCTATACCTTTATTGAATTGAAACCTTTATTGAAACTCAAACTAGGCATGATTCTAAAAGAAAAGAGAAGAGGCCTGTTTCACGTTCTCTGCTACATACTGTATTATACAAGAGATCTTTAAGTTTTTGTTCACTGTCACTAGCTGTGACTGGGTATTTCACAATCAAAGTCTTACATTCCAGCCTCCAACAAACTGTGAGATACAATGAACCTCTCGAGTTAGTGAGCAATATTGATGTCAAATAGTTAGGTAGCCCTACTTGCGTTAAACTTTTAAAGATGCAAATGAGCTGTACTTTCTCTTTTTGCCTTAAAGTGACCAGTAAATTGGATTAAGAACGGATTCTTGTCTGAAGACACCTTCTTGGAAAACTGGGTTTCCATATGTACTCTTTGTCACAGTCCCAGGAGAGCACTTTGCGATTGTTGCGTTGGCATGTTTGCACTTTTTTGTGTATGGCTGCACTTAACGTTTTTTAAATGAGGTTATTCATGTGACATCTGATGCTTAAAGTAACAGAGTGACTGCAGTTTAGTGTTGTTGAGACTCAGCAGTGGGAATTACCACAGATTGAAGTGTTATTCTCATAATTCCAATAGCGGGTGTTTACAAAAGATTCCATGTCACTGAACATTCAAAATGTATTATTTGGAAAATGACAAACACTCTTTATCTGGTGATGCATTAAATTCCCTTGCAAATTAATGAAAGTAATATTGTGACCCAGTGCACTTGTTTAACAGGAGACACAGTTAATGTTTCAATGTTTGTTGAAATGACATTAAATGACACTGTTGTAATAACAAAAGTACAGTATAATGTATGTTGTAATTGACCTTCTGCTTTCAATTTTTCTGACCCACTTTCCATGAGTGATTAAATTTGCTTTGTTTGGACAACCAAAGACATGCTGCCAGCGGGTTATTTTTCTGCTTAGAAGTTAAATGTAAAACATTTTGTAATTCTCTGCATAGCATACAGCCTCAAATCCACTTGCAAAATTCATAGTTTTTAATCACAATAGGTTGCATTTGATTTTTGTTGATTAACTTAGTGACATTTTATTATACTGTGATCTGCCAAAATTATTTTTGAAAAAAGCAAATGAAGGTACATTTTGTATCACAAAATGAAAGAGATAGACAGAGATAGGAGTCCAGTATTTACAGATACAGAAAGGTTTCATTCAGTGTTTAAAGCCATGCAAAGTGAGATCTCACACTGTCTCTTAAGTTGATCCCAGGCTTATCTTTTTCCTCTCAAGAAAGCATATTGCTTTTTAATTTCCATGCTAATTTAAATTACAGTATAAGCTGTGTTCATTATGCAACAAACTGTTATGAACTTGCAGGTTACCAAGGCAACAGATGTTTTAGATTATTACTGGACAGAAAACGTGCATATAAACTCAATGGCAATTCAATCACAGGGCACAAAAAGCACTGCCTCTTAACTATAATAACTAGCTCGATTTTTGCTTCATGTCAGAAAACTCTTGTCATTACATGGTAATCACTTTTACTTGGGTGTTCACATGTACAGTAATTATACTGAATAATGAAATGTAAAAGACAATATCGTTTTAATTGTAAAGTAATTGCCATCCATGTCGGAGAAAACTGCTAAAAATTATTCTATCTTAATTAATATTACTGCCTTCACTCTGCAGGGTGAAGTGTCAATAAATACTTTTTTTTCTGTTGTTGAGCTATAATTTTGTATAGATGGTATATGGATATTTTCCTCATAAACATTTAAATATACAGTATTTGCTTTCCTAATTATTTTTTATGATCTAAACCATTTCATTATTTTTTATATCCACAGACTTCTCTTTAAACAGATCATAAAGGATATGGGAGTTTTTTTCCCCGCAAATTTAAGCCAAGAACAACTCATGACTTCTCTTTTGCCTTCTGTGTTGCAGTGCTAATAAGCACCGCCATGGTTCTAGCGCTCCCAAGAGTTGGAAGCGGTGTACTGTATATGCCCTCTATTGAACATTTTCTATGCAAGAATCACAATGTAAAGTCACCAGCACATCATGTACATTCAGTAAGTGGTTGCAAATGATCCCATCTTGCTTCTTTAGCAATTTAGCAGCTAAGTGGATCTAAAATTTGGTCCAGCCCTTTCCTGAAGGAGCCCAGAGGATGGACCTTAATCACGTGGCCGGAGAACTTGTTGCAGATACCCTGCAACTATTTCGAAATTAATTTTCCATTTTTGGCCCCATCCCCATGCTTCCTGTGTCTGAAATAGTAGCCAGTTGACCCTGTGTGCAAGGACACCTGAAGAAAGCTCCGCGGCCGAAACCTTGTTTTTTCTCTCTTCTTTTTTTCAGCATGGAATTAACCTATTACTTGTTCCTTTGCAGCCTATGCATGCTGACACAGCTACTGTACCCACCTGAACTAAAGTACATTAGATACATTTGAATGAAACTAATATCCATGTACTTCAATGTACTGAATGTTGTTGTGGTCCATGCGATTAAATAGTATTGTGCATTGTTATTGGTGATCATTTTAAAACCAGAATTAACTTGCAAGTTCTTGTATGAAGTTAATTTGTCCTTTCTTTATGGGCAGCACAATGGGCGTAGGGGTTAGCACTACTGGTTCTTTGCTTTCTTTTTGGAATGAAGGAAACATCTGTTTTATTTGCTTGCATACTGTACCATGTGGTTACAAGGGGGTTCTCGGGTTCTTTGATTTACTCTTACTTCCAAAGATATGTTGACTAGGTTTGATAGACTAATCTAAATTTACCTTCCTTTCTGGTTCTGTAATCACCTGGCATCCCCTCTAGGGTTAGGGCAGTCATCCTGGATGGATGGACTTTTAATAATAATCCTTCTTTGAATGTTAAGCTGCAGAACCTTTTATCTTGCATGCAGGCATTTTGGCACTTGCAAATGTCAGTTTTGTTGCGCTGATTTCTCTTCAAGGTATTGTATACTGTGGGGGCTGTGGTTGATGTAATTGCAAGTGAATATTTGACTTTTTACAGTCAGATAGTCTGCAGGCATTTTTTTTCCTTTTTACAGCCGGATAGTCTGCTGGCATTGTATTCTAAATAAGACTCTCACAAGTTAAATAAAAAGGGTGGAGATTTGTTAAATGTATAATATGTTGTTTTAATTATGTTTATTGTATTAGATTAAATATTTTTCAGTACAACGTAAATACTGTAACATGGTCAATTCAAACAGAAACATATTCTGGACTTCACTAATTTGAGTTCAGGCATGGGGAAAATACAAATTTGTTTATGTGTTCATCATCATTTCTGTGGCCAACCATTCCCATTGGTTTTTTTGTTATATTGTTTGTTTGAGGTACGTGTTTACAACAGGACAATATTTAATGCCCTACAGGCATGCTTGACCAGAGCTGATCATTTCTGAATTAACACCAGAAATTACATTCTAAAAGTAATTAAAAGCTAAGAACTTGTTATAAGTCATGTGAGTGTTATGATATACAGTAACACGTAAGGGCTGAGCACAACCTGTTTGTAGTACAACACATTTTTTTTTTGGCATGCAGGGATGGTTTACAAGCAAGTCATTACAAAATCCATAGCTATGAATATACATGTAGGCTAGTGTACAGCTGTAGGATGACACAATAACTACTGTTGGAGTTAGGCAGAAGACTGGACAAAACTAACAAGGTGTGTGGTAAATTTTAGGAGTGATTTAAGAAATTACTACAGGTAATGAGCTTAAACATCTAGCACTGGACAGATGTTGTGCAGTAAGGAGAATCTCATCAGCTTTACATTATACTGTAATGCATTATATGTTGCATTCCTTTACTTAAGACCACCTTCTTAAAGGTCTCTCTTCCAGGTGTAGTTAAATTTTAGGAAAATAAAATGTAAAGGACCCGAGTCATCTTCGGGTGTCACAGCTGAAACATTGTTTATTTTCCCTCTCTTTTCAGCATGGAATAAACCTTTACTCGTTCCTTTGCAGGCTATGCATGCTGATGCTGCTACTCACATGAAAATACATTTTTTTAATTTTCTAAGAAACTGGCAAATGTTGCTGTCATCTATAATGCTTTATTTCAGTTCCCAGCTGTTGCCTCTAGTTTTGACAAGTTTGCTGGAACTTTGTAAGTAGAAACAAGGAGGTTATACAAAATGCTCCCTCTTATTTACAAACTTAATTTATTCTTTATTTAACACTACAACAAGGGTCCCCCATGTTCTTCACTCAGCTTCATCCATTTCTGCCCATAAGAAACAAGTTCTTTCTCGCACAGCAGCCCATGTATGATCTCTGGAACTTATTCAAGGTGAAAAATCATTATTTTTTTAGCTCAGAGAAAACAAAGTGGTATAAATAAATCATTTACTAACAGTTATGTTTTGAGAAATAGGGTGAGAATCATTCCTTTTAAAATGGTAAGACTGTGCTTGTATCTTTTTTGGGGGGAGTGTCTTAAGAATGGACAGCAGTGATGGGCTGTGACAAGGTTGTGCTCAGTTCATCAAAACACCCATCTAAATCCCAGGGGATGGTGAGGTTGAGTGCAGCCTGCTTGAAGTGCCATGACATTAGAAGCAGAGTGTTGTTCACACTTCTTTCTTTCACCCATCCGTTATTGACACAGCCAACAGTCTCAGACAGATGGGAAAACAGCTTTGGCAATAGCACTGTGAAGTGATTTTTTATAAGATTTTTTTATACTTATAAACTTTGAATTTTTCCAGTTGTTCAGTTTAGACCTGTTTCTTTATCAATTTTCCCTTATAAAAGGAGAGATAAGTTTGCCTAATGTAAATTTGTTTAGCCTCACCATGAATAGGTCTTTATGTAATGCAATGCATTATTGCATGTTCTTTGTCAGACTGTGAAATTTAATCAAAAGCCTGCCTATTGGGAATCGTTATGAATTTCTGAGGACTAAGCATTTTTCTTTTCAACACAGCATTTTTGGAATTGCTCCTAAACAAGAGTTGAGGATTTTGAACTTTCGGCATAACTATGAAAAACATCACGTTTGAGCGTATTACTAAGGAACAAGATGTGAACCTTGGAATTTAGGGTATTAACAAAAATATGTAAACTGGACATGGTCATGCATGATTTGATATCTGCCTGTAGTATGATTGGATGTACAGTACATGGTGACTCCAAATTAAAGTTATTACCTTCCTGTTTTTTGTTTTCCAGTTGTTTTGGCAATATGTTTCTTCAAAATGTTCCCTGTCAGAACCATTTATCACATACTGTGATGCTTAAAATATCTTACAGGACAGTCAGAAGCAATTATCAGAGAGGAGTGCATCTCTCTGCTGTCACTGCAAGACAATGATTGGCCTAATGGCATCCAGTATTTGGTACAGTATGGACTGTATATAGTTCAGGTGGGTAGCTGCGTCAGCATGCGTAGGCTGCAAAGGAACAAGTAATAGGTTTATTCCATGCTGAAAAAAAGAAGAAAGAGAACACAACGTTTCGGCCGTGGAAACAGCTACCTCCTGTACAGCTCATTTCAGCCCAACCACACTAAAAACTGTCTTCCTTTTTCACAGTTCCTTAGGTTACGACGACTATGCAGCGACGACATCGACTTCGAGAACCAAGCCCTCGAAATGTACTCATTTTTTATCAACAGAGGATATCCCAGCAGTGTGATTGACAGGGCCCTTGCCCGAGCCAAAAACACCCCCCGGACCATCAACCCGATCAGGAACTCCCGCCGTAACAACCGCATTCCCTTGGTGCTTCCTTACCACCCTAACACACTTCCTATCCCCAGGACCATTAACCAGAATTTTTCCATCCTACAGGATGATCCCTCCATTGGGGCCCTCTTTTCTGATCGCCCTATCATCTCATATCGCCGACCACCTAATCTGCGTAACCTCCTTGTTCACAGCTCCCTTGACCGCCCTCGACAACCATCCACACCAGGCACTTTCCCTTGCAACAGAGCTCGCTGTATCACCTGCAAGTACACAGCCACCACCACACTCATTCAAGGCCCCTCAGGACAATTCCAGATCACCCAGACAGCATCTTGTACCTCCAGCAACCTTATTTACTGTATCTCTTGCAGTAAATGCCCAGCCATCTACATTGGAGAAACAGGAAGGAGACTCGGAGACCGCTTCAGAGAACACGTCAGGGCTGTGAAGATTAAAGATCTCTCCAAGCCCATTGTTTCTCATTTCACCTCTGACGGCCACGACCACACTAATCTCTCCGTCTGTGTTCTCAAAGACGGTTTTCCGAACTCATACATCAGAAAGACCACCGAAACTAAAATTATTCTGCAGTTAGGATCACACATTCTCCCTTCCCTTAACGACAGATTACTGTTCTTTTAAATTTTCTCCATTCATTGGAAGTTTCATTTCACACCTCTCTACACCCATTCTGACTTCACACCTCTTGATTGGCCTCTCTTTCTGTCCCCTGCTCCCGCCTCTCACTCCTCCTCCCTCCCAACCTTTGTTCTCCCGCTACTTTACCTTTGCCTACTGCCCTGTCTCTCTCACACCTGAAGAAGGCTCCACGGCCGAAACGTTGTGTTCTCTTTCTTCTTTTTTTCAGCATGGAATAAACCTATTACTTGTACTGTATATATTTCATTGTTATCATACAAGTGTGCCATTGTAAATGTTCACCTTTGTAGTATAAAACTGATCAGTTTCCTGCACAAATCTTCACTTTCAAAACTAGTTTACATATGAACTTCTACTGTAAGTACTCCTTTTGGAAAATATATTGAATATTCATCTGATTTAACGTGACTAACCAGACTGGATTATTTAAATATACAGTACCTATTCAAATATCTTGTCCTTCACATCCAGTGCACGTAAGCTTAAAGACATCTTTTCAAATATGTCTATTTTTCTGCAGTTTACAGAATGATGGTTTGCTTATCCTTGAGCTATTTAAGGAATGGTTCTATATTGCCCATTAGATGTTGAGAATAAGTAGTGTAGTAACAGAAGCTTCAACAAACATGAAGGAAGTAAGATATCAACTAACCAGGGGTGGTGTATTATAAGTAATGAAGTATGAAGGATCTTTTTCAAAGACCCTTCATAAAGTTTTTTTTTAATGTGGACAATTGGGTAGAACGTTGATATTGACTGCTGGTCCTTCAAGACCACAATCCACCAGATTCTGTATACTGTATAACTTAAAATCCTCAACGAGCTAAAACCTGGAAGCTGGTTATCGAGACCAGTTAGGCAAATAAGTAATTTATCATAGATCACAGGCAAATAAATACATTATGTGTGAAATGAGTAATGAAGAGTGAAAAATAAGTGTGAATGAGCATTATTAGAAGCAAAAACTTATTGATGAGATGAGAATGTGATACCCAGCATAGTCTCGCATTGCTTGAGAAGGAGACCTTTTCTTTCAATCACTTATCTTGTTTTAAAATTAATCAATATAATCTTCTTTTAAGTGACCAAATTAACATGTTAAAACATATGGAAAAACTAGACACAAGTATGGTAGTCTTTTCACTTTTCACAGTACTTTTCACAGTACCTTGTGCTTTCATAGCCTAGAATATGGAGAATCTGGTATTCTCCTACAAAGAATAGCAAATTGTTTTCCATAAGTTAAGAGCAGCATCTCAAATTAAAAGTCCAGCAGCACCTTCTTTTACAATGATTAACAGTGATATAACAAATAATGGAATAATTAGATGAGATTCTAAGCACAGTGAATTAGCATAATAATAAAAGCATAATTAGTTATACCTTCAGTTACAGGGCGCTGTCTGAGGGGTTTAATATTTCACTTTTATTGTGCTCTTTGGAAGATTATACGAATTGCCCTGTTTAAGTCCTCAGTACAGAGATGAACTTTTGTGTTGTAGCAGTATAAAAAGACATAATGGGAATCTGCTATCTCCATATTTCTGTGAGGAGGAATTATGGGTTTACTGAAACTACATAATTACATTTTATTATTTTTGTGCCTCATGTGCCTTATGACAAACTCTTTGTGAGTTGGAAAACTCCAGAATTTAGTTTCTTATTGTTATTTTGCTCTCCTTTCATTATGTAAATCGGTTGCATTATGAAAGGAAATGGCGATGAAGAAAAGAACAGGATGAAAGAAATGAGAAGCTGTCTTGGATTTCTAACGTTGGTACTTTTTGCATTTTGGAGGTGACTTTGAATTTTTGTTTCTTGGGTGCAGTGCTTGCTTCACTTTTTCAGAAAAAACAACAACGAAGTTACAGTATTTGCCAAAACTACCATTATGAGAAAAGTTTTCCATACATGTCATTTAATCCCTTCTTGACAAACGTACAACTTCATGCCAGTAGAATGTACTGTAATGCTTTGAATCTAAAATGAAATTCTAAAGCTCACTCTGTATTTGTGCTTGTGAATCAAATTACAAATGTAAATTATCTCTTGGAAGATGTGAAAGGTCACTGATACCATTTTTTAAACATTCTAGTTATTACACTAATTCCAGGCACGATAGTTACCAGTTGCTGCAGTTTGTAGTTAACAGATCCCAAGCAGTTTGTATTGCCAATACAAAGTTGTTAGAGTTTAACTATATAGTATATATATACATTTAACTCATTTAAAATATTGATATTGCACACCATTTAAAACAGTTGGTAGTTTTCATTCAATTGTCTCATCTTCATGTAAATGTTTTATAAGGCATCAAGGTTAGGATTTAATATTTTCAACCATTAAAAACATGTTAACAAGAATAAGTAGTTTGTGGCAATTGTAATGTATTCTGCTGTTATTGAGCAATTTTGTGCTAAAATATTGTAGGAAATATTTTTGTGGATGTGCTTTTATATTCTAAATTGCTCTATTGTAGTGTAATGCAATTGTATATGGCCCTAATGATATTAAGTTTTGAATGTCAATCAGAAAAAATGTACTGTATAAAATTGTACAAAAAGATGTCTTCAGAGGATCCATTAATATAAACGTTCTAGTTCCATAATTTACAGACCAGATACCCTTTACTCAGACCATCCTGATATCATAAAAATAAGACTTTCCTGCTAAAAAAAACATTGGATCTTTTTTCTCTTTTTAAATGTGACTGTGGTGGGATTAAGAAACATTCTGTAATTTCTGAAAGGCATTGTTTTAATTCTGTGTTCTGCATTATGTTGGTGGCTTGTGGAAAGATAGAGGTCATTGAGTGTACATAAGAGGCTGCCTTCATAGGAACCATTAATATAAATGGTTATGTTATGACAATTCTTTAACACCTCATGGTAGAAGTGTGAAAGATTACTTGGTTACAAAACCTCCTTCCAGATATGTTTTTTGAAAGTCTAAATGTAGCTAAAAAAACAAAAAAAACTGTACATTAAACTAAATGATGTAGAGCTTGATATTTCAGGTTTACTTGTGGTGTTTTATACAGTATGTAGTGTATGATGAGGCAGTGGAATTGAGATAATGTTTGAGATGTCTGTGGTCTCCTGTTTTGTCCACATTCTGGGAGCATTTAAAATGTAAATTCTGATAAATCCCATACATTAGTTAAACTCAAAATAGAGCAGGTAGCTTCAGGATACCTTTGAAAATTAGAAAATACTTTAGCTTGGTGTTAGGTGAGCTTTATACAATACCAACATGCAACCGTTTCTTAGCATTTACTGTACTTTAAACAGGTATTTATAGTCCACATTTGTTACATGTGCACTTTTTCTTTAATTTTGGAATCTCCATTATTTTTTCTGTTGCCTCACCCAATTTGGAAATGAATTTGAGATGCTTGTTTCTAGCAATGACTCTCATACTGACATGGGAGAGACTGATATGAGATGTGCTCTGTTGATACAATTATCCATTTATCATGTTGGAAACTACTGTACTTGTGATTTTGTATCAAGTGGATATTAAACTAACTGATGTGCCTGGGTGTGGCAATAAACTGGTAAGACAAGATAGCTCTAGATGTATAATTCCAATCTTTATCTAGCCAATTCTGCATTATCACACAAGGAATCCCTGGTTGACTAGTAACCTGACCCAGTCCTGGTGTAACATCATCTGGATCCAGAGCTCCACTTTTTCACATAACACCACACCTCAAAGACGCAAAAGAAAACTTAAAGGTAGTATGAACTTTTCTTTGTGTAAAAAGCTTAGTTTATCAGACCAGCTAGGAAAACAATAACTCTGCTTTAAAACTAGAATAGCTCCCACTATGGCCTCAGCATTTGGCTTAAATAAGCAATTTAATACCTGTAAAAGCAATTCAATACCTGTAAACCAATTTGTGTGCATTGACTAAAAATTAAGAACAAAGTGCCAATACAATATTTACCTATGCAAGCATAAAACAATAAATGCAAGGAATAAACACTGAACAAGCAATTTGTAACACTTTATATTGTATCAATGACCTTTTGGTAATGTGAACATATTTTCCCAGAATTACAATATTGACAAATAGATGTGCTTTAGCTTATTGACTATCAAGTGCTTGCCTATGATGTATGTGGCTTATTACATGATTGTGAGTTCAGAGATGTTTTCACATCTGTACAAAAGTTAGAAAATAAAGACCTTGTGAGCTATTTTTGTTTTAAAGGCCTGGATGACAACGATAAAGGGATACAAATTACTCTTTACCATAAACAATTCATCACAGATGTAGAAAATGGAGTAAGACAGACTTCAGTGTTTTATGATTATTATTGTCAGTTTGGTCCTGCTTTCTTGGAGGTTGAAATTCACTGTACAGTGCAATTTAGTAGGCCTAAACTTCAAGCATTTGAAGTAGGTCTTCAAATGCTTCAAAATAGAAGCAGACCTTAACACTAGGTAATTAACAAATGGAAAAAGCATTTCACCAATGATAAGCATTAATTCTCCTGCTGTGACAAACTAGTGGCATGTTTTTCAGGCCTCTTAATAGCAGTTTAAGCAGAACACACACTGTGCAAAGATGAATGCAGAGTCTTGATTCTTTTCAAAGTGTTGTAATTATAGCACAACAGACTTCACTGAAATAGATTAGTTGGGTGTGTCAGCTGTGCTGTTGAAGGCAACTGTAATACAAAACTTACAAGAACAGTGTAAATTTGATTCCTCCAAAAACCAAATAATATTCTGATGTAAAGGGACTATATCAACCATCAATTTATTTTTCCTTTTTTAGTTTATATTCTTTGTTTAATGTTACTGTATAATGCAAGGAAGGGTATTTTAAGCTTGTTTTTAAATAAACCAAACTGAATTTACAGTACTAACTGAATTACTCATGTTAGAAATTGCTCATCTGTGCTGGAGGTGAATTATCAGAAGTGAAATGAGAACACTTCATTTTGAAAGCACATTTAGAATACAAAGCTCATCTGTTTTTGGTTTGTTCTGTGTGACTTGATATTATATTAAATAAGTCCTTCCACCATAAGAGCACTTGACTACCAATATTGGTGCCCAAGGTAGGCTAATTTGGTTTGTTATTGGATGAAACTCCTGTACATATTTGTGAAGATGGAATGATTGATAGCTGTACATTTGCTGCTTTGATTAGTTCCCAGTTCTCCTCATTCGTGTGTGTGCATACATCATTTTCTGATTAAGAGCATCCATTAGACATCTACAGTATATCTCTTTTCCTGACAGGGTTTTTAAAATCTGATTTCACATTCATTGTTACATTCAGTTTTACAAGTAACCTAGTGTTTTGAAAACCACATAAAATATTGCTCTATGCTACTTGAAAATTAGAACTTTGTGAAGCTTTTAAGAGACTTCAACAAAAGTAAATTTATAGATCATTTACAGTACATTTAAGCTTTTTATATTAAGATTAAGCTTTATGAAACTGTATACTGTAGTTTTTGTAGTATAACAGTACTATAACTGTACAATGCTCCCCAATGCACAAACACAAGGGGTTTCAGCTCTTGCAAAGAGGGGCAATTGGTTTCTCAGGTCCTTTGTTCAGGTGATTGAATCACAAAGTACAGCAGCAGAGCTGTATATAATAATAATTACACTTTTCTGGACACTCAAAGCTCTTTACAAGTAATGGGATCTCCCCTCCACCACCACTAATGTCCACCTCCATGATGTGACGGCAGCAAAAGTGCACCAGAACACTCCCCACACATCAGCTATTAGGGCGGAGGAGAACAGAGAAATGAAGCCAATTCATAGATGGGGATTATTAGGAGGCCATGACTGGTGAGGGTCAATGGGAAATTTGGCCAGGACCCCTACTGCACCCCTACTCTTTTCGAGAAACACCCTGGGATTTTTAATGACCACAGAGAGTCAGTACCTCGGTTTCAAGTCTTATCCGAAGGTGTCGAAGGACGACACCAGTTTACAGTATAGTGTCCCCCTCACTATACTGGGGCACATGGACTGTAGGGTGAGCACCCCCTGTTGGCCCCACTAACACCTCTTCCAGCAGCAACCTTAGTTTTTCCCAGGAGGTCTCACATCCAGGTACTGACCGGGCTCACCCCTGCTTAGCTTCAGTGGGTTGCCATTTGTGAGTTGCAGAGTGATATGGCTGCAGTTGGTTAGTTTTCTGAGCACACTGATTTCTGATTTTAAATAGTTGGCCTTTGTTACGATGCCAAGTGTCTAGGGGTAAACGGGTGTAACATTAAGGATGAATTGGATGCAGGTGGGTTTTTGGTGAGGGACTTGGGAAGCATGACAAGTTTCGGTGCAAAAGTGAATTTAAAGTAAATAAGTGACTTGTACGTAATTAGGACACAATAAAGCACAGGGAAAGGGAACTAGAGCGGTGTCAAAGAAAAGAAAATAACAAACAAAATGGAACTGGCTAAGAAAGTGAGGGAAAGCTGACCTAACTACCAAAACAAAACTCGAAACACTTGGTCTTCGGCATCTTCAAACGCCTTAGCTATCCTTCACTGGCTACCCAAAACCATACAGTTCAAGACAAACGGCAATCACCTGTACTAAACTAGTGTTACAAATACAAAGATCAACTACCCATGTAGGATGTACCCGACAACCTTTACTAACCCTTAACACAAAAGTTCACACAAATACACAAGTAAAGTATGCATACAAATAAGGGAAAACAAGAGTAGACAAGGAATAGGGTACAAAGGAGCACAGAGGTTGATGTAACAAGTTTGGGCAAGGTAACGGCAAAATACAGGATAACACAAACAAAAGTACAAGAGGAACAGAAATCAACAAAGCCGAAGCTATACGAAAACACACACGAAGCGAAACAAACAAAGCTGAAGCAAAACAAAAAGCAAAGCGAAATTGAAGCTGAGCCAAGCAGAATGGAAGTCAAGCAAAAAGAAAACCTCCAAGTTATATACTGAATAAGCTGAGTTCTGATTGGTTGAGAGTAAATTGAAAGTAAGACGGAAACAATGATGTAATAATGGACCAATGGGGGAGGGAGAACAATCAAAGTCAGGAAGTGTGGAACATAGCAACAAAAAGACACGTGGACCACACACTGGGACTTAACAGCCTTGTTTACATATTAGACTAGATATTTATCTTGCAGTACACAAAATACAAGCAGATCGATTTTCTCAGATTTTACTGGTATTTGAATACTTGCTTTCAGGAATAAAAGCTTTCAACAAATACCATTTGTATGAAAGGTTAAGCATTTTTGGCTCAATTGTATTTGTTCTCTTTTCTCCAATTAAAAAGTTGAAAGCAGGAGGTTCATGTATAAACCATGTACAGTATAAGTCAATTTTAGTGCACAATATTTTCACTGAGGTTTTGGTTCACCTCTGTTACATGAAAATAGACCTGGGTTATTGTTATTTTTTTAATTTGTTTAGATTTTCATGCTGGATTTGTCCATTTTCTGTACTGTACTGTATATGAATAATACAAAATCTAGTAAGGAGTTCTTCTGAATATTCTAATTTTTGCTTTAAAAAATTATAAGTTTATAAACTCTTTAAACGAATACTTACCAAGATAAAGTTTAAAGATTAGGTTAAACTATTACGTTCTAAGATAATACTTAAAACTCTGATTTTGGAATGATTTTATAACATTTCATTTAAGTATTTTTCTACTTTAACACCATTTCATTTGAGTCTTTCTTTTTTGGTTTGAGTTTGACCTGTACTATTGTAGATTAACAAACCAGGATCGAGACAATTTTTTTGAAGATGTCCTGGACATGGTTACTGAATGCAGTTCAGAACCAATTCATTTTAAACATTGTTCTGTGGACTTATAAAAATTGAAAATGATATTTCTTTTGCAACCTTTTTTAAATGTGTTCTGTGTCTACTAAAATTTTTCTGGCAGATCAGATTTGTTTTTGCCAAAATGTATTGTGGAAATCAAGAAAAAATGATGTATGAGAGATTGCCTGATGACATTTTAAGTGCAAATCCCATGAACACTTATCCAAGTGGTGTTTGAGAAGGAGCTCTGTGAAGCTAGAGAAGGAAATAAAACAAGACTGCTTTATCATTGACATCAATACTGAACTGTTTCAAGATATTTAAACAGCTGTAAAGATACTGTACATATACAATATGTTGCAAGAGAGCACTTTGGGAGGGGAAAAATGCTTGCTTTGTCTCAGTCACTGAAGATCACAGGCATTTGAAACAAAGAAGGACACCATATTTTATTTGATTTTAAACAGTGTTATTTCTGTCAGCAGCTTGGCATAATTACAACTGCCACCATAAACCTCTCCACTTCACTTCTTAAATAAAACTAAACAGCTCAATTTCCCTGCATTAGATCATAAATCTATCACCTTTATGCTTTTATTTTATTTGTACTCCTAAATCTAACAAGTATTAAATAAGTAGATGTTCATTATGCACAGTTCCCCCAGATGCATGGCTTTCGCTGAGTAAGCTAACTGAATTAAGCAGAGGGGAAAGAAAGGAGGCAAAATTTCCCTGACAATTAATTATCAGTGTTTGTACATCATTAATTTTTATTAAACCAGAATGCAAATGAGTGTGGAATGGTTTCATTCTACTTCACAAAAAAGAGTAAACAGGTCATTAAACCTGAAATGGACTCAAAGACGGAAAAGGGGTGGGGGTGGGGTAGAAAGAGGTTTAGCAAAATGGTAATTTCAGAACCTTCAGCACATTATAAGAGCACAATCACTATAGCAACTGCATGCAATGCACTTTTTCAGTTGAGTAGCTGCTACAAAACATTCATGTAAGACAGAAAGGTAATTTGCGTACTTTGTTTGAATGAATTGTACATGTTTAGAGTGTAGCATTGTGAACATTAAGTTAAGTTTGTGCTGTATACTGTACAGTAGGTCCATGGATGGTATGGTACTGTACATTAGGTGCCACATATGACCTGTGCCCATTTCTGTAATCAGAAATGGCCTGTGAAGGTCACCAACACCTGCCTTTATTTTCACTTTTATTACATTCTGGAAAAGTATTTAGTAATAGTTATAGTGAACAACTGTATATTTATAAAATGTTCTTCCAAATCAGTCTCCAGAAGTCACGATGGTAAAGACCATCTGTAGAGGTACCTTGCACATTACTACTCCTGTGTGCTTTCCTAGGACAAAAACGCTTTGATAACATAGGTGGAAGTCTAGCACGGTGGTATTTTTTTTTCCTATGCAGATCGTACACTGCATATACAGGAGTCCTTTTTAACAGAACATAGAAAATTAAATGTGTTTTACTTTATTCTGCTGCCGTTTGAATTAATGTGTTGCATGAAGAAATGTGCTAAGTAGGGTAAAGGGGCAAATCGCGTAAAAGCCGCAAAAGCCACCGAAGGAGTTGGTGCATCTTTGACAAATGTGTTATTGCAACTAACTACTTGGCATAGGTTGGCTTATCTTAAAATTGCTATAGTCTGCTCAAATAAGTGCAGCCTTAATCAGAGTTACAAATTACAATTCACAGTACCTTAAATATATTATCCAAGGCTTTTATTTTGTATATACTGTAGTGTTTTTTTCAAGCCATTAGGAACCACTTGTGCTTTATAGTATACAGTAGTTCATTATTTTTATTTTTTTAACGTAACATTAAGTAAGAATAATATTGGTCTTATTTGTATTCAGTGGAGATATATTGCCATTATATGTCCAGTTAATGAGATAATTTAATTACTTTTTTCCTAATGACATTCTCACTTCAACTCAATAGATAATGTATCAGCTCAAGATTAGTATCTGGAAGCTGGGTGACAGCTAAAATAAATAATGGTCATTAACCAGTGTTCGCTAATGTGCCATTGGAAGTTCCTTCTCGTTTCCTGCCTGTTATTGCTGTTCTATGGTGTTGTAGCTTATTATGATAAGATTTATTGAGAATTGAAAATAGGCTGTGAAGCTGATTTATAAAATAGTTCCCAAAACACCACATAACGTCAAAAACAATTTTCAAATGTTCCATTCTGTGGTAGAGCTGATTGTGATAGCATATTTTTTTGTAGGCTAATTTTGTGTGGTTAATTCTATAATTCCTCATTGTGGACATAGTTTTAAAGAGACTTCATTTTCTTCCAGAAATTAAGTTGCATTAATTGCAAATTGTTGGCAAAACGTTCTCATTTGATTGGGGTAGATTTCATGTTTATTGAAACTTGGACACATCTTCCTTTGGCTAGAAAGACTTATACTGATATTTTAATTATAGGAAAGAGGATAACTGCAATAAAACATAAAAGAGGATAACTTTTTTCTTTTCTGACCTAATGTTAATGTACAGTAAGTGACATGGTTGTATTTCATGGAGTATAATTTTATTAAATCAATCACTAAAGATGTTAAAAACGAGATGAATAAGAGAGTGAGAATCCTAAGAGGGTTTAAAATGATTGCTGCATTGATAGTGGTGCTAGGGAAGGTGGATGTGTTTTAACTCAATTACTTGACTAGAATGACGTAAAGGTGTGTATTGAAGACTACTGGTATTTGGTTGGAATTGGGGTCTTTCCTCTGACTGAAATTTTCTTATGAACCGAAATGAAAGTCTGCCATTATGGGGTAAAGCAGGCTGCTTTGAGCTATGCTTAAGAGTTTTAACTGAGTGATTTAATGACAGCCTTCACTGAAATCACTATTTGTCTGCATTAAAGTCATGATAGAAGGTCCTGAGGAATTGCGCCGTTTCAGACGTGATAGCAGATTTCAAGCACTACTGTAGGTTTTCACTGCAATTTTACAGGCTTTTATTTTGGTAAGAAGAGAAGTGTGTATTATATTATTCACCTTCAACCTTCACCCATAACTGTTAAGTTTAGCAACCCACCAGATGGTTAAAATATGGCAAACGGAGTTCATGTTAGGAATGCCTCCCTAACCAATTAAATTATGAATTGCTTCCAGAACTAAAAATACTTTTCTGTAGAAAACCAGATGCTATAGAAGAAAGTTTTGTACATTGTCAACTTCAGTGAACTCTCTTCAACATGTAGAATAATGTGTCCTATAGCATGACTGCCACAAGATTAACTCTTCTCCATTAATGTTGTGATGGGAACTGTGCAATAAACCTTACTGAAATTATACACACTAAAACTGTGATATACACTTCTAATGCTATAAGCTTTTTCAGGGAGCCTCTTGAGAGATTTCTATGGGTCTACATTTCAGAAGTGCTTGCCTACAGTAAGTCTTCAAGCCGCTTGACAGTGATAACACTTACATGAGCTCTTGGCCTGCACCGCAGTGTGTAATTTGTTATATCAGTGTAGGCATCTGAAGAAGGTAGAGGTGGTGCTAAACAGCTTAATTGTCATCTTGTTTAAGATTTAAATGAGACACCACCACTTAATCCCAGATATGAGACGGCAGTAATGGCAGGATTAGGTACAGTATGTGTCTGGAGGAAGTAGTGTTTCAGGAACTTGAGGAAAAATTGACAGAGGAGATATGTGAATTGTCTTTGGGCTTTTAAATTTCCAAGAGGCAAATTCTTTGTGTAAGATTAAAGAAAGTGTACCCCAGCTCTAGGCTACAGAAATGAATAAAGTTGCCTTGTGTAAATAATATAAAAACAATGAATTACTGTACACTTTTTTACTTATCTGAGACCAGAGATGTCATGTTTTTACAGGACCATAAAATACCACGTCATCTGATTTAATTGTTCAATTCTGAATGCTTCAAATCCCAGATGCTGTAATGTAGGTGAAAGATGAAGTTAAACATTTTCCTTTGAATCAGAATCCCCCCTCCTGTGTTAAAAAGTATTTAACAGAGTATGTTTGGTATTATAACCTTTCTTAGATTCTTAGACTTTCTACAATGTAGTCAACCTCTACTTATCACTATTCTCACTTATTTATAAACCATAACCTTCAAAGACATCCATAAAGATTATCATGTTTATTGACTCAGAGTGAAACTGCAATGACTTGATTGAATTTGATTTAAGATTTAAGTGTGGAGACTAAACTGTATTGATTGCCAATATTAATGTTAATATCCCTTGCAAAGTATTCATACCCTTGCACAGATTTTGCTTTACTTGCTTTAGTGCTTGCAATCCTCACACTTTGAAGTAGCAAGTAATATTTTTAATATGCAAAACCTGCTCCACACTTTCAAAACAAAAACAAATGGAAAAGTAATTATTTAAATTTGCTGTGACGAAACAAAATTACAGTAGGTGTACAAAATTACCTTACGTTCCACAATTTCTTATTTCAGAATAAAAAACACCTGTCTCTGAGTTTCCTTGCCATTAGACAGGATCAAGTCTTGAAAAGACCAGAAGGGTACAGACATATAAGTATCAATATCCCTATGAGCATATTCTCTTATATATCATCCTGCCACTTCCTAAATCAGGCTATGCCTCCAAACTGAACCAGCTGTAAAGAGGCAAAGAGGAATCTGGTCAATGAAAGAAGAAGAGATTGCATCCTGAGTAGGAAGTCATTACGTGTTACGCATTCCACATGCATCAATGTCCTGTTTCGCATTCCCACAGGCACTGTGTTTAACAAGCGTTCACACCGCAAGTAATGTACCTACACTATCACCATTCACTCCCGTCACTATTTCAGTTCCCCTCTTTCCTCACTTCCCCGCTCACTATTACGAATTCTCCTCGAGCTCCCAGGTATGCGTTATTCATTAGTTTACAGTATATTTGGTATCTGACCTTCTAGCTTGCCCCTCGTTTACAATTTAGTCTTGTGTTGCTGATTGTTGCTCTCTAGTGTCTCTATCGTTTTCTGACCTTCTTACTTGTTTCCTGAGTAACACTTTGCTTAGCGATTTGGATTGGTGTTCTCTCTCTCTCTCCTGAAGTCCTGCACAGGATCTATACTACCTACCTGCCCATTGTTACAATTACCACAAAACTTTTACAACAGAGCACCTGCGAGATACTGCAAAAATGTAGCAAAAGATATTGTGGTCAGATGAGACCTAATTTTCTATCTAAAGTCCAAGCATTACATTTGGTTCTGACCCAACATGGCAGATCTATCACAACCACCACTGCACTGGTAGTGGCAGCATCATGCCATGTTGATTCTTCTCCTCAGCAGAAATCGAAAAGCTTGTAAGGACAGAAGGAGAAAAAAAATGTAAAATATAGGCAAATACTAGACATAAAAATAAGTTTATTTCTGTTTAAAATAGTGATCCTGAAAGGTGGCTTTTTCTACCCCAGTGATTCAAAGACATTGCTACATTTTAGTGGTTTAGGAATATGTGAATGTCCTTTAGTGGTGTAGTCAATGTCTTGACTTGAATGCAATTGAGAATTTGCAGAAGGACTTGTAAACACAAGATGCCCCAAAGCAACAAAAACATGAACAAGAACCATCGGCAAAAAAGGTATCAAATCAGTGTGAAAGTTGGTAAGACGCGCGTCTTCAACAACACTTACTGTACAAGTTCTTCCACCAAATTGAGTTCAAATTTCTGAATTCTTTCATGATCAGTATCAGTTTTGTTTTCTTTAGTTTTTTCTGACAACTGTACTGTAACATATCCTTAGATATCTTTAGTTTGAGCATTTGCGCATCTGGAGTTTGAATAAACTAGTTTATAGTAAAACCATGTACTGTACATTATTTCTTGTATTTTCCCAAATTGGGTCATTATAAAAAGTGAGATTTGTATGAACTCAGTACATGTTTTCCCCTGTAACATTTCTCAGATCCTGGAATCAAAACTCAAAAGGTCTGTATCTTATGGGTTACAGAAGGTTTATTATAATAACTTTTAAATGGGAACAATTGTGCACCATGCCATATTTTGGCAATTTGTTATACAAATTAAATTTATCATGTCAGTGTCTCTGAAAATTTGTAGCATTAATTTACCACCTTGTAATGGAGAATTTTATTTGATTTGTTTTTTTTTTTCCTTTTTTCTAGTCATTTTAATAAATTTCACTAAAATATACCAGGATTCTTTTTCATGTCTCAATTTTCCCTTCACTTTATTAATTCACTAACATGAATTTCTTTTGTTACATCAAGACTTCGAATCATTCCACTATGCGCAAAAACATTTTGGATAGTTTTCAGAAAGAAATCCAAAACACCTACTAGCTTTCTTGATACCCAGCAGTTCTGTCTCATTTTTGCAAGGGAGGTTAAATTTAAATACATTTTGGCCTGTAATATTTGATTGCAATTTTATGACTAACATTACATGTGCTGAATATGTACTTTTAGTGAATTGTTTCCAACACCACAAGCCTTAATTTCTAGTACTCATTTTGTGAAAGGGTGGAATTTTAAAAATGTAAATAAACACTGTATTTGATTAAATGGCTTCTTCAGTGATAGGCAAACATACATTTCAGAACAGAACTACTGAGATTGTTGTAGGCAGGTGGTAGTGTATGAAAAATATAAATAACATACTGTTCCAAATTTGTAAAAAATGAATACATAGATAAAGACCTAGACATATTAAAATGAGCAACCTCAGCTTTGCAATAAAATCAACATTCTTACTTGATTTCAAGTTGCACATACTTAATAATAAAGGAGACATATTTCACCAGTTTTGATTTTGATATGGTAGAGCTTTGCAAGGACAGCATTCTTGGGTTAGTTCTTAAACAAAAATTTATGTCACACCTATCCAGATACATAATAGCTAACCTGTATCCTGCAACTAGTGTCATATCTGAGAAATGTCAGGGGATATTCTTGGTATCTGGTTACAAGCAGTGAAAAAGATCTGAGACTGAAGAAAAGAATATCCTCTCTTGAAAGAGAAAGGTCAGGTTATGTATTTTAATGAGCCTGCACTTGTATATTTTCAGATAATTACTACCTGTTCTCCAATTAAAAGTTATAATTAGTTTTGCTCTGCCACGGAACGGGAAGTCACCTCATCTTGGCATTAACCGGTACCTTGTTGTCTCGCTCTAATAACCAGAGAGCTTGAGAGGTCTGAAGAGAGAGTGAAAGACTGATGCAGAAAGAAAAAGGTTTCAGAGGAATGTCAAAACTCATTTCTATTCACTAGAGCTACCATGCCACTGCATCTATTTTTCCATTAAACAAATGCTAAATATTTAAATTATCAAAATTTATTGAAAAGGCAAACAGAAGTGCAAGACCTATTGTGGTTCCCATGTACAATACAAAAAAGAAAGCCTTTCATTATCAAGAAATTGTTTTCATAACTGTGATAATTCCCTTGTTCTTGCATGATGCAATTGGGAAGACATGCATTCTTATGTTCAGATGTGTCTGAAGTGTAAATCAGGGCAGGGGACGTTTCTACAGCATACTGTGTACAGGAAGGGCGAAGATAAAACCAAAGTTGCTTTTCAGTCTATTTGCTGCAGTTTAGATGCCAAGGGAATAGTACATGTACTGTATTGTTAGTTGGAAGGCTCTCGAACAGCCATGTGGGAGGAACAGAGCAAAGAACCTTTTTTAACTTGAAAAGAAAAAGAGGGCTTTTGGGTTTGACTGAGACCCCGACAAGGCCATTTACAACAGAAAACTCCAAGACCACTCTGTTAACACTACTTCAAACCAAAGGACATACAGTACGTGAGAAATAAAATGGTTGGCCAATTTCATGACCCAAAATTAGAGATGCAGCTGGGGTCAGTACATGAATACAATTGGAAAATGCTGTTGGATTTGGTGCTTTGTTGGGTTCACTCGAGAAGCCACTAGATGCATTTTTTGTATCAATAAGCTGCTAACTGCCGAGTAAGCACGATACCTCAGTTTCCTCTTTAGTCGTACATCTCTTATTTAAACCATAGATCCTTTAACATGTTTTCAAAAATGATAATGTCTCTATAATTTAGATGAGACTTTTTTGATTTTTTTTAAATTAATGCAACCATTTATTACACAGCTAAGTAATCAACTATATAAGTACTGTAATGCATATGGCCATCAGGGTGTGTAAGAGCTGGCTTACCAGAGTGGTAATGTCGCCGCCCTTCCCTGTGATAGCAGGACTACAGCTAGTGGGCAGTGGAGAGATCTCTCTTTAGCTCACCAGGCTGGGTCCCTGTTGAGTGACGCAGGAGTCCTGGGTTCGAGCCCCCGACGGTGGGGGGCCGACCTAATGCGGCAAGGGTGCCCGCCTGAGCCCCCATTGCGTTACAGTACCCTCAACACATTCATACTGTATATATTTGAGTCTATTTTCATATGAACTGTCATATACACAATTTAAAATCCAGTTAGATCAATTGGACTCATATTAGAAGGCAATGTTTGGTTTACCAAACTCCAAAGCCTTGTGCTTTTTGTTAAATTAGCAGGAATCATTCAATCTGGATATAATAAAGCGATGTCCATTTGGTTGATCTAGCTTTTAAAACTGGAATTTAAACATGCCAATATGACAGGATTCCTGTGATGCTCTTTATGACAAGTGATAGAAATGCATGCCTCAATATGAAATTCTGAACTCAATAAACAATTTAAATGGGACCCTTTTGTCACTGAGCCTATTGCACAAGGTGACATTGGGACCTTGGAAGTAAAATAAAAAGTGCTGATTTTTTTTCCAAGGTTCAAGGCTCAGACATAAGAATAGAGGATTTTCCCCCTGTCTGGTAAATGATGTTTTGCAGGTTTAAAGCTACAGTATATTTGCTCATGAGCAGCAATTCTTAATGTAATAGGAGCAAAGCTGCACTCATTGCACAGTGGTACTGGTGGTTGCCAATGTTGTATTAGTGATGGAAAAGTAGAGGTTAATTCTGCACTGAAAAAAGAACATGATGATTTGTCTACTGGTCCATGTTCAACTAGAATTAACCTCTGTTTGTTCCTTTGCTGCCTCGCACTAATTCTGCTCTCCACTCAAAACTCTTGGTATTAGTAATTTTCTTTATTTTGTTTGCTTAATATTGATCAAACATTCTGTTGCTTAATCCAGGGAGGTAAAAAATGTGAAAGTGTTCTCTGAGAAAAACCTGTATGGAAATAACTAAGGTTATAACAGATACTATCCAAGCTGCAAAATAATCACTCAAGCCAAGGGTAAAGAGCCGTGGCTAATGGACAGTCTGGCGCCTCCAGTGGACTTGGGGAATTCCTCTGCTCACCCTGTAATGGATTCAGTCCTGTTCTAAGCAGAAAGATGCAATTAAATAACAATTAGATCTACCCTGATGTTAATAATCAAGGTTGAAAAGAGATTTGAGCTAAATGCTATTTACTGCAGTTTTAGCACTTAGCTGGGAATCTGTTTAACTGCTAATTGGGCACAATCCGTTGAAAACATCCACTACAAATGTGTCACAAGGGAGAAGCTGATGAGATAAAAGTGAACCAGTTTGTTTTATACCTTAAAAAAATTAGTTTTGAGTACTTTGATCATGAATTCAAATAATAAATTGTTACCAATTGGTTATGTATTGATTTTTAAAATCTTTCATTATGCAAAAATATATCATTACATAACAGAGCTTTAATTTTGTACGTCCCCACTTATCATTCCTAAATATGAATATAAGAACAGTTACAAACGAGAGGAGACCATTTTGCTCTATCTACAAAAATTTGTTTTGTAGTTAGGTGCTAAAGTATCCAAGGATCTCGTCCACGTTTTTCTGAAAAGACACAATGCACACTCTGGTTTCGTGTTCTCTGGTTCATCGTTTAGTTGTTCATATTGGAGAATTCTACTAGGTTGACTGTTGATGCCTTTGTTGTTTACAAAGGCTTGTATCAGATCCCCTCAACCTTCTTTGTTCAAGACTAAACAGGTTCAGTTATTCCAGTCCTGTCAGTGCAGGACATTCCTTTAAGTTCCAGTCCCTGTTCTTGTATGGACTGGTTCCAGAACAGCAATATCTACTCTAATAAAATGGTGTCCAAATCTTTAAATAATATTCTAATTAAGCCTGAAATCCATAAAAATTCCATGCGAATGAACATGTCAGAATTTACAATAACTATAGCACATACTGTATATTTTTCTTATATACTTATGAATTTAAACAACAAATTGCTTATCTAGCACCTATCCATAAAAAGGAGCAATGAAACTAATAAAGAAATTCCCAACAATGAGTATTACCCTAATAACATTAAAGGTTATGGACAAATATTTAGAATGAGCATCACCACTATAGTAAGAGTATTCTAAGATAATTTGTTTAGAAAAGGCGGGTAACACTTAGCAGTTATTTCCCCTTTTATTTTAGAGACTGTTGAATCATTTTGCCTATGAAAAACTGTACTTCCTTTAGTACAAATGACCAAATATCATAAGAGCCTTCAATTTCTTCAGGATCTTCCTTGGTAAGCAAGTGAATTATTCTTTTAATAGAATGTTTCCCATTACTGCCTCTGGGCTACTTTAATTTTTGTTCTCAGCTACTGTATATAAAAGGTCACCCTTAGTTTTCAGCCAAAGAATGACAATTTTCCCCAGTCACAATCTTCAATAATGAGCATGAACGTTTCACCCGAACAAACGAATGGAATCTTTCCACCTTTGTGTGGCAGCACAATATATATTATATAATCTGTGATTCTTTTCTCCAAGTTTTTCACTTTAAGAAGCTTCTGTCTCTCATTAGCTCTTCATGGGATTAGGCAGAGAGTATCCAGCACAGTCTGCAACATGCCACTGCATTGCAATGAGACTCCTTGTGCCTTGCTATTTCCTGAGACTGTGTTTTTAATCATAATAGAGGGTAAGAAGTTCATGCATCCCTTTGGAGGTGAGCTGAGGGAGAATTTGCAGGTTTTTGCATCCTCGGGATGACATTTCATTTCTTGAAAAAGATAAGCATCCTATTGCAGGTGTTGATTGACATGCCCTAGGGATAGGTGGAAGAATGTATAATGAAAGGTAAGATGTGGAGTTGATTACAGTGGTGTGCATTGCTGGGGTCTCCTCAAGTACTGTACCTGTAATTTCAAAATGTCAAGGGTGGTTGTGGCTTAACGGCTAGTCTGTCAACTTGTAGGCCAGATCCATGCTAGGATGAATACTAATGAGGAGCAATATTATGATAAAATACAAAGTGTGCCACCAGTAGTTTTATTTAGACTAGCCATTCAACCTAACAGAGCACCTTTATCCAAGGCAGAAAGTTTTTAAAAAACAAGGAAAATGTTACCATACACACACAAACTATTTTAAACCCTCCAAATGCTGTATGACATGAACATGTGGCAATTTCCATTACACAGCACAGCAGTTTACATAGCTCAGGAAATTTAGAGTTCAAGTACTGTACTGCATTTCAATAATAGATATAATACTGCATGTTCAGTATATGCAGTACAATGGCTTAGCAACATTGCATGTTGGAAGCTGAAGTCTTCAGGTGTGATGCCCAATGGCCAAACATAAGCTGCTCTATTGCAGTGAGTTTCAACCGGTCTTGTTGTCATGACCTACTGTATGAGGTCTACCATAGTGTCCATACACATTCTTATGTCACAACAGTGAAAATATGCTAAACCTACAGGCAATTAGGCCACCTAATACTTAATAGCTGCTAGAACCCTTCTCTCTGGACAGGCTGTTGGATCCCCAGGAATCTTGATGACAAGATAAGAAGAAAAGAGCTTATACCTGCACAGGTCAGCTTTATATTCCCTTTTGTGCCAAACAATCTATTCTCCAAAACCTTGTCACTTGAAATCAATTAAGGATTGAAAATGTAAACAACCAGCTGCTACTAATGATTTAGGACAGTGTGCAAGGTGCTTTTGAGTACTTTCACTTTTAGTTCTCTTCTCTGTTCGATGTCCAGTCCCCAGCGCATCACCTCCACACATCTTACATGTCAGTTCTGACTGCGTGGTAATTGACAAGCCTTTAGGCAAGCAGTATCACTAATAAATGAAGACTGCTGCCTGCTTTGCTGACCATATCAGGGCAGCAGGAAAAGTGAACCAGAAGTGAAAAATAACTAAATAGGCCCCAAACGTGCTGGCCATGTTATGCACAATTCCATTAAACAGCCTCCCAAGCATCTGCCCTAGACTCACTTCTGTCATTTTGTCATCTTCTGACATTTTGTGACACCTATGCACATGCATGTTTGTATTTACCTGTAACAATGTGCAACGTAGTCACCATCATTGGTTGTGTTTTCATTTTCATCTATATTCTATGTAGTGTTAAGCAATCACATTGTCCTTTGTGCTTGTTCTCCGTATTGTGTGAGGTTACACACCCTGACACTGCCTAGGGTAAAATGGAGTCTCGACCTGCTCATTAAGGGGAGCCAGAACCAGGTATTTGATTTTATATTTTGGCACTCATTATGTTCAATTTTTGATTTGGGTCTGAGCTGTTGCTTAACACTTAACTTTCTCTCCAAGTCATGTTTCTCTGCACAGGTGATGTTTTTGGTTAGCTAGGGTAGAGTTCAGATTTGAGAAATATTGAGATTCTTTAGCAAACAATGTTTTTGGGACATCTTCCTAAATAAAACATTATAAACTTATTGATACTCCCTGGCTTTATGCAATGGTGTGAGAGTATGCCATTCTGAGGCAGATACCTGAGAACAGAGTGAAGGGTAGGCTAAGCAAGGCTTAGGGTCTTCAGCTGGATAGTGTGTGTTAAAGGCAGAGAAAGAGTATAATAGTCTGAGAGAAGAAAAGGCAATGAGAATGTGTAGTTAACCAAAATGAGCTCTAGCAGCAGATAGCCAATACAGAACTAAGGGGCAGACAAGGCAATGAAGGAAGGACATGTTTTACAGATCTTGTACAGTGTGCTATGCTGTAATAAATTTATTTTTATATAAAAACTTTAAGTGATACATCTGTGACCATGTATGGTAATATTGCTCATTGATAAACTAACTGAGAATTAAGGGAATGAGGTTTTCAAGATTGATTTCTGAGTTTTCAAGTTATGATTAAACAGAAAATAGACACCAAATGTCACATACAGTACAGTATGCAAGTGCTCCTTCAGATTTAGAAGCCATTAAGTAGAATTTAGTGTATAAACCCTAAGGTGACAAGCACACCCATGGTCTTGATTTGCCTAGACTTGTTGAATACTAGCTATAGAATAAAAAAAGGTGCTGATTTCCTTTCAAACTGTTTTGAAGCTTCAAAATCTTGTGTGATGTTGTAGCCTCTTCTGTGCTGTGGTATGGTAGCTGGTTAGTGTATTGCTCTTTTTGTTCTTTGGTTATATTACACATTAAGTGTACTTTGCACCATTACACACAGAAAAAGAGTAGCACCAAATGCATGCCATAGCAAAAAGAATAAAACCTGTTCGGTATGAAGTCATGGCTTTTGGTAATGTTGAGAGTCTTGAATGGAGGGAATCAATAGTGCTCTTTGGGCCACATTTTTACAGCTGAACTTTTCAAAGCATTCTTTGTCTGAAGCTGTTTTTTTAATCTGAAAAAGTGAAAATGCAAGGTGAGGTGCTTTTACTTTCCCAGTAGGATAAATCAATATGATAAATGTTTTTTTTTCCTTTTATTATACACTGAGAATTACATTGAGAATGAGAATTAATAAGGAAGGAATCAGTGATTGCCAATTCTATATTTTATATATACAGTTGCTATAATAGTAACAACTTGTGAAAAGAAAGTAAAAAATTTGACTGTATGGGTGTTATGAGCTGTATCTTAAATATAAGGTTCTGCCTAATGAAGCAAGGGAGAAAGACAAATTTGCTCTGACAGAAGACGTTTTAGTCTCTGGTAAACAACTGTGGACTGGAATGTGAAAAACAAAGATTCTGAGCCTTTCACCCTGTCAGCCTGCAGATACTCAATCTGTCTCGGAGTGTATCACAACTCCTGAACACTCCCTCCCCCCATCCTAAACACTGTTTCAGGGTGTATTTCATTGTACTGATACATCTTCTTTGAAGTAATGTGCCCATAACTCTTCCGTCGCTGGGAAAATGTTTTCGAGGCATAACTCAGCACACCAGAAATATTGCGAAAAAGAAATACAGCTGTTTTATTAAAAGCAATAAATCTATCCCCCCTTTGCAGGACAGACGAGTAGAGGAAAAGACCTGCATATCTCCCATGCCTTGAGTCATAGTGCAGTACTTCATTTCTAGTCAGTGATGATAACTCCACTCTGTCCTGGAAAACCTGTCAATCTCTCACACAGAGGATGGCACAAGGAGCTGATCAGGCTCTTGGATTGAGGGACAGAGTACAGCCTCCAGCACTTTAAACCAAGAACTGCATCTTTTTGTCCAACACAACAAGTGGAGTTTCTGCCTTGTAATGCACAGAATTACCCCCAGGTCGTCTTAGTCTTCCATCAGACTTTACACTACTGGCAACAAATGTGTACAAATTTAATTTGTACCTTTCCAGAAGTGTTCAATTCTCTATACTTAGAATATACTTAGCACTCGTTTGGTTATTTCAGTTAGACATTTTGAATATGAAAAGCTTTGTTATTATGGGTTAAATATTAGTATAGCCTTTTTATTTTTTTAATCTTCTAAATAGAACCAAATGTTCATGGAATTTAGTGATGTGCTATTACTGTGTCTGACTGTTAATTGTACTATAGGTTAAGATTATCGTAGTGTATACTACAGTATATTGTTCAGGTAGGTACTGTAACTCCATCAGCACACATAGGCTGCAAAGGAAAAAGTAAAGGTTTATTCCATGCTGAAATTAAAAGAAGGAAAAGAGAAGACTCCACAGCCAGAACGTTTATTTTCTTCTCTTCTCGGCATGGAATAAGCCTTTACTTGTTCCTATACCATATTGTTAATAAAGTTCCTTGATGGTACTCTCCATTGAAGGGGTGTAAAAATCTTGGGGAGCTGTTGGAACTTGTGGCCATGCAATTAAAAAAACGTAATTGACACGATATGAGTTAAAAAAAACATAAGTGGTAAGTACTATGCATAAAGGACATACAGTAGTAGCATTAGCATTGTAATAAAAAAGCTTGAATATGATTTAGTATAATAATACCATAAATTAAAATAGTTTATAGTACATTTAATAATTTTCTAGTCTAAAAAAAATGGTACATTGGGATTCAATAGCATTTTTAATATGTAATTCTTACATTGTTTTTCAATCCCGGAGGATAAATGAAAACTGAGTCTTAAGAATATAGAACAGTCTGTAAACAGAAGAAAATGTTTGACCCAACCGTGTTGCTCCTTCAACATCCAAAAATCACCACAAGCCTTAGAAAGATTTGTTTAGAACAAAAAAAGTTGCCAAAGTTTGGAAGGAGGAATGTGAGGGATGACTATTAATGTAAAGCAGAAGAACCAAGTGAGCTCATCAACTATCTTGCAAACTTGTGTTGATTTAGATATTTTGGATATTCAAAATGATTTGGGAAATTAGGATTAAGTCCACCGCCTGGTAATGTTCAACCTGGGTTACTTAAATGCAAAGATCATGGTCTGTTAATGGAATATAAACTTGCAAATCTGCCTTTCACCAAGAAATACGTAGGCATAAGACTTTATGCTAAAACTAGTCTGCTAGAAACTTATCAGCACCCACTGTGGTACATCTCACTGTGAAATGTGAAAAACGTCAGTCTCCTTTCAACATGACCATTTCCACTACTGAGATGGAAGACTGAGAGAGACAACTTTTTCATGTTGTGCTGCCAGCATTATTCTCTTTTGCTTTGACATGTCTCATTTTGAGTCAAAATCTTCATCAAGTGTCATTGAAGATAAGACCCTGTAGCCAGTGGCTCAAGATGATTTCTAAGCATTTCAGTGTGAATATGGGAGTGACTATGCAAGCTGAATTGCTTGCCTAAAGTCATGAGTCCTTATCTGAGCTTTTGCCACAATGGTATAGCATTTGTTGGCCAGTGGAGAAGTGGGGTTAGTGGGGAGTGGGGAGGTAGAAAGTCACATGCACTTATTGCACAAGCTGGGGTAAAGTGATTAGCAGGCCTGCTGTTTTAAAGTGTGCACTTCTTCTACATTGGGAGGGTGGAGGGCCTAGCAAGTTGTGTTTTTTCCTTTCCGCCCTTCAGTAGATCATGAAACATTCTGTTTTCTTGAACATTTATTTAGACATTTATATTCAAATGTCTTTTACAGCTGATTACAGAAAACATTAACTTCACTAAAGGTACTGTATGTTTGCCTATAAGACAACCAGATGACAACAGGCACTCTAGGAATTGAACTGGAGACCTCTGTTTCAAACACACATTTGATCAAGAGTCCATAGTTTCTAATTAATTCACAAGTTTGTCTTAACAAGGCAAGGTAGTGAAGTATTGGTATATTCACTTCCATAATCACACTGAAGTGTTCAGAAATCATCTTGAGCCACTGGCTACAGAGTCTTATCTTCAATGACCAAACACAACCGTGACTGGTCTTGCACCTGTGAATCATGTGATTCCTGTCAAAGACGCACCTGGGGATATTACTGTTCATAGAAAATTGGACAAATTAACATTATGGGCCTTGTTAAAATGACCACAAAATATTCTTAAAGTTAATTTTCTTTGATTTATGTTTTTTTTTCCTCTTATAAATGCAGGTGCATTTGTTTTGGGCACAGCTGCTGTAGGCATTATCAAATTGCATTTTTCTTACTCCAGTATACAGGTTTGGTGTTTTGTGTGCTTAGACAAGCCATGCATAGTGTTATCCTGTGGAACTCTCAGAAAACAACCTCTATGGACCAACCAGATGTCAGATTACTAAAGTAATTCAATTCTGTGTACTGTACTTGCTTCAATTGCTGTGAAATTCTTCAGTTGTAAAATCTCAAGCACTTTTGGTCTCCTGCTGAAAGAACTTCATGATTGTCATTGCTCTACATGAAGGTAACCTTTCTTTATTGAGTGTACGCAGTTAACAATCCTGCCCTACCTGACACTAAGAAAGACGTAATATCTGCACGGTCACAAATGGGTACAGGAATTCAATGCAAGGGCTGGTTTGTCCAGTCAGTTCTGGTGCTTGTTGTAGGATAGTGACTGAATGTTGAGGTAAGAAGGCTGATTCTTTTTTAAATATTTGCTTAAAATATTCTATTAATATTGTTAAATAATGTAAATTCTGCAGTATGGTTGCTTTATTTTGTCTTGTTATACATTAAGAATGTAACCTTCTTGTTATTTATTGGCTTTACTTGGTTTTTGAAACCAAAGGTTTTCTTTTATTTTTCTGAGGACAAGTTATTTTTGCCGTCAATCCTGGGTTTTGAACTTTAAATAAAATATTCTGTAACTGTTGGTCTCCCCAGGGCTTATCGTCTGTCTTCTGCAGACACAAAAGAATAGCCACAAGCTTCTAGAACCCAGAGCTCACTGTAAAAGCGCCTCAAAACCATCAATTCAGATACAAGCAAAATTTTAAATTTAATTCTTTGTTAGAAAAATAAAACAAAGCCTTTAAGACATTTTGAGAGAATCTGTAGTGATAAATACAAAAATCACAATTCATCATTCTTCTAATTAAGAACCTGATTGACTGAAAAATTGACTTTATGGCTCATTGTTTGAGACTGTGCTGTCTGAAGGCTGAATTTAAACAGCAAAAAAGGTCATAGATGAGATGCCTTTTGTGTATGTGCTGCCTTTCATAGGTGCATGCTTCCATTTTAGTGTTTATTTTGTGACTTTATTTAAACAAAGGCACTCAAAGTTAGCAAGTTTAATATTTCTCATGGCCTTTCCTTCCTACAACATCATCTGAAATGTACATTTTTTGCTGTCACATTTTTGTTAACCAAATCCTGAAGGGGGGCACCAGTTGATCAAAAGGCACACAGACATAAATATGTACGCTCACACCAGGGCCAATTGTTACAGAAACCAGTTAACCTTCTGCATCAGCATGTGTTTGGACTGTGGGAGAAACCCAGAGAATCTGGGAGAACTTACGTAAACATGGGGAGAACACAAAGAAGGCTCCAGTCAAAACATTGTGATTATTTTCTTCTCTTTTTAGCATGGAATAAACCTTTACTTGTTCCTTTGTGAACAATATGTTCTCTTTAAAATACTTCTACAGAGCTTCTTAAAACTCACTAGTGAAATGGCACATACTGTAATTAAAAAAAAACACATTTAGACTTCAACACAAAAGCATTATGTTCTTGCATTTCCTGGAGACATCTCATTTTTTTTCCCTATGGGGAAATATTAATTGGTAGAGATCATGAAACCAAGGATGTTGCTGTGAAGTGTTTTTGGTAAAGATAGATGTTACAAAATACTTTATAGTAAAGCTGAAATGATCAGAAATACTCGTCAAAATAAATTGATTCCCTAATATCAGTATTTGTACTTTTTGTGGAAAATATCCACTTAGTCCAAAGTACTCTGGAGTGCTTTTGGAATTGAAATAGGATTATTCATCTCCCTGTACAGAATCTGAAAACATACATTATACATTGTATAATAAATACAATAAAATGGAAGATGCAGTGAATTTTACCAGATTTGTAGGTAGCTGGGGAAAAATGCAAACAAAATATGGTTCTAGTTCTTTATTACCTTTTTGTGTGATTTTAAGATACATCTAATCACTACAGCACATTTATGGAATACTTAATTTTTAAAATGCATCTTCATGTTGAAAATGGTCGTTTATGGAATTCCTTGAATCAGGCAACTATACTAATATCTATAAAGATGACTATATTCATAATGGTTCTGTTTTGCTCAACCTTAAGTCTGTTGAATCTACATATTTGCTGTTAGAGTTTTTTTACAATTAACTTTATTCATTTTCCCTCTCAGAGTCTTTAGTAACATTTACTAACTTCAGCTGTTTAGCTTATCTAATGGTAATCAATTACTGTACCAATTACCAATCAAAAGGAATAACAGAAACAAATGTCTTATTGTCGACTTATTACTGTATTTAAGATTGCAAATGTTTTAGAATTTCAAAGGGGGTAGATTAGCTTTTGCTTCTGGGACTGTAGTACAGTTAGTTTAAAACTTTACCATTTTTAAATAAGATTAAGGCTTGTCATGCACAGAAGGACTAAAAGCCAAGACTGCATAATTGAAAATGGTAAATATTTACCAATGAAACATGTAGTGGTTAAAAGTTTGCTTCTCTATATTTTTCTGCAAACCATTATGCAATAGTCTGAAATGTGTTGCAAAAAACATTTTAAAAAATCAGCAGAAAGTTTTATCTTTTTTTCTATTATGATGCCATATCAGATTTGATTTTGGTACAAAGTCATGACAGTTATTGCAATGTTTACTTGTCAGGATATAGGCTTTAGATTGTTCTACAGAGGAGATACTATTTATTAATTGTACAATTGAACTAATATATACTTGGTAAGAACAACACTCTAATGGCCCTCTTGTTTGTGACCTATCTTACTGATTTGAACGGTAGCAGCTTGTTTCTGGAACCTTTACTAGGAATAAGCTCTTAATGATGATGGGTGAAAGGCTTAATTCAACATCTGATTTGTATCAGAACTATTATATGCCCACTTAATCAACTGTCCTGTAAAATATTAAGTGTTCTATAATTCTGTCTTTCTTTTTTTCCCCACAAACAGTTGTGAAGGGTGCTATTGCATATAAGAATGATTGAAAGATGGGTTTCAAAAAACCTTTATAAAGTCACTTTTTAAAGCCCCATACCACTCAAGTTCAATGAAACATGACAGGGCTGAAGAATACGTGGGCTTTTAAATCTGTCACTGATAAGTTTAATCAAGGTATTTTAGTCATTTTTATTTTGTATAAAGTTGATATTTTGCAAACATTTGAATATTATCTTTAGCATGTACTCAAAATAATAATAACATTAGAATATCATGGTTGTTGTTCTACAAATCTCTGTCAACCATCCAGTTAATAGACAATACCATAATGTGAAAAGTTGCACTGGGCTAATTTTATCAAGTGCCGTGCAGCCCACAGTTAGTGTAAAAACCATTAATTATCCATTAGCTATTGTGGGTTTATGTAATATGACAGACTTAAATACACTTTAACAGAACAAGTAGTTTGTTAAAGAGCTGAATTCCTTCAGCAAGTCCAGGTTTAACCTTTCCAAGCTTTTGATATGCAGTCAGCACAACTGGATACAAATATAAAAGTGCAAATTAGTTAGCAGGAAACATAGCTACTGTGGCTCTCCAAGACTCTACAAGGCTCTCTTATATTTTCCTCTCACATTTGCTATGATTGTTTCTGCCCTGTATAGCTCAGCTTACACTGTAGGGCACTGGTTACCAGGGACAACTCTAGATTGAACAGAATAAGAGCCATGGTTTTGTCTTCTGTTGTATTATGAAACATTGGTACATGATGAAAACTGGCAGGCTTCAGCAGAAAGTTTGTGCATGTTTCTGTCACGAGAAGCCAGCTTGTCTCTTTAATTCAAAAGAAAAGTATCCCTGCTTTACTTAAGGGGATTTCTTCACAGAGTTGGATTACAAGAAGTTTTCATTTTAGACTGAAAGTAAGAACTGGATTTTTGAAACATCCATTTCAGGCCTGTCTCTGAAGAATATACATGATGTAACATAGTTGTTTTTTGCTTACACCGTTATAAGATATCAGACACTTCTGAAACTTATATTTTGTCAGTCTTACAAATGGGAGAAAACACGTATTATAGAAGAACATCTCTCACCAGCACTGCAAAACAGAAAAAAAGAGACAATGTTGTACTTACAGGTAAGTCCAAGATTCTGTGGCCAACACCAACCTACAGTACCCAGTTCTTTAGCATTTTGTGCTTTTAGCAATTGTGCACTGCTGTCTGCTTGGGTGATCTTGACCACAGATGCCTGGAATACTACTTCTGGATGATAGGATCTGACTTTTTTTCTCTCTAGAGAAAAAATAAAATCTTACTTTTCTGAGATTAACAGGAAAGGTTTAAAGTTTCATTTTGGGTAAAGAAGTACTGTAGTATGCACATTATTTTTATTAACAGGGTATGGAATATTTGGAGAAAGAATAACAGCAAGGTCTGCAAATATGACATATGACTATGTTGTAGTTAAAAAGCTATCTACATAAACTTCATTTCTTCTGCACCTAAGCTTAATCAAACAATTCAAGGTCCAAACCTAGTATCAACAATGAATATAAATGAGCAGTAGCCATTTGACAGCTTGCACCCCTAAACAAAAACTTGAACTAAGGTTAAAATCTGTAACACAATTTGTAGAACTGTAAAAAAATGCAAATGTCAATATTTACAGTACACCTACAATATGTATAATGTGTAAAGTCTGTATATTAATTGATGTACTGTACATTGAAAATGTTAAAATTATAATCTATACTGTATTAAAGGACTAAGGTTTTAAAAAGTGCACTACAGTACTGTATCTCAAGTTTTGGAAACATATTTTCATGTGTTCAATGTAATATGTATTGATGTTTTAATGAAGGCTTTACATCGATTTTCTGTGTATATAAATACACAATTTAAGTATTTTTTTTCTCTACCTCAATGTTATTTTTTGTGAGATAAACATAATATTGATTATACCTAGCAATTCTTCTGCGAATAAGCTCATATCCACCTTTAGCTCTTCAGAGTCTGCATGAATACTATCAGATCTTCAATCCAGTTACCTTTAAATGAAAATATTACTTTACACTTTCAATTCACAGTCCTAACATCAGTCTTTTAGCTCCATACTCAATTACAATATACTTAAACTGTACCTTAGCCCCAGCTGGTTTTGTAATCCAAGCCTTACACATACAGTAGTACTGTCAGAATTGTTTTCTAGCATTGCTATGCTATATGTGGAATACCTAGAATTATATTCCTTAATGTACAGCAAATGTCTATATGAGTGACATTTAAGTTATTAATTTTCAGTTAAGTTTTAAGAGTCAGAAATTGTCCTTGAGTTGCAACTGTTGGTCATACAGTATCTAGAACTTGGTTAAGACGACTTGTGGTGAAAACTGTTAATGTGACATTTGGTCTTCTGTGGAATTATCTTTTCAGTATTTCAAGCAGGTTTTAGAATCCATAGAAATGATATTCACATACAGTACTATTTGGTCATGAGACCATCGAAGCACTGTGCAAGGTTAATGATCAGAATTCTCATACAGCATTCTTGAAATGTGTTGATATTTGTATTATTTTTTTATATGAACATCTATGACTCTGTTGTATGGGTGCTTAATAAAAAGTAGATTGATGTGGAGAATACTAGGGAACTGTGGAGATGAAAGAAATGACTGAATGAATTTACCTTTGAAAAATAATTTGAAATGATAATGTGGAGCTCTAGTACTTAATGTGATAATTTACAAACCTAAAGAATACTAATGCCTACCAAAAGCCCATTTATATACTTCCACACAACATTAAGAAAATTAAAGCCACACTAAGACTCACAGAAAATACTGTAGTGAACATTAAACATCTGTAGTGTTTGTCATGTATTTCTGTCAGATGTAAAACTCAATGTGAATGCTGTACTTTTCATTGATTTAGGAAATTGGGAGATATATTATCGTTTTTAACTTGTCTCATGTTGTAGCTGTACAAATACGTTAAGCCAATTCTCTTGAGGGAATTAGGCTCAATCCACCTTTCTATATCTATCACTTGCTTCACAGCTGCACTGATGACCCCAGCTATTAACTAGATTTCAACTGAAAATTAAAAATTTGCCTTGATGATATATCAATACTTGGTCAATAGGGTGCAATCTTAGTTCACGTCTTTTCTCGAACCAGATGCATTGGTATTGACTGTGTATTGACACGTTTTAGAATATAGGATTGCTGGAAAGTGGCTCTTGCTTTGCTGTTTGATATGCAACACCATTCATTCACATGCAGCATTTCTATGGGGGATTAAATGCCTTTTCCAACCACAATATGTCAATTTCATCTATTGGTCACTAATTCCTTTAAATAAAAGCATGATAATAGATACCGACATGATCAAGGTACAGTACATAAAAAAATACACACAAAATATACCTTTTTTGTTACATGAGTTCCTTGTGTGATTTTAAAGTTACTTTGTCTTATGATGAACTTGGGTGAGAAATATAGAACTTTCTATGACTACTGTATGTTCCATCTAAAAATGTTATTTACCAGCAAGGATGGAGCCACAGGATCAGAAAAAGGATGACTGGTGCTTTAGTAACTTTACTGCAGGGCCTTGGCACATTCTGCCTCAAGATAATATACAGTAGCTAACAGTACTGTGAATCCCATTGAGAGAACTATACTATTAGACAGGTTTCAATCGATCTGTTTTTGTATTGTTTTTTTATAGCATAAGCATACTGAGAGGCATGAAGCATGAAAAATGCTAAACTTAGTTCTGGAACCAATAGCATTTGTTGTGCTTTAATCCCTCTTAGTTTATACATGTCGCAATTAAACATTTACCTTGATTGTAAATGAATTGAATTAGTAGCTGAATACTACAGACCACTGCAGAAGCTCCCCCATAAGGTGTGACTGATTTAGTCATTTGTTCATTAAAAAGCAAAAAGAAGACATTGCTTTTTATTTTCTTTGATCAGGGATCAAACCTGTGAAGAGCTTGAAACCAATGATGGAGCCGACTCACATTGCATTCTCACAATGGAAAATCAACAGAATGTCCTTTCTGTTTTTTTTAGGAGAAGCATATTTTATCCAGTATGTACCGTATTGGAGTAACTAATCTGAATATTTCTATACTGTATCAATTTTGAGTAAAACATAAATAACATTGCTCGAAACATTGAAAGGTTTGTGGAGAAGGGGAGACTGGATATTCAAAAACTAGGACGTACAACCACACTGATCTTAACAATCAGTTTCTTTTCTTGATTCAAACATTGTGTAGAAGAAAAAAATGTTGTCAACGTACGTGTAGACACCAAAGACTTTCCATAGTTTCTTTGAGTGTAATATTTTATATTTAGTTTTTTAGCTACTTGTACAGTAAATTAAAAACTAAATCTTGTTGAATTTCCATTCTGATTTCTGTAGTGTAAACATTTTTACATCATTTTTGGACCATCCTTTTTGATTATGGGTTATACAATAGATTAGTTTGACTAGTCTTGCTGCAGACTTGTGGTGAATATACAGTAAATGTACTTCATTTCACTAGTGACTTGTTTACATTTTTCTCTATTCTGCAGTATTTGATTGTTCAAATAGTGATAGCTTGATTTGAGTTCAAAGATTTCATTGATACAACCATTGCTAAGTTCTATTTTTAGTTGATTATAATGTAATGATGCACTAGGAAATCAAGCCTGGTGTTTCAAAGGAATTTCAGACTACCCAGAAGTTTGCACTTGAGCATATTGAAATCCAGTGCACATCTAGCTACGGTGAACACATGCAGCTCACGGAGTGCCTAGCAACTCACTATTAGCATTTAAATGATCTTTCATGAAGTATCAATTTTTTTATAGTTCAATATCAATTAAACCCTTAAACCACCTAATTACTATCTATGGATTGCTTATTGATAGTGGTTGAAGCATCAGTTAAATACTTGTATTTTAATTATTTGCTTACTGATACCATGCAGAGTAGCAATCAGTTTTCCTCCTAACCATTCCCCTTCAGTCAGCTGTGGCTCTGGAACACAGGGCTTGTGTTATATTCAGTGTAATGGAATGTTCCTGCCATCAGGCTCTGGAAATGTATGTGCTTCCTGTACTTGGTACACTTCTACCTGTGCCAATATTGTTTAATACAGTATAGGGCTTTGTTTACTTAGCCTGAAGCATGTTGTCTGTTCCTTCCTTGGTAAGCACCTGAGAGTAATTTTTAAAAAGTCATGTAAAGATTCACAGTTTTGATCTGAAGCACTACTTCATTCTTTATAATTTATTAATAACACCTTTATTTTAGTCTCAGCACAGTACTCCTTTCCACCTACCTCAAACCCCCTCTTGTATCATTTATAACCAGTTCTTGCAGTTCACTCTGCTCCTTTTCTTTAACTGTATCCTTTTCTGTTTTGGAGTTCTTTATGAAGGGCTTATTCTTCTTAATTGATTTTGTCTACTTGGGTCACTGCTTTCCAGACTTTGATTTACTTGAAGGACACATCTATGCTTCAGGCAGAAGCTGTTCAATCTTTACACTGTTGACATTCTCTACCAATTCTATTCTACTTCTCTCTGTGCCAGTCCTTCATGGTCTGCTTTCCTGAAATTGTAAGTCTTTATTTTGGACTCAACTTGTACATTTTCAAACTAAGCTTCAAAGCATACCATATTATGGTTACAGTGCACTGTTTTTCTTGCATTTTTCCCTCTTTCTATCTTGGATGAAAAAAGTAAACCCTTATAAGAATTCCTTTCAGCAGGTGCTCTCACAAATGTTAAAAACAGTCCTTATCCATGTTCACTATTTTTGTTTTCTGCTGCAGGTTTTCTCTCTTATATGAAGAAAGCCCTTTTAAAACTGCCCTTTAAAACCACTTCTTGTCTTGCACACACATCCTTGTTTTGAAGATGACATGCAGTAATTAATGCCTACATTTGGCATTCTCCAATGTACTTCTAACACTCTGCCCTTCTGAATCTTTTTTTAGTATGACCTGTATAGATTGGAGACCCTTGATTCTCTAGGTTAACTTACTGTCTGAATTATTTATTTATGTTGTTGATGTATCCTTTCACTTTAGTTTGTTTTGATGTATATTCCTCCCTCTTATTTTTCATCTTTTCTGACTTCAAAACGCTGAATATCTTAATGTTCATCACTACTGCGGTCTATTAGCCATGTAGCAGCAGTTTCAATTACATCATAATTACATACTAATGCAGTTCATTATAGTTTTAGAATTGTTTTCAATATATTACAAGGTCTTTTGACATTATTGCCCTAAGTATGATAGCTAATTTATCTGTATGTAGTGTTTTTAAATCTAGTGGAATCCTCTTGAGCAGTATGTCAGTGCTACATATTCTATCCTTTGATAGTAATATTTCATGTTCTTGGACTTTTCTGTATTATATTTAAAATAAGACATACACTAGCATTGAAAAGAATCATTTTTCTAAGACGGCCATCTTTTGTTGAAGTGGGGTTGCTTCTTTCTTTTGTGACATCACTTATTTGTTAAATATTTGCAATTTGTTAAAAATAAAACCTATCCAGTACCAGTGATTTGGAGGACATCTGTGGGTCTTGAGGTACATAGAGCAGCAAGCTTAAGTAATGGGTATAATCAATGTAATGTGTAGAAATACCAAGAAAAAACTGCTTTCATAATGTCATAGAGATTGAGAAAATAAATACTGCTGTTAAAAGGAAGCAATTTTGCTCATGTAGCTTGCAGACTTGATCTAATTCATCCATTTTTGAAAGGTCCCTGCATGATCTGCTTCACAAATATGGCTAAACATAGATTCCTATTACTGTACATACTGTCTAAATGTCCCTGTAGAGTTCTAAATTCTTATGTAATTTCCACCCATCAAGAGATTCTGTTGTACTTTCGGTCAATTCCGAGACCACAACATTACGTACTGTAACTGTATGGACAAGCTACTGGCAAGCAAACGTGATTCAACAGATGATGTAGATTCAGCTTCCTTTATGCCCTTTTATAGCTCTTCTTATTGGGGCGAGTTCCATCTTCACCATGTATTCATCTAATATGATAACTAATCTCAATATACTTACAGTACATAGGTTTCTGTCTTGAACCTAGAATTGAGCTCTTAGGGATTTAGGCTGCACCAAGGTTTTCTGGTATGGTCTCATCAGGTACAGTATATGGTAGTAAGATCAAGCCCTGGAGTCTGAGTCTTGTCCAGGACTTGACACCTGAGCACTTCTAGAGCAGGCAAGCAGTTTCACAAGCAAAAGTTGCAATTATTTTTACCAATACTTTTTTTTTTACCCTTTTGAAATAAAGATTGAAAAGTGTTGAATGCTTTTTTTTGTTGTTGTTGTTGAAAACAGTTACCAAAAATGAAAAGCACCACAAAAGGATTCCAAGTCAGGCAGCAGCTGCTATCTTTGAGTTTCAACTAGTGCACCAAAAGAGTCAAACAGATTGTTTTTGAGATTTGCCTTCTGATATAGGCTATATGATAATGATTATCTTTATCTGTGTGTGTGTTAGCACCTCAAGGCGTACACTGCAAGTGATTTGTGTTATGGCAGTGAACCAACATATTGTTGGCCAAGGTTATATGAACTCAAACTGCCTTTAGTTGAGGCTGAATGACTTGGAGTCAGTACTGAAAGAAATGTTAATTTGTGCCACAGGCCAAATTACATTTCATTCAGTACTGACTCCAAGACATGCCCGGATTTTAAGCACTTGTTTTTTCTTCTCTTTCTTCTCTTTTAGTTTAAAATAGGCTTCTTTGATGTAAGACACCTTTTAGTCTCTTTTACCTTAAGATGATCTCTCCTGCTCATTTTCCTTCACCCTGACTTTGCACTGGAGCCAGGGTTCAGAGGTTGCAAATGACTTCTGTAGGCCTTATTGTCTAGATTGTACAGACAAAAAATAAAAAAGTCCATGTTTACTACACTGTAAGATGATAAAAAGGAAAAATGAACATTGCTTTAAATGCTGGCAGCTCTCTGTCATGAATCATTTTCTTTTGGCTTTTTTTCCTCAGTTTGCAAGAGAGCTGAATATTCCATATTGTTTACTCAAGTACTGTAGTGCCAGTGTCACTGCTGCTAAAGTATAAATACATGATCTGCACTCTTAGCTCAGCCGATAGCAAGCTTGATGATTCCCTGTTAGAAGAGTAAATGGAACAGAATGATCCCCATTGTCAAGCCAAATGATACATGAGCAGACACTGAAAGAGAACTTAAAAGCCTGTGTTCTCAAATTCAGCATTCTGTCAACAATTTCAGTATCCCCCCCTCCCCAGACATATCTACTTTATCTGGTTGTCATGAATAGTGCTCAGACTCAGGGAGAATACTGGTCTTGCATGTAAGAAACAGTCCTGTATATAAATGTGCTCCTGTACTTGACCTTTGTGAAGACATTGCTGCCTTTAACAAGAAGAGTAGGCTGACTATGAAGTTAAGAACCTGCCACTCCTATATTCATGATGGCTTCATCGGAGAGCCATTTTCCCTTACCTCTCTATTGTTCATAAGTTGAATCTAAGAACAATGTTGAATTTGGAGACTGGGTTACCTGTTAAGTTTTGGGTCTGTAAAAGGGAATTGTTTTTCAAGATTGGCCAAGCCTTACTTCTTAATGAAGCACAGCAGTGACTGCATGGAAATCAGAATGTTTTAATAGCAGTGTAGTCTAAAAGTAAGGAATAAGAAGTTAATTGCTGCAGCTGGACACTTTATTACAGACTCTATATGGATTAACTTTAAAGAGTATGTAGCAATAATTATTTGTTCTCGTTTGTATGCACTGTCTACATTTTGCCTGTTAACAAAATCATTCCAAGCCAGAAAGTGCCATAATCTTCCCTTGGAAAGAACATGACTCAATGTTTTGATTTTGCACTTTGCAAAACTTGCACAGGTATAGTGTTAAAGTGGGTCTTTCAGGACAAGATTTTATGTATCTATTTTTTTCAGGAATGGAAACCAATTTATTGGTTCTTTTTGGGTAAACCTATTCAGTTGTATCTTATCTCTCTGAAATTCTGGATTCAAGCATTGGCATTGATGCAATCAAATTTGGTTTCATTTTTCCTTCAAAGAGCTATACTTATCTCCACTGATGCAATGTTGCATGACAGGGCTAAGCCTTTAATTACAATTTCTTTTTAAAACTTGTATTTCTTGGGTGTAATATAAAAGATTTAATACCTATGAAGCCAATCACAGCCCTGAGTTGATATATTCCTCAGTGTACATGGCTTTTAAAGAACCTTCCGGAAATAAACCTATCACATGATTTCCACATTTTGAATACCCCCTTGGTTAACTGCAATGATCAGAAAAATAGTAAACTAATTTGCCAAACTGGGAGTTATTTAAATAAAACATTCACACTTAAGCATATAATTTAAATTAGCTCCAGGCCTTCACAATGCGCGAACATCTCCAGTGCATTCAGTTAGGTCAAAAAGGACAATTTTGATTCTGTTTTGCATTTCCTTGTTAGTATGCCACAACGGCAGATGCTGTCTGTTTTGGATGAATGTGTTCTTGAAAGACTGTTTCTCGCATTGACAGTTTTAAATGAATGCAAAAGTTTAGACCAGTAAAAAAATGTTACTGCATGATGTAGAGGAGTTCTCAAAGTTATGCCTGCTGGGAAAATTGTGCCTGTTAGGCCAAGCCAGCGTGCACATATCAACTGTTACTAGATCTCTATTTTCCTTGAGTATCTAGTGTTTCTGTCACTGCCAGTATGATGCATTTGGTAATATTCAGCTTTTAAAAAGGTAATTTATTTTTGAAGCAGTTCTTCAAGTAAAGATTTCCACAATGCTGGAATACGGTTTTGGATATCTCTGGAAAAGGTGAAATCTTTCTCACAGTTTACTGAAAGTTTAGGAGCTGTGCTCAGAACTACATACTGTTACACAGCATTCATTTACTGTTGGCTTTGGAGGAAGAAATGTCCAGCTCCATTGTCAGAGAACCAAAATGCAATTTCCTACCTAAGATGCCTCAGCTACAGACAGAACACTTTCCTGTGATGACTCACAAAAGCAGCTACCATGGCTCTTTGATGCACAACACCATTCACTGAGAGATTTTATTGATGTTTTTTATGTTATTGGGAGGTTTATTATCCTATGGTATCATCTGAAGATTTTTTCCTCTTTGTTCATGTTTAAGCTGGCTATGCCTGGTGAACATCTACACTCTCCAAGAATGGATGAGAAAACTGCAGTTGCACTGCCCGTACAGAACTTTATAGGTGGATATTCTATAGTTAATGCAGCACCAGAAATATGATGGCATTTGAGCTAAAAATGAGAGATACCTGTTTAATGTAGAATGCAAATCAAACTTGTGTGGTATTGGTCTCCTGGAGAGCACTGAGACATGAGCCTGTTCATGTTGGGCATAAATGTATCAGACTTACTTTACATACAGTACCACAATGAGGCCTATTGAAATGATGTGGAATTATAGGATTTATGATGGCTCTGGTACACAGAGGGATGGGTCTTTTGTACGTTCATTTTAAAACTTTAATATACTGATAAACACCTCACCATTTAGACAACCAGAATGCTAGGGTTAACCACAGCAAGATGGAGTTTTTGAGTTTTCTATCCAAAGTTTTCTATTCTCATGGCATTGCCAACGTACTATTTTTAATCTGGTATTTATTAGTTTAGGTTGAAACTTCCTGCTTTTACCAAAAATCTAACAGATCTGTTCAGTTAGATATGGCACAAAACTCAGAGCAATTCTTGGTGCAAAGTGTACAATAATTTATGGACAACAGCACATATACTGAAGTTGAGTTTTTTGTGCTCACTGAATTTCGTGAATAATCCTGTTATAGCATATGCTGGAATTTCTTTGCAAAGTAGATAATCTGCCTTAGATGGTATTTTAGTTACGTTTTTTGCTAATGGTATGGGATCAAGTTGCTTCTATAATACTGAATTCAGATTAAAAAGTAAGGTCTAATTTTGCTTAATCTTTAAAAAGGCAAAGGCCTATTAGAATGTTCTAGCTACAAGCTGTTAGTACGATTAAGATCAAATTCAAAACTACTGTCTGTGTAAAAGCTTTTCAAGCAAGATTAAGACATACACGTGTCCCCTAATATATCAAAGTCAGACAGGCTTCTTAGTGTTGTACTCTCAGATTCAGAGAAGACATTTGAGAGTCGCATTCAGACAATCTTCCTTTTCTAGAACATTTTGGATTTGACCAATTTATCAATCTAAGTTTTAGGCAATAATCCAAATTCATAAATACAGTACCTATCAAGGATAGCCTTGTTGAGTATCTTCACCCAACGTGAATTAAGGGAACCTTATCACAATTACTATTTTATGAGAACTATCAACAAGGGCACTTAGATAAAATTACATTTCATTCTGTGCTAACAACATTCTCTCATTTCACTCTATTACTGGTAGTGTTCACAATGTTTTAAAAATATTTTGATAGCTTCGATAGGATCTTTGGATAGAAAACCTGTACAAATTGAATCATTATACCTATAAATCTCACTTCTCTTGCAGTCTTCAGGATCAGCCAGCTAAGGTTAGTAGCTACTGGTTAGACTTATTACTGGTCAAGGTTCAACACTGGTTTGAAAGTCTAGTGATTTGATTTGCTAAAAAGGGCAGAAGAGCCAGTGAGCTTTCTCTTGTCTGCTGTTTGGCTGTTCAGGACCCCTGCAGCGTCATTAGGAAGCCCTGAGGTAACATGGAGGCGGTAGCCCAGGAACTCTCCTGGAGAAAAGAAACCGGTGAAGGCTGACAGTTCTGCACAGGAGAAGAATCAGACTTTACTATAATACTAGAGGGTGTTATATGAAGGGAAAATGGGTCTTGCATAAATCGAGAACAAGCTTATGATTTACAGTTCTGAACCAGTTTATAAACTGGTTATAAAGAAGGACTGGAATCCTGTCCTGGAGTTAGTGTGACTCAGAGCTTTTGTTAGGAGACTTTGGTTTACATTTCCTACAGCAGTGAATCCCTGGGAAAATTGCTCTTGGATGCACTGATGCTTTCCCTTCCACCTACACGACTTTTCAAACGCCCGGTGATAAAGTGCTTTTGGCTGTACTGTATGTGACCAATGTGCTGTTGAGCGTGACTGTGCCACTGATTCATTGACTGCTCCTGCTCAACGTCCAGAGATCTGAAATACAATGTCCTAGACACTTTTATGGAAAAAAGAATGACTGGATTAGTTTTTGCCAGCGACATAGGCATACTAATTTTCTCCTTTCCTTTTTGTGACCACCCTCTGTTTTTTTGTGTTTGCAGTATTCTTTCTTTCTTTTCATATTAACAAGGTTAACCAAAGCTATTTTACTTAATTCACAAGAAAATATCCCTCAAATGTTTAACAAATACTGAAATTAGTCATTTCTATTAATTTCTTTACAAATAAATGTTATATGTTTCAAGTAATATCCCTTGTATTGAAAGGGGTTAAACTGAAAATAAGAAGTACAGTACTTTCTCATATCTTTATGACCAAAGATCAGATATACTTGTAGTTGTAAATCTAAAGGCTGTGACTTCTAGCACAGTAAAGGCGGCACTTTGGGTTTTAGCGTTTGCTCCAGGTCACAGGTATTCTAAGCCATTATCTCACTGCGCAGCTGGACGGAAACAGAAGTCAGAGCAGCAGACTAAGCTGTGGAAGGACATGGCAGGCGCAAAGCTCCATGTCTGAACTGATGGCTTTTTAATCCTCTGAATTTGCTGCATGAGCATGTTATAACACAGCTATTTTGAGGATGTTTTTTTTACTTTAGGACATTCTCAGAAACTATCGGAGAAAATATCAGAAATAATTAAAAATCAATTTAAAGACCTGGATATCAAATGGTAATTATTGCACATTTCTTAGTTTCTGGACAAGGACAATAGTATTCGCATACTGTAGTATTATATGCACAGGGTTATAAACCATTGTGCTGTATGCTGCTATACGAGGAGGCAGTCTATTTCCTTTTATCTCTTATTTGAAAGATATTTCAAATGGATTTTGCAAGCATTCAGTGAAGTCCCAAATTTAATAGTTGTGGTAAAAATCTTACAGTAGGTAGATTTATTATGAGCCAATATCCCTATCTGTTATTCAGAGACATGGTACCCAAATTACTTCACTATACATTTCTGTCCAGAAATAAAATTATGGTTTATCACATTTATATAATATCTTGGGCAAATCCAAAACTATTTTTTTGCCTTATTCAAAAGCCCCTATCTTCACCCTGTTACTGATATCAGTGTTTTTTTCCTTACTCAGTGTTATGTAAATTTAAGTATATCCAGCATATTTTATGTGACCTGATAAATCGGTACTTAAAAGCAAATTAGATATCATCCCATCCTTCAATTTAGTATAGTTTTTCTCACTCAGAACTTTTATCAGTGTAGTCATTTGACATTTTAAGTGTATTTTCTTCCTCAAGGTTCATATTTAAATATGCAATTGTTGTCTATGCTCGTGATTTGAAAAGCAATTCAGTGATGATGGTGATGAAAGATGTTCCAGTACATACTGTATGGCATGTTGCTGAGATATTCAGTTGATTTTGAAAAAGTGCAAAATAAGCTTGGTGATTTGGAGAAGTTATTATAGGAAGCAATTATTAAGGAACTTATTGTAACCGAGTTGATTTACTTGTGAAAATATTTTTGGCAAGATGATTGAATGAGAATTATGGTAATGGTCAAACCTACTGCTTGGTTGATAATGGTAATCTTAATGCCAAATATGCTATGAATCAGATTTGTTAACAACGAAAGATGAAAATGTAGTAACAGTAGACTTTGATAGATATTAAATAAAAATAGTTTCTTGCAATGGAATAAAATGTCAAAGCTATTTAAAAATTGCGTATTAGAAGCAATTTCCCTAATCGATGATTTAGAAAGAACAGAATTGAATGTTTAAGAACATGCTATATGCACCATTTTTAAAATGCATTACGCAATCAGGAATTATCAGCACACATGGGATACAAGCATAATACAGAGCAGGTCAATTTTAAAGTAAAAAACTCATCCTGAGGCAAGTCTTAAAGATTAATGTTTGGGGCCAACAATATACAGTATACACTATTAGTTTCTTGCTAAACCTGGGTGGGATCATGATGGTGTATGCAGTGGACAAACTATTGTATATACTGTAACTACTCAGACTGTAAATATCGAAAACCACAATTACAGGCACAGCACTAAAACATGTACATCACATACAGTAGCAATATGTTATACTACTGAATTTTGCTGAACCTCTACACTTTCCTTTTCAGCAAACACCCAAAGTTTAAGGTTTCTTCTGGTTTCAGTCATGTATTTCCCATAAACTTGTCCTTCAGCAACAACAATACTTTTTAGAAGACAAAAAAATAAAATAACTCTAAGGGCTTCTGCTTGAAATCATATGCAAACTTTTTTTTTCTTTGAGTTTGCTGAGAAAGGTGCCTTCTGGGGGAAAAGGGGTTTCAGTTGTAACTGGCTTAGATGTTTGTTCTTATTCTGCACAACTGTCTGCACTGCCTATTTCTTTTCAAAATGTTGCCAAATGATTTCTAAGTTACATCAGAAAATGATTTAATTAGATTTAATTGTGTAAGAACAGATCTTTAATGTATTTTTAATTCAAACTTTTACATCCAATACTTTTATAAAGTATTTGATTCAAAAGTTTATCCTAAATATATTTAATGTAATTTAAAAGAAACAAGGACTGTATGCAGCACAGTATTTAACAGGAGTTAAAAAGCCAAAACACCAGTAAGCAGTTGCAGATCAAAATAAAGTAAATACTGTATGTGGTTACCATATGTTAGAAAATTTATCAACAAAATAAATGAAAGACTGAAGTTATTTTTGTTGAAGAAGAAAAAATGTATTGTTTAAGGCCATACTATATGTCCACTAAGGAGAACCCCAATCCATCTTGTACAGTATGTAACCCTAAATCATCCCTTCCTAAAGATTAAGAACATCTTTAAAGTTTGCTTTTCAGCACATTTTATTTTAGGGCAAGACTGGTCCTTGAAATGTTTGTTCAGATTTTGTTCAAAATGATCTCTCTTAAGCCATTATCTGATTAAAAGCCTACAATGGGTAAAAGTGTGATATGAAAAAGCTCTGGACAGACAAATGCAATAAGAAATGAGTATGTGTAATGATGGCTGTGGAGCACATACAGTAAGAAAATGTCTTAATGTACCATGGGCATCCACATAGTCTACCACCTACCACCTCTGTCCTGGCTGCTAGTTTGTAATTTTGTGCTTGTCTATTTTCACTGTTAAATTATAATTTTATCATATCAATAATTAATTATATGTTTTATATGGAGAAAACACTTACTGCTTGTTTATAGCTAGTTTACTTTAAAGAATTGAATTTCTTTATAACTTCATAAAGCAGCCCTTCTTTCATTATAATGAGTTATAATCAGGCTATAAACTTTCATTTCAGTTAATAAATGAGATATCCTTTTACTAGTAAAGGTAAAGAACTCACTATTCAGTTCCCCCTGAATCAGCATATCAAGCATTAAATGTCTCATCCTCCCATCTCTACTATGTGTTTAGAAACCCTTTAAACACTTCTCTGTAAAGTTCCCATTATTTTATAAGTTGAAGCAAGTATTTGTCTTTTTACAGGGACCTTGAACAAAAGACTTAATGTAGTCAGCGCTGTGAGCAAAAACAAAAACATGAAACCCTATTCTAAAACTGGATAAAAGTTATTTTTTTACTTGAGTACTTTTGGCACATACCTTTTATCGATATTGCCCTTTTAGCAGTTTTGTCAGGATTCATGTCTGCGATCTGTGAAGCACACAAGTATTTCCCTCAAGCCAAAACACGTCCTTGTTTTGGACTGGGAATATCACATACTGTGTGATAGAAAACAAACCCCTAAAAAATGCACATGATGTGCACATCGGAACGAGTTAGTCAGATGGAGGACAGAAAGTGCTGAGCCAAATATGTGCATCTCTCTTCACTCAGAAAGGTGCAGTAGTCGCCAGGCAGTATTCCCTCCAGCAACTCTCCTGTGCCCTCAGCCAGATGTGTGATGAGAGTTTACGATTTCTGCCAGCTGTGGCAAATGTATCTGTCCTGTCCCAGATCAGAAGTTAGCATACACAAATGTACTGTACCACACAAAATCAACTAGCCTGACTTTCAAGGCTTTATGCATCTTGGAGTTAAGCATCATTAACCCCCCTCTCGATATTCAAAAAAATAAAATCTTTGAACAGCAATACTACCTCCTACAAACCAATGAGAACTTGATTTAAGGAGTACTCTAGAAAGAAAGTGTACTGTGTGGAGCAGTCAGAAATTTTAGTAGATTAAAGTGTATTCTATTAATTAGCCTTCATTGTTCTGTTTGGAAGGTTAATGAGACTATAGACTTTAAAATATTTTGATAAAGTTTAAACAATTAATTTTTCTAAGCCCTTTGAAAGAACAACAATTTAAATAAGGGAGATACAAATATCTTTGTACAAATTGAAGCAGAATTCTCAAAATGAGTTTAGAAAAGTTTTACAAACCAAATATAACAATTGTGAAGTTAATAAAATACATGATTTAAAACTTGCTTTTAATAGCTTTAACTTAAAAGAAACAAGAAAAAAAACATTTACAGCTATATGAAGTATGACTTACACCTTATTTTTTTCTTTGTTTAAATCCCTTTTGAAATCAATTTGATGAAGATGAAATCTAGTTCTGGAAACCGTTGTGGAATATTAAGAAATGCATTTGGTCAATAATAGCTGGGCTGCCTGTGAACTTGCAGTGTCAGGAAAGCCTTGCAAAATTATTAGCATTGTTTCTTAATAGATCCTATGTGCATATTTAAAGGGATATTATAGGTCTGTTCTTATCTTGAGGAGTTTAATATTAATGTGTCCTATGGGTGAATGCCTAATTTGAATAAAATGAATTTCTGACTAGGGCTCTGAGAATTGGAACCCTCTGTCTAACAGCTACTTGAAATAAAATTTATTTCCAATCCAGGAAACAAGTATTGACCTCAGAATGCAAATGTTTGGGTATTCAGAATATGCAACACAATACTAGCTACAGTACACAAGTCTATACATCCGTATTTTTAAGTTGCTGAAAAAATCCTAAAGTATAGTATGTGATTTTCAAAATGTGTAAACTTCTCTTATTGGAATTCATCCATTAATTGTTTATTTGTGCATTTTTTTGTATGCAGTGAGACGCTCTGATGAGGACTGGATTTTTTCTATTTCTCGAATGTAATAGAAAAAAAGTTATTTAATTGAAAGAGTTTATGCCCTTTGAATCAAATAAGGAAGCAATAGAAATTGCACAATTAAAATGAACATCTTAAGTCTTCATTAATAAACAATGGTATTACCAATGTTTGTATACTGAGTATCCCTAACAATAATCTGTATATTAAATACTAATGGTGTATTACTGAGGTATGACATGCACATAAAAAGGGAATGTTTCTTATATCACTGATTTAATTGTTTTAAAATTATGGTTGCTTGACATGTCTTCTTAAATGCTTAATTGTCTTCTTAATTGTTCCAATGAATGAATTGCAATTTGTGGCACATCATGCTTGACTTTTTTCATGTGGGAGCTTAATTGCAGTACATTTTATGCATCTCAAAATATCTAGATGTGTTTATAAATGTGTCCTAAATTGATTTTTGTGGATAGTATATCTAAGGATAAAATAAAAACTGTGCAGCCTTCAGCTCTATTTGAAGGCATGGAGTTAATAACATGTCGTATAAACTATTCCAATTGGTACTGTAACTATTAAGTCATGTTTTTGCAACACACTGTAATGAACAAGGTGTTTATAAAGCTATTGTACCTGTTCAGACTACTGTATTGCGGGTACTGTCCTAAGGAGTAATAGAAATAGGACCACTGGAAATTCATTTCCATGAATAATGGTGGTGCGCATCAGATTGCCTTATGGGCTAAATTTGACCACCATTTGCATATCTGATAGATTGCATGCATGGAATTACGAGCTTCATGAAGTAACACAAAGCTGTATGGTCCACTATCATTGTTAATGCAAACAACTTCTCTGTGGTTACATTTCTATGCATACTACAGTACATTTGTAGATCTCTTGCGCACAGTTCTCATTATATAAATGTTTGAGTAGTCAAGCTGTTTATTGGAAATATATGTATTAAATATATGAGATTTGAGGGTTAGATGTGAGTGGGTTGCTCTCTTGGAGAAATTTGGAAAGCACTGAAATATTAGGTTACATAAGTAAATATGGAAAGTCAAGTTAAAGAATCATACTCTATTTGTTCATACTGTCAGGTTGTTGCTTTAAACCTTGTGATATGCGATTATGTTTTTTTTCTGAAGTCATTGTGTCATGTTTAAATTGATGTTTTTTTTTCTGTTGAAGAGACTATTGAACACTCCTTTCAACCGATCAGAATGTCTGTAATTCTAAACATTTAAAAAAGACAAACCTTTTGAAAAGCCATTTTGTATATTACTAAACTGTTTCAGTACAGAATTATTATTATTCCAAAAGGTCTGTCTACCACTTACCTTAGTTGACAGTGATGTGCAAAAATAGAAATGAAGCTTAGTCCATGAGGGTGCTTGGAAAAATAACCACTTTTTCATCACATGTTTCAATTCCTATTACATTGCAACTGATCTTCACTGTTAGGCTACTTGTGCTACTTCAAACATTTTTGGAGCCTTTATATGTTACCTTATGAAAATGAAACCACAACAAAAATTAAATAACAGCTGCAGAAATAAAGGTCAAATATCTCTTTTGGTTAATTAATTCATAGTCTCTCACTGCCCATCTTTTCTTCTAAGTTTCTATGCATATTTATTGGTTCAGGTTTTTTTTACTGAAAACCTGCTCATAACATAATTTAACCTTCCCAAAAAATACTTTTAGACAAATTAACCTAGCTGTGCTACAGTGTTTCTTTTCACTTGTAAGGAGTTAGAGTTGGTGGTCTGTTCTTTGAAAATTTAATCAGCTTACTTCTTCCTTCTTTCCACATCTCCCAAAGGGGGAAGATTTTATTGTACGTGACTAGTGTAGTATTTAAGATGAGCGATTATTGGGCTGTCACGCTGAGACGGGAAAAAAAGGTACTCTCGGGCTAAGCTAATGTGGGAGCATGCCTTTGGCTTTCATTTTTTACTCATTGTCCAGGTCTGTAACCCTCCCACAGGGCCTACATTGTCACATCCTTTTACTCTTGCTGTGCACAGACCTTGTGCAGCTTAATAGGTTTTGATATGGACAGATTTAAGATGGATAAAGATTCCCTCCCAACGTCTGACTGCTTGTATTAACAAAGACAATCCTCTTTTGACTTTAGTTTGTTGTTTTTTTTTCTTTTCCACTATTGCATTGCCAATATGTCACTGGGTCCCTAGACATTTTATCCCAATTTTACAAAGCGTAAACTTGTAACTCAAATCTCATGCTCACTGAAACATCACCCACCCACACATACATTCCTTTCTCCTTTCTCTACTCCAACTTTTCCACTCTTTTGTCAAAAGCCAGAATACAGAGGCCACAATCAATGGTTAATGTGGCACTTCTATAAGTCTATATATTCTATAAGTCTTATAGACCTATGTCTATAAGAGTGCCTAAAAGTATGGTCTTCTATATTGCTGCCTTGAAAAATCTCCAAATGAAATGAAGTACACTAGCTAAACATAATGTGACACTAATTTCTAACGTTCACGATCAATACATTTTGAAGAGTACCTTTTCGTGCTTAGTTGTTCCTGACTACTCATTACAAAGTCAAGCAAATACTAGTGTCCTGTAAATACAGGTATTCATTTTTTAAAAATGTTTCCTGATTTCCAATGAGAGTAGCAATCACATATTTTATCATTTTATACATTTTTTCCCCAAACACCTTCCCCCTAGTTTGAGTAATTGGCAATGTATAGTATATTAAAATGGGAAGTATTTGCATGCTCTTTATCTTGTGCAAAAAGTCACTGCAAATGTGATTACTGGCAGCTCAAAATAATAGCACCTGATTGCATACAGTATAGTACAACCTACTTTGCTACCAATAAAAAGTGCTGCATACTACAGTATTCATAGCAGCAAAATGCAAAAGCAAACAAGGTGAGAAAAAGGTGTCCTCTGTCAGCAAAGTTTAAGCAGCATGCATGATGCATGAGCATCAGTTGAATTTGTGCTGTATCACTGTGAAGAGAAAATTCATGAATCAGGCGTTGGAAGTCCTTGTACAGGAAATCCTACTGAATGAGCAGATGCTGTGATCTGAAGCTGCAATGGACAGGAGCAAAAGGCATGTGGCAGAGCATCCTTGCTCAATGTCCTCGGAATGACCACATGTAGCACTAAAAATAGATGGTGAACTATCCAAAGGCTTAGGGCAGATTTTTGTATGATAAATTTACTGTAGTATATTTTTACATTAATCTATTTATGTACAGTATTTGTAAGGTTTGTATAGTATATATATACTGCAGCTAGTCAATAAATACAACTCATCCATAGCCTCGCAGGTCCTGCATTGTTCTGAAACTTCAATATAGAAATTAAAAAAACATATTTTATAGAAAATTATGTATCTTGTAAATGTAAGATGTTCTGCATTTAAGGTCAGGTTCAATAATTCTGTGCTGGTAAGCTTTATAATTATTAGGTGGTAAGATAATGCATCCTTTAAGGTTTTTCATTGGCAGTTTAAAGATGGTATTAATAGGCAGGTTGGATTTGGGGGTTTGAACAGTCTGAAATATGGTTATATGTGGTATTAAGATGTCAGATATTTTATAGTAGTTTAGTTCTTGATTTAAAATAGTATTTAATACCTTATTAATGAACACCTCAGGAACAAAACATGGATTCTAAACTCATACAGCTTTCACTTCACTTTCCTAATATACTGTATAGTTAGTAAATGCTCTTTGTGACTACATGAAGCAACTTATCAAGCCTTGTTTCGTTCGTATTTAAATGAAACAATGTTAGAATATTAATTTCCTCCTCCACTTTTCATTTAATTCTACATGTTATAGAGGCGCCTCCTTCTTGTAACTTTCAACTTAGCATTTGCAAAGTGCTTCTTTCATGGTTAGTTAATTACAACAGTGATCAACCATGCGTGTATGCCTTTTGTTTATTGCTGGTGCAATCAAGCTTGCTTATGTTGTGCTTTTAACACCTTTGTGTAAGCATTGCTGTGGCAACTGAACTGTGGAACATATCGTCTGCATGAATATATCACATTTGCAAACAGTTTTCGTAATGCTTACTAGTATATCTTGAAATAAAGGTGCTGCATTAAACACTCTCTTTGAGTGGTTACAGAGCTCTATTGGAACTATTGTTTTCATCATGGTAAGACTCTCATACTGGAATTGGTTAAATGACTGTCACAAAATACTTTTCCAGTGGTTGTGACAGAAGTAAACTTTCAGGCCCTGATTATCCAAAGATACACATAAACAAGAGGAATAGTTACACATAGGAGCAAATTTTGCGCAAAGTGCTTACAATACATCATAATATTTATATCTACAGTATATATTTGCCTGAAACTTAAGAAAATAAATCGTGCTTGATTCTTGCTGACAGCAGAATTTTTATACTATAACTAAAGTATATACAGTATGTCTGCATTACAAAAATGCATTTCTGGCTTTTACTACTGTGCCTTTATAGAAGCGTCCCAGAAAAAGTTGAAATACTCTTTTATCCCCCTAGTAATTGCATCATAATACTGTTAGTAGTATCAATGAAATGAAATTAGCATTTAAATGAAAGCAAGAGTAGCATGGAATGAGTTAAAGATTTGCTCTCATTTACAATACAGAGAAAATAATGCAGTTGACTAAGGCAGACCATTTTCTTAGATTAGGTAGACTTTCAAAAGCATCTAACAAGATTACAAGGTCTTGGCGGAAGCTGTTAGGTGATTGTACATGAAAGTTCTGCAAGAAATGATGCGTTAACTAAATATGAGTGCTCATATCTTTTTCTAATCAGGGTGCATTCGTGAACAGTTCTCGTGCACAATGCACCTGCCTCAATAAAGCTGAAGTAATTACAAAGCGAGGAATGTGTTTTATAAGACTGCAAAACCCAATTTAATTTGTGTGACATTCTCTTCCCATGCACAATGCTACAAGGAATATTTGAATAAACTTCTAAGTGGCACAGACTGATAGCATTTAATATTCAGTTTAATTTGAATAAGCTTCTCAGTGAAGACAGTGATATTTGGCTAAGCCTTTAGTTTCATGGGATCTGGCTACTGAGACAATGAGGAGTGCTGTAGTCACCTCTAAAGGGATAAAACAACACTTTGAAAAAAAAATTGATTCTCGCTCTCTTAAAGAATTCGATAACTGTTAACTCTTCTCTACATAGAATGAATAACATAAGGATGACTGTCCTGTGCTGACCAAACGGGATGAAAGCATCAAAAATACAATTTTACAAGAGTTTAAGTCTAGGATTTTAATTCTGAAACATGTACAGAGATTTAAACTATGAGTTTACTTAAACATGAGTTTTGTTTTTAATAGGGTGCTGTTCTTCAAAAATACTGCAAGAATTCAGTTTGCACAAAAAGATCAAATGTAAAAAAAAATGATAGAATCAGAGCTCAAAACAGTGGAGTGGTCTTGTAAAAAGAGAACTTCACAAATATGTCAATAGAAGAGTGAAATCATTTAAGATGCTGAAATGAAAGAGGTCCTTAATTGCAAAAATGGTAATACTGTAAAGATATTTAGCCATTGTAAATTAACACTTTATAACAAGCACTTTAAAATTACAGGAAACAATAATATGGATAAAAATCCTGAATAAATATTACACAGGTTAAACACTGAATAGGAAATGTGAAGCAACAAACGGTGAGTTGTGCTACGTGAGTCTTCATGCTAAAGACGGTTTAATAGGGTTTCATTAGTAGTCGTACATCTCTTGTTCCCTTTGCTGCTCACAAACTTTGTAATATTCTTTTCTAATATAGGCTATGTACTGTACATCGTTCCGAGTATCTAGGACATGTAATTTACACTTGAGTTCTTGTTTTATAGTTCACAAACTGGTTGCTTCAATTACTGTTACATTTTTATGATTGCATTAAATTATGGATGAATTGTTTTTGTAGAACACAATCACCTTGTTTCTTGGCACAAGAATTAACTCTTTCCATTATGGAATTTTTCAGATAAAGTGGAGACATTTGTTGCCCTGAAAAGTGAAAAGAGACCCATTAACCATATAACCATTGAATCCACTGATTTTGCCATTCTTGTACAGAGCAAAAGATTACAGTAGGTATTGAATATTTGAAACTGGGTTTCTTATTTTAAATATATTTTTACAGGCATGTGCAAAGTTGTATTATTATTTTTCTCCATATTCAACAGTGCAATGTGTGAATGCTCCTGAATTCTGTCAGGCAACTGTGCAATGGGAATACTGGGTTTATCAAAGCGGGGGCAGATCTTTCTTGACCATCACTGGAAGACTTTATAGTAGATTTTCAAACTTCACTATTGTTATTTAAAGAAAGTCAATTAAATATAATGTTTCATATATGCCACCGAATATCCGTAGTTCTAATTATTGTATTAGAAAAGTTAAGTGTTTACATTAATGTATTACCAGTTTTCACAGATGTTACAAGCTGGTGAGGTTGAATTTGAACAGATGATTTCACTGAGATTGTTTACTCCTATGACACTTCAAAAGCTGTTAGATGGTCCAGTTTTCCTGTAAAGATACCCAGGAGAATTGTTTCTCCAATATTACAGAAGATTTTCATTTTTCATATAGTGACAATGAAGGGTTCTTCTCAAGTGGCAGAACCAAAAACTTCTGTGAATGCATTCAAAAGAACAGCATCTAGTATGTATGTGTAATGCTACAAATGGTGTTTCACTTCAGAATTCTAAACAGAAAGCTTGATGCGACTGTAATATTAACAGCTTTTGATAAATGCCCAGTGATTTCATTTTTTGCAAATGTTAAAAATGATAAACATTAATTTAGAGATATACTGTGCATGTATTGCATTGAAACCCTCTTTTTCTGGTTGAAAAGTGTTTAACAGTTCCTTAAATCATTGTTCTCTGTGTCTTTTATTTAAGTATACAGTATGTGACAAACATGTAGTTATACATTGAATGGAGACTTGTCCAGCTACACAAATTATTCCTCTAAAATGAATCACCAGTTGATTGCACCTATAATCCTATAGTTACTGTAAGTGCGCAAGAAACTATTTGATATGAGAACACTGTTTGAGAAATTACTCTTTTCAAAGGAATGTAAATGTCATATTGAAAACATAAGCAGAAACCTCAAACAGAACTGCAAACGAATTGAAAATTATTCAGTTAAGATTTACATAGTCTCTTTACCCAATGCACATTATCCAGCATCAAGGGAAAATCTTTGAAAATTGAAGTGAGCTTAGCTACTAAATGACATGTAATTCTTTGCCATTTAAATGGTTTCATTCAGTCAGAGCCTTGAATATTTGACAGGGCTGCTTTGTTGATGACAAGTCAGTTTTTTCTTTTGGATAAACCTACAATAATTCCTGCCTAGAGAGGGTTGAAGGGTTCACAAAAGAACTATGAAAGAACAAGGATTACAAAAAACGAAGGGACAAATTAGAAAGAAAAGTTAACTTCTCAAACCAAAGAACCTCAAATTGTACACTTATTACACGTATTATTTTAAAGTTTTGAGATTATATCTTAATTAACTTTTTTAATACAAGGAATGACCAGGACAGATATGCTTATGGTTTCATAGTCCCTTTACAAAGTGAAATTATGCAATACTTTTAATACTTCAATACTATTAATTCAATACTTTAAATGATTGTGCATAAAATTGTTTTAGACAGTTTATTTCTATGCATATCTGTGTTGTCAACATGCTTTTTATTTGTTCAGCTCATAAAATAAACGTAGCTCTGTCAGAATCAGGAGAATTTTGCTAGTACAGTAGTTCTGTGCAGTAGAGCTACTACAGTACAGTAGGTATTCCTACTGTACATTGTACCCCATGATGGAGAATATTTGGATATACTGGTGTCCAGAGTAAAACTATTACATTCCGAATTCAACGTTTTGTTCATTTTACAATTAAATTCACCACAAAATGGTATTTTGCCTTTATAGCTTTGTAGTTGGTTCTCTCAAACCTACCATTTTTTTAAGTTTTCATTAAAAACTAAGCAAAAATATGGAAGAATTATGCTAGCATACTTTCACGTGTTCTATTCTTAAACTAAATACACCTACTGTGTTAGCTGCAGCATTTCAGAGGAGGTTCTTGAAATTAACATTTACTGTAGGTCATTTTTACAGGATGTCCCAAAATTCATCAAAGCTCTTCATCCATTTGTAGGATGTGTGTAAAGTTTTTAAAAAGACCAATCCACGCAAGGATTGGCCGCGTTCTGAAGGCATGTGCAGACCAGCTGGCAGATGTCTTCTCGGACATATTCAATCTCTCCCTAGCTCAGTCTATAGTTCCTTCCTGCTTTAAGAAAACCACTATTGTCCCTGTTCCTTAAAAAACCCAGAGTCAGCTGCCTAAATGACTACCGCACTGTTGCACTCACATCAGTTATCATGAAGTGCTTCGAGCGGCTGGTCAAAGCACACATCACCTCCTCACTGCCTGATACCCTAGACCCACTGCAATTTGCATACCGCCAGAACAGGTCAACAGAAGATGCTATTGCCACTGCCCTCCATACTGCCCTCTCACACCTGGATAAGAAAGGAACATATGTGAGAATGCTTTTTGTTGATTACAGCTCAGCATTCAATACCATAGTGCCCTCAAAGCTCGTCATCAAGCTCCAGGACCTGGGACTGAACACCTCCCTCTGTAATTGGATCCTGTACACTCTTGACGGAACGTCCGCAGGTGGTGAAGGTGGGCACCAACATATCCTCTACCCTGACTCTAAACACTGGAGTCCCCCAAGGCTGCGTGCTTAGTCCTGTCCTCTACTCCTTATTCACCCATGACTGTGTCACCAGGCATAACTCAAACTCCATCATCAAGTTTGCGGACGATACAACAGTCATTGGCCTGATCACAGATGGTGATGAGTCCGCATACAGGTAGGAGGTTGAAACCCTGGCAGTATGGTGCCAGGAGAACAACGTCTCTCTGAACATCAGTAAGACTAAGGAGATGATTGTGGACTATAGGAAACATCAGGGTGGAGACAACACACCTATTCACATCAATGGGACTGCAGTGGAGAGGGTCAGCAGCTTTAAGTTCCTGGGAGTTAACATCTCAGAGGATTTAACCTGGACCCACCACATCAACACCGTGGTCAAGACAGCACGGCAGCGCCTGTTCTTTCTCCAGAGGCTAAAGAGGTTTGGCATGCCATCACATATCCAGGCCAACTTCTACAGGTGCACTATTGAGAGAATCCTGACTGGTTGCATCACTGCCTGGTATGGGAGCTGCTGCGCACGGGATCGCAAAGTATTGCAGAGGGTGGTGAAGTCAGCGCAGCTCATCACCAGCTGTGAGCTACCAAGCATCCAGGAGATCTACTCAGCTAGATGTCTGAAGAAGGCCAGGTCCATTCTCAAGGACCCCAGTCATCCCAGTCACAAACTGTTTTCCCTCCCGCCGTCCGGTAAATGGTACCAAAGCATTTGGTCCAGGTCCTACAGACTACGGAACAGCTTCTACCTCCAGGCAATAAGACTGCTAAATAGCCAACCTGCAGCTCCTTAGCAAATCACCTGTAATGGCTACATGAACACATAATTCTCACTATATTCAGCATAACTGCACTACATGTATATATTGCATACACCATGGACACATAAGAGCTCTACTCACATTGAGTTTTATTCAATTTCAAAAATGTAACCTCAATTTTGTGATTTTTGTGTTTTTGTGAATTTGTGATTTTTGTGATTCTTGTAATTTTTGTGAGCTCGCAGAAAAAGACATTTCATTGCCAGCAACTACTTCTGCACGCTGTATTGTTGTGCATTTGAAAAATAAACTTTGATTTGATTTTGATTTGAGAGAACCATAGGATTTCAGGTAGAAAAGGTTTGTTAGATTACCTTGGGAATTGCAAGGGTATGATCAAAGAAGAGCAAGTAATGTGGTTCTGCTATGGGAATTATTCATATTTAATATTCTGAGGCCTGTTTTTGCTTGGGTAAGGCCCCTGTCACATTGCAGTGTGAAAGATAGACTGCATTGAGGACTTGAGTTTTACTTTCACAACTACTGCAGAATAATTGACCAAGTCTGCAGAACTGTGAAAATGGAAGAGTATATTTAGAATGTCTGAGATGGAAAGAGCTGTAAAGAATAAAGCTGTGTAAATCCAGTTGGTCTGCAATACGCACAAAGTTTCAGTTCCGAGACCTGTGTACCTGAAAGATAAAGTGGTGGAGATGCTGTACATTAACAATAAATTAGAAAGGTAGAAGTTGGGAAGTGATGTACAGTCGAAATTTCAATAGTTGAAGCTAGAGGTGGTGGCAGTACCAACATAAAACATAAGAAAGGTTACAGTCAAGATGCCATTCAGCCTATGTGGCCCACTTGATAGTTGTTACAAATACAGCTGGCATGTCACTTTTAGATTTCATTGGTGAAGCCAATGTAGGAAGAGAAGATGCATTCCTTCTCTTCGGATGTTAGTATAGCTTTGTTCCATCCTGGTGACTTTGCGGACTTGGTGCTAGAAAGGATTATTAAAAGATATTGAAATAAACTGAAATGGGTTCTCTAATTCATATATGGGTATGGGATGGAAGAATCTTGTACCTCATATTTGTGAAATGTATTTGAGAGCTGTGAGACTGTCACAGGGAAAGATGATGCACACAGATGTGACATCCCACAGGGTTATGGACCCTAAAACTGAAAATTACCATATACAGTAGACAGCATAATTAGTACGGGGGACCCGAAAGAAGAAGTGGTCTCATTAAACTGTCAGGGAAAGCAGATATGTAAGTAGATGTGTGACAAAAGTGTTTTTCTGGGATGTCCAGTTTGTGAACCTTAAGAAGAAAGCAGAACTGATTTCTGTTGTTGTAGGCTCAAGAGGCTCTATTTGTGGTATTAGAAGTGTACAGAAGTAAATGATGTGCTAGAATTAAAAAAAATGAAATTCTACTTTTTGGGGTTTTACTTTATATTGAATTAATTTTATGTAAAAATTGTAATATGCTTTTTCTTATCAGTTTTTGAGGCTTTATTTTGGGATGTACTGAGAACAGCTTTATCCAACCACCGACTTGCATTTGCTTAGACATTATCTGCATTATCCTAATGCTCAAGATAAAGATTAGATTGTAATGACCTCTGTTTTACAGTACATTGAGCTTTCATTTTATATCTTATGTCATCTGTATGATTCCAAGCCATTTTCTTTGATTTTCTTTTTACCTGTCATTGAGTTCTCACAAAACAAAATATCACGTTGCTTACAGAAAAATTCAACATATTGACAATAATCAATGCCAGATTAAACTTGTGACACATTGAACCAAGGAATTAAAGACTTGTAATCCTAGTAAAGAGTAGACCTTAACTGACCTAGTTAAACATCTGTCAGTGACTAGGTGCCAAAGCACCAAGCATTCAAACATTTGATCAGGTTAATCTGAAAATGCATCTCTCATTTGGAATGCCACTCTGTGAGTTAGCTTGAATTTATCTTGCTTTTTTCTTGTATTCGGTCTTGGGCAAAATGCTCTCTGAGGTTCTGCAGTTAATTTAGTTAAGGAAAAACATAACAAGGAAAAAAAACACTGTGATGGTTATCCTGCAGAAAAAGAAAAAAGTCTTCAAAAACCTGAAAGCTGAAAAGCAAGGGACTGACCAAGACATCAACAAAACAGCCAAGCAGTAGCCCTGAGACAGTGAACATCAAAGTGGCAAGCCATGAGGAAAAAAAGCAGTTTGTTTTTTAAACTCCATTCAAAGTTTCAGAAGGAGTTCCAAATGAGCATGAAATTAAATGGATCCAGCTCCCCCCATCTTTCTTAAAAATCCTGCTTCAGTTGCCTTTCAGGATTATTCATTTAACTCTGAGTCCCGAAGTCCCTGGCTCCATTCAGGGAGTTCTTGTTGTTTAATGATGTAAAAATTATTTAATGTAGCATCTTAATGAAGGGAACCCAGTGGGACTTGCAACTCACATGACTCAATTAAAGAGGAAAATGCCAGGCGGCAGCCGTCGCACAGAGTGGTATGTGCCTGATCTGGCTGCACGTCCCAGAATACATTTTTTTAACGAAATAACCGTTTCCTATTTAATTATGTACAACTGTTTTTCTTTTTGCTTTTTAACACCGTCAGTTACATCAAAACAAAATCTGAAATTAGTAAGTGCACGCACAACTGCAACAGATGGGGAATATGATATATTTGAAAAGAAAAAAAACAACAATATAAGCATATAAAATCAGATTTAACCAAGATGAGCACATTCAAGTTCTGAATCATTTTGGGCTGGTCAAGAAGACACTTTAGTTTAGAAATAAAACCTACCGAGCAGCATTAGAAATGCAACAGATACTGCAGGTGGCTTCAATTCTCCTTTCTTCCTAAAGTTAGTTCAGGTCTTTTGATTCTGATTCACCACCCATGTCAATGTCAGAGGATGTCCAAGGCTGAAAAAAAAAGAGTGTAAGGTGTTTTACTCTTATTTTCTGCCCCCCCAAAACTAAATTAAATTCTAAAAATCCATCTGCCTCTCCCTTATTTCCTTTTAATTTTACTGCCACACTTTTTGAAAAATAAATAATTAGTAGAGCCATGGAATTTCACCAGCCAGGGAGCACATTTAGTAGTACCGAAGGGCATAGCTGAATTAATAAGTAAATAAATACAAAGATAAATGGCACAAGCAAGCCATTTTTTTTCACTGCAGTGCTATGCATTTTGGATTAGTGCCAAACACAGCTCAAAACATCATGGGACAAGCTAGGGGTCTAGGGCGTCTGGCTAACAGAGACCTAATCAATAAATTGTGAACAAATGAGTAATAAATAACAAGTTGGCATAACAGTTCTTGGTTTAGAGTAATGGCATTGAAAACTGTGTCTTGGGACTTTAGTGCATATTCCATTTGGCATAGAGTTCAGTTCATAAATACATCAAAAAACAGTAGGGACACACAGTGGAAAAAGGGATAAAATGTGTGTGCTTGGCTGCCTCACTGCCTTCTGGATTACAGTATGAGTCTCAATTCTTGATTTTGTTTACAATAACTTGCAAGAAAACTATGCTCTGCAAAGTCAAAGTACACCACAAGAAAATATTCCGTTAAACCTTCAGCGGACGTACAGTATGATACTGTCAGATCTGTGCCACATAAAAACATAGCATTTTTTTAAATAACTTGTCTTGGAGCTTTGTGTTAAAAATGTTTAAAAAGCCTGAGACTTGGGCTTCATTTAATCATCTATTCCTGAAGTATAACCAGATTCAAAACGGGAATAATTAAATGTAGGGCAGGTTCTTTTGGCAGATATCTAGCTGATGTTTTCTGATACATCAATAAGACATATACAGTATGTGAAGTATTTGATCCTTTAATTTAAAAAAATCCAAGAGCAAGATGTTACCAAGCAGGTGTAGGCCTGAGTGACAAAGATTAATAATGAGCTTGTGTTAAAGCCACTCCACTGTGCACATATTGATTTTAAATATGATGAAAACAGTTGTTTTTTTTTTTTGCTTTCAGTCTCAAGATAGCTCTCAATTTTTTGGACATGTGACAATACCTGATTAGGGTAACCAGCGCTCAATATACAGTATGCATCTGTGCTTGCTTCCTAAAAGCATCAATAGGCATTGTACTGTATGTTAAATATTTAAATGTTCATCCTAATTTTGTTACTTTTAGCTAAATGTGCATTACAATTAAATAAGGGCACAATGAAAAAAAATGTTTGGTATTTCTATTTAGGGAGTGTACTGTAATGCAAATTCAGTTTAGGGACCCATTTGCTTTGCTGACAGGAAATTACTCTCCACAAGAAATACTGTAGTACTGCCAAAAGAGTTCATTTACAAAGCAGACCGTTGTATGCCTGATTTAAACACCACCTGAAGAAACCATCTAACTTAGCTAAAGCTTTGCCTACAATAATAATGATAATGATCTGGTACGCCTAATGTTGTTGTTTCTCTCGTTATTTATGCAGGAGTGCTTGGGATAATATCTGCAGCTGAAGTGCTCAGGTAAAGTAGGGTCCTGGAGAAGTAAGCCTTATTAGTTCAGATGAGTTCCCTTGATTAAGAACTGCCAAGACTCTACATCTTATAATTAGCGATTTCATTGCTGGTCGCTGTTAGGCATTAGCCCTTGGGAGACAGGTTAATGCAAGCAGCAGTGGCAAATTAGCGTGGCAGATGACAGCTGCACTGCTCTTTAGAAGCACTGAAAGCCTTGTGCTTTCCGCCTTGCCTCTGTTGCGACGTTGGCACAGCAGCGAGGTGGAGGGGAGGGAGCACACAGCTGTAACCATGATCACACTTGCCAGGCTGTTTATAAGCAGTGGTGTGAAGAGCTGCAGCCTAGGCTCTTGCTAGAGATGTAAAGGTTAAAATGCACTGATGGAATGAAGATTGTATGGCAATGACAGAATCAACAATGCAGACATGTGCAGACTGACTGCCAGCATCTGGGACTTGTGACCTCTGAGACTTAGTTTAGGGCTGCCTGATCTCCAGGATCTGCTATATGCTTTATGGGCCTAAAAGTGGCCAAACCCCACGAATAGATAGGAGGAATAAACAACACTTTCCCATCACTTTCCTCCTCCTTGTTTGCTGCAGCTTTTGGCTCTATTCACATATTGGGGTGTTTGTGTGTGGGGGTTCCAATAGCCTTGTAACTAAGCTATTTGCAACAGTATGTTAAACAGGTTAAACCCTAATCATTATCTCAATTATTCCTACATACTGTAGCTTTCCTATAGACATTCGATTGTTATAAGGGAACTGGAAAAATTGGCTAAATCTATTTGAAGTCAATTCTCTGTTTATTCTTCATGCAATTTGTGTTCTAATAAGTTATTAAACTTGGTAAAATGCATCAAAAGAAAATATTTAATAATTAAGGTATTTTATGCATTCTGTCTCAAAGTCTTTGGTTGTCATGCCTCTTGTTTATGAAAGCACTTCTAGGCTGGTATGAAATGGTCACACTTTACATTCTTTTATGTCAATTTTATGATTTAATAAAGAAGACAAATGACAACAAGCTGAATATATTGCTGAATAAAAACTAACATAAAAAATTCTTCTTTTATCTTAATTTTACAGATTACCAATGCAAAGGAGTTTTTTTTAATATCAGCTATTCAGATGATATAGTTTATTCTTAATTGTATACAGTATTTATAGATGTCCTGGTCTTTTTCTGGCTTTAATTGTTTAATAAGGCAATAATCAACTGCAGGGGCTGACTGTCTCACTAGCTGCTCATGGAGCAGCAGAAAAGAAACATGCTAAGTACCCCCTGCTAGAAATAATGGTCTTTTCCTTGATTTACACTGCATATTAGTATTCGCAGAACAAACAAGTTACACTAACAGCCTTGCTGTAAAAGCTAATTTTGCATCTTAAAAATAAACATGTCACAGTGAGATTTTAGATGTTTGTTTCATATGGTCCCTTTATACACATTTTCTGAGATCCAGGTTTCTGCTCTGGTGCTCTAATCACTTAATTAATGTCTTTACCAAAACTGTCTGTCCATAGATTTGTCATCAGTTCCACAACTATTCATTTCCCCCCTTACTCTAGTATAAAATGTATGTGGTGTCTTTGCCATTTCATTTTAGAAGCTGAATATTTTTAAAGCATTTGAATAAATGTCTCAAGTGAACCTCCATGCCACCTGCTTTTCAGGCTCTTAACTAAAAAAACTGTAGGAAATGTTTATGATGTCACTTAGCATCTCCTTTATTTTGTTGCATATCGAGTTTTAAAGTACTTTTGAATATTTTTGAAAGGTTTATGAGCATACAATTTGTTCCCACTTTAACTAGGGACAATGAAGATTTGGTAAAAAAGCACAATAAAATGCTTTGAACAAATCTCAAGATTTGTTTCCATTGCTGTTTTGAATTTTCATTGTCCCTGCTTGTTGAATTTTATGTCATTTTAGCACTGTAATTTTCATTGGGATTACCTATGATGGCTTGTAGGTGGAATTTCTTATTTTGATTTAGAGATTTGAACAGATATTGACTTTGATCTTTTAGCCATTTAAGACCTGAAAGAATGAGAGGTGAGTGGTCTCATTAGAATTTCCCCAGTGCTGTCAATGATAACATTGAATGATACATGCAGGTATTAAGAAGGCTGCCCAGAATATTACATGGTTAGCTTCATTAGCTGGTTGACAGCTGTCTGTCACATAGTAGCATATAAATGCTCCCAAAGCACAGCAGGGGATACATTGACAAAGATTACTGTAATTGTGTCCTGTTTCTCAAAAGCAATCCCTGTGACTCAAGCAGTAGCTGGCATGGAATTAGTCACACTGGGAGACTGACTTTTTTACATTTTAGCTTCGTACTGATTAAATAATTGCTCCAATAATGTGAAACATGATGAAATACATTTTAAGATTGTGTGTTCTTTACAAAAATTCTAATTTAAAACTTTATTTGGCATTAGCACTTTCTTTCTACTTAAAATCACCCTTTTTGAAATTACTATAAAATTAGAATACAGTGCAATCTTTCCAATCCTGCCCTGCCCCCATCAGTAAAATATTACTTTAGTTCCAGTTTATATTTGTTCTGAAATCCTGTGTTGCTTTATGAAAAAAAAATGAATTCTGTACGTGTTTTGAACAACTAATAAATATGCAAAGGTCTATTTCTCATGAAATGACAGAAGTGTCTCCAATAGACAAGTGCTTCGGTCCGTTGTGTCTGAAGTGCTGGATCACAAGTTTCGCCAAGATTGTTATCAATGTCTCATGGCAATCACTGTACTTTGTGTAGTTCATGAGATAAATTAAGATTCATAATCCAATCAATTGCACTCCCAGAATTTGCAAAATGAAGTTATCATATAAAAAATAAAGTAAGAAAAAAAATGTGCATCATTTAATTGACTTTTCAAGTGAATGAGTGGAACCCAATGGTATTTACTCTGGTCAGCCAGCAGGGTCACTCTTTTGTGTTAATATGTTCTTTCCAGCCCAATCACAGTATAACCCAGTTAGGGAATCACCACAGCTGGCAAGTGCTCAAGTCTTTATTCATATCATTTACCTCCAGTCTGTTGGTCTTGCACTGCGGTGTCAAACACAAGGACAGCACAGGTGTTCCCTTCAAGATTAAAACAGTAACTACTGTTCACTATGCACTTACTGTATGCATTGAGTTACATTAATTATTGCTGCAAATATTTTATAAGTAAATCCCTTACAATGTGTGATGTTACAGTAATACAATACATCACTGATCTAAGAAAAACTTTCTTCTGAGGAGGCAGGTATCTTAACCAGTTCTGCTAGCTGGGTCCTACAGTACTTTCAGCATGATTAATTGAGGCTTTGAAAGTCTTTAACCCCTTTTTTTTGTCACACAGCCTCTGTTACTGGTCTCAAATTGTCTATTGTGATTATTACTGAGAATCTATACATTAAATAGTTTATTTCAGTCAGGTTATGTCTATTGGACTTTTCAAAGATATACTGTAGTATTTGCTTTTTTTTCTTGCGTTTGACATTTGCCTGTATTTTCTAGCACTTCCATACAAATTATGGATTAATGATGGTATGTTCCTTTTCTATGCATGTCTGAACATTCTGATGCACTTAATCTCCAAAATTACATTTAATACCATTTAATACCTTTGAAATTAATACATAGGGACTAAGGTTAAAGGTTAGAGATCTCATTAAGATATATATCGTATTATCAGTGGCATTAGAGGTTAAATTGCTCACTGTAGAACTGACCACACACATGAAGCCATTATCACAGGGAAAAGGCATCACAATAAAAGATTAAGATGTCATCCACTGCACCATTTTATCAGGAGTACCTAAAATGTAATTTACATATGCAATTTTTGATATTGCTGGATTCCACAGAGTATATGTGCCAAGCCTACTGTATATGCTCTAATATTGAAAAACAACTTTTGTTCTTCGGTAACATATGTCTGCATAATCCAGTGTTAGAACTTTTAAGCTAAGCAACAACATGGGCATGCTATGGACCTATTGTATGACTGAGATTAATGTAATTTATTTCCACGTAATTTCTTCATGTGTTCTGCACAAATATCCATTTAAACATAATGCAAGTTCGTTGAAACTTGCAAATGGAATGTAATTGCAGTACATTCATAGATATGCCTACATTTGTAGAAGTACTGCCTGTTTTGTGTATCTGTGTATCACTGTACTGTATATTTAGACTTGCTGTGAGAAGCCATCTTTGAGGGTTCTAAAGCTCATAGAAAATATTGCTATGACCCGTTTTTGTTTCTGTTGACCAACCAGATCTTACTTTAAACACTGGGTTCACTTTCATGGTTATCATTGAATTTGTTCAATTTATTTATTTTCTGAATTCATCCGTCCATTATCTAACAGTTTCAAATTCAGGGTCAGGGGGAGGGCTGAAATTCATCCCAGCAAGCAGTGAGCACAAGCCAGGGTAAATGCTAGGCCATAGCAGAGCATCTTTTCTAAATTTAAATTTAAATCAATTTTATTTAAATATATATTTTTATTTTTGGACTAATTTAAAAGAATGGAGGTGGGTTGGCTTGTGAATTTCTTTTATTGATCAACGCAAGATAATTCTTAATTCTATGCACCATTTATCTACAATATTATCTGTTCTGCAGAATACTTGCAGTTCAGATTTTCACAGTGCAACCCAGAACCATTTTCAACTGTGGGTGTCTAATGTAATTGGCATGTTGTGGCTTACTACATTTGATGTATCCAGTAATTAGTTAGAACACCCCTCTTAATACGTGTACTCTTTCTGCAGTGATTTAGGAAATTTTAATGTGCTGTTCATTTTACTGAATGTGTTGCCTTGGATAAAAGCTTCAGCTAAACAATTGGTATTAATAATAGTTAGTAGTGATGTTAATAGTGTATCAGTATCAGTAATAAAATTGCTCATTAAGGAAAGTGAAAATTTATAGTCAATCTTGTAAGTGCAGCAATAGGGAAAGTGATTTTCTGTGTGCTTTAATAACTTATACTAATTTTAGATCCTGGTGGCATGATGGCATCACTGCCAGAAAGTTCTTGGATCCTGTGTTCAAGAATAGGGTCTGCTTTGCGAAGTTCTCCTTGAAATTTTTCTCCTCTCAGTCAAAGTCTTGTCAGCCGTCATCTTTGTGTCCTGTGATGGTCTAGGGTGTAGTCATGCCTTGCGCCTGGATTTGCAGAACAGGTTACAAATTGTCATCTTTACCTAGTATAGTGTCTCTGAAATTGGATGCCTTCATTTTGTTGTAATTACTGGCTTTATAAGTTGAAGAGCTCTGTTTATTAGCAAAGCACTGTATAATACAAATGTTATAATTTATTCCTTATTAAATTATTTTCTAAAGCCATAGCCTGATTTCAGTGATGAGTATCAGTGAGACCCCAATATCACACTGTCATCTTCACTAAGTCCATGACTTTCATTATTTATGGAATTTGAAATTCATATGTCCGTCATCTTTAAGAATAAACAGAACTCTATGTCTGTTGTAAAATTTAAGAATATTGAAAGAACCCAAAAGCACAAAATAAATTAATCTCTTAGGAGCCATCAGTAGCCATGCAAGAGAGTGCTTACAAGGTAAGGTAATAACAGACCAAAGGGTTTCTGCAGAAGTGTTCTGTTGATCAGTTTTGATGATATTCTGACTGTTAGAATATGAGAAGACACAGAATGAAGTTTTGCATTTAAGTACAATACTTTTTCTGCAGTTTTAGATTGATCTTTAAAGGTTTGTGCTATCTGTACAAATTTACTTCTTAATCTCTATTTATTGTCACTGTCCTAGTTATGTCTCTATCTCTTATTGTAAATCTTTTAATGTGAAATGAAAATTACACTGTGGAGATCATTCTGATAAGCAATTATCCTGATTTACATTAAAAAAAAAGATGTAGTAAAACAAAAACAGCATTACGAAGCAATTATCTTACCACATTGGCAAATCCATTTTTGATTAAAGTTTTTGTTTCACTTGTCTGACCACAAAAATAGAAAAACTAGCTCTTAAAACTGATTCTGATTTTCCTTAATTTCAAAAAGCAAGGAAAACAATGATGTGGAATTCTATAACAATTTGAGCTAAAAGAGATGCATTCATGTGTTCTTTTCCAAGTAAAGAAAATGCAAATGAAGATACATTGTGATATTCCAGATAAAAAAAGTTCTTCACACAATCTGTAAATCTGTCTAGTTCCACCTTGTATTTATTCCACATCTGTATTCTCTAATGGTACAGTAGGTCATTGGTATCCACTTATCTAAAATCCAATGTAAAGCAGACTGTTTTTCATTGTTGCATGTAAATAAAGCCAGTAACTTGAAAAACAGAAACTTAATCTAAAAGGATAAACTCGGGCACTGGGTACTTCATTTGCTGCTCTGTTTTGATTAATTTTATATACTGTAGACAGATATGAAAATAAGTGTTAATCTACTGTATGTCATAAGATTTGTTTAGAAAAAAGGAAGTCTAATTGAACCATTGAAATCTTTGATTTCATGTGCAGCAGTGTTTTTGGTGCTGATTTGTCTTGTGTTGGGGAAAAATGAAAAAAAAAACACTGTAATCCAATAGGTAATGATTCACCGCTCTTAAGTATGGCTTATCACCAGATTAATTTAATAGAAATTCACATTTTAGACGTTCATTTGGCCCTATAGTTATTTACAGAATAGTGTCATGTAGAAAGGAACATTATAAACTAAGGTGACCGTAAAACTGTGACACAGAGTATACTAAACAGAACAGTATAACACATTCGATATACAGAATATGCATAATTCAGTCAATCGATGGGGAAGAAAGAACAGTGTAAACCAGATTCAGGAGTATGATCATTTAGACTACAGGCATAATGCTGAACTCAATACAAGATATTGGTAAACTGATCTTCACTAGTACAAGAGAGCTAATGATAACCACTTTTAGGTAGGAAGGGAGAGAGAAAAAACAGGGATGCCCTGCAACTACTATGATCCGACAATTATTTGTTTATGCTTTTGTTTTCACTTTATTCAGGTACAGTATGTCCTTGCTGTGGTGCTTTGTGTATTGTGGATATTATTTTGTTTAAAACCTATTTAGGATAAAGATTAATCATTCTACAAATGTCAGATCTCTCCTGACATCACAGCCTACTGTATGCTGGAGATATTGCCAGAGTAGAAATGCATTTAAAGCATTTTCCATTTTGGACCACCTGTAAACATCTGTGGTTAGGATGTGTTTTAATGTACATAATCCATCAAGAGCATTTTGTTTACTAAATATATTAGCATGTGTGAAAAGATAATTATCCCCTCTTTCCACAGAAGCAAATTATTTAAATACATCTTCCAAGTCTAGTGGCACCATCCAATTATTCCTTTTTTTTACCTGTGAAACACGTGTTTCTAAGGGCATAACCACACAAACAGGTGTCCAATTATTAGCTGTTTTTTCAAGAGCAGTTTGCTAAAAAAATAGATGATGAGATACACTGGGTTATACTGATTTAATAAGTCTTATGGCTTCCTTTCCTAAAAACATTACCCCATCTCATTTGTCGCATGGTTACATATCCCATTATGGTTGTGCACTTTTCTGTGTTCTAAAACACAGTTAAATAGGTCTGTAAATATACCTTTTCAGTGTCTCACAAAACAGCTTATTGCTTGTCCCTACTTTCCCCAGAGAGCAAGCCTTGTTCATTATCCAGATGCAGACAGAGTGCAGTAGTGATGCATCACACCACAAGGTTCTCTCCGCTTCAGATATTATGCGGGACATTTGAAGAGACTTATTAGCATATTTTTCAGTCATTACAAATTGCACTTCAAAGTGCGGAAACATCCATAGACTCTTAACATTTAGTATGTGGAATTTTAATATTGGTCTTGCAGGTTTTAAAGGTTGATTCAAATACCCCGTGAGCAGAGATGTGGATGTTATTTTCTACTAATTAAGCAAATTGGTTCATCTGCGTTGGGATTCATGACGAGGTCTTAATGTACCCTAATGAATATTTGGCAACGACATGAATGAAATATGTTGTCCTATCAAATCAACTTACATAATGAAGAAGATAGCCTCCTTTCCTTTCACATTTTCTCAACTTGTACTCTGTGGTGTAAAGAATCACCTTTCTTTTTTCTTGAAGGCTAACCCTATCTAGTGTTTACTGTGTATGGAACTAGCTAAGCCATCCACTAGCTACTTTGCCTACTGTATATGGGAAAGTGTGAGAACAGCAGAACATAAAATTGTAGATCCTATCCAAATTAAAAACCTCAAACTCAGCAATTTGTTACGGCAGAACAGCTCAAGAGCTTTCGTTTTTTAAGAAAATGAAATATAATGTTTGAAAAGTAATCTTACAGATGTTAAATGTGTCATAATTTTCTCTGTGCCTGATACATTTTAATTAGCATTCTGTAATTTTCCTTGGAATATTTAGCTGTAGCAATATAGTGTTAAAATATAGAGCTCTTTTTTTGTTTGATTTATTAGGTGTAAATGAAGTTCATGTTTTATTTTAGTTTCATTATTAAGGTGCCTGTTTAGAATGTTTATTACTGTAGATACATGTGATTAAAACAGAAGCCTTCTGTAATCTGTCTTTAAGAACCACCAGAGATGCATTTTACTCAAAGTTCTTATTGTTAACATTCTGTTTCTAAATTAATCGCTGAGGACGGATTCAGCCTAGGGAAGCATTGTGTGCTAATGTGAGTCATAGATTTTTTTTTAAAATTAGCTGCTGTTCATTATGAAGTCAGAGAGGAATGAATACCAAAAATGGTTTCAGTGAGCATTAATTTTTCTCTAACCTCCCTCAGTCTGAAAACTCAGGGATGGAAATAAGGTTCCCGTTGTATAACACTTTGAACCCAGAAATTGCAGATATCTTTTTCTAAACTAATAGTAAGTGTTGGGGTGCATTTGCATAGTTTGCATCAATTGCACATACTGTACAGTGTGCATTCCATTCCGTAGGAATTCCCTTTACCTTTACCTGTAATATCTGAACAGCATAACTGCAGAATATTAGGTCAAAGGACACACATTTTCCATCAGACATCATGGATAGTGGTTTTTCAATTGGTATTCTGTCTGCCAGCATCAAGAGGTCAATATAGTATTAAGTCAAATAATAAATATTAACATGACTCAACTACAGTATAAGCCACATCATTTCAGTTAGTTTTTCCATTATCACTAAGTAATTAACAGGAAAATAAACAAGGTTGTGGGTATTATAAACAATCACCCTTCACTTCCTTATGGACTTCTACAGTACAACACAATTATATGGATGTTTTTATATGTTTTTCTTTCAGTTAGCAAATTCAAATCCTGTGTAAATATAAACATTTTCTTAACAGCATACATTCCACAAGCATAAATATGTTAATTTGTCAAAAGAGATTTATTTGTAGTAGGTGTATTAGGATAACATTAACATTTTTTTTCCTGTTTCTGGCTCTGTGCCCTGAACAGAATAATGACAGCTCAGTAAATAAAATGCTAACTGGGAATCTGATAGATCTTAATATAAGATGTGTTTTAGTACAAGCATAAAAATGATTTTAAAATAAATATGAACTCCTTATGAGCCATGTTACTTATTTGAATAAAATATATCTGTTTAAGCTCACTCAGTTCTCTTGCCTGTTCTCTAGTGATGCTAGAGATTTGTGATCCCCTTAATTCTGATATGATAAGATCCAGTATTTGGACTTCATGTGTGTCCATGTGTGTTCTGGACTGAGATATGACTGAATCCTGGCTGGGAGATGAGCTGCATATGCCACACTAGTAAATAATTATTAACTGTTAAACATATATCATTTCTTCTTTTAAGGATAAGTTTCATGCTATGAATGTTTTCCACATGTAGAAACACCTTCAACATCCCCTTGTCTCTTTAAGATTCCCTTAAAGAAGTTCAAAAGCACTCTTTGATTTTTGTATTCTCTCTCTTCTAAATGTACAGTGCATTAGTGCAAACACTGGTATAAAGTTGAATTAATAATTACAATAGACCTTTAAAGGTGTATTCAAGGCTATATAGAAATGTTCTGATAAAGCCAACACTAATGCCTGATTCTAAAGTCAGAGACAAGACAATTACACAAACTGAAACTACCTGTGGAATACATTTGATATATGTGTCAACGGTCATAATTGTAATAGGGTAGTATTTTCTAATGTGACTCTTTAATAGGTAGATTTGGTCATGTTTAATGTTTAGTAATGTTTAGTTTGCTGGAACATGAGTCCTTATGCAAACCACTGATCTTCACTCTAGTGCAGTGTTATAAAACAAGCTGTGAATAAGTGCCTAACACAAATGTCATAAGGTACTGTACAAAGAGGTAAACTAGACAGTAGTCACATAACTTTCATAAGAGGAGTTGGAGTTGGAAGGGTTAATTCTGTACAAGAGTTCAGCATATGGATTTTGGTTTTTACTGTATTTTGAAGACTGATGCAGTGAGGTATGAATGAATTATTTGAATTTTACTGCAATAACATTGCTGATTGTTTTGTTGTTGGGCACAACTGTATTTATAATGTGACTGGTATTGAACACCTTTTATAACATCACTTTATTAACCCTATACAATGTATTGCATTAGGAATTTGTCTTTTCACATATCCCAGCTTGCTCTCCATGAGACACACAGATAGGGAGAGAGCCTGGGGTCAGAGCACAGGGACAGCCATTGTACAGCGCCCCTGGAGCAGATGGGGTTAAGGGCCTTGCTCAGGGGCCCACCGGAGTAGGATTCCTCTGCCGGCTGCAGGATTTGAAACGGCAACCTTCCAGCCACAGGCGCAGATCATTAGCCACAGATCATTGCTTAACATACGCTCAATGAGTAATATTTTGTGCATCACTTTTATGCACTAGCAAATGTTTCAAATGAAATTGCTGGTACAGGATGAAGCTGAAATGTTTACCAATGTACATATAAATGGGGGGTGCAATTGTCCAATCCAATGATAAGTGAAAGAAGGGGCAAGGCCACTTGTGTGATGACTTCCATGATCCAAGTGCAAAAATATAAACAATACAGTATGCCTCTTAAACATGTCTTCAGCCGTCCAATTTTAATGTGCCTTGGTCCTTTTCATTTTTTTAAATTATACACTACTGTTACTGTCATCAGATCAACAGCTTAATTTTTGGAAGTCTTTCATTAGATACTGTACTTCCACTTGTTTCACCCTGATGCCTGGCAGCGTGTCCTAACACTGCTGAATAGGCGTTCACTTCAATCTTGCAGAGCGTCTTGGCGAACATGCCACTCATGTGACATTTTGATATCCCGCTATTCTTTGTAAATTGGAGCTCTCAAACCTACAAAGCTTGAGGAACCATTGTTGTGATTTTCACATTTGTGAAGGACTCTCAACTTAATGTTTAGTTTTATGCTGAAATATAATAGCTTTTGATCTTACATGATACACAAGGCTGAAATGTGCTCACACTACAGTACCTTTAATCACATCATATGGTACATGGATAAAGCTACAGTAGATCTTAATCTTTAAAATTATATATTTTTTTGGCAATAGTTGTTTGCCCTTTGCAGGTCTAAATACTGAATGCTAATGATAAATTTCAGTTAATCTTAAGTGCAATACAGAGTTCTATTTCAAATAATCATATCACAGTTTCAGTTTTGGTTTAAAATGTCAGATGTAAAATAAATTATTAATAAGATGAGAGATGTTGAATGAGATTGAGCACTTTTCAGCTAAGAATTGAGTCTTAATGAAATTGGTCATAATTAGGCCAGTAATGTCTTTTTCAAATATGAGCAAAAGTTTCAACGTTTACAAAATAATGGTCAATGTTAAGCAAAGCTTCTGATTCAAGTGAACATTCATAATAAGATTGTGCTGATACAAATAAAAAAGCCTTTTCTTCATCCCCAGCTAAATTAAATTAAAAAATGTATCTGCTTACCCTGACCAGCTGCTTCTCTTTTTCAAATCAATTCAGCAAATCACATGGTTTCTTTGGTTGTTTCTGGTATCCTTACCTCTGTTTTAGTCCATTGTGTGAAGATTGCCTTGAGCCTGTCCCATTTGTTTAAGAATACTCTTTTGATCTTGTATATCTTTGATGAAAGGTTCATTCACATTAATACATCTTATACTTATTTCTGCTGTTTGGACTCTGTGTCTTTTTTTTTGCAATTTATGAACAGTTAACAATTGATAAATCTTTTCTCTTGTGAGCAGATTACTTTTCGGTATTGTAATCTATCTTGCAAAGTCCCTTAATCCCACCTTCTCTTCTTCGATTTCTCTCAAAGTATTCACCTATACTTTACTTGTACCTTGCATTCAAGTTTTTCTTTGATCCACTTTAATCTTTTTAGTATTTGCAAAACTATTACAATCATTGTGAGTATACTGTATATTGATGTGTAGCATATTGAAATGTCAATGTACACTTTACTACAACATACTGTACTGTACATATTTAACGGAACATACTCTAAAGTACATAGTATATTAAAGAATATTTGGACATACAGGTAAGAATGAAATGTGACGTTCTAAGTGGAATGTAAGACTGAATTTTACCAGTGCTGATTAACAGGAATGCAGGGCCTTGGAATGAAGAATGAAGGGATTGTATTTAAGCGTTAATTAAAATAAAATGTGCTTTATGTAGATTACAATTCTAGTGTTTGATTTTCCTGGGATATGAACTACAACAGGAGTCTGAGCTGCGTGTTCCCCTGTTTCGCAGTCTTCACCTGTGCTACCAACAGTGGATAGAGATCAGATAAAGCTGTAGTGACAGCACAGCCTCCAGGAGCCCATTCCCCTTGATGGATCTGGTACTAACGCTGTCTTAATAATAGCTGCCCTGTCACCCCCACTTAATAAGCATGGCATACTTGGTCTGAATCACATTATCAGCATTCTAAATTCCAATCTTGCTCTCTACAGAGTGTGATCTCCCCCAAGGCAATTATGGGAGCTATATAAAAACACATTTTAAAGATTATAATCTTGTAAAATCTAATCTGGTTCCAAGTAACTATTTCTATTGCAGTGTCTCGGAAAGATTTCTTTTTTACCTTCTTTTTTACATTTTTAATTATGCAACACAACAGGCCACAATCTTGATGCTGATACCCTTCTTCAATGAAAGTAGTTTTTCTTTTATACTTGTACTGTATGTAAACATTACACTTTAACAGTCCTCATCTTTAAAAATAACAAACACCAGTATCATTAGTGTCTAGGACAGGGCCTTTGTGCCTTATAGTCTTTATTTTAATATAATCTAGGGAACCGAACTCCATAGTGCAAAAGTGACTGCAAAGTATTCAACAAATGTCATATCATACATCTGCACTTCCTTGTATGTCATTTGGGCCTTTCTGCATCAGGGAGTTCTCTATGATTACAATACCTGCAGCAAGTGCCCACTTTTATTATTATGAACAAAATATCAGCACAGCTACCCTACTATGAAATGGATATATACAGTATTTGTCACTAAATAAGCTTGAGGCAAGACCTATTCCTAATATTGAGCTGTATTTACTGTATACAAGCCTATATCAGCTAAATAATGACTCCAATTATTCCAAGATTATGAAATGTAAAAGTTATTTAAATGCTAAGCTTTTTTGTAAGCAATTACCGTTAGTGTAAAACCTTGATTGGGTACTACCTTTTCCCTTCTTTCTTCATTTTCATTTTTTCCTTTTAAACCACTAGCAGCATCACTTAAAACCATCTTATTGCAATGATATAATTGCAATATGAGAGCTGCTATTTCAACCGATTTCAGTTAATATTTTTAATGATAGTGTTACTAATCTGAATGTCAAAAATGACCTAACTCAGACCGTCAAAAGTGGAAAATGCATTAACTAGAATGTCGGAACTTCTGTGTACATGAGTTCACACTGTGAGAATTGTTTTTGCAGTAAGTGAAATACCTGCATAAGACTAATCAATGAGTCTGGGCGGGGGTTGCAGGAAGCAAGGAAACCAAACTGTGGATTTATGGAAGGTGTAGTTTCTGTCTTTATTATCTAAATAAAACCCTTGGTTTTTTTTTTGTTAATGAACACCTGGTGTTGTGACACTATTCATAAAAAAGGCCAAAAGACTAATTTTCTGCAGAAATCCAGCTTCTTTAAGATAAAACTGTTTTAACAATTATTGAAAGTGTTTTAAGGTACTTCCTACTTGTTGCCAGTTCTTAATCTCCTCAAGGCAGTGTGGGGGGGGGGGGGGCATCATGTTCCTCATTGGCATCTGGGTGGCACTGGGTGTACATTCTTTGTCCTCTGCTCAGTTAGTTGAAGCTACTCTTTGAAATGAGAGGGAACTTTTTTTCTGGAGCTTTCATCATTGATTTCCTGTTTGCAAATGAACTAAACCAAGTGCTTTATTCACATTTAAATTTGGAAAGCCTGTTTAGAGTTGCTGACTTGATTATTAAGTTTGGGGAAAATAACTTGTTCAGAAGAAAAAGATATGCTGACTTGATTGAAATTTTTTTGCAAGTCACCCATTCCTCATTCGTTTCCTGCGCCACTGTGAGTTGACTTAAGGGTATTTAGTTTTGCATTGTTATACTGTATTTTGCAGTGGTACAAGTATCTGCTTATTTTTAGTGTGCCACATTAAATAACCCTTTCTTAAAGAAATCTGTAGGTTTAATGTAAAAAAATATCAAATAGTTGACAGAATTGACTAAAATACTGTATACTGTAATATTGGACTATATGATGGGGACACCCAAATCCATGGGAATAGGAATGCTACAGATTATCTGGCTCTAATCAGAAGCAATGGATTAGAAATTAACTATGATCTACCTTAATTTAATCAGGTTGACGATTGTCAGGGGCCAAGCTATTTATAATGTACAACTGATATAGAAAACCTGTTGGAATAGTTAACAAGAAGACTCAATTTGGGAACCTCTGTTTTAGGACATTCTACAAATTGGATTCATCTAAGGACAGCATTTTCATTACATATGAATACCTGCTATCTCAAGGTCCTTGGCAAATAGACTGCTGGAAGACCAGTGCATCTCTCATAGTCTCTCACAGCTACCCAACTGAACTATTATTTCAAATAGCTGTCAATTTCCTAGGGTGCATGTAGTAAATAAAGCAACAAGAATTCAGTTGTTTTGTCAAGTAGCAATGGCAATTATGTATCTCCCATCTCGGCAAACAGACACCATGAGGCATCCAGCACAAGAATTAATATAATTCTGGAGACATTGTACAGGAATCCCAATTAATCTGATGGCTGACCAATACATGTATGGATTACATTGGAAAATTATATAATTCTAATTCTAATGAAGAAATCTAGGATTCAGGTATAAAATACACAATCTGAGGATATATAATCTGTGGATAATTATGGATATAAATCCATCCCAATGTGAACAAAACATTGCAAAGATAATATTGGCTATGATCTCCTTGAGTATTAGGCTGGATGTGTTGAGGCATAGACCAGATCAACATCTCAACAGGCAGCTGTGAGACACTACACCACTCTTCACATGGAACTGCTGGCAAAGGCTGTCTGGTCATGGCCTGAAGAATTCAGCAGTCAAAATAATGCTCACCATAATATCTCAACACATTGTCTTCTGTCAGCTCTGTCAAGGGTAATGCAATGTTCCAATGTTCATCTCAGTTGTTTTCGGGACCATAGAAGTTATTTTTTCTCAGCTCTCAACATGCTACACCTGCATGGCCTCGGAGCATGCAAGCAATTTGCATACACCTGACCACAAGCAACTGTCAGCCTGCTGATGCATTTGTTATTTCTTCCTATTTATTCATCTGTTATTTGTGCTGGATCTGGTGGATGTGATGACCCTTTGCCTTCAAATACTTGGCCTATTTCTCTTGGATCTGATTTCTCTCTGAAACGTCTAATTATTGAAGCAGAACATCTCATTCTCCAGGCAATCCATCTTTCTGGACTGCCTTCAATCACACAACAGCAACAAGGCAGTATTACCCAAACAGGACTCTTGCATTAATTCAATTCATGTCCAAAGTGAATCTCAAGGGGTCTTTGAGATAAACCATCTCAAACCAACTTGACTGCACTATTTAAAATAAAAATAGCATTGTGTATGATGGCTTTGAGCTACATGTGTTAATGTAAAAACCATTGTTCTTTTCACTCTGCAAAAGTATGCACCTTTTATCATAATTCCAAATACACATATAGTAGTCCAGCCCTTATGCCATGTCATATATAGTAGTATTTTTTAATGAAAATCTTTGTGTACTGAGAGTCAAATTACTATTACTTCATCAGATGTACATGGGAATGTTCTTATTGTGTTTGTTTGCTTTGCCTACTCCCCTCTTTCATTTGAAAATGAAATCACAGAAGCTGTTTAATTGTTAGCGAGCAAAAATCTCCTGTGTATGTGTGATTTTTTTATTTCTTTTTGCACTCTCTGAATCATAATTGCATTGCTTCTTCATTGGGACGCAAGCCCCATTGTAGGAAATGTATCTTGCTGATATTGCTTGGAGAGTGAAAGTAGCCAATTTTCCATTGTTGATTGTCCTGGGCTGCACTGGAATAATAGCATTAACCCTAGTGGAAGGTATCTGCAAGCCTGCAGATTGCCTTGTGCAAAGTACATTCATTCCCAGCCAATTCATCCAATTATGTTTTATTGACACGCTATGGATAAACCTAGTGAATTTAGGTGAACTAATCTGAAAGTGCTTTGGTTGTTCAACTTACATTGTTCATAAACCACTAGGGGTATATTATCTCATTACTGTACCTTTCAGTTGCTTGAAGCTAATTTACTTTGTACACACAGACATGTACTGTATACACATTCATATATTAGTTAAAGTTTTGTCATACATAAGAATAAAAGATGGACCTACTTAATTCTTAATAATTCTGAAAACAAATACAGAATTATACAGTATACTATATTTTGTCTTTGAAGACATTAACTATCAACATTACATTGCCCTATGACAGCACTGCATACAAAAATGTAATGTAATGTAATTCCTTTATTTGATTGAAAGGAAGAGAGCAAAAACTGCATTTTATATTTCTTCTCCGCATGCTATCATATTTCTACAGCTAATTTTTTTTTCTTCTGTATGTGATCAAGGTTTTTTCAAGTGCTTTCAGAACTAAAGTTGCCTTCGTTTTCTTTTTGATGTGAAAGTGAAGCAAACTGGGACAACTTGTGATTTATATCCAATCGTGGGTAATTGTTTTGCTAGTTTCTAAATCAAATCATGAAGTGAAAGTGTTTCATACCGAAAAAGCCTAATAAAAGGAATATTTTGCAGCATCCATGACAACAAAATTAGGTGTATATAAGCCTGAAAAGATGGCAAAAGGAGTCAACATTTTCTGTTCTTTAAATTGGCAAAACAGATACTAATAGTCAGCATCTAGCCTATTGTTTTGACAACCTGTTGCCTATAATGGCTGATTTAAAATTGTCAACAATACATATTGGGCCTCTATTTCTAAGCATTTTGAGCAAAGTTCTATATTTTCATACTTTTATATTAATCAGAAGCAATTTTACAAAAGTTATATACTTTTGTAACAGAAAAAGAGAAGCTCTTAAATGTGGATTCACTCTGTAAGCCCTGAAAAATAGTATTATTAGGTCCTCTTGACTCCTGGTAATAAACAATTAATCAGTTCCCTAGTTATCTTTGTTTCATTCCACCACTGCTTGCTTGTAGTTTAATGAACAGAGAGAGATGGTACTATGGAACTAGAATGTATGTACAGTGCAAATACTGTAGCAAAATGTCTGTTGTGGCTTTTTTACCTTTTAGAGTTAAAATAAGCAGTTAAGAAGTCACCCATAACCCCTGTGCAACACAATGAAGTGTATTAAAGAAGATTATTTAATAGTTTTTGTTCTATGTGGTCTGGATACATTTCCTCTGCCTCACTGTGTAGGATCTGCAGAAAAAATGGAAAAGCAATCTGTTAGAATGGCAGTCATTTTCTGTCATGAAACAATTGGCAATATCTGAGAAATACTGTAAACCTTTACCAACTCCATGGCTGGCTTAATTTTAAACAGGCGCAGTTACGTTATCTATAGATGATGTTTTCCATGCCTCATGCTCATCAGTAAAAGATTCATCTAAGCTAACCAGTGGAAATAATTGAACTTGACTCTGAGAAAAGCTTTCTCTAAAGTTTAATTAAGAAATCATTTTGACTCGAAATCTGTCAGAAAGCAAGGTCGATAAAATCTAAAAGGTCAAAGAATGTTTTGTGTGATATTGTGCCATATTTAGAACTCAATGAGTCTTTCTTCCACACGGTGTTCAGTGCAGTAGAATGATGGAGCTGAGAACTGTTGGGAAGCAATGTTGAATATATTGTACTGTAGAAGCCTCTTGGGTAGTTTCTGTCTGCGGGGAAATCTCAGGTTGGGTATTACTGAGCTGGAGTATGGCTATGCAGGGCTCTCGCCAGGAAAATTGTGTTACTTTTTGGATGGTGCGAAGCCCAAAAGCAGTGGGTGGGCAATATTACCTTTTTCATAATCTGAAGCAGTTTATCATACCCCAGAGAAACCACTTCCTTCAGCGTGCGACTCCAAATCTCAACACATTGACTACATAAAATAACACTTTCAAGGTCTAAAATGAAAATATTGGATCAACACAATGGTAGTAGTACAGAAACCTCAGACAAAGAAACCAGTTTCTCTTTTGATTTCCTTAAATATATTTTTAAATGATCTGCTATTTGCCTTCATTGAGAACTGAACTACAGTATACCAACTGTGTAAGTTGTTTTAATTTCACGGCTAAATAACGAGGCCCAGAAAACATTAACTTCTCTAATTTCATTAAGTGAACCATGGAGAGCCGATTCCTTCTTGTAATGATACATATTCATTAGATGAAACAGTTCAAATTTTAAAAAATGAAGTACAGTATCAGTAATATTTTGAAAATCCAGATTGCAAGTGTTTTCTTTCCCCTCTTGCTAAGAATCTGTATGCTACAGCGTATGCTATTGCATACTGTATATACTGTACAACAATTATATATTTTACTCATTTCTACAATGGAATTACTGTACAGTACAGTATATACAGTAGATTTAGTAAAATTGAATGACAATGTTGGGGAAATTACTTTTTAACAAATTCCTTTTCATATAAAGTGGATTATAGAGTATGTTATTGGATATCAAGGTTATTGACTTAATGTATGATTAAACTGTGTACATACTGTAGAATGGAAAAGCACCCCTTTACATACAGTAAATGGTTGCACAGTCTGGTTCAATCTGGTAAGTCGGGATATTGAAGTCAATTCCCCATTGTCTTTCAAGAAACAGTTGGATAAGGTATCTGATTTAGTGCTAGCAGTAAAATAAGGAAGATGATGCAATTGGTCTCCTTTCATTTGTAGTTCTTCTCTTACAGGCAAAATATAAAGTACCTATCTGGAAGAGAAGAGCACCTTCAGAGAAAAAGGAGCTTTTACAAATGTTGCGGTAACCAGTGTTCACATGATTTCTAATTCAGGTTTCGTATTCTAAACCACAGAACTACTTTGCCACTTTCTAACCTTGATTCTACTAGCTCAGGCAAGCTACTGTAAGTAAGCTCAGGCCTAGTCTGTACTACTAGTACTAGTCAGTAGTCAGTTTCTGTCAATAGTTTTGGCAGGTGATGCTCTTCCTTCTGAAACAAAATGTCTAAAAAATCAATCCCATAGTTTGCTGACTTGGGTCACTGGGCAGTAGGAAGTGAGATTCCTCAGATAAGACATTAAACTGAGTTCATTAAAGATTGCATATCACTGCTCATAAGAGTGGAAGGGTTTAACCCTGATGGCTTTGCTATTTTCTGTGTTGGCCTACCTAAACATTTCCACCATGATCCAACTGAAGTAATTTCTCAGTTCCTTATCTAACATGCTTTTCAGTAGTGGATGAATTTGGACCCTCCTATACAGGATATGAAATGCTTTGAGCTCCTTTCATTGTAAAGATTGCATTTGTATAGAACTTAAGATCCCGCAAGGCCTGAACCTTGATAATGAGATACTGAGAGTCCTATGGTTTGATCAGTTATGGTCCACATTAGTAAGTTTTAGTGTGCAGGAAATCTGTCGTGGTCCCTACTGACTTCACTTATAACACATCAGCAGTTTTTGTGTGCCATTTTTCCTCCTTGTCATTCTTTAATTGCCAATTTTAGCACAGCAAATTCAATTACCAGGAACAACTGAAGACTGGCAAGCATTCTCATAATACATCAAATATTTGAGTTCCAGTGTCTAATTTCCTTTTATTTTTTTCATTCTTTCATTCTTAATTAAAAATGCACAGGTCTGAGATCTAACAGGGATGTTAATCTCACTTTGTTACTCTACAACAGAATGTTGGCAAAGAGAGGAGGGAGGATGCCAGCAGAGCTGGCTATTAAACTGCATGTTGATGATGATGCTGCTGTACTGTGCTGCTCTGTAGCTAGCTTCAGTTTTAGTGTTTTTTTTCTTAGTTTTCCTTTTAGGTGGTCTTTGAGTTTAAGGGTATTGCATAAAGCAGTTGAACACATTGAAGGACAAGAGTGTCATTCTCTCCAGCATAACACTAATCCCTAAATGTCTGCAGCATTGCTGAGTTCCCTTCTCTCATTTATAAAGTGTATTTACCCTCTAAAAGTGCTTTTATGAAACAATTAACTTTTAACAATTAAAGTGGATAATTCACAGCTTTCCGTTTTTATGTGTCATTAGTATTGTACATGATGCTGTTAAAAAGGTGTGTGAAAAAGGCTGCGGGTGCTATTCTCACATGAAAAATCTAATGCACAACTTTCAGAACAATGCTAAGCAACTGGTTTAATTGCTGGCCATACAGGGACGGCATAAATTAATTCAATTTGTTTAGTTTCCACAGAGGAGTAGATACAGGAGATTTCTATGAGTATCCATAATCACAAATGGTACTGGTACTGTCACGGACGTCCAAAGGGACTAACCGTGGGGAGCAGGAGAGCAGAAAAAGACCCATATGCGTAGCGGCGAGACGGGAAAAAGGCCCGGGCTCATTAGTGCAAAGAGTTCAGGAATGCCGTATAGAAACCTATGCCCTCAGGGAGCAGACGTGGGGCGCCCTGGTGCTAGGCGGGTCTCAGGACATCTGAACAACAATGCTGAGCCAGGACAGAGTGCAAGACCCGGAAATATAAAGCCCAAGGGAAAGAGAGGGACAGGAAGGACAGCAGACCGGAAACTAGGGACAGGACAGAGAAGGAGCGCCCTCTGGCTGCAGAGGGCGTGACAGGTACAGTTTACACAAAGTTCTTATTCTTGTCCACCTGAAAAATAACGACCAGTAGACACTTGAATTTGAAATGAATCAGGTGTACCTTCAGGATATAAAGCAAGCAAGAATTTATTAACACAAAGGATTGTTGGTGTCTGCAATGAACTGTTTTCAGGAAAGAACTGAATGAGTTTCTCAAAAAGAAAGACACTAGTAATCAGATAAACAAGGTGAGGCAAATGACCTCATCTTATTGTATACCTTTCTATTGAGATAGAAAAAATCTAAAGCTAAGTAATTTATACACTCAAGAACTGTATATTCTTGATGCTATAAATGGATCAGCATTTTTTTCAGAGTTCCACCTGAAGCTCTGTGTATTGGAGGATCACAAATTCATAGCCTGCCTTTAATTCGTGTTGGGTTTTCTTGCAATATTGAATGACTGTTGTACAGAAAGTTTGATTTGGTTGTCATTATCTTTATGATGTTGCAGCCACAGGTTAAAGTAATGTTTTCCCGTTGACTAAACCATTTAATATATTTTACAATGTGTGAGATTTACACACGAAAGTGCACTACGCACAACTAATTTCTACAAAGGAATCTGCTGAGAGTCTGTATAAAATATTGTCTCATTGTATCCTGTTACATACAGGCAGTTTTATGAGCTTAAATGGTTTGGAAAAATATCTTCTAGGACAGTCTGGCTAAATATGATGAGGTGGCTTTTTTGCTAAATAAAACACCATTTTATTTTCTCCAGAGTTGGGAAATTTCCTGTCCTAGATGTGTGAATGTTTCTCTGAAATGATGACTAATGGTGATAAAATGTTACTGTTTGATGTGATAAATCACTGGAACAGTTTAAGGATTCACTGAGGTTACACATGGCCCTAGTTGCTGATTGAAGCATGCAGGACAGTTTGCAGAGAGACCTCTGGATTGTTGGATTGTATAATATGGTGGTGCAGTACAAAAAGTGATTCAAAGGCCGGGACCAATCTGTGCTTGATACAGAGCACAATAAACAAGGCCAAGTGAAATCTCTGTATGAACAAAAAGTAATATACATATATTGAGTAGTATTCAACATGTGAGAAATGCTATTAGTTCAGATGCTCATTTGATGCATTTTCAATTCCTCTCTTTATATTTGTGGATTAATTTTCTTTATTATAGACAGCTTCTTAGAAACACTAAGATGATCATTCAGACTAACAATTCCAAGGTTATGAAATCCAGTTTGCATACATACATCATGATAGCAGACTTGAATTACCTTAGCTGTGCCTTTTAATTTAGATAGTGCTTCACTAGTTCACAGAGGAACACTTGCCCAGTTTTTCTGAAGATGACGACTGATTATTTTCATGCACAAAACTAATGTTGATTGACTACTGTAATTTTTCTTGACTTTGTGAAAAGCTTTCACAATATAGGTTAATAATTAGGGTGTAGTTTTGAGATACAAATTTAAATTATATATCTGCTCATGATAACACATAGTGAACTACTTTCGTCCAATATCTGAAAATCTGATACAAGATATTGGAAATGTTTTAAAATGAGCTATACTTCTAAACTCTTTGACTGAAATCATTTACAGTAGCAAACAGTTTTGCTCTGTACTGTAGCCCCAGCTAAGCCTTGGTTTTGTGGTGTCATTTTCAGTAAAGATTTTTAATGAATGCACATAATGCTGATTTTCTGTAAAAACACTGTCCACATATTGTACAACGGGTTTTTTTTCCCTATTAATGTTGTGATATTGTGCAATGTGAACATTGCAATTATTTTAGCATTGCTACCTTGCAGATTTTAAAAAGTAGAATGGAACTTTTTAATTTAACTATCCTCATTAAGTTGAGCTTAAATTTAAACTGAACATCAGCAGAAGGAACTAAAGCTCATTGTGGAAACTGACATATTGTAATTTCCACACCTCTTCTTCAGAAATAGTAAATGCTTATTAAGAGCTGTTTATTGTTTGTTCAGAATTGTTGTTAGGTAGAACATAACCAATGAAAAATGTTTGAATAATGAATAATGTTTATTGAAATTGGGTATGAGAAATTCTTACCCTGTTTTCTTAAGGGCCAGCCACCTGGCCTTAGGATGAAGACTTAAGACTATATACAGAAAAAGAAACTTTAGCCAACTGGCAATTGCACAGGAGGGGATAGGGTGGAAGAAAGATGGAAAAAAGTTGAATGAGAGCAAGAGAGGTTTACCATAGAGTGACTTGAGAGCTCAGCTAGAATGAAAGGCAGTAGACAGTGGCCCTCCGGGACTCAAGCTGGAAACCACTGCCACAGATACAGTATTAGTAGCTTGAGACGGATGAAACCAAATTGTTGTTTATTTAAAGCCAGGCTTTAAAAAATAAGGCAGTCCTCAATTACAATAATGGAAATGTAAATACAAGCGTGATTTCAACTGTTTCAGACAGAATCAATGTTTTTAGAGACCCCATTTACCGTGGTAAAGCAATTGTTAAGCAGCAAAATCAAAGACAAAAATAAGTGTATCTAAGCAAAACTACTCTTCAGCAAGCTCTAGTTAATGCAGCCACTCAATGTACAGATCTTCTAAGAATCTGAGTGCTTGTTTCATTTTAATTGCTTTTGAAGATGCCTTCTCAGCACAAGGCTTAAAAAAAGCACAATAAAATGGCTTGTTATCCCATTATAATGAACAGTCCTCTGTAAGAATAAGATGACTGAAGTGTTTTGCTTTAATTAGGTTAGAATGTTCTGATAATACTGTGGTCCTGTGATGTAATTATTACATTGGAAGAGAGAGCATCTTTTCTTGTTTTGATCTCATCTCACGATCATCTCATTCATCAGATTTCTTATTTATTCACGACTTTTAAGACTGAGTTTGAATGATGTGAGTACAAATTATTTTTTTAAAAGCCATGCATAAGACCTATTGTGGATGATGTAAGTACAAATGAAAGATTTGTTTCAAAATCCATACATAGTAGAACATTTTACAAACTACTGTATAATGTAGACCTGGTGCTAGTTTTTGTGAAGAATATATGTCTGCACCTGACAGTGACTAAAAACTCTTAAGTATATAATCACTGTATAATATAACCATTATTAATGACAGTTTGTTTTTGAGTTTGTGCTTGTCCCAATGATTAAAAGGATGTACAGAATATAGGTCTCTTATTGTTTTGTAACTACAGTTTACAATGCCAGTACAGAAAATACCTAAAGCATTTGTCTTGAACTGTATGTCAAGCTGCTTTAAAGTAGTCAGTATGGAATTATCATCTGACATTTATTCAGAAGAAAATTCTGATAGCTAAGAAATAGAAATGTACAATATGCAAGTAGCTAAGTGTGGCATTTAGCTAAGTATTCATGATTTTTTAATATTTTACATAATGTGTTCTAAGTAGGCTTTATCATTTATGACATTTTCATTCCTTTGTCCTTGTCCAAAGAAAGAACTTGCTGCAGATGCAAACACATTGCCTAGTTAAAAAGTTTGTGAAATTTGTAAATTGTTGCCATTTGGTTTTTAGAAGACTCTTTAAAGATTCCATCATCCATTACCAGCAATTACACCTGTTATTGGTGCTGTCTTTTAAAAGATGCCCTTTTATTATCTTTCTTAAAAATCAGCTGCTCCAATGAAATGCCAGCGGGCAACCACAGGGCTTAACATTTTATCCTACTTGGTTTCACTGATAATGCCCAACAGGACAGTGCAGTCATACAGTATCTATCTGTACTGTCTTACAGCTACTTTTTGTACATAATTAAATGTGGATATGTTTTTGTCACCTTCTTCAATCTTAAATTGTGTGTTGCAAAACCATTAACAGAGCTACAATTAACAAAATCTTACAACTATTCCTAATTTGTTTTGCGCAGATTTTTCAGTTGAAAAATGTTAATATTAAATTGTGTATAAGATTTCATTGCCAGATTTCAAAGCTCTATAGTATTTGTAATGCTTTGTTTCCCAATGAGTTTTAATAATATGTCTTGTAGACTATCAGCTTGGCTTTTTAACAGACATTTACCTCAAGTACTGTATTGGTCTGTTCTTTTGAGGTTTTTTTTCAAGCTTGTTGTATAAAAAGCAGCATAATTCAAAAAATAATCCAACTTTGGCTAGAAATGGCAGAATTTGAATCTATTATTTCTGGAACATTTTCCATTTCTGGATACGAAAATTGTGCTTATTTGGGTGCATGTAAAAAGGTGTATTTTTATGTGTAGTGAATATCCTCTGGTACAGTTGTCTCACTTAAGAAAAACAATATAGCTAAGAGATTTGACAATGATCCCTTCCTGCTGTTTAAGTAGATTCTTAAGCAGTGTCCAATTTAAAATTGGCAGCAAAATCTCATCTCCTGGCAATGTAGAATAATACCTCTTCCACTCCAGTGATTATTGCCCAGCAGAATGTCTGTCAACTTGGATAATTTGTTGTGTATAAATAACTTTGTTTTACTTTTTTAAACCATTGCTGGTCCATAACAATGATGCAGGCTGCAATTCCTTCTGGAAGAACTGAAGATGACAAAACGGTTACAATGGAAGAATCTGTGAAGTAATTTCAGTCATTTTTCTATATAATGTGGGCATATCCAGAAAGTTATCCATTGTTAGGGGAAAACCTCTTATAAATCATCCACAACCACACCAACTAGGCAAAAACAAGTATTTGTCTGGAATGGTGGATAATGCCACATGAGCTGATTATACCATTATTCACTATTGAGCTGCTCCAGAGGTATAAAATGATGTCAATTGCTATGATTTATTTCTTCAAATTGATTAACAGCAACTTGTATTGATTTAACACATCTAAAAAACATTGGGCTATGCTGTCTAGCTTTATTTTTTTGCTAAGACAAACAGCTTTTCTAAATCTGTCATGTAATTCATTCTAAACAACTTGATAATCAATAGCGTGTTTAATATTTATTTTCAGTTTTCTGTATGTTTTTAAAATTACAAAATTCCAAAAGGTGTTTTTATAGATAACTATCTTGCTGGCCTCTGCTCAGTGCTATCATTGTGTACTATTTGCAACATCTAGCCAATGGTCAGTATTGGCCTCTGCCTTGTGACATGTCTCAGAGTTGCAGATTGTGGCACAAACTGACTTTTAATAATGACATGCTAATTAAATTATATTAATAGTTAATGGTCAGGACGTTCAGTCTTTCAGTAGAGTCAAATATTCTACCATACCAAACAAGCACACAATTACAAATATCATTTTTACTATAAACCGAGCCCTTCAGATTATGTCTAACCATGCTTTGCTTCATCAACCTGTCTTTTATTAGGCCAGATCAATATGATGTAACTATTACTAGTAAAGCAGACCTATAACTATACAATAACTATAACTATACAAATACAGGAACAAGTAATATGTTTATTCCATGCTGAAAAGAGACATTTTGGCCATTGAGCCTTGTAGCATGCACTGCCTATAGGAAATTCTCATTAATGTTTAGAATAAATGCAAGTAGCTATGATTAATTATGCTCATTTGAATATTAATAAGTTCTGGTCATTTCACAATTGTAGAAATGATTACAGCTAATTAATATGCATATTCCCATAATATATCAGCATATAACAGCAGCTTTTCTTCAAGAAAGTTTCTCATAGCTTTCAATGGAAGCTATTATGGGTGCTACTGAGAATTGTATCAGATTCATCACTTTAATCAAGATTTTACCACCAGTGTTGCCTTTCAATGCTGGGTTAATGAGTCATTTAACTGTTGCCAAAAACTTTAATTTGATTGCTTTGCTACCCATTTCATCAGAGAATTAAGGGAAAAAAGTTGTTTGACTTCCTGGAGCTTTTTTCTTCTACTGGTGTTGAGCCATTTATCCTCTTTTTTTTATTGTTCATTGCTCATTAGTCTTGATTCAATTTTCATTTTCAGTTGCTAGAAGCTAGGAAGTCCAATTAAAGGACAAAGATTATGTTTTGCTTGCTGTGACCCCCCTGCGGTATTATGGTACAACAGAGAAGGGAGAACAGAGGGTACAGAAAACTACGTTTTAAGGCATTAAAGCAGGGGAGGAAAAAATCCTGACTATAGAAATGTTCAAACTAACATCAGCAATAAGGCTGTAACATATAGAATCTCAAGAGTAACATACAGTATCTTCAATTAATCTTAAATCATAAAAGTCATATTGCATGTTACTGTTTTAAGGAAGAACATGAGTTTGTACTATTGGTCATGAGTCCAACCATAAAACGAAATGCCAAAAATGCCATGTGCATAGCCAAAGCCAAGATCACCTTTGTTTTGTTTTTCAATAGTGGTACAGGTATTTTTATTTTATATGTGTAAACAATCAAAACAATAAACAACAAAACATGATTACATGTCCATGAGGTTAGAAATAACATCTCTAGTGGGATTTATGTGAAATAATCCTTTAGTATTCATAACTAAAAGTATTAATTTACAATTATGGGAGCTGAATAAAATATGGAAGCAATCCCAAAAAAGCTCAGGCTAATTTCCATGTTTTATTAGTGATTTTGAATGGCAAGTAATTATTGGGTTTGGGGTTGATGAATTAATTATAAATTAATGTGATTTTTGTGTATGGAAAATTATAGCCTAAAAGTAGGATTGACTTTTTATGAAACATATACTGTACTAAACCTCTTCTGTTGCATAGTTGTCTGAATGCAAGTATACAAAATAAATGCTATTTGTACAGTAGACATTCAGTATTTTAATTAAAATCTTTAATGTTATCTACAGTATGTTAAATGAGCACTTATTTTCTAGTATCTTAATTTCACAAGTTACTAAAATGTAAGGGGATAAATAATAGACAAGTTTTTTTTTTAATTGGGTTCTGAGGTGGACCTGACAGTCTTTCTGCAGTTTGTAATTAACTCACACTCCCTTGTCCTCACTAGGCTCGTTGGCCTGCTTGCTGAGGCTCTCACAGGCAGATAAAAAACCCAAAACCTCCTGCCAGGCCTCAGAGGGCATAACAAGTCACCTACCTACACTCCTAGTAAGCTACGCAATGGCAGCACATTAATCACTGCCTCCTTTTAAAGGTCTTATATTGCCATCTTCGGTCACTGGTGCATTCAGGATCCTCTTTCCCCTTGAATAAATGACCAGACCAATTTGAAAAGCCTAGCTGAACCTCCAGGGTTATCTTACACAGGACAAGATATACAGTACAGTATATATTAATTTCTGGGTGTAAATATGAAATAGGCTTGGAGTATCTTTCAGCTACTGTTTTTTATCTATACTGTTCATATTTATGAGTATTTTCAAAATGCATTTTCATTTGAAGACAAAATAGTGTATTACTGTTTATCCATTAACTTCACCAGAGATGAGTGAATGTTTGCAATCTTAGACTCGTTTACAGCTTGCATTTAAAAAACAAATGGCATCAGTCTTATTTCCTCAAATTTTATACCTACAAACATTTAATTAGTTTGGGTCATGACTTGAATCCCTTCACTAGCATAGAGGGAGAGGGGATTGTGAATCTGATTCTCCAATATTGGACACTCATCATTTGACATGTATGTTATCCAGAGTTTAAAATCTACTGCTAAAAAAGTTCTTAAAACCGGAGTCAAGCAGTCAAGCACAAAGCTAAGCTGCAGCAGCTCATTGTTCAAAGGAACTTCTGCCAACTCATTTACTCATGCAGGTTATGAAAAGATTGTATCTTGCCACTTTGATAAGAAATGAAAGACTTCCCCACCTCTCTGAAGCCTTTTAAATAATGACACTGTGAACTCATCATTCATTATGACACTGATCATTTATTATGAGCTCAACTTGCATAAAAAAGACTGCCCTGGCACATCATACTCTCACCCAAGTCTGGTGCCAGAGGATTTCCTTCCCTTCACCTTGGCTGGCTAGAAGATAATAACTTTGTCACTGTGAGCCTTGCATTTCTTTAGATAATGCGCCTTTTAAAAGAGATATATTGCTTGCCCCCTACTGATGATTCCTTCCCCTTTTAGGATTATATCACCATTCATTTTCATTTCTTCTGCCACAGAACTAATTAGAATGAGTTGGGCTCATAATTACAGCCAAGGTTATCAGTGCTACTGTACTTTCAGACTCTATGTCTTATCTCAGCTGCTGGTAACTGCCATTTTCCACATTGTGCGTGAGCCAAGGTGGCCTTCACCAATAGAATGCCTTGTCTTATTTATCCATGGTGCTAAAGGTTAAAAACTATTACATTGTGACATATAATACAGTGAGACATCCTTGTGTCTGTGTCTAAATTGAGATACCTGATGCTAGTTTACTCTAACCTGCCTGTTCTCCCATGAGCCAGAGAGCCTTAAGGTATGGTTATTCAGGAAGCTGAGAGATTCCACTCCAGACTAAAGTAGTTCATGGTGCTTGATCAGTTTTTAAGTCATTAAGTCAGTGGTGGAATACAGAATAGATTCATAAGTTAACAAGTAATACAGGTGCTTTCTTGTATCACAAGTGAAGCGCTATACAGCAGTTATCACGAGTTTGCCTAAAATAATCAGAACAGTGATGAACACCTTTAACTGGTGATTAATCAGTAATTCATATGGATTTTGTCCTTACTTCAAAATGCTTAATAGTACCTTACATAAATTATAGAGTACAATCCCACATATTTTGTGCTTGTTGATTTTGTAGGCTGTTGTAAAGCAAAAAATGGACCATACTGTGTATTCTCATTTCACTTTAATGAGCTTAGTCATGGGGCAGGATGCTAAGATAAGGTTTCAAAAAAGTTTTATCTTATACTATACATAATCACCCTGTGAATGCCTCTTCATTCCTCAGCGGGGCAAAGACTTTCCATAGCTTCATGTTTTCAAGAATGTAATGTATATAATTCTGGGCATCCACATCACAGATTCAGTTTGGGTCCTCAAGCCTGTGTATACCTGTATGCCCCTATAAAAGACTTTGAAAGTCCAGTGCTTTGAAAACACAGAATTGCTTTATAAGACTGACATAGACTGCGGCACTTCAATATATATGTTAATAAATACCACTTTGTAACTGTATTAGCCTCCATTGCAAGACTGAGAATTGTAAGATAAGGGCATGTACATTAATAGGTATGAGACAATAATATTGCAAGACATAAATTGTAAATAGCACAAAGAACCTACTGAAGATTGTGACATTGATCTAGGATGCAATTCCAAAGAAAACCAATGCAGAAAGTTTTCCAAAATGCACTGGAGTCCTCTACTAAGCCTTTAAATAATTTTATATTCTCATATGTTCTCCATTTATTTGATTTAAGCAGCAGAGTTGTATTGAATATTATAAGTACTTTATTGCTAATTATATTGGCATTACTTCATTCATTAATTTGTCACATTTGACAGGCAGTAGCAGTTTTTGAATCTTTATTTTTGCCAGGCTACTGCAGGACAGACTTCTCAAAAATCGTCCACAGGCCTCTATGGCTATTGACTTACTAATTGCTCCTGCAGGCTTTATGGTTATTTTGTTCTGAAATACTGTACAATTCACCTATTGGTAAATATTTATTTTAGAAGAATGCCTTTCCTTTTTGTTAAAAACCTGACTCTTCACTCTGTTGATACTGTATAAAATTAGTGGGTTTTCATGGGCAATTCCATAGGTAATAGGTACTGTATATCATGGTTAGACAGCTTTGCATGTACAGTATATAGTACTACTACTGAATATAAGGAAACAATCTTTTTATGAATATTGGAGGCACTTTTAGTGTTATTTTATTTCATATACAGGCCCATTGATTCTTGTTTGTTTGCAAAATACTTCTACTGGGCTTCGCAGAATGAGCTTAAAGTACAGTCAAATCAATATTTCTTGCCAAAAAAAGGAAACTTAATTTAAACTCTTAAGTACAAGTCAGTTCCTTGAAGGATGTATTTGAATCTGAATTTTTAGATGGGACTTTTTTCTTGTTTCTACATGGAATGTTGTATTCATTCTTCAAATTGCATTTCCTTCCATCTAAAATCTAAAATTCCGCTAAATGGTTACAGGAAATTCTTATGGATATACTTTAACATGCATTCTTATTTTTCAGGAAGACTAAACATTTTGGGTTTGATTTCATGATTTGAATTTAAATTTGAAACTGTCCTTTTAGGCAAATTCAGTTCAGTAATTTTAATACAAAGGAATCTGCATACATTTTTGCAAATAATTTGTATTACATTTATTAAATGGCTACTCAAAGGGTTTGGAAGATAAACCAAAACCATCAGAGCTACTACTGTATATCTGTTGAAGTCTAAAAAAAGGAACTCTAAAGGAAGTAATTTTCAATGGAACATCCCTCACAAAGAAAGCATTCAGAGAAGTTGAATAGTCAAGCAAGTAGAGTGGGTTGCATTTATTCCTGCTGAATCCCTCAATGGATTCTGCATGGGCTCAGATGAAAAGACCAGTTTATTTAGAAAAGGGGGGGAAAAAGATTGAAGACCCTTTTTTTAAAAAAAATGCTTTTTTTGCTTTCTAAAGAAGCTTTCAGAGATAAACATGGATTCTTATAGTACAGATAAAAATCTTTTTAGTTGCTGTACTATTCCTTGTTCACAAGCCTATGGCTACATTTCCTCTAAAAAGAAAGTTTTGTCAATTAGCTGCCATGGAAACCAAGGCTTAAAGCACAGTCTATTGGCCTGTGTGTATTTACCTTCCTAGCAGTAGGGAGGGCAGGCTGGAGCTGGATGTTAGGCTGATGATTAGTGAATTCAATGAAAAAATAAGCCTCTTTTTTTCTCATACCAAATTTAGGTCTTTTAAGTGAATAATTCTGTAAATAGGACAAGCAAATGTATTTGGTCAATATGTAGCACATAAGGCTTAACTGTGGGTTTAGTAACCCCAGGGTTTTTAAAAAAAGTTTTGTGACAATTAGATTTTGGATTTATCTTTAAAATTATCCAGATGATCATACATTCTTCTGTACATTTTTTAATAGAGAACTAAAAGCCCATTTTTGATAATGAAAATGGTATTCTTCCTAACATCTATTTTCTTTTTTGATGGTATTTGTACTCATTTACATGTTGTAGAACCTTGTTTAAGATACAGACAATTCTTTCTTTCTATGGAAAGAGAGAAGCACTGCTTTAAAGCCGATCAATGTCCCATGGGTTAACCTACTGAAAAGTCTTTTTTGAGGACAAACCTTTTCTGAGACATCTGATCTATTTTAAAATCCATCTTCAAAGAGTGACACAGAATGTGAAAGTGAGGAAATGGAGATTGTTTTTATAATGAGTAAGTTTATTAGTCTTTTAAAACATGACACATAGTAGAACTTTTATAGTAGCCTTCAGAATTATGTTGATTTTCTAGATGCCTTTCTTATAACAACTCTAATAATTCTTAACATGACATTATAAATACTCTGTACATTACATAAAATAAAGATATGTGATATCTAAGTACGTACTTATGTATCGAAATGCTAAAATTCTGCTAAAGCCCATACAAAGGCATTTAAAGTTTGACAATTCACTCACAATACTCACATACTCAAAAGGCAATTAATTCACTGTTAAGGATTTTGTGACAATTTTTCAGTTTGTTGAGTATAATTAGAACTTCCATGTTGTCTGATATTTTATCTCATGGTACTGTATAATGCTCCTTCACCTGTGGTTTTTACTCAACTGTTTTACAGAAGGTGCTTGGGGACGGTGCACAGAAAACTTTAGTTTATTGGTTCTGATTAAATACCATGGTTATGTCGTTTCATTCAAGGCATTACGGTGGGTAAACTGTCCCAGACCACGTTTTACATGAAGCACTGGAGAAGCTGTACTGTATGTAACCATAATACAACTGTGACAAAATGGTGAGAATAAAATGAAACTGCAAATACATCACTTTGTCTTCTAAATCATCCAGCAGCCTACATTATTGTATAGGTGATATACTTTTAGAATATTGTATCCTGTTTGGGGAGGCAGATTTAATTTTAATTAAGCATGGTTTTGTATTTTACTGTATGTCCATGCTCTTAAACAGGGAAGCACAACTCCTGTCTTCACAGGGCATGGCATCCTTTGGTTTTCATTTAAGCTTCAGTCTCTATTGCCTAATTGCATTTATTTTATATATCAGATAACCTGTTTAGATTGCAATTAAGTCATTGAATGGTTCATATAATGAATCTAATGAATATAATGAATCTAGGTCTCAAGCACTGAAATTTTCTATCCTTGCTCTAAATGGTTTTGCCAGGTTGATCACTGTCATTTCCTACAAAGTGTTTGCACTCATTCTGTCCTGCATCATGCCCATTTGCTCCCTACTGTCCACCCCTTCTTAGCCACTATGTCTTTTGTTCTCCCAAGCTTTTTTTATCTGCTACAGTAGTTCCACTGCCTCCCTCACACATGAAGAAGGTACCACAGCCAAAACATTGTCTTCCTTTCCTTATCCATTTCCTTTCAGCATGGAATAAACCTTTACCTGTTTAATTGTGGCTTACACACGCTAACGCAGCTACTGTACATACTTGAACTTTTAGAAATTGTCACATTCTCCCACTTAACGTACAGTATGTCAGTTTATTAAAGTCAGTTTAGTACATTAGCTGTCATTCAGTCTGGCTCAAGCTTCTTGTGGTGAAAAGGATTTTGACTCAGCCTCACTGATCACAGACCTCAGCCTCTTCCTTTAAGGAGAAAGTTTTTGACAGCAATGATTACATTTCTCTTTGGTCCCTTAATTGACTCCTGCCACCAAGTTTAATTGCAACAGCTTTGTTAATGGCCATTAACAAGGAAGCCTGCAAAGATATGAGCATGTAATACTTCCATTCTAATGCTCTTTGCTGGCTGAGCTGAAACTCTAAAAGAACAGGCTTTGTTAGTGGATTTAATTTACACAATACTTATCATTCTGCTCATTACCAAGAAGCTCCGATGTCGAAGACCTACTGCCGAGTGAAAGAAATCCAATCAGCCCTGTAATACATTTCCCTTTTTCTTCTGCTTTCTTTTTTAAAGGACATAAGTTGAGTTCACTCCTATCTGGGATTAATTTGTCAGAAGGATGTGTCTTCTTTTGTCCCTTTTTATTTTATTTTACTTTTTCCAGCTATTTCAGCAATCTCTTGGCACAAGGATGACGAGAAATAGCTCCAATCAATTTGCCACAGTTATGATTAGAGAGGCTCAATATACTTCTGGGTCTACAGGCTGAAATACCTTTTGCCTTCTGTGTCATAAGGAAAAGTCTTTTGTGGACTTTTCACAAGCTTGGTATTTTATTTTGTCACCTTGTTGACTCAAAAACCTGAGTCAGAAAAAATGGTAGAAAATCTTAGTCTCTTGTAGAATGCTGAGTATCATATCAGCACCCTAAAGTCAATTATATACAGTACCATGAATTTGGTTTCAGTTTAATAATTCATAATGGCATGCCATTAATAAATTAGTCTTGCCTCTTATGATCTTTATGCAAATGTACCACTACACACTTTCAATGTCGGAATTGGAAATTTTAGCATGAATGCATCTCCAGCAGAAACATTTCTGTGCTGTTTCACAGCTACTAGCTCTCTAACATGGAAGCAACAAGTTGGCAATATTTTGCTTGGCTAGAAATTGAACCAAAACACTTAGGTGACTTGACCTAAGTGATTTAAATGTACAGAAGATTTCTGAGATCTTGAAGCTCAATTCTGATAAGGTTCTGGGGGAAAATTTCAAAACAAAGATAGACCGATGAGTTTCAGTGTACTGGATTATCTTTTAAACAATACTTCTGACAGAACAGATAAACACTGGAAACGGGAGATAATCCAGTCTCCAGGCTGTGTGAACTCCCAAAGGCATACAATATTCTCAATTTAAGGGGAAGAGAGAAATAAAATGAATCAATTAAGATGAAGAGTGGTGATAAAACTATAACAAGTTTGTGATCATCTTTGTTGATATGGATAAGGAAAAGAATCTTGCTAGTAATTATTGGATCCCATTTAACGCATCTGTTGCCTGGGTATTGTTTTGAGTTAGTGTTTTTGTTCACTTGATTAATTGCTACAACAACAGAAAAAAAGGTGTAATTTGGAAAGATACTTTAAAACAAATCTTGAATTGACATTCAGATGATATTTTTTTTACCCGACAAATGTGAAAATGCACTGTTAACCATCTCATCTCACTGATGTAATCCTGTTTGTGTTATGTTTTGTTATCCCTGGGGAAAGTAAAGAAATATGTAAACTTTATCCACTGGTGTTCTTATTTTTGTATTGTACCATCTTCCATATTATCCAGCAGTTATTTCCACAAAATTAATACAGAGATTTGCTGCATGTTATAGACAACCCCAACTTCTAAGTGATTTCTCCAGAATATATCTGTGCAGTTAAGTAGAGGTACAAAACCAGAGTACAAAAAGCTTTCTATCTTAAGTGCTTCTATTTTATTTTAAGTGTTAAAGGAAAGGAATATAGTAATGATGTACACTGTAGTAATTTTCACTTTAAGACTTACGGTTGTTCATCACGTATTAACTATAAAGAACCATTGTATTTGCTACCTGTACTATTGCAAGTATGGAAAATTCCTTTTTTTATACTTGAATGCAATGTTGTGAATTATTCAGTTTACTGTATATATACACAGATCATACACAGATCTCAATTATGAAAAAAGAAAGGACAAAGTCCGCAGCCAGGAAAAAAGAAGAGAGCTCCTGATAATTGAACGGTATGTCATACTGTTCACTCTGAAGGTTAGAGTTGGATCCAGTGCGCCATAAAAAAGGACAGAAAGCACTGCCAGGCAGAATGAAATTTGTCACTGGATCTACAGATTGTAAATTTGATTTATTACTCTTTGTAGCATCTGCATAAAATAGCTAATCCAGCAGACATGCCAAGAAGCATGTCTCTGGATGTTTTGGAAGTTACTTCCAAAATTTTTTGTCTAGCTGGAAAACTTGCACAGGTCAGGGAAATGGATTTTGCCTCTTGGTTTGGCCAACTCCTTTGGGAATTGCTATAAAGAGTGCACAAATGTGATAATCGAATGGGTAAATTGCCCTTCGAGCAAAAGTGTCAAAAATAGAAAACAAGAAAGGAGTCAGCCCAGGGCAAGTCCAGAAGCATGTGAAAAGGAGAAGGTGCTTGTTTGCATTTATTGCACACTGGCACACTGGGGCAACACTGGATTGTCTTGCTTAATGACAATCCAGAAGAGCCTGTAGCAAACTGGGAAGAAGTCTACGTATTTGAAAGGTAATGAGATCCTGTAGTCATCCTCTGAACAAGTTAAACTAATTCAGCTACTGAGCGTTTAGTGTGGCTGCATGGGTGTGGAACTCAATGCTGAAATAAATTAAATTTGGCTTTTAAGCCTTTCTTTATGGTTTCTACTATTTGTACAGAAGCGTATATTAGCTGTTCTGTTAATCAGATGTATTATTTAGCTACTATTTGCATTAGCTGTCCTAAAGGGGTAAATTTATCATTGACACGGAAAGAGGTAACAGTGTGAACGAAAACACTCCATGAAAAGGCTGAGAATCCTGTCTACAGTAGGTAAAGGTTTCAGGGCCCTGTTTAGTCTTCCAGGACACAAGTGTATTTAAATTATCTTACAGGGACTGGTACCCAGTAAGGAAGAGTAACTATACCTTCTAACTACACTGTTCTTAATTTTTCATAAATCATATTGCTGTTCAAGCTGCAGGAGGAAGTTAGTTAATACAATGGTGCCGTGCCACTAGTACTGTATGTGGTTTATTAGTTTTGGTGTTCAAACAAGTATTGGGTATTCGGATGTAAGACTTCTGGATTGTCTTGATTAAAATGGCATTTGACACAGCTGGTCAGGAGTCATGATGGAAATGTATTGTACTTTATCTTGCTATATGCAAGTAAAAGCATTGTACCCATTTTAAATTCTAGAGAAGAAAGCAGCCTTACCAATCAGTATATATGCATTTTGTTCAGGAAATACTTAGAGGACTATATATGCTTATCTTCTAGTTCTGATCATGTATAATTTCAAGGTTTACCTGATATACTGCAAAATACATATGGAAGGATGTATTACAAAAACGTGGTATCAAGTCTCATCCATAAACATGACTTAAGAAATTACATCCTATCTCATATTGTATAGTATGAGGCACCATGCTCACAGATATTTACTACGACTAATCCTCCACCTGTTACTAATCCTGTTCTATTATTTATTTTTGATCATGAGGAATGAATATTTAAATCCCAGACATCTAGCAAATAAGAGCACATAATTCTTTATAAACAACTGAGGTTCCTACAGTGTGGCAAGCAATTTGATCCAGCTTTCATTTCCATTTCAAAGAAAATATATTAACCACTTGCCTGACTTAAGCACATTTGATATTTTCAATCTATGGATTCCTGCTACTCCCAACATTTTGTTACAATACTTGTTTCTAGAGACTTGAGAAGTGTTTAAAGCTAGTGAAGCTGATACGGGTAGTTAAAATATTCCTGAATTTTAATTGCCCGTGCCTATATTTAGAATAAATGTCTGTTGTGTTTTGTTTTAGTTGTAGTTTAAATATTGTTCATAAAAGGGACAAAGAACAACACCCTAGGTTTTTTCTACCAGGGTAAAAATAATTTTGGTTTCAGTATGTCAAGCAATAGATTTAAAAGCCAGCTGCTCTGTTCTATATCAATTGTATAAGATGTCATTCTGCAGTACACTATGCAAGTTAAGTTTGTGCTGAGCACAGTGGGCATGTCTGTGGTATATTATAATACAGGCAGAGAATTCTCAAATCAAGTTTAATATCACTCATTTGGAGGAGCTTATCCAGTATTTATTGAAGCTTTTCTGTAATTAGAGCCAGGTAGTCCTTTACTATAGAGTCAAATGCTTTTATGATGTCTGTGGCTGGGAGGCATTGTCACCCAGTTCCGACAAGTTGGGCACTGAGCAATTCTGATAAGAAAATCTCATCCCATCAGACCACTGAAGCGGATGCTGAAGGCTACATTTGACCTGGTCTGCTTTCTTATTTTACGATCTTCGTAAACTCACCAGGTTGGAAGAGCAAAAATATTTATTTTCATCCAAGCGGATCCTATCTAAATGAACTGCTTGAAAGTTCTTAATCTCTCCAAAATCCTGAAATGCTTCACAAAGTGAAGTTTCTTCTTGGTAACAGTGGATAAGCCTGGGTAGGTAATACTGTACTGTATGTTGAAATATCATTGTTAGTCTAGCCCATACAATCTTGCTTTTTTTTTACTGAAGCTCTTTTATTGAATGAACAGAAACATTTCACTCTATCGTTTTTATTTTTATAAAACGTGAATATGGTCTAAATGTTGTTCAATTATTGTACTGTAGTTTGATTTTAATTTTCTTTTATAAATTGCTTTGATATGTATAGTATATACTTTTTATCCTACAGTATCTGTCACCAGCCAAGCAACTAGGTTTGCCTTCGTAACAAATACTCCCAAAACAACAGTCTTCAAATGCAAACAAAACTAGAATTTATTGCTTTCAAACAGTGATCAAAAACCTCATAGAAGTTCTCTCAGCCCACTTTGCCTCCTAAGCACCATCCAGCTACTGAGCTCTCCCAAAATAATCAAAATAAGTGTGACCTTAAGGTAGGGATTTAAAGCTTGAAGGTTTGTGGTTCTTTAGGACAAGTATTGTAGACTGCTGCTGTATATCACAGCACAAAGCATTTGTATAGTTCTGACCATCAATTTATAATTAGTCCTGCAAAACTGACATGAAGCACATTGTATCACAAATTCTGTAAAAAACAAATGTTTTAAACTGTAATTGATTAGTTATAGAAATTACAAGTCATGACTGCAATTGCTGTTCTACAGCTTTTCCAAGGTTTACTGGAACTACAGTATAGTATGTTAGCGTTCCACTGAAAATGCAGATAAAGGTCATTACTAATAATACAGTACCCTCAAAATTGACATTAATTTTCCTGATGAAATAGAAGATGGTAAAGATTTACAGTTTAGATAAGGTCATGCTTAAAACAGTCTGATATATGTAAATATTTCTAATCCCAAAGAATATTAGAACCCTGCAATATTTCACAGTAAACATGAATGCGTGTTCAATATTCAACATCGGCTTCATCTTCTTGCCTTAAATTTGTTAATTCACACTACAGTGGAAGGTTGTTGATAATTTGATAGCCAGTCACCAATATGTAAACATCACTGACTAGCAGTCCTCAGAGATTTCTGACTACAATCATCACAATGAATGCTACTACCATGTTCCATGTGCTACCTCCTTTAATACCTCATGGAAACAGTGAAGCTTCAGAACCATCTATCTGTATTTAGTTCCAGAGGTTTCCATTGCACTGGATTTTATTTAAAGGAAGACCTATACCTACAGATGTCAATGTCACCCTTGTGACAGTTATGAAAAATGTGGCTGCTTTGTGCAATGCTATTATGATTACATTATAACATTTTTATATTTTATTTAAGCAAGACTGTAATTCAGTTTGTTATATGATGTGTAAAAGGCAACCATTTGGAACCCACACCTTCCCATTCTCCATTAAAAAAGCACCTAACTGAAAATATTAAATTTTCTCAAAAAATGTATGAGATCTAAAACTGCTTAAAAAGGATTAGGAGACAAGTGCTCTAAAAACTGTTCTTTGTTTGCAAAACCTGACTTCTTTTCTCAAGCTGTAACTCCTAATTCTATGACTCTCAAATTGTCTTTCATGCAGACATAATTGGATTCAAAGTTGTTGTTTCTTACCCATAATTTATTATATGTACTGTATAGAAGGGAACCTGCATATTAATGCAACAGCTGTCTTCCTTACTCACTGGGGTGACATTTCTATCAAGACTGAATAAATGGAGTACTAATATTCTGAATAAGATAATTGTAAACCAATCAAGATATCTATAAATGCACTCTAAATAAAGTGTTGGATTATTTATTCTAGCATGTGAACATGTGAACTCCATGCAGTTGTATCTTGTAATCTGTTCAGAAACTGTGCTTCTAATTATTCAGAATTAAGAAAGGGAGGCTCGGCAGTCATTATTTCACCAGGGACCAAAAAAATCCTGGACAACAAATCCCAATCCTACTGCCAATGGCACCAACACTGCTTAATGCTTGTGAAATCCCATTCACACCTGGCTAGTGACCAGGATAAAATGATTTTTTGATCATAGAACTCACTTGCACTCTGAGCAAGTACAGTACTTTCATTTGTTGGGCTACTAAAACACCCCTAAACGATTTATCTCTTGATACAACTACAAGCTCCACAATGACTGACAGGAGAGTTGCAGTACTACCAATTAGAGGAGCGGTGCACGGTCATTAAGATGAAAGAAATTAAGATTTCTCCAAAAGTGCCCTGGTCAACCAACTCCAACTCAATTTCCTTTATAAATTAAGCCACTCGTTATTTTTAGGACTTCTCAGTTTTTTGCACAGCTGTTGAACCTTCCCCTGTGGTAGTTATTCTATATTATGTGCTAAATCTTTTCTGTACATGTAGTAACAAATCTAGCTCCTTTTCCACATGACTTACATAACCTCTTATTCTTTAGTAGCTTGCAATAGCAAAACAGATTGGAAGAGTTTGGATTCTACATTAAATCACTCTTTTTTGTTTTAATGTTTCTGACTTTTCATCTCTTGTTATAATGACTTTTTGGAGGCATTGTGAATTGCTGATTAAGACCCTGACCCATTATTATACAGCCATCAATCCAAATCCAATGCAGATACCGCTGTATCCTTCTGCATTGTAACCTGATTGTTCCCTTGTGCTCATCTATGTACTGTAAATGGATATCAGTACAGAATATGCAAAGGATTGTTAACCTGCAATGGGCTACCATCCACTCCTGAGGGAGTTTTGTAGTCCCAGTCTGTTTAGCACTACTGAAGCCAGGATAAGTTCTGGCTCTATATATGTGTCAGGTTTGTGAAGATCTTTAAATTAGCTGCACAATAAATCACTATACTGGAGAACATTTTATTTTTGTGGGTGATTAACAACTAATCTGTGTTTTTGCCCACTTTTGACAAAATATTTATCACGGTGTCAAGGGGAGGTTTAGAACATGACACATGGAGCAAGTTCAAAGCGTGCTGTTTAAATTAGTGACAGAGCACCAGTTTAAAAACAGGCGTGAAAGAGAAGAGTATAAAGAAAAAAAAGAAGGAGCAATGGATGGTTTCAGCACAGGGAGGATTAATCTGGGTCACTGCCTTTTGTTTCCCCTGGCTCTCTGGCTCACCTGTCAGGTTGAATATTAATGAAGAGCCTGTGTAGTGGGCCCTAGCTAAAAGATATAAGGTTGCTAAGTGTCTCTGCACTTACATGGGCCAGAAATCAAGTTTCCCAGATTGAGAACAACCTCCCTGGCTCTGTCCACTAGCCTACATGGTGACTTATGGACCTTTTCCAGCTGTCTATTTTCATGGGCCAATGGGTTGTTCCATGTACCTCCCCCAAGAGCTTTTCACACCAGTGCCGCCTTTCTAACAAGGCAAAGTCTCCAAAGTACAAAAGTGCAAGGATTGCTTGTTTTTAAAATTGTAAGCAGAAGGAATGAGGTGGAGAAGATTGATGTTCAAAGAGTCAGGCACCCTGTATTATTTTAATTGTGCCAACTTGATGTTTTGAGGAGAGAGCATGCTCTATCATCTGCTTTCATTCAGTGGTCCAAAAATCTCGAGCCAGTCCATCAACTTTTGCTCTTTCGCTGTAAGAAGAACAATTACATTGTTTGATCCAGACGTCTATTTACAATACAAATAGACAGGGCTTCTTTTATGCAGGAGAAGCTGGTTTCAAGAAATCCTTAAAAAAACATTTTGATAAATTTACAAATTATTTTAACAGTGATTTACCTTAAGATGGAAACGAAACTGTCAGAAGATCAACTCATGAAAAGGACAGAACTCAAACATACTGTATGGGTGGCTGTATCTGTTAAAGGGAATAAAGTATCAATAGCTACAGATACTAAAACCTATTCTGTGATTGTGTGATTGTGAGGCTATTTAAAATTAGTTTCAATGGGTTTAAATTGCTGAATTATTACCAGGTCCATTTTTGCTGTAGACCATTCAATCTACAAAATCAATATACCCTTGGCTGTACGTTGAGATGAAATGCTGAAATATTCAAACAGGGCAAAGGGTGGCCTGGTTGTCCATTATGCCTCTGGGCTCATATGTTAGGAATGTACAGACAATTATATCTTTTAAAACTTGCAATGTAAAATTAATCTTTAGCCTGATCAATTGGTGAGGAAATTCCCTTTGTCATTATTGTTCTGTTTATAAGAATGTTACTTCCTTTAATGGTTTTGATAATGGACTGCTGCGTTTCATTCAGAGTATGCTATCTAAAGTGTAAATTGTTGGAAGAACAGAGTAAAAGATTGTAGGAGATAAGGAGAGAAGCTTTTCCCATATTGATAGAGGGAGTATCAATAAAGAATTTGAAGGAGATAAACAGTGCAAAACATACATTTATAGTGACAAAACCCTGTATTCATAGATTTCCTCTTAGCAAATTGTTTGCCAATATTTTATTTGTCAATTTCCTATTTATAATACACATTAATATCCTAACCTAGGTTAGGATAGCTACAGTATATGCTATTTGACGATCAATGATGGAACACCCTGTGTTAGGTTAACAACCAGCACCCAAATCACCCATATCATATGAATATGAGAAAGTAAAGAAACTCTATTGTTACACAGACTTAGTTCCTGTTTGTCAGTGTCATTTATACTGTATGCACCCCGAATTCCTTCAAGCAGCTTTGAAATAGGTTACAATTAACATGTTTTGCCAGGCTAGTTAGAATGGAAGAGAAAGATAAAAACAATAATAAAAGCAATGTACTATTCTTCGAGTGAAACAGCATGAATGTGCACACTGTATAATTTAAAGCTCTGTTTTTAATGTATTACTGATACCAGAGCAGGTTGTTTGGATGTCTACTGTATGCCATACAGAGTCACAAAATCCTAGAACTGTCATGAAAAAATATACTGTATCTGGGATAGCTCACTTCAATATGATTGCGCTTATTATTGTTATCACTATTGTAGCATCCATCTCAAAATATAAATGTTACCTGAAACACCCATACTCGTGACAACCATCACACTTTGGAGTAAAGATAACCTAGCCCACTGGGTCATGAAATAATTACCAGTTTTGACATTTGTCAGTATTCAGTTGTAGAGTGGCACAGATGTTAGTCACTATTTTTTCTAAAGGTGTGAAAAGTAGAGAGGTGGCATGCTTGCACTGTGTGTGAAGGGAGGCCTGGATATTCTGGTTTCCACATGATTCATAGTTCATTAGAGCCCTGTAGCAGGCTGAAAACATTTTTTCCTTCAGTGTCACTTCAATTCTTATCACAGTTTTTTTTAATAAGTAATGTACAGTTCTGTGCACCACAAACATATCTGATTCCCATAAAGCAGCAGGAGTTATTTAACTTTGTCAGGATTACCATTTTCTTTGTATTGTAGAAGGTTTTTGCACGAGACAGGCAGGTCTCAATCAGCCTCTAAAGGAAGTGAAAGGATCTTTCATTTTTTATGGTGCTGCTGTGGTTCTGGGGAAACAGGCTTGGTTAGTAAGTGGGGCAGTGACTGTATTATCATTAAGATATGTACAGTAGCAGTCAAACCGAACAATATGAATAATGTGGAATATCTGCTACAGAAGCAAGACCTTGGTTACTTTTCTGATATGTTATTGTTTGTCTCTGCTTTAATAAAAGAAATATATTGAAGTGTTTGCCCCCTTTTTTTCTCCAATAGATTTTGGATTTTCAGAGGGAAATATGGCTGTTAGCACATTTATTTATAGCAAGAAAAGAGTCTGATTTTTTGGACAGAGTGACCGATTTGCAACGATTAATATACTGTACCTCTACAGCACTCCCTATGACAGTCTATGGATTGGTATGGTAGTTTTACTGTACACAAATATTTCCTTGAGCCATCTAAAGTATCTTCATCTAGAACTGAAAACATCTGCTCTGTCATAATCGTGAAATTAGATAAGGGATTAAAGAAAATTGCTTGGTCTATATCTGATGTTTTTGAGTCATCCTTTTTGGTTCAGTCTGGTCTGTTTTGGTGTTCTGTGCTGCTCAGTTCACATTGTCAAAGGATGAAAATATAAGCTGCATGTGTACCTGAGTATCAAGGCAAAGCTAGCCTTCTGTCTCCAATGCAGTTTAGGGAGTTCAGCCTGAAAACATTGAGGTTTTATTAAAAAAAAACTGAATGGATTTACATGTTAACATGCCTTCAGGAGCAACTAAGAAGCCAGGATCAGACAGCAGAGCTAAACAGACTGGAAGGTGTTTTGAGTTACACTGTATTAAATACACTTATACATGTCACTAATGTCCCCATATCCTTTCAGGTTTTGTATCACTTTCACATACAGTATAATGTATCAGCACGTTATGAAGGATGGACAGCAATTTTACACCAGAAATACCATAAATATATATGCTTAGCCATGCAGTATCCAGTTTTCAAATTGTGTACAAGATGGTTGATTTAATGTTTTAAATATTGAGAGTACTTTCACACTGAAGTACCCTCATCCTTTTGTCATATTCGCAGAAACAGTCCTGTCAGCTCGGGCACAGAAGAGAAGTCAGTATGTATTCCTTCAAAGTCTGACCTCTTGTCCCTCATTTCAGGAACAAATTTGTCTTGTGTCCAGGGGTTGATTTTAAATTTTAAAGGATCTCAAACAAAACTACCTGTCTCATTTCTATTTGCTACTTCAGTTTGAAAGATGTGATCATGCCCAATCTCTTATGGTTCAACATAAAAAATCAACACAAAGGAACAGAGTAACTTTAAGAGCTCATAAGCATGCGTTTTGAAAAACAATGCAGGTACAGAATACAGAAAACCATTCTCACATCTTCTCAAAGTGAAAATTTGAAACTGCTCATGGTTTGCTTTTACTTAGGATAAAAGCAAAATCAACCAAACCAAATATGTAGAATTTTGTAAGTGATGGAAAACCTTTGCTTTGGGTATGACAGGATAGCTGAAAAACCATAGAGTGGAAAGTACAAATAATTATTAGGAAATGGTTCAAACACTTACAGTATGAATATTTTATGGTTTAAATTATAAGAACTCTGCATTCAAAACATTTATGATAGACTAGTTTATGCTAGGTTTTGTAGTGATTAAAAAGGATTTTAAGCTTTCATTTATAGGAGATGAATGCTAAATCAACAGCCTGTTTACCATTCATTGCATTGCCCTGAGTTATTGAGATGAAGAAGAATACAGATTGTACCATTTCAAAGAAACCCTTTTTTTATTTATAGGTATTTGTCACGAACAGTCCTTTGAAATTTGTGCATGTACCACATTACTTTTATCATCCATTTTTATGATTAAAACTGGCAAGTACAGTAGCAAATTCCAGATAAGTCAGTGAATCTATGTGAAAATGTTTTAAAGAATTAGAGAACCCATCAGTATGTACAGTATGCATGGTATCTTTACCTACAGTATAGTTGATATGGCAATGCTAAGATTAAGATTTAACACCTTGGGAAATCAAAACATTTAAATTAACTTTAAATTCTTAGTTTCTTATTTTTAGATGTAGAATCCACATTTTACAGTACAAACAAAAGAAAATGTGTAGACTTTATGCTTTCCCAGCTCCAGCAGTAAAGGCCCTAGAGACCAGAATTCGCCGGTTCAAATTGCAGCCTTTGACCAGGAATCCCAAAACCACTTGAAGCCACCACAGTCCTGTTACCCTACTGATGTTTGATCGTTTTTAAAAAAAAAGTCAAATTGCCAATTAGTATTTCAGTTGTTTGGTCAAATTCCAATAAGGACAAAATGAGCCGATGAATATAAAGGGATAATGTGCTAAATACATTGGCTTAATACTCACCAGGCTGAGGAAATAGCAGCACTGGCTGGAGATCAGCAATGTCAAAATCTCTCTTTCTTACAAGGTATGCATTGGTGAGATGGTGGTGGGGATTTAGATTTCAGTATGAACTCCTGTATAACACATATAATACATTAATAACACATTAATAACTCAATTTAGAACCAACGTTTATAGTCTCACTTTGCATCTGTGGCTCTTGTACAGCATGGTGAGAATACTTATTCTTAAATGCCATCTGAGTCTTTAGGTACTCATGGGTAGTGTTACTATTTGGGGAACTACAGTCCCAGATAGTATGGGACAGTTTACTAGTAAACTGGCTATGACCTTTTCTCCACTGACGACAATTGGTCCAGAGCCCTCAGTCTACTTTGAGCAGGTGCTTTTACTATTTGAGCCAATCAGGAGCCTGGGCAATTGCATTACATTTAATTACATTTTATTTTTTCCTATACCAATTCAATTTGAATCAGAAAAATTATTCACCTAATCCCGATGCTTCGGTGCCAGTACCAGCCTGTTGCATGACCAAGATTTGTGCCACAACAAGACAGAAAAATAGAATTTTAGCCTTTTCATGCAGAAAAGGGAAGGTTGTTTCTGAAGTATGTGTTAACAGCATACTTCACTCTCTACTTCGTCTATCTCATCCTCCACACACACATTCTTTTTCAGTTTTTCTGAAGCTGCATCATGCTTCTGGTGACCTTTGAATTTTGTGTGGCAGGACCAGTAAAAGCAATCCCGTTACAATTCACCTAATACATGATTCAAGCTGTAGCCATGGACTATAGAGAAAATAAATAAGGTACAAATCACCTAGGGCTCTATGTGGATAGCAACAATACTGTGATAAGGTAAAAAGTTTTAGCATAATTGGGAAAGCCACTAAAATGTTGTTTATCTGTGAACTGGCTGTAATGAAATGGCAAAAGGGGGACAGTGGGAGAAATCTCTGGCATTGCTTGCGATTTATCTCACTGTCAGAGTAATTGTAAATTACATTTACACATTGAGCGGTTTACAGTGTAATATATCCATCTGAAAATCCCTCGCACACAAGAATATTATCACAATTTCAAAGGACAACTCCATTTCAATTCAGGCTTGCTCGACATGATAAAATGGGGAATTTGGTGCGTTTTTTTTTTCTTTTTTCCCCTTCCCACTCAATAACCTTGAGCCTGATGCAAGATTGTTAGAAACTTATTTTCTACCCAATAACTTGATTCAGAGTCGTAAATTGATCAGGGCCAGGGAGCCCATAACTGAATTAGTGCTGCAAGAGTGCCTACTGAAAAAGAGCTTGCTCAAACCAAGTCACCACAGAAGAAGGAACACTAAGCTCAATGGTGATTTCCATCACAGATTTCGCTCCGGCACATTTCCCTTTTGTGAATCTTCAGGGAATCATCAGTACAGAAGTGTTTAAATCAAACTATTTTTATTTTTATGTTAATGAAAACAATATTCTATGTTGTGATCTTCTTGAGAAGTTAATATCTTAAAATGTGAATAAATTCAAGTGGAAATGTAGAAAGCAATGAAGCTGTGTATTCCTATTTTCTTTCTATTAAAATTACCAACATTACAAAGAGAAACCCTGAATGTCACTTTTATATCTCTGGAACCTGTAGCTATGAATTGCTGTTCTAAAATAAAGTTATTTTGTTACTGTGATCTTAATATTGGGTTTTTCCTTTTTCCAGTTTTATTTTAGTCCATTAGAAATTTCCTCTGAGACTTGCTTTGAATACTGCATTTTTCTTTGAGTAATGTGAAATTGTATTTGAACTTTCTCCAGTGAATGGAGTAGTACAGTACTCCATGTTACCTTTTTTTTCTGTAGTGTGCAAGATAGAATTCGAGTCCAAGAAGCTGACCTTCTGTCACATCAATTTACTAAGGAGGAATCTGACAAACTTTGAAAGTCAGTTCAAGCTCAGTCCCTCTTGGACAGTGAGGGTAATAGTGCGAATATAATCCATTTTCAGAGGAAAAAAGAAAACAAAAAATCTCTCCAGTGGCAAAAGGAACAGGCCATGTTTGGAATGTCATTTAAACATTAAATATTCCCAGGAGATCTTATTTCAGCTCTATGGCTTTTGTGCACAGCTGGGTAGCCTGTTTAATTCTCTGTATAGAATACTGCTGTACTGGGGTACCATGTGTAGGAAGAAGTAATCAAAGATATCAGCACTATTCTACCTGTAGTGTGTCAGCAACCCTTTTTCTGCCACTCTGTAGAAATGCTAGACTCATGCAGAGTGTTAGAAATACGTTCAAATGATCAATTCTGTAGGTTACCTTGTACAGTAGTATTTTAAATATAGTATACTGTATATACTGCATATGTAGAATTGTGTGTTAGCTCTGTCCATTCCACAATGCTAAGAATCTGGAACGTTCAAAAGACATTTGTTAAATTTGCTCTTTGTGTGTGCAGTCATTTTCTCAGCATTTTGAAACTGTTAATTAATATGAATTTCTGTAACTCATAGCGACTACATGCCTTTTGAAAAGACCACACACCTGTAAGGCCTCCATTGTAAGATATTGATGTAACCCATCTACATATTCTATCAGATATAAAATCTCCCTAAATCTGAAAGTACAACAAAAAAGCAGTTGCTATGTTGTCTGGAATTACAATTGTGCTGCGTTTGCTGGATAATATGAAATCGTTTTAAAACTGACAGAAATACAGAGGGTAGGAAAGTGAACTGTTTCTGAAATGAAATGGAAAGTAAAGTTAAAAAGTGTTTTTACTTTATTAATGATTTGCTGCAACAAAATACAAATAAGGTTTCATATTTAAGTAATCTACCTAGAACTAGATTTCAACATTTTGCTGTTTATCAGTTAAATATTTATCTGTGATAAATTATTTTTACTGTCCCTTAAAGAATTAGTATGAATCCTGTTTCCTCTTCACTTTTGCTATAAGGCTATTTTTAAAAATGCAAAGCAGAGAGCGAATGTTAACTTGACCATCAAAAGTATGTTTCAATATTCAACACCACAGTAACAGAGCTGCATGGTAGCCTTCCTTTTTTCATAAAACATATTTTGGAGGATGTGATAGTGTTCTTTCATTATTGATTAGTTAAACCTATTTACAATTTTGTTAGAGCTCTATCTTCATTCATTCATTCATTCCTGGGGTCATGTACTGTATTCCCCATCTTTATACAATATATCTTCTAAAGCAATATGTACTGTACAGTACTGTACATACTGTAGCACTTTCTGTAAAACAGATGTAGAGAAAGGCACTTCCTTTAATCACTGTTATATTTTATGGAAATTATGTTTTAATGTACTATGGTTAAATCTATGCACACCTGTTATTTGCATAAAATATTTCTAAATTATTCTCTCCATCACCTGTTTTTAATCTGCTTTTGTGAGAAGGAAGAGATTTAGCGAGTTTATCACAAATTTGCAAACTTGCAAAGGTAGTACAATAAGAACTTAAGCTTTTAATAGGTTAATCTGTTATTTGTTTCCTCTGTAATTAAATCAGGTTTCTCTTGAGGCCATAAGTGTTATAATGGACAAAGCAGCATTAGTAGGATTGCTCCTTAATCTGATAAAAAAGAACTCATTGATCTTTGTGGTCCTAATTAAAATATGCCAAATACATATGTTTTGGTACTATTAGTAAAAAGGTTAATACTGTACTTTTACCATTTTTCATTAAATATTCTCCATGATTTATTTAGTAAGAAAAAGGTTAAACTTGACATGGTGGTATAAGAGTTAAAACAGTCTCTCAGGTTTTTGGGACTAGATTTAAATCCAAAACTGAGGCAACTTGACGTGTGAAATAATGTTCTCTCCATGTTCACGTGAACTTCCTCCAGGTCTAAACACCTGCCAGGTACTGTAGGTTACTTTGAACCACTAATTTTTTATTTGTGTCAATGTATGAGCACCTGTGATGGGCCATCCAGTGTGTAGTTCCATCTTATGCCCTTTAATTTTGGGTTAGATACCAGTTTGCTGCAGCTCTTACCAGAAATAAGATGATTTCTTATAATAAATAGATGAAAATATCTCTGTAACTATAGAGAAAACAATTTTCAGACATGGTGAGGCAGATTTGATTTCAATCTTTAAATTTGTGTGTGTGTGTGTGGGGGGGGGGGAGTGTGATTTAAATTGGTTTGTTCGCACTTTGCCAACAAGTCATCCTTCTGATGATTAGCTCATGCGTATAGACTTCTGGGATACAGTCTATCAAATTAATGAGGCATCAACAGGCATTAAGAGGAAATTCATAAAAAGGGTAACTGAAAATGAAGTAGACAGCATAAGAATGCTAATGCTCTATATATTTTTTCCTAAAAGACTAAAGGTCTAGGAAAGTTCACGATCACAATTCAGTTTATTTGATTAGTTAAATAAGCACTAAACATTTTTAGGGAAACAGAAAATGTTCTGCAGGTCCCAGGGATGGGAGTTTTAGTTTCAGTTCTCTACTAGTCTACCACTTTTAATTCTTTGCTTTTAAACATTTGTTTGGTATGAAGAACACACTTTTGAAGGTTGGTTTTACATGCTGTCCATTCATACAGTATATATTGGCACGTGGAGCCCTTTGTTAGCTCAGCAGCTTCAAACTGTCCAAAGTGTTTGTTTGAATATCCTGGCAACAGACAGTATTATCCCGCAAGTTCGGGTCACAACTTAGTGTCTGGTTTCTTTTGGTCTTTCCATCTTTGCCTTCCTTGAAAGGGGTTCAGAATATTTTGTGATTCCTTTTCCTCAGTAGTTCTTTCTACCATCTCTAGCTGTGTTTTTCTTTCTCAGGTATTGCTTTCACTTTTTAACGTGTCCTCTACTTCCGTTGCTCATTCCAAGGGTTGGCAGATTTGCAGAGATCTGCACAGTAACACAAGGAAAATTCCATCCACGCATCTGGATTGTTATTAAAATATTTATTTTTTAAACAGGCAGTTTATTTTTTTTTCTACAATGAGCTATAAGCATGGGGTCCAATTAATCAAAATCCTTATTTGCCTTCTTGAGTATCAAAATGAGAGGGCACGGGAGGGCTGCAGAATTCATTCATTTGTGGTGGAAGGTGTTTGCATATAAAGGACCATTTCTCCAGTTAAGTGGCATTGGGGGACTTTCTAGCAGATGCATCTTGGTAATCATCTTCATTAGTGAGGTCAAGAAAAAGAAACATTTCATCTAGCATCATGGGAAATGAGATTATGACAAAGAGCTGTGGGAGATGTGACCCTTCAAAGCAGTGAGAAACATAATAATTGGGGTTAATGCTAAAGGTAACCACATTCTCTTCTTCTCCACGTGCATCTTTAAAAATGCATTCTTTGGAAAAAACAACAGTAAATCCCTCACATCATATATCTGTAGTGATTGATGAGAAAGGCTAAAAACTTGGTAGTAAGCATTTCACCTTCATGGTAAATCAAAACAGCTTTATAGAAGGGAGTCAAATCGTTTAGTTTGAAAAAGATTGTGCCAAATATTGTTAAAATACCTTTCAAACTGTCTCTGCAAACACTGTTGAGGTAGATGTTTATTATCAGTAAACTGTAATTACATTTAGATTTAATACCTACCCTGTCAGAGCCCAACAATAAACAACTGTTCATGTAAAGCCTAGCAGTCCATTCAAAAGAAATTAGATTATACCACCCAAAAAAGTGAAAGTTGGAGCATGCATTCCCATCTGTACTGTTGCTGTATTGTATTATTGTCATACACTGTATGTTAGGATTCCCTTAGGGGGGAATAAAGGTTAATCCAATTCAATTACACAGTAATAAGTGTTGGGTCCCTCTTGGAAACCAAACTACAGTATTATGGCAAACGGGAACAATGAAAGTTGCATGTTGTGAACCATATCAACAACCTGGGGGACCATTAATTCTTCACAGAAACACATGCCTAAACTGCAGTGGGCCTCATCACAGGTGATCAGGTACTATATCTGCTGCCTCCAAGTCATATTAAATGATTATGAAGGGTGTGCCATGACTGGAAAGGGAATAAAAAATGGGATTAGGAAGAAACAAATTTACCAAACATTTTTGCAGGCTACCATTTTGCAAATTGCCATTAGAAGAAAAGTCATTATATAAACTGAGACCAGGTTCACAACAAGGAATCCAGGCTCAAACCCACAGATCGATGCATAACACTACATTGTTCATGATTCCATGCATTCTTGGACCTTTTCAGTCACAGTAAAGTCTGAAACTTCAATCACTTTTTTTGTAACAGTGAATAGTCAGAGTTAATGAGGACACAAGGCTGCAATTTGTATGGAAATGAGCGAGGCTGATTTCAGCTGTTTAGTGCAAAATGCAGATGAGAGCTGTATTAATCAAAAAAGCTTTTTTTATGATCCTAACTGGTAAACAAAGACGATATTTCACAGTGCTAAGTGGACATTTTCACAGCACTATACCTCAATTTGAGTTTGAGGGATAATTGACCTCGTTAGGGTATGCAGATTACAGTGGCAACAGAGCTCCTGATTTGAATTTTAAATTGTAGAGCAATCCAGCAGATTGTTAAAGGAATTAAGGTTGATGTTAAATGTAAACCTAATGAAGCAAGAGACAGATCGTGTTTCTTATATCTTAATGGTTGACAGTGAGGAACTCCACAGGGCGTTTCTTTCTGTATTATACCTTGCCAGTCAACCTGCCATTAAATCTGTTGTCATCTGTAGCTAAATCATTTATGGTTTATATTAACTTTGCAAGGAAATTTTATGAGGTGAACAAAGAGAACCATATCTTAAGTCAACACCTTTTTCTATAGTCAAAATCTTATTCCAGACATTGCTAGTTCAAGCTTATTGACTGACAATTTAGGATCTCCCCAGTTTCCGTTGTACATTTTATCAAGTACCAGCTGAGTTGGCTTTGCTGGAGTAAGATACTTAACTGTTTATGACCTTCTCTTAATTTTTTTCAAGTAATTTGTTTTTAGAACATAACATTGAAAATGTTGAACACTAGAGCTGGAGTATGTTTTTTTTTTCTTGAACAAAATAAGCTGCAGGAAGCTGCAATTAAATGTTTACTTTCTTTGAGCTTAGTAAATAATTAGCACATTTTCTATTTTCCTTCCAAATAGACATCAAAATTGAATAGAAGCAATTATTTGTAAAGAAAATCAAACTATACTTATGGTGTATTTTACACATGAAGTACTTCTTTGTATCCTTGTGTATTTAATATATATATATATCTTTGCTGTGCAAGTTGTAGTAGGCAGTGACAGTGTGAAAATCTTTTATAGACAGCAGCTTATGGAGCATCTGTTATACTGTAGCTCAGGCTTTTCAAAACATTATACGTGATGTTTCTGTAGTACTGTACAGTCTAGGACCTAATCCCCCAAAACTGAGGTTTCCTCCTTTCCCCAAACCAACATGTAAAGCATAAACAAAATTTTTGTTAGAATTTTAAGGATTTAATGAAATTCAGCAAAAAAACATAATATATTTCTCAGCATGAGTAAACTAACAGGTGAAGTCTGTCAAATGTTAAATGACTTGAAAACACTTTATACCTTTCTTTTGGCTGACTACAAATAAATTCTTAAAAGGATATGCACGAAGAAAACTAAATAACACGAAACAACAAATTAAAGTCCTGAAAACAGAATTCAGGTTAAATTAACTTCAGTGGAAAAAGACGTGAAGTCAGTTAAAAATAATCAACCCTGAAATGTTTCACTTTTTAGTATAATTGTGTGGTAGTTTATTTTTTCATTTAATTCTATTTATGCAAAGTGTTAGAAGGACCACTTTTATTATCAGTTAACGTTTTTAAATTAATTAGCGGGCATCTTAATGTGGAGGTGTTTTACTGTACCATTAGTAATACGTACTGTATGCAACTGTTTATGTAGTATTGTTCCTGAGTGTTTTAAGGTGACAGTATGTGGTTTATAGCCTTACACAGTACTAATATTAATATTCTCTAGTCAACTGTACCATATTACTTGAGATTGTTTCACATGGAAAACTAATGGCATACTTTGCGTGAAGTGGACCAAGTGTTAGCAGCATTTTCTTCCAGAGCATTGTAAGCATTTTCCAAGTCTTACCATTTTGTGGAGCATGGATTGCTTCAAGCAGTATAATACCTTTATTTAACATGGAATTGATTTTTGTTCCCTATTTTTTATTATTTAGAATTTTGGGATTTTAACACTAGCCCCCAAGAGAAGAATCTTGAGAGCACGTCTGTCTGAGTGAAATTGAAAAAGCTCCCAAAGGTAAGATGGAGAACTATTGACTGTTTCATTTAGCCTTATACTTTGTTGAACAGAAACTCTTGCATTGTCATTAAGTGAAGACAGCATCTTAGATCTGAAGCTGTTAAGCGCAAGACATACAGAGTATTGAAAACATCATGGTCATTGATACAATGTTATTTATTAGCTGAAAAAGTGATATGTTTCTTATATTGACACTGTATATTGTCCATTTGTCATCTTCTTTGCATTTGTCTCCATGTAGATATTTATACACAAATCACTCTAAAAATATTTTTGTTTTACTCAGGATTGTGTTTAATGATATATACTGTACAGTAGTCATGAGATGTGGCTGGACTTTTCTGTTCTCCTACACGAACAGCTCTTTATCAAAAATGTGTTCAGTAAACGATTGCATGAAGAGAGATCTCTTAGGAATGGGTTTCAAATTGATCCCATGATGCATGTGTGAAAAGAGTTTCCAAGATTGTTTAATGTGTGTGATAAAGTGTACCCATCTTGTTTAATTGCTAGTAGCTTACAGCTGTTGGTATTAAGCAGTTACACAGTTATAGATTGAATGCATCAGTAATAACAGATACTGCTGGGTGCTTTTTTTATTATTATGCAGCAAGATTTTACTTATGTTGTTAGGATTCAATAAACCTTAAAGAGTCTTATAAGTCTAGGAGGATATCTTCAGCTAGAATATCTTAGTCCATTTCCCATTAAAGATGCAGCTGGTCCCCAGAGGTGAGCGGCATCCTGGATGTGGATTGGAAATGTAGCCTGTTTGTTCAACCCTAAGAGTGAAGGTACTGTAGCTTGCCTGGCACATTGAACTCCTGAAGCAGAAAAGTAGTGCATTAATGCATAGTAGCAGGCAATGCAACCTTATACAAATGTTTTTCATTATATTGCTTGTGCCTATGACTGTGTGAAACCATTCACACACAGGAGCTCCTAACCCCCAGAAACAGCCTTTACACGTCCCTCAGTGTAACACATCACAGTCTGAACTAGATAGCAAGAGTAATCACCAGTGTGAAAGGGGTGTCTGCGGGGCTGCTGTGTTGCTTTAAAGTTTCACATCTTTGATGTTTTTTCAAGGTTGACAGATTTTCCCAGTTGAAAACCATATAAATATTGCTAAGGTAAATTTCCAGTGTAGCTGTGCAGCCTGTCAGATCCTTCCTTTATTTCCATTGGTGAGCAACAGTAGGCTCTTGCAGTGTTTACTGACATATTTTACTGTGCTCTAAAGTCAGAACAGTTTAAGCATCAAAACTGAAGTTTTGTACAAAAGATTCATTTTCTTTAGAATCATGATTTAAAATCAGAAGCAATTTTCTTTCATTTAAAGGGTAAAAAATGCTTTACCAACCAATTTTCTTCTCCCTCTTAGCTATCGCATTTTTTTTGCAGTTTCTAAAATTTTTATTTTGCCAGAACTGCTGTATATTTCCTTGCTCAAGGGTGTCTCACTGGCATTCGAACCCATACCTTTCCAGTCATGGGTTCAGAACCCTAAAAGCTGCTCCAAACATAGAATGCGAACTATCCATTTGCAGAAAACCTGAAACGACACAATGAATCATCTTTCAAGGTAAAGGAGGACACTGACTGCTTTACACTGAAACCTTGCAAGCCACTGTTGGGTGAAATGCTGTATCTTCTCAGCTGTGACCTGATTTCACTAGTTCCAAGCTAAGTACAGTCTTATACGGAATAAAGAAAATTCTGAGTCCATTCGCCTGTTATTCACTAGGTTATCAATTAAAAATAAAGCTGTTGTTGGTTCTTTGATTTCACTGGCTATATTCATATTTAAAGAGTTTCCTTTCATAGCTGGTTGTTTAAATATCTTACAGTGGTCCCATTGAAGAAATTTGCAAACAAAAACAAAACATTCCATGAGTGACCAGGGGGTTGGACTCAAGTGGTCCATAGTTACTGTATATAAGCCCATAGTCCTAGTAGTCTTATAAACTTTACATGTACTGTAACTAGCCTATAAAGGTAACCTTGTGCATGTGTCCCAAAAGGATGAGGTCATAAAGTATGTATATACTATATTTTGTGAGACACTTGTGTACCAGGAGAATAAAGCTGAAATGACTCTGAGGAGACATTTCTATTAGTAGCTGTCATGCCTTGATGGTTTATTTTATTCAACATTTTTTTTTCCATTTGCTCTGTTAGCTTTTTTTTAGCTGTTTTTAGCTGGCGACTATAGCCATGTTGCAGTTGACTCTAGCGGTTCAAAGAATAGTCTGTACATTGTGAAAAATGACTGAAACTTGGATTACAAATGCATTTAATTTAAAAGCCTGAAGTGGAAAAAAAACGGCTAATTTCAATTGCCAGAGCTGCCACGTTAATGTTACACAAGCAATATGAATACGGTATCTCCATTATGTACAAATTGTATAGAAGTGAGAAAAAAAATGATTGCAGCTGAAAATGTATTGAGGTTTTAACACAATGGTCTTGATGTGAAAACATCTTGAGAATGCTTTGAACTGTGACACGTTCAGTTTAAATAAAAAGCCAGCATGTGACACAGCATAAAGGAAGTGTGGCCTTTAACTTGAGTAACCTAAAAGAAGCTGACAGGCACAGCTGTAATCGTCTCCATTGAAATAAATGCACCATTTGTAATTAAGACATTTATAATGTCACAGATAAAAGTTCCAACAACTGCAGAATTTATTTCATATTTTATATCTTGCACATCTAATATTGTGTTTTCATACGTTTTTGGAAAAAGAGGAATGTAATATGTTTCTTTTATACTGTAAAACCTGAATATATAAAAAAAACATTTATCTTGTGCATTGATACTACTCTTCTTATCAGGCTGATTGGTAGATGAGTGAATTTTTAAAAATGATTTCAAACCTTTAGCATATCACTACCGATATTCAATTTAGAATTGGAAGATCTGTAAACTAAAATATCACATCCTGACTCATGGCTTAGAAGGACAATAGGCCAAACAAAATCTAAAATAAGTTCTCCATTGATGTGAAAGACATAAATTTAATATGACATCTTCAGTCTTCCCTTTGTCCTAGATCTTTATCTCTGCAAGTAAATATCTTTAGTTGTGCGGTTTAATTATACTAGATCCTTTCATCATCATCACCACTGTTGGATAACTGTTCTGGGTCTTTTTAGGTTACCGTCTCTCTTTACAAATACTCTGTATACTAAAAGTACATTAAAGTATAGGAAACATTCTTTGTTTTTATTTTTTCATGAAGAAACAAGCATCATTCATCACATTGTAATAAGGGTGAGGGTTGAATTATTTAAAATGCCTTCAAACTGTCAAGGAAAACTTCTATCTGTGCCTTTCACACCTTATGATGAATGTGTTTATGAACAGATTGGCTGTTTTTTTTAAGCCTCACTCAGCCTTGACCTTTTTAAAATGAGCGTCCATTTGCACCACCACATGATGGATCAGCACTTTCGTGTCTGAAAACCAAGGCTTTGTTTCCAAGGCCTGAGGTTGCCATGGAATTCCTCACCTGCTCTGTAGGGCTCTAGAGTGACAGTAGTAGCTATTTCTCAAGGGATTTTTTGTTTCCCTGTCTGGTTTTCATCTGTTTCATCTGTTTTTTTTTGCCTTTTCTTCTTGGTGGGGGGGAGGGGGGAGGTGTTGGCTCCAGATGTAAATAATGCAACTCTTTTTCAAGTAGCATGAAAAAAAAAACAAAGCCGTGGTCTCAAATCCCATAAATTATGTTAGTAGTCATTCTCAAACGTTGCCTTCTGATTCTTCATCCTTGGGTTAATTGATTAGTGATCCAGAAAAGTAGACATATATTTAGTTTATTATGATCTATATATGTACTGTATAAGAATAAGGAAGTGGCACTTCATACTACTAAGTCAATTTAGCAAAGGAACCAATCCAATTATTAAACCAAAATGGATTTGATTAAAAAAACCATTTTGTTGGGTAAAGGAGTAAACTCTGAACATATGTGTTCACTGAACATTGTTTTTCATTGATAATTATCACTATAGGTGGTTTTCCTAAAAGGATTTTTAATACATCCTAAAGTGACTGCTATGCTATTGGGCTACAATATTTTCATTAAGTGTTTTCTTTAAGCAGCTCTGAAAACGAGAGAAACCAAATTGTTTGTACTTGGTTTGACATTAAAAATGCAGCCCACTATCAAAGCCTCAATTCCGATATCAATATGTCTTTGAATCAAAATGCAAATAAGGAGGGATGCCATTCAGTAGTAAGAACGGTACAACTGGAACAAACTTAATTTGTGATATTGTACAGCAATGAAATCTAATCTCTGCAAGTGTTTCTGGGGGGATCAATGTGCAATTCTGAGCAAGATGATAGAAAGATGTTTACCCATTTTTTTTTCTTGTACATTATTTTTTTGTTATGAATTTTTGTAGCTTATGAAATCTGTTTCACAAATAAATCTCAAAACTGAAGTTTGTGAAACAATATTCTCTCAAAGGTTGCATGATACTGCTGGATTGTCAACTTTATAAGACATAAAAGCTGTATTATATGGAGATAGGATCTATTTATTTTGGGGGTAGGTACTGAAGGTATGGTTTGCATACAGTATGTTAAAAATAATGAATAAATAAAAAATAAGTAAAGCAATGTACTGTAGCAGATCTCCCATTAGTAAAAAATATACAGTATACTGTAGTATTCACTAGATCTCCTAAGAGCATTCATGTTTTCTTGTGGTGAGGGGATCTTAGCTTTAGTGTGTGTGTCTGTTTTGGAGCTACAGTATATATTTTGGAAATCAGGAGCTCAGAGGTGACAGAGAGACATACCCTGCCATACATTCTACACTGGTGCTCTGACTGAGTGGACTGGGAGTTTCTAAGTTCCTTTTAGATGGGAAATAGAGTTGCGATCAATTAAAAGAGTGTTGTGAAAATGCAAAGTGCATGTTGGTTGTTATTTAATTCTTTAAGACAGGGTTGGCAAATAATAATATTAATAATAATTGCTTACACTTATATAGCGCTTTTTCTGGACACTCCACTCAAAGCGCTTTACAGGTAATGGGGACTCCCCTCCACCACCACCAATGTGCAGCAGAAACTGTTAATGGATTGTCCAGTAATTAAAGCCTAGATGTGACAGAATGGGCAGCGGTATAAAATTTAAAAATCGTCATATGAATCAATTTAAATGTAACCAAAATTTTAGAACAGTAAAGATAAGAATCAGAATGCAGATAGCCAGGCATATACTGAGCTGTAAGCCACTTTTAAACATCTTTTGGTTTCACTCCCAGCATCTCTTCAGATTGTTAGAATGAATTGCTGTCCACTAAGAAGGTAGCATATCAAATTGTTACTTGTTGATCTGTGGGGATATTTATTGAGCACCCTCTTGGTCTCAACAAGTGACAACAGTAACATTAGTCCCCAGGACTTACAACACCTTTGTGCGTGAAAGAGCCTGAGAATTCATACTGCTTCGTATGAATTAACAGAAAAACAATTTCTCAACTTCAGCTCAGTATCAGTAGCACATTTAAAATATCAGAAATGAGTTAACTGTTAAATCTTTTTAATGCTTTCAATATTAGTGTTCCAGTTTGCCACACAATTTTTTTGCTGTTAGTATGTTTCAAAGCCTGACTATTAAAAACCCTTAGGAAGGTGAAAGCAGGTGACAGCTTCTGAGGGATGTCAAATGGGCGACACTTTCCCACTCCACAAATCATTTATGAGCAGAAGATCAAAATGTAATATTTAAACATGATGCTTCTTGAGGAGGTTTCAAAGAGAATTTGTGCATCCTGATGCTTCAAAGTAGTCTTATAAAGGAAACAAATGTTAACATTGAGGACTGCCTACTGATCTGGGTTTGTATTCAGGAAGATACAATTTTTATTTAATGATTTTTCATTTTTCAAACTAGATTGTGAATTCTTTGCAAGAATTAAAATGGTATCTACTGTAGGTGTTGATGATGTTAAAATATTTTAACTAAAACAAATCCACACCTTGATTTAGCAAAAATGAAAGGTGTCTCAGCATACCTGTTTTATTGGATTTCCTTGGTGCATGTCTTTGAACACAATGATCTATCCCTCTTTTACAATAGAATTCAGATACTGTAAACTAGGTTAAAAGTCTCCAGTACGGATACAAATTTCTTGTACTATATTTTTTGTAGGAGTGTTTAGGAATAATTTGCACATGAACTCACTGGGAGATAATTATTATTAATTACAGGATTTTCTGACCAACCCCCCCCCCAAAAAAAAACAAAATATGTCCGTTCAGACTAAAATCAAAATATGACAATATTTCAGCAATATCATGAAGACTTCTCCATGTGGTGGAAAACATAGTGATGCCAGCAATTCACTTAGGCACAAACCAGTATGATCTGAAGTGCACAGGGAAATATTTTATTATGAAGAATGCTTTTGAAACTAAAGGAAAAGGGTATTGCCCATCTTCAAATTATTTATAGGTACTAAAGACGTACTGATTATATGGTATTACAGTAGGTTGATTTGGCTAGATGTTTAGTTTTAGTTTATATACCGTAGCAACTTTTCAAAGAGCCCAATCATAGTGAAGAGCTTTTCTTTGTTGCTTTCTTGTTCTCAAACAGTAAACAGGTAGACTCTACATTGCATTAAATTACATGTCCTATGCTTTCTGTGCTATTCTATTTAGAAATCCCAATGACTTTGTACTGTAGGTAAAGGACTCACTTATGAGAGTGAATCTGGTTGTTGAAAGAGCATTATGGAAAGGTTTTCAAATGGTCCTTGTTAGCATTCGACACCTCATATGACCTGCAAGGGAGAAAACAAGGAGTAAAGGAACTTCAAATTATTTTATTTTCATTTATTTTAGAAAAAACATGCTACGGCAAATAAGAGTGACTTGCTAAATTGCTGAAATACTGTAGTTCATTGGGGGGTAGGAGTTTTGTAGTAATGTATGGAATTTTTAGCGGCTAAGTAGCATTAAAGTAACATTCATGAAATGAATAACGTGGCATAACGTTGACAGGTACTGCTCGTGGTTACAGAACCCTGGGTTAGATTCTATGCTGGAGCTCTTTCTCAGTGAAATTCCTAAAAAGCAATCAAATGCAGGTTTCATTGACTACTGCATGTCATCTTCCTCCTGCCTGTCAAGAACACCTTTGCTGCCTCTTTACCTTTACGTCCAGAATCAGATTAAAGTTTAATAGAACGCTACTCAGAATTCTGGAAGAAGAAAACAAAAAACATTCAACTCAATACTCAACACTCAATAAAAATTTGTGTATGCAGCCAAAGTGCAGACACTTTTGAACCCAACATTTATACATCTTCAGGCACAAGGTACACAGCTGTGCTATGAAAGCTGATTTGCTGGAATCTTTAGAGGAAAACGGTCGTGGGGTCATTCAATGATTAACCAGAAACTAATTTGCCTTAAGAATCATTAACTTTGATAAACGTTGTCTAGTTTGTACTTGGACAAAATATGCAAATTCTGATAATTTCTTTCAATTGCTCATTTTTTTCATGGAGGAGAAACAACACAACAGGGAAAAGCTTCTGTCTTTTCCCAAATATCCCTGTCAGAGTGTGAATCGATAGATTCCTGAGCAATACAGTATGTTATACTTCTCAGTACAGAAAGACATAAAAACACTGCTAGATGCATACTGTACTTATTCCAGTGTAAATGTAAAATAATCCACAACAATAAAAGGGCATGTTTTGTCACACACTTGATGTAATTATTTCAAAATGTGATTGAACTGCACATTGATTGATTGAAATCTAATGCTGAACAAGCACATAAGGTTGAGGAAAAAAAGCTCAATGGATGTCTGGAAAACGAAGTTGCTGAGGAATTCATTGCTTAAATAGTCCCAAAAGAAAAATGGTCATATACAGTACAGTAAGTGTCTCAGGATTATTTTTTAAGAACGTAAATATTGTATCTCTGTGAAATAAATACTTGTGTCATTTTTTAATTAATACATTTTAGGAGTAGTTTTTGTGAGATGGGATTTTGTTTTACATTTTTAGGGTTTTTATTCAATGAAGTATAACTGAAAATTAAAGCTTGGAAAATCCTCTGACCATTCTCTTCACTGTTGAATAAGACGTGTAAGTGTATTGCAATGTTTTGTTGTTTTTTTTATTCTCTGTGGCATAGAGATCGTTGTCTGATTCTGTTTGTGCAGTGTTTTCTGCTTAAAGAATTGTGTTTATACCTATAAAAGACATTCACATATCTTGTTTATGGCTGAAAAAGTTGTTCTTGCTATGTAACAGCTCAATCTTTTTAAATATGGCAATCCTTTATTTTTTTTCCCTTGGAATAATCCATTTAGCATGCTTCCAAATGGAAAACAAAAGTCTACTCAGTTCACTGTGACATCCATTTTCTTGTAATAACGTTGGCTTATAAGAAAAGTAAAATACTGTTCAGAAAATAACCTTTTTGTTAGTAGTTAATTGATCTAAAGGATATTGTTCATTGAGCATGGTATATGCAAGCAATAGCATTTCCTCCATGCTTTTTAATATCCTGTACAGTACATCTGCATAACTTTAAGGTACATGCTGTAGCCCTAGCCTCTATGCTGTCAATTGCTTAATGCATTTTGTGCATCATTTATACATGGTCTGAACAGATAAAAACTCCTCGTGCTGAACTAACATTTTTGGGGATGAGATGGATCTTATATTATTAGCAAATGTCCAACACCCTCTCCAAGGTAAGCCTTCAGTTGGGGCTTCAGCAGTAGTGTCATCAGATTATACAGCAAATGTAGGAATGCTGGCTCAGGAAGAGAGAATTAAATTCCCTTCTTAATAAGGGCATTTAGTTAATTGCAAAGCAAAGAAGCTGGAGACTCGAATTTGCCTGAGGGGCAGAAAGAACATAATCAGCTATATCTCAGATATACGGTAGGAAAGAGGCCATTATGAGAGGGCAGTGTTGAATTCCTCAGCAGAAAATGACTGTTTTATGGAAGAGATGAATAATCATTTTATTGAATCTGACACATTGGGATTCTTCAGTAGCATGCTTAGAAAGACCAAATTACTCTTAAAATATAGGTCTGTCATAATGAACAGATAACATCACACCCTATGTCCTTTATTCCATACATTTATTTTAGCTTTATACAAATGGGATGGGCATATTGTAGGAGATATTTACTGTAGTAACTGCTATTTTCTGAAGTATGGATATTTCAAGTTATAGAAAGGCTCCATCATTTTCTGTTTAATGCATATAATAAAGGGTTTCCTTGAGAATGTTTAATGAAATCTCCTTAAATCCTCTGTAATGTGAACCATTTCTTTTATCAGTTCATATTACTGTGGGAAGTAAATGATACAGTATTTTACTTGTTGATTACTTAGTTTTTTAATTGTAATTTTGCCATTGTATCTTTTGGAAATTAAAAGTTTGAATATATAAGATGTACTGCAGCCGTATATGAAGGTAGATAACATGCAGTATTTTCTTGTTATTTTCTTTTATCTGCCTTTGTGTGGATCGCATACTGTATGCATAAACGTGAAGACATAAATTAGAAGAAATACAAATCTAGGATGAGCCTTTTAACAGAGTAGCAATACAGAGCTCATAGTGAGAGATGGGGAAGGGAAACAGCTGAAGATTCCCTTGCAGCCTCTAAAGTTTTAAGTAAAAAAAATCGATGGGGGAGAAAAAGTCATTTACAGTGAGCCAGACAGATACAGAGTTAAGTCGTAATGCCTGGAGGATCGCTCTGCACAAGCAAAAAATTGCATCTGCCTTGGAAAAATAAATAAAGGGATTACAGCATGTATAATCTGATTATGGGTAAGTAACTGCCTTGCCTGCACAGTAGTTCAGCAGACAAGACTCACCGAAGCGCCATGTAGGAGTTGACATGAGGCTCCTTTTGTCACAGCCTGTGATGTCCCTCGTCTTTTCTTTTCAAGGCGGTCAGCTGCTGTGAAACACCACATCTCCTTGTTAACAGAAAGAAACCTACAGTAGTCTAGTAGCATTTCGTATTGCCTTAACCGTCAGATTCTGTATGTCTTCTGCATCTTAGAGTGCTGTTCACTTTATAAGCAAATCAAACAAATAAAGTGCTAAACGGAAATTGGAAATTTTTCTTCCTTGAAAAATTGTGACTTGCCCCATTGTATGCCTTCACCTGAATGGTTTGGTCTAATGTACTGCATGTGAAGGAATGAAGACCTGATGAAAATGTCCTGTGACGTAGCCACCTCTCAAAGCTGTTTCACATTTAGCACAGTGCAAGCTTCACAGTGCCTAACAGGAGAGTAGGCTTTAATCAGAGGAGTGCCACATCTCTCACTGGCTGCCAGCTTACAGCACAATTGTTGTTCTGTCACCAAAGCCAGGAGGGACCTGATCAAACTAACACCCACCCTGCCTTGATGGAGCTCTTGCAGTTGCTTAATCAATTCTAAACATCTGGCTAATGACAATAAATGCTTTTACTGTCAGTAAAATCTTTTTACTTTAAAGTGATTGTTTGGTCTCATTTCTTCGTCTGCGATCACACATTTTCATTCTTAAAGTTAGTCTAGCGTACTATAATTTCTTATTTCAGTAGTATAATTTCACATTTCAGTAATTTTATCGCTTTAAACTTCCAATCTCCTTGTCAGGAAGGAAGAATACTGAGACATTTTCACATTTTTGTATGTCTGTGTAGAGATGTAAACTCAGACAGCTGAAAGAGTCTAATATATATATAAAATTAATATACTGGAAATTATATATACAGAACTCCATATATTCTTCAGAGACTTTGGGGCCATGGCACATTGATAATTTAACTGTCTTTATATCAAATGCTAACTTGCAACTGTTTATTGTGCTGTAAATATAGTGGCCCAAAATAAGTCAGCCAGTATTCTCACTATTCTTCATACATGATGTGGTGTTCTTTAGAATGTTTTCAGTTGCTTTCTTCAGACTTTCACTTCTCACTTTTCATTACTTTGGTAAAGGTTTATTTTGGTCTCATCTGACCATAAAACTAACTTACTTAACAAAAACTCCTGGCTCATTTTTAATTTTCTGAGTAGATGGAGGTTTTTGGGGGGTTATTTTTATGGAGAGGTTATTATCTTAGCCACATTAAAGTAATGTGTGGCACTGGGATACGGAAATGTAACTATTATTCAATGCTGCACATTCTAAAAGATCTGGTTCCAAAATCTGTAAAATTTGAAAGTTCCCAAATCTGGCCTACAGGTTCCAGAATGAAATCTGTTTTCTGTTCACGGGTAGATAAAACGTTTGATTGTGCTGCCAATACACATGTTATAAATGTTGCAGTCTTTTTTCAGCTTTTTAAGTCTTTGCTTACTTCACAGGGCAAGACCATATCTGCTGACCAACATGTGTAGGGGAATACTCCAGGCTCAGTTGTCATTTTCATGCAGTGTTTGACTCCATTGACTGTTGCAATCGATAACCCTCCAGTGAGGAGCTCTCTGACTGCTAGTGTTCTTCTGCTGTCATGTTGGCACTGGTGACACTAGTCTGAGCCTCTGACCAGAGCAAGGCATTGTACAGCTTGCATGCAGAGATTGGTTCCACAACACCATGAAATGTGCCTGTGCTTATCAAACGAGCACACCAGCAAAAAGAAGAGGAGCCCCAGGGAAAATGAGGGAGGGTAGGTTTCTCACTATCCTAAATAAATTCACTGCAAAGACCGTCCAACTACTGTATAGTGAACATATTGTTAATATATTATTTGTATATCCGACAATAATATTGTTATTCAAATACTGTGCACAGTCACTTAAAGTTGAATCCTCCCTTACAGAAATTAAACAAAAGGTCTAGGTTCTAACTATATATGTTCTTAAATAATTGTGGGTTTATTAAGGTATCATTTCAACCAGCTTAATGAAGAATAATGGTTGAGATGAGAATAGAATGAAAGGGAAGAATGAAAAAGGGAGTGACTCTTTCTAAACAGCTTGCTTACTGTAGAGTACATTGAAAACAATTTGTTGCCACGAAGATTTGTAAGGCAAAGATGCAATCCAGCTGTCTCATGGGCTCTTGTCTATGTGAAATTCCTCAATCTATTAAAGTGTAAAGGAAGACCATCTCACAGTTTTGTTCATCTTTTTCTTGTTAATAATATGTATTTTACATATAAAAAGTGCAACACACCATGTTAACTGAACTGAACTGCAGCTTGGACTAAATTTTTGACCAGGACAAGGTTTAAGTTTTTCAAATTCTTGCTAACTGAAATTCTTTTCACAAGCTTCAATGATAAAAAAACTCTTCTTCTTCAATGTGCAACAATCACAGTATCATAACCAGTACATACTATAATTCAGTTTTCTTTAATCCTCTCTTTGTTCTGGGAGCAGTACCACCATGTCTACCCCTCACTTTTTTAAAGTGAGATTTTCCATTTTCTGGAATCACAGCCCATGTCAAATTATGAGACTGCTTACTGTATAGAGGGTTAAGAAGGTTTATTTCTATTTGTTTTCCAGAATGGTATGCAAAGATGGGCTACAGATATCCAGCAGTGAATATACCTTGTTGTGGGTCAAACCTTGTATGGACTTCAAATATTCATTTTCCTGCAACCTTTGGGGTGGAATGAGCTACTCTGGCATCAACATTCCCATAAGCTCTGACGCTTATTGAATTGGTCCTGTGTCTCTAGGTTTCTGGCACATTCAGGCAGCTGGCAGAATTTTAAATAGAAAGGCATCTTAGTATACATTATATTTTTTTTTCATAAAGGCTATTGCCTGTTTTATCATGATAAAGAAATTTACTGTATCAATGTGCCTGATTCATTATAAGGGTTTACAGGGTTTGGAATGGTACAGTACCTGCTCTACAGTGACTGAAGGCAAGACTGTCAAAACACCAATTTGTCATAATTGGCATACACTGAAAATAATTCACAAAAAAAGTTAATGATGACAAATGACTTACCAGCATGGAAACTACCACACTCACCTGCTGGTGGTATTGATATACTGTAAGGTTTGACGATGGGAAAAGTTTAATGTTTTATATTTACTTTTCATATTACTGATGTGTCTGTCAGACTACATACTGTATTTATTAAGCTTCAGGGTGTGTGCTAACACACCTGCAAAAGGCTCCACAGCAGAAACATAATGTTTCTTTTCTTTACCTTTCAGCATGGAATGAACTTTTGTGCCTATGCATGCTGATGCAGCTCCCTGCTCAAACCTATTCCTTAGATTTTTTAATCAATGTTTAATGTGCAGCATATATTTGTTGGTACAGTAAAGTATTACAGTGATATCTGGGAATAATGTTTAATTTCATGTGATAATATAGGTACAGTAGAAGTCATTTTGTCTATAATATTTAACAATGCTGTCAGGAGAAAGCAAATCTTCTAAATTGATTTTGACAACAGTTAACTTTATGGTACCAATTGATTATTTGTTTCCAGTTATGACAAGATAAAGGTTTAAATTTGTTCAATACTTTACAGCCATCACAACTATTTGCTTGGAATTTGGTAACGTTGCTCATCTTTCATAATGACTTAAGTGTTAAGTTATCAAAAGCATGTTTTTTGGATTCTTTTATGCATTTGGTTGAACTAATGTTCAATAGCTGTTCTGCATCATGAAGACTTACATTTGTGTTTCTCTGATATCTGTTCATTTTGTTATGTTTTTGTGAAGTTGAAAGCAATACTAAGAGTTTTTCATTTTGGTTTTCTGGCCTGACAAATGTTATCACTTTATACTTAAAAGCTTGTGGAAATCTGGATCAAGATACTCAGCCATGTGGTCAAAGTTGATGCCCAGGCATCTTTCAAGATAGGGCTTTATGAGATCTTTGGAACATTTAGCTTTTAGCAACCAAAAGAGCTACATAGACTAAATGATCTAGTTGTCATTATAACTTTTCTCATGTTCTCAAGTTCTAACTGAAATATTCTTTGGAATAAATTATCATGAACAGAAACTGAGTCTGAGAATGTTGCAAAATCTATCTCTGCTTGATTTTGTTTTTATTTTTTTCCAAGCAAACAGTTGTATTTTTTTTATTTGTGAATGCCACAAAATGTGTAGAAAGATTTAATTTACTGTGGCCCTGCAATCATTCACCACTATACTGAACAAGGATCATTATGTAGCTTTGATATAAATTCCCATTTCACTCACATTTTTCAAATCATGTGAAGATGTCAGGTTGAGACCATCACAGCATTGATAGTGCCAAATGTGTTCTCTCTCTTTTACAGATGCTTCTGATAACGTACAGTATATGTCTTGCTTTTTCAGAAGTTTCTTTTTTAATAATAATACTGTAGCATAGTGAATTTTTAGAGTGCTGTTTTGTTTTCATCTTCCTGTCATATTCATTTGAATTCCACAGTTCACATTAGCGCCAGTTCTGTTGTCGAACTTGGTCACTCATTTGCTTACTGACTACTATGAATTGCACACTGCTGTAAAACAAAGAGTATGAATTACTTTACTGTAAAGAATCCTCCAGTTTACACTGGAGAAAGAAGAAACTTGTCGTATGCCCCATGAACTATAGCTTTCCTGATTCATTTTTATTTCTGCTTATTTAAGTTTCTGCGATCGACTGATGTACATTATTATGTGATGGGAATATGTTTTTGGTGATCATGGCTGACATACTTCAACTAGGAGCCTTTTTTGCATCATTAAGCTTACTTTTCTTATGTATTAGTAAATATATTAGTACAATTTAAAATCCATTATGTAGATTCACATGCTGGTAATTAATCTAATTGATTAAATAGGGCGTTTACCCTTTTCAATTAAACATTCCTTTGAGATAAATTTACCAAGGTAATTTTCATGCCATTGTGATCTATTCTGCTTTGCTTTAGTGGGCAAAATACATCAGTAGCAATTAATGAATGCACTGCCTCACATCTCTGGCATGCCGATTGGATTGCTGAAGAAAATTAAATTTTGTAGCTTGTGGAGAAAATGAATTCATTTGTAAAAGTTTCATTTCTGTCTGCTAAGATTATTTTTTCAGGTTTCAGAAATGAAAATACAGAGACCTGAGGCATGAAAATAGAAAACTGGGGTTTGGAAGTAAGGATGTAGCCATAGTATTGGAAACTCACAGGAAGGTTTATTTTACTGTACAATACATGGATCATTCTATGACAAAGTACTTTTTCTGCCAATCCAAGTTTTCTCACCTAATTTTACCACGGATAAGAGCCAGGCCTTTAAACCTACAGACTGCAATATTATATAACAAACAATGTTATAGCAAAAAAGAGATGCAAGTCCATTTATATGAAGTTGAAATTCTTTTTAGCACGTTTGTAAATGTGTAGGAGAGGAAGGATTAATCCTGCTTAGCATTTTTGTTCCAGAATGTTATCAGTCAACCAGTTAAAACGTGCTTAGCCAATGTTTTGTGACCATGTTTGATGAGAAATGAACAAGATGTAATGGGTAAATAAATGAGAAAATAAATTAACTGCCACCGCTAAAACATGCACTCTTGACATGCACCAGCTTCTCTCTCTTTTTTTATATTAATATAGTGGATATACAAATTTATAACATCTGTAATTCATGTATTGATAAATGTGTTTCATCTACAAATAGATGCCCAAAGGCATCATATGTACATTTGCAAACTATAATTCACAGTGGCTACATAAATGTTTATTAAATGATTATTTTAAGGGATGAAATATAAGGAAGGAGACTGGAGGCAGCAGGCTGGAAGAGATCGGTGGGCAGGGGGTCTTGAATGAAAGTTGCAGGTTTATCGTCCTGCAGCAAGGAGGAAATATTTGAGTTAGAGAAGGAAAGCACTGGGGAAAGCAAGTAAAGGGGAGGAATCAGGGAGCTTAAGGCAGTGTTTGAGGAGCTGCTGAGAATGTCAGAGAGTTGAGTGGGCAGGAAGGGGCAAGATCTCAGAAATAGCTAGAGGAAGGTGGAGACGAGGTTCCCAGACCCTTTGGTACAAAATTGATTGGAAGATGAAAAATATTAGTATTTGGAAGAGGGAAATGATAGAGAGAAGACTGAGAGAAGGGAGTATAAGAACGTAGTTTGGTCCTGGTGGAGTGTTGAAGGGATGGAAATGGGAGGAAGGGATAATAATATGATTCAAAACACTCAAAGTGAGTTACACTTAATCCAAACACTCTCCTTTAAGGCCATTTTATATTTAAAAGATCACAAACTCAAAACATCGTCATGTTTATCTTCGTAAAGTAATGCACTCTTAAGCATGCTCACGGGAGCAAGAAAGTGTTCATTAAGCTCAAAAACAACACAATTGAATTGTTCTACTGCCTGAGGCAGTAATAAAATATTGTTTCCACAATATTTTGTAATGATCTTCTCTATAGGTACAGTATGTTTTATTATACTGTATGTAGCAGACTTCTTGTTGTTAATATTTTTCTCACACCTTCAAAGAAATACCAAGCTTCTTAATCTCTGGAGACGAAAATCAATAGTGATTTCATTTTAAAAAAATACCAATTTCATTTTTAATAAAGTTTTATGAAGATGGTGATTTTTTGCCATTTATAGTCCAGTGCATACTACATCATAATCTCTTTCTCAAAAAAAAGTTTTGAAAGTAAGTTTTCTTGTTTGTTTTCTGTCCTATGCTGAAAAAGGTTACCTTGAAGAAAAGCTTTCTTTTTGTAATCACCTCCTTTACAAACAATGTTTTAATGCTATACAAGAATCAAAGTAAAATGTTTTGCTGTGCTCCTACATCACAAGAATGTAGTACATGAGCACAAACCTGTTGTATACTGTGGGCCATACACTTAATTTATTTACTTGCTACCAACATAAAAAAAAAACGTCCAGATGGCAAAGCAAAGAGGCAAGAAAAATCAAGCTGAAGCTCGTTGAAAGAGAAAGATGCAATAGTAGAGAAAGTATTTTGAAAATAACATGCCCCAACCATATGTTATGAAATGAGTGTTTTTTTTTGCCATCTTTATTTTTTCCATGTAGTATATAGCAATTTGGACACAATTAGACATGCTTTTTATTTATTTTTTTGCCACCAGATTCTAGCCAAGCATAAAACAATATATCCCTTGGTAGATAAGATTTTTTTGCATATAAATAAATTTTAGAAAAATATTAAAATTTTACAATTTAGATTACAGTATATAACCTTGGTATTCCACAGCACTTTTATCTAAAGTATTTTCTTTCAGTTGACAGTTCATTATTAAAGAAATCATCAGCATTAAAAGTAGGGTTATTAGTCCCAGTAGCTTGCGTTTCCACTCTGAAAAACAGAGAAACAGAATTATTATTACCATTATGTTTCAAACGGTGATGCACAATTTTCAGGGCCATCTCAGTTGTCAGCAAAATGGCAATTCTTTTGGCTGTCCAGACACCAGCAAGCATTCGGTGTCATCAGTGCTGGATGTGTTACTCCTTCAATCGACACTAACTTTCCTTAGTGGAACTGTGAACCTTGGAGCATGTCAAGTGCCAGTGCTGGAGTCTTCTTTATTTCCTACTGAGCTATGAAAGAGTTAATTGGCAATTGCAAATCTAGTTGGTATAAAATTCTAAAACACAAAAAAGCAGCATAAACAATGATTAATTTCTTAAGTGCTACAGTAATTAAGTGCATAGTAACATTCTGTAAACAAATGTCATATTGTACAGTACTTCACCTGACATGCAAATTGTGACAGTATTTTTCTAGCAGGGCATGTGTAAATTGCAATTTTTCAATTAGTGGCCATATATCATCATAGCACTGGAATAACTTTAATTGATTAAGTTTGCATTTTAAGTGAATTGTTATTTTACTATTGTATTCATACTGTATGACCTACTGTAAGTTAGCCTAGTAGGGTCTTTCATGACTTGGGTTCCCAAACAATAACCTTGCTGGCTTTTCCTGAAAACCATGCAAACAAAATCATGAAAACAACGAGTGACACCTAAAACTTTTTTAAACTGAGAAATTCTTTGAGAATTAATTTAGAAAAACAGAGGCTCCCCTGAGACAGTGCTTAAAATAAGGATTGAGAAAAGGATAAAAAAAGGCAATAAAAAAGTCTATTACTGAAAGGCCAGTTGGAAAAAAAATAAAATTACTGTTTGACCCATAACTCTCAGTCAAGGAGTGCTTGCACTGTATCTCCAGCACAGTGCTGCCAATGTTTACAGCCCACTAGCCAGCTGCCATTGACAGGCTTAATCAATAAACCCCTCTTTAGCTGCTTCACCTCACCAGGGTCCGTCTGTGCAGCTGGGGGATTGGGAGACACAATCAACCAGAAAGCGAAACAAAGAGAGAATATGAAAGGTGAGTGGCGGGGCCAGATAAACTGAATACTGGCAGCTCTGACTTTCTCTCTCTTTTACTTTGTTTGTCTGTTTCTTTCTTCTTTTGCTCTCCCTCCAGTTTTTGTCTACTTTGGTGAGACGGGCCAGACTAATGTCATTTCCATGTCAGTGCCTCCATGCTTTGAGACAATTCTGTTCATTGTCAGCTGTGGACACCACATAACTTCCTCAAAATCCCTCACTCCTCATTCTCACTTTTTGTGTTGGGTACTGTTCTGTGGAAATGTCCTGTGTGATCTATATCAACTCTCCAGATAAGGATCTGAGACAGCATAGATTCTTATGCTTGACTGACAAGCTACAAGTTCTTCCCCCCTTTTAATCTTTTATAAACATTGGTAGATTTAGCTTTATGTGGATTTCCCCACTTCTTTAAAATATTTGGGTCATCATTTCTACATTTCTAAGACATTCTGTCCAATGTGTATTAACAGTGCTACTAACAAAATTATTTTTCCATTCTTGGGTATTCTATTCAAGTGCTATTGTTTTCTTTTGACTTTCCAGCTTTATATGTTTTTCTTTGTTTTGCAGATATTTAGTTGAGCTAAAGACTTATCTCTTTCATCCTCAATTAATAACAGTCCCACAGTACACAAGTTATGGAAAAACCCAATAGGCATGCAGTGTCACACTGGTGTTATCAGATTTTGTTGTATTTTCATGAAACTCAACAGTTAAAATAACCAACACATAGTGTCTGTTCCATGACATTGAGGAAATAAACTTAATTAAAGCATAAAGTTATGTATTCATCGTCAGACCTTACATACTGTAAACAATAATTTTTGCCCTTTGAGAAATGAGAAATATAAGCCTTATCCTTAACCTTATCTCAAAATATTTTTACAAACTGAAGGATCTACTCTTTGCAAAACATTGACCAATATCTATCCAGGAGTACTATGTTTTTTTTTCTGTCAAATCTACTTTGATATCAGCAGAGCTTTTGCCAAATCTATTGAATGTAGACCATTGTCTTAAATCCTTGATGATTAAAGTTTAAAACCATGCTACTTACTGTATATCAGGCTTAGTACAGTATACTGTTTATCAAAACTTCTTCAGTTCAACTGTTCATACAGTATATTATGTTATTCAGTTCATATATCAAAACTTCATTGGTAATCATCCTGCTAACATTTAAGTTTAATAAACACTTATTTCATTATATTAGTATACAGTATATTAAATATACTGTATAGTATGTGTATTTATGTAGGATATCTGTGATTCCATCTTTGTGTGTCACCTGGGACTCTTCTGTTTCAACATAACTTATGCCTTTCCTCTCTTGGGCTCACTTGTACAAGTATTTGTACAATTTCTATATATATATATTAAATATTTCATAATGTGTCAATCAATTTAGCTCCATACATTCCAGTAAAATTGTTAAGCAGTACTTCCTCCCTGGTGCAATAGTCGTGCTTAGTTCTTCCCCTTCATTTATGCTACCATACCATATACAGTACTTCATTTTTTGCCCATAAGCATGAATACTCAGATTGTAACTACTAAATGAAATTACATCATGCTGGCACCACCACTGTCAAAACAGTACATTACCCAAGGGCCCAACACTGAACATAAAAATTGCTCTTTTTACCTTGCCTGTGGAAATAAGGCTTAAAAGGCTCATATTGAAATGCAGAATATGGTTTTCTTTTTAGTTTGAAATAAACATATACTTGAATATGTTAGATCTTCAAGGCTGCTGCTAGTTTTACACATACGAATCCCATCATAGAACATGAAAATCAAGTTAGGAAAGTGGGACAAATGAGTGTCTCTAAGTTTAAAACTACATAACCTTGTTTGATTTTTTTTTGTTCAAATGCTTTTCATTTCCTACCCTTAAGCCAATGATAACACATCGGTTCTGTTTAATTTGGTGGGGATCTCTGAACTTGTAAGAGGGTGAGGTTCAAGATATGCTGACACAAACTCAGAATTTATAAGTCAATAAGCACTTTGAGGTTCAGCACAACTAAACAGAGTGGAGCAGTGGACAGCTCCCACTTGGCCTCTTTCGGGAAGTATTTCTTCCCATCTCTAAAGACATTCTTCCAAAACCTGTCTTCTGCCTTCTCAATTAGAAAAACGGGATGTGGAGCCTTATACTAAAAATACCAATCATCATGGTTTTCTCTGTCTATAATTCCTTTAAAGGTTCTCCTTCAGTTGATCAAAATCACAGGTGTGGAAAAGCACTGCTATTTCTAACTCAAACAGTGAGAATACACTTAGGGGAAGAAATTTTTCTTTGCAAGGAAGAGTATTCTCTCATGGATTAATTAGTGTAGATTTTAGACTCCCTAAACCTTACAGATGAAAATCTGTAACCTCTTCACCCATTCAATGTAGATGAGCTACAAATTTGTAGTGTAAAAGTTCTTAATGATCTTCAAACTAGAACTGAGCATTCCTATGAGAACACTGTATTCCATTGTTAATGTCCAAAAATGGGAGATCTCTGACAGGATAAATGTAAATATTCATGTGTTGTTATTCACCTTAATGTTGCAATTTAACTGTTCCTTATTTATGAAAGTGTATCACAAAATGACTGATTACTGTATGTCCAAGAAGCTTTTACTGAGTGGTGACAAATGGTTTTAATGGGATCTGTAAAGTGAGTTAGCTAATCTCTTTGCCTTTTACAGTCAGAGATAAGGTTAGGTTCTCTTGCTTCACAATTCATAGTTTGAAAAATGTTTTGAAGATTTTTTCAAACATATAGAAGATCTTTATTTTCCATGCTTCTTTTTTGTATTTTCACATTAGATAATTTCTTAAATCAGCTCACCAGACATCGTCTGCCACTAAGGCTGTTGTTTGCTCTTTTTGGTTGACTGTGTTGGGGTTTTACTACTCCTCTGCAGTTTGCATATCTCATTATATGTCTTGGTGCAACTCTCCGATGCTTCTGCTTAATTTGTTATACTATTCCAACATGACTAGTACTGTACACCACACTTACTGAAGATAAATGGGACAAAATGATATCAGGGAGCATTTCAGTATTGTACTAGAATGATTTGCAAAGGTGAAAAAGCCTTGCAGGAAGCTTTGAAACGAGCTGTTTGATTTTAATTTGTAGCATTTTATGTGCAGTATGTCTCACGAAGTAAAAGACACCGCTGCCCATCCCTTAACAGATATTATTCATATGTCTTGCACTCAGATGACAATTTTAATTTCAAATCACACACTGTTTGATTACTCCCTGGCCCTGCATATCTTACAGGTCTTGGAATCACTAGGAAGTGGAAATGCAAATCCCTTCATTATGTGTTGTATAAAACGATACCCTTAGAACTAATGCACGTGATATGCATCATTGTTTTCTAATTTCTTAATTAGTGTCTTGTTACTTTATTTTTTTCTGGTCTTTTTGAGCACATTATTTTTCGTTTGGCATGCAACTATTTTATTCGATCTGGAGAAAAAAATAAAATGCCAATATGCAACTCTATTTGACATTAGGACTCCAAGCACTTCAAAAAGCAAATGATTATCATTTTTCAAATATGCTTACAGAAATGTGCAATATACAATGCATAGAAAAAAATAAAGACTAACTTTCATTAATCTTATATTCTGTTTTTAAATATCCTGTGTGTTGGCTGTTCTGCATTGTGAATCTTCTCATTTCACCAAGTATTTACAGAAATTAAGTTTCATTTGAATTCATGAGCAAACTACTTGTTTTTCTCTAAAAAATTCCCTTGAAGTGCTACAATATGTCCTTTTCCTCTATAAGGACATTTTCTATGTTGAACCAGGTGCCAGAGAGACTGTGCAAGTACTGTAAGTGCTCCTGGTCTTTCTTATAGCAGACATTTAGAACTGTGCCTTGTTTGTAGTCATTGTGTTTGTTAGGAGGTTATTCACTAGAGGTAAAGTATAGATTTGCTTTTTTACAATGATGAAAGGTTAAAGGAAAAAAATATGCAGTCCTAACATGTCAGGTTGAACAGTCGTCCAAAATTGTATAACATGCTGCATAACAGAAACCACAAAATTGGGCACCCACCTATTGTATTTATCATGTGACTTGACCTTATGATTTGAATAGGCCATTGTGCAGATGATCTAGTAGATACAGGAACTCCTCTTGCCATATGCATGAAAACTGTAGAAAAAAAATAGTTTTTTTTAAAGAGTAAGGCTTTGTGGATAGAAAGTTTTTTTTTTCCACATTTGGTAATTCTGCTGATATCAGGCATCACAGAGAGCATGTCTGAATCATTTCAGCAATATACTGTACCTAAGATGTGGTCCAATTTATTGTGTTAGCTGATGCTGGTTACAGGTATATACTTTTGACCGGAGAGTGATATAAAATAGGAGTGACAATCAGCATGTGGTTAATGTTAATTTGTCTTTTCTTCCATGTGTAGTGAGTGTGAACTGAAGCATCCATCAATTTTTCTTTTAGGCTGGCCTGTCAACATCTTTAATTACCAGCAGAGTTTAGACTAAGCCAAACCAAGACCCATCTTTGGTTTCAATTGATCTAAGATGCATTCCTCATTGACTTTAACTCGCCAATGGCCTGCAGGCACTGACAAGCACTTTGTGAGCTTTTAGAGAGGTTGTGTACATTGGTGACAGACACATTTAACTTGTGAAGATGATCACAATTATCTTAATTATCCTAAAACCTTACTTACAAATATTGTACATACTGTATGTGATTTTTGCTTTGTTCCTTAATTTGCTACCTGCTGATGATACATGGGGCATCTGAGTATTCTGAGAAAATACATTGGGCCATGGGGAAATAGATGCTAATAGGCAGATTTATGTTACATGGCAGTGTTCTTTATTACAGTATGTACAGCACAAAAAGCCATGAATGGAGACACTGACACAGAAGCAAATGCCTACCTCAAGTTTGAAGGCTTGCTGCACTTTGTCTTGATGCCAGTCTATACTATACAGTAGGTTAGATATTCTGCTCCTACTACCAGACACAAAAATGTCAGTTAGTTTAGACTCAGTTGAATAACAAATCCATCTTAACTGGTGTCTATTTCTCCCCCCCAGTGGGAGCTCCTTTTTCTCTTTGTGTCTTCAGTGTCTCTCTTCCTCTTTCTTTTATTCATTGCCAAGCTCTCAGCTCCCAGTGGAGAAACAGATCCAGATCTTCTGCAATCCCTTTTAGCCAGATTTTCCATGTTCACTCAGTGGCTGCTGGCTTCCCCCCATGGCCTATCAGCAACTGTGTATTAACAACCTGCTTTCCCAAACAAAATCAAACAAAAATGAGCAAGGATGTTGGAATTGAAGTTATCTGACAAAATTTAAGAAAGGATCAGCCAGCTTACCAGTGCAATGATTTCTAATTTCCAAGTATCTTTTTTTTCCCTTCAAAACAAAACCACAGATTGCAAACCTGGGAAAGGTTTGATTTATAATGTGCATGACGTCCATCCCCTTTGTACAGATTTTGTCTGAAACCTGATTATCATGCTGAATGGGAGAGATTAGTGGTTGGGGGGGCAGCAGAGGTGATGACTGTGGTGCTGTGCCCCCTATTCCTTGTCTCATCTCCAGGAGCAGACAGGGGGTCAAAGCACGCAGGCTTGATGGAGCAGCAATTGACAGTTAGAATTCAACTCGTGGAGAGGGCAAGGGCACTGATTCAATGGTGAGGGTCAGAGGTCCTGAGGTCTGTTCAATCAAAAGTTATCCACACGTTGGTGCATTCAAGCAAAAGACATGTCGTACAGGATTGAAGAGGTTCATCTTTTTGAAGCCTGTTGTTATTTTGTTTAGTGTAAAGACAATCTTGAGATGTGTAGCACATCAGATGTCGACTGGCATTAGTGTTCAATGAGACAATTTCCTTAATCAAGGTGGATTATTCTCTCAGTTTTATCCATTTAATTAGCTTTTTTATTTTATTTTTTATACTATTTAGATATTATTATTCTCTTAGCTGCATTTTATAATGCCAAAATGTCAGCTTTCTTTTTAAGTGTTTTTTTTTTCTTTCAGATCTACATAGATCATGTGACAAAATACAGCACAGAGTAAGGAGAGTTTTGGAACAAAGATTTATGGGCAGATAAAAAAGAAAGATAAACCTTTACCAGAGTAACAAATAGAATGAAGTGTGGAGAAAGGAGGGAACTGTAGATGCTCCAAAGAACACCTCCTCATTCGAGAAGCTTGGTGGAAATATTGTTACAGTAATGTCATGGGAAACTGGCTCACTTGCTTTTATGGATGATGTAACTTCAATTTCTTTAATGATGGCAGCAGAAAAATGTATTCTGAAGTGAGCATTAATTTTTGTCTGCTTGTGTAGAAACAAAGCTCCTATGCTACTTACAGTATTAGTTGATTCTTCACCATTTACTATACATTTCATTTGGCCATTAGTTTTGTCCAAAATGCTTATGATTGCATTCAGGAAGCAAAGTGTGTATATAACAGTAGTATAAAACAACAATAAAACTACAAAAACAATAATCTCAATGCTAATTAAGTGCTAAGATGTTGCAAGGACTTTCAGTGCTGCATGGCATGCACGATGTGGAAACACAGTAACATACAGCATCCAGTAAGTGAGATTTAGTCTTGGGCTTCTGCAGTTACATACTGTATAACCTGAAAAGATGCATTTTCAGTTGCTTACGAAACATGGTTTCTCCATCTCGGGGCCAACAAAGTGAAAAGTTGTCCCTAGGACTTTGAGTTTCTTCAAAATGAAAGTGCCATGGGACCTGAGGACCTAGCCAGAGCACAGGCCTGGACAATGGTCTAGGGGTACGCTGTATTGTCCCTTTGGAACCCCTACAAGCTAGCAACGAGGTTTTGAATCTTATCTGGGTTGCAACCAGAAGCCAATGTGGAGACATGGGAATTGGGGATACATGAGAGTGTTTTGGAGTTCGAAGACTAGGCAGGCTGCAGCACTCTGTATGAGTTGTCGTGGTCCGAAGGAACATGCAGGGAGTCCTTGCAGAAGGGAATTGCAGTAGTTTAGCCATGTGATAAGAAATGATCAGACATGGCACCATGCTGCTTAAAACATACAGATACTGCCAAGGGTGCCACCAGCCGAAAAGAGTGTAAAATCTTAGACTGAGCAAGTCAATCTCCAGTTTTAATGTAGTTTACATGTTGTAGAAAAATTTGTCTGAAAAGGCATGAACACAAAGTGACCACAGCAAAAATCTTAAATGATTACACAAAGAGTTCAATTAACTCAAAAGGTTTCTGTCTTGAAGCAATTATTGTCTCAAGGGGATATGCAGCCTAATACTGACTTTTAGACTATGAAATGGACTTAAAGTGATTGACTCATGTTAATCTCATGATCACAACTATGAATTGCTTTATTGTAAAGGACAATAAGCTTTGCCCTGATCATTTTGGAGGGCCCATATAAAACGTACAGTAGAACTCAAATGTAGATTCAATATAATTAAATATTTCTATATAATTAAATATATCTACTTAACATTAAAATAGATTATAAATGACAAGAGATTCAATATTCACCATCATTTTAACATTTCTTTTTTAAAAAATCTTATTTTCTCACTTATCATCTCTGTATCATTGTTTGCATATGTTCTGTGTATGAGTATGAGGAAAAATTAATTTCTTCTTTGCAACTTAGCATTTCAGGTTTGCTTCCTATATTCTCATTTGCTCATGTTCTGTTTGATAACTTTAGTACCATGTTGACATAGGTGGCCTCTCAATCAGTATCTTTTCTTTGTTTTTGGTCTTTCAATCTCAAAGTGTGTATTCTGAAAATGAAATAGTGGGGCCTTTTCTGAGAGTTGAATCGCATTTCCTGCTTTGATTATGCTGGACTGATTCCGTCCGCTTTGTGAATGTTGCTCCTCACAATTTCTGTCCTTGTGGTTTCTGGTTTGTTAGTCAACTTTTGATCCGGTCTAACAATGAAGGACTGGATTTGCTTTAACCATGTGAACTCCAGGAAAACCAAAATCTGCTTTTTATGAAGACTGTGGACATCATTTTTTAATTATGGATTTTGTGTTATAATTCTATTTTTATGTAGTCTTATTATTTATTGTACTCTGGCTCAAACTTGATACAGAACTCATCAATACACACTACATTTTATTTAATTTCCTGTACTGCCACCTCTCAAACCACTTACTCACTACTAGGCTTCTGGGCATGACTTGGATAGAGATCAGTCTGTCTTTTCCCCCCCTTGCTACAAGAACTAGGAACCAATCATGGGCATACAGTAACTTGATGCTGCAGTTTCCAAGTTATGCTGAGAAAATTAGATGGGTAGGGACTCTGTCATAACTGACCAGTATTTAACAAGACACTGAATACTCCATTTTAGGGATCACTCACATTTCAGTTAGCTCTCTCAGCAAACTGCCGATGCCCTGAAAAATGTGATGTCAGTGCAGCTAAGGAACTGTGATGCATAGTGAGGACTGAATTGAATGGTGATTGGATGGATGATGACATTCCTCAAGCTGTTCAAGTGGGAAAATGAATCCTACTGTACAATACCACCTGTTACATAGCATAATACCTAAACATTCACCAAAGCTAATTTTCTTAGCAATGTCACATCCTAGGACTAGGGAGCCCCAACCTTTCTTAGCTTCTGAGATCTCAACAGATTAAGCTTTGTTCTTTGTATGTTGCGGACTGTGAGTAACTCTTCTTAGTGCACTTATCACTGACTGTACTGACTGTATTGTATGTATTGTATTATTATTGTATCATTCGTTACAATGTGCTGTGTTGACTGTGTTAAGCTGCTGTTGCACTGCAATTTCCCTCAAGGGATCAATAAAGTATCTATCTATATTTCTGTCTACAGTATTTTCAAGGTAGTGTCGCTGCTGTCTACCAATCGCTAATTTGCCACTCACATGTTTAAAATTCTTTCAAATCAGAATTCTCCTTTTCCTAATTTGCGTGCCCCTTATGCATAGGTCACTAATGAATCTCTTATTCACACACATGCTTCTTCTAAAGGTTAAATGTGCCCATGAGGGGTGGGTGCTCATTGTAATTTTAAGCTCATGGACAGTACATGTAATCAATGTAAATCTGCTTTCAGTTTTGTGAAACAAAGTGAAGTGCAGTATGGAGTAACCATCTGGTACAACAGTCTTTCTGCGTAACCAAAAGCTGATATGTCTGGACTCCTGAGAATGAGTTCTCAGATAGTGGAGCAGACACTTGAGCAGAGCTTTCAAACTTACTGCACATTAAGAGTACGTTTAGATGAGCTATTAGTATCTCCTTTAATACCTTACATGTTCTACAGCACATGAAGAATGCCAACCCATGCCTACAAACATATGTTTCAAAGTGTAATTTACACAAAATAAAAAAATTAGGAATTATTTTGTTCTATATTAATCAAATTATTCAATCAATAAGTAAGTTTACAATAAAGGAGTAATGGTTTATGGGCTTGTGCAATCAGTGGATTATGGGCAAAAATGAAGGAGCAATGTGTAATTTCTTTATATTGGGTCAATATAATTGTGAGGCAAGATCATTTCTAGGGTTCTGGTGTAGGTTTAGGTGTGAATTCTTTTAAGTAAGGTGGGAAATTAAAAAGTATAGGCTGATGCCTATTATGTAATGCTATTTTATAATGTAATGTATACTTGTACTATTTGGTTTTTTATATCAATTTCTGTGTGTTTAAAACGTAGCTACTTTGATGCAAGACACACTTCTGAAAAATGAGACAATAAAGTGATGTTGTACAGTTTCGCACTAATAGAAAGCTAAACCTTTATTGTACGGAACAGAAGCACAGAACATTTCCACTTCTGCTTTTTGACTTGTTGCACTCATATAAAATCAAATTGTGAACTAAAACATTTTCCAAATATGTTGAAAAACCAGATAAGGGATTATAGTGACAGCAATACAGAGAAAAATCTGCCATAGTCTACACTACACTCTTCATATACAAAATTCCTATATGAGCAGCGGGCATTAACTTTTGACTAAACATACAGCTTTTAAAGGGCCTTGTACTGTAGCTTATATAATGTGCAGTTGCACCCTAAACCTGACTACAGTCATTGACATGTTTTTCTCAGTTTATGGAAGTATACAAATTACTCATTTCAAAATTGGGTTTGAGAGCCTTATAACCGGTTGATAACTTTTCCTTGGGCATGTACAGTAGAATCAGAAATCACTTTTACTCTGGGTTCAGTGTTAAGTGCACACAAATTTTAAACACAAAAAAGCACTACATTCCTAAATCACTGATGAAATTCATATTACTGAGCCCTTCATACCTTTTTTCAATACAGTACTTGAAAATGACCACGTTGTTTGCATGTAATCCAGTTACCTCTGAGGGGTGTCAAGTCATATGTGCCTTGTTCTTAGGTGCTGAAACACACATTAAGATGCAGGTGCTAAACTTATTTTTGTAGGAAGTGCCTTGAGACCATGAAAAAAATCCAAATGATTGAAATAATGAATGATTTTCTGAACTAAAGATTTCCATTTCTTAAATTATATGGAATGAATTGTGCCCAGTTGTTGACCTTTAGAGCAATTATGCATGTATTTTCAAAATATTTTGTGTTAAAATGGTTATCAGAACATGAAATATAGTTTTAACACGTAAGTGTTCTACTGTCAAACTACTGTACATAC